>NW_028318730.1:0-600000 GCF_062004578.1 Staurois parvus | reverse complement strand
GGGGGTCACCCACAGTGCTGTGAAGGGGGCAGAGGTACAATCTCTGGGGGCTGAGCAAAGGGATGGTCTGGATAGGCCTGTCCCTTACCCAAGCTCAGAAGATTATGCCTTGATAAGTGCCCAGCCGTTGGCCTTGCATGGTACTGGGCAGCCGGCTGGGACTTGTAGTTCCACGCATAAGGCAGCACTGAAAAGCAATCCACAAAGGAACTTCAGAGGTCAGCTAGCTGAGGGCTTCCCTGCTGAGGAGGGTAAACAACAGCTGGCTAATACTTGTAGTCCCACATGCAGGCAATCCCTTCACACAGAGATTTCAGCCTCTGGCTAGATGTGAACTTCCCTGCTGGGAAGAGTAAACAAAGGCCTGACAGGAAGAATGGCCTATCAGCAGGGGACTGGAAGCCTGAAAGCATGTCATCTGATCTGAGCTGTCATGGTGTGTCATCAGGCAGACAAACATGTGTCCTAGGCAGTGACAGCACACCTGGATTGGAAATGAGAGGGATCTCCTTAGAGGGGGTCGTTGGATCTCAGAGAGGGAGCTGCGGCCCTCAGCTCCAATCACCTCTCCTTTCCATTCAGGTACAGGAGCTGCTGGCAATGCCTATGATCGATGGTGTCTGGGTTCTGGAAAACCCGAGGAGAGCTCACCGTGCGGTTCAGGAGTTAGACGGCAGAATGCATGCCTCCCTCCTGCTTTCTGCCAACCTCACCTCCCAGGAGGTGCAGACTGAATGGGCCAAAGAGACAGAGGTAATGGCGCACTCAGGAATCCAGGGGTCAGCTCGAGTCTGGGCATCCCCAAACCGGATCAGATGACCAGGCTTTTTGAGGACCTTGGAAAACTGAGCACCAGCCCTGTGGGTGTGGCACACCCCATGCTCGGGGGCCATGAGGTAATGAAGCATCCGGAAGGTGCCCGCTGTTTAACCATCAAGGACCTGAGCAGGCAGGGGGTATGGGCCACCATCTCTAACCCAGGAGGCTCAGGACAAGCCAGCCTTCACTACCCCATGTGGCTTGCCTGAATCCACGGGAGAGCTAGTTGGGGTTGAGAATGCATCAACCGCCTCTCCAGGGGTCAGGAATGACCTGCAATATGGAGTGGAACTGGGTGCAGTTGCCCACTTTAGAGCAACTTGGGCCCCTGTCACTAGTCAGGAACAACCTGCCTGCGCCTAGTCTGACAGTCGAGAAGGGTAACTGTCAGAGGGGCATGTCAGTAGTTCAGCTTTGGAAAGCACCGGTAGGAAGAGACCCCCAGAGGTTTGTGCATGGGGAGACTGAGGCAGTTGTGGCCTGGTCTGCTCCCCAGGCCAAAAAGCAGGCTACGTCAGTCGTGGATGCAGCTGGCTACGGTATGCAACTACGTGGCTGGATGCAACTATCATGGCTCAGCTGGACCTGTGACTGACCTAGCAGACAGGAAACTGGAGGAACTGGTGTCCTGAATGCCAGCAGGTAACGAGGACCGTTCATCTTGGATGAAGGTACCTGTGGACACATCTGGGAGGCGAGTTCCAGAATTCGCCTGTCTGGTTCCGATGCACACAGGAGCCACTACCTTTGGGCCAGATGTAGTCCTAGGCCTGAGGAAGAAGATGGTAGAGGGAAATCTCCTTCTATACCTTGCCAAGAAGCTATATATTAATATGTTAGCAGATGACACCCCTGAGCCGAAGTGTTTTGTGAACAGGTGGGCACCCCGGCAGTCGCCACGGTATTCAGATAGCCACAGCCGACTGGTGCTCACCCGTGACCACTCACTTGGTTGGCCCAGCAGTGTTGCTGGGGAGAACAGCTTCCTTTTCAGAAGGAACCTGGGTCTCCCGCAATGCATATCACCCCAAGGTGAACCCCTGGGCACAGTGGCTCTGTGCCCTGGTCAGGCCAGCCCACGGCAGAATGGGTTGCGTCAGGAGAGAAATGCAGTCCCCTCCAATGCAATTACCTGAGGGGGGAGGTGTAACCAGCGTACACACAGTGAAGGACGCAGCCTCCATTTTGTTAAGAGTATCCATGTTATTCCCTCATTCTTCCCCCCCTCCATCTCTGAGAGGCACGGTGACATATGGCAGCATGTGCGTGTGTGTGTTAAAAGTGTCACAGGCCAGAGCCAGCAGGGGGGCTATGAGCTATAGGACCGCCAAGGGAGCTGGGGCCTTGCTGTCCAAAGAACCTGTAAAATGTAACACCTCGTATAAGATAAGGCAAGCTTTCCCTGGAGTTCAAAGAACATTACATAGGAATACTCTAATACATAGGAAAGCAGAAAAGTAGATCTCGTGAACCAGGCAGTGTATAATTTCATATTTTATATCTAATCAATCCTCAGACGTGTCTGCATAATAATCTACCCGCGGGTGGAATGTCACTTCTGCAGATGGAAAGTTATGGGCCAAAATATGAGTTATGGGAGATTTTGGCTCTAGTAGAGGTATCCGCCCAGGCCTCCATGCCCTAAACGGGGTATTGGTTCTTGACCTGACCCAGTAACAATCGCTCAGGCTGCCAGTACATTGATTGTGGTCCAATTAGCTGGAAAATCGTTGTGCAGGGTGCAGCTGGGTGTGGCATTGTTACGCACGTGACAGCATGGTTTTAGATTGGCTAGTCCTTCGGTCACGAGTTTGGTGAGAAGGGCTGGGGTCTGACACCGCAGTCGTCACATATTGGTGATAGCGATCATGGGATCGTCGCATATTGGTGGCAGCGATCCCGCGTCCATCACAAGTATGCCCTAGTAGTGCAATAAACCTCTTTATAAAGCAAAGATAAAATGACACACAATGCACTCATATGCTCTCGTAATGACACCAAGCTCTTCACACAACTGCGAGAATCCACCTTCAGAACCCCTGTATGGATGCCACTAGATGTAATCCACTTGGCTAAAGGTTGCCCTCCATTCCTGTGTGTTAGGAAAGAAAGAGAAGAGGGAGGAGCCAGACACAATAGCGGCTTGTGTATGACAGCCGCCAAGATTATGAAGGACTGGCAATCATTCAGTAGAGACAACAGACGCAGACAACATTCGGCACTCAGGCCACAGGTTGAGCATGCCTGCTTTAAAATATCATCTGCTGGTAAAATTAACAGACTTTACTACCAATTTAGATGTAAAGAGATCACTTTGATGAAAGTCTTACCAATATGTGTTAATATGTTTAAAAGCTTTTGTCCTGTGTTTTTTTTATCTATTTGTAATTATATACAGTACGTAAACAGGCCAGCCATATCTGCTCACCATATACAGTATGTGGCCTATGCTTTCCATTTTGCAGTGCTACACATTGGTTGTACTTTTCAGCTTCTTGTCACAATACAAGTTTGTAATTTAGTTGACTGTTTGCAACCAATGCACAACCTATGTGGTTATCACAACAGTTTATTAGAAAGACAGAGTAATTTCACTGAGCCACTTGTAACGCCCTCCAGGTTAGTTAGGTAGTTTTTTTTGTTAGATAGAGGCTGGATAGCAGCTTGAGAATCAGTCAGCCTGGGGATAAGTCAGCCTGGGGAGTGAGGTAGTGAGGTTACCTCAGGACAGGCTAGGAGGCTCTAACAGGTCAGGGCTTCTGAAGCCCTCACACCTTTCCAGAAACCTGAGAGATTTCTGGAAGAGGTTTGGAGTAGGTGAGGAGGCCAAGATTTGCATGTTTGAGGGGCCTTGGCCAATCCCCTAGCAGGAGGCTAGGCATGGTGACCAAGGCAACTCTCAAATGTGGCAGAGCCTGGGGGAAGGTGTGCAGTGTCGACTGTAAGATGGATTTAGGAGGGCTGGAGTGTGGAGCCAGGGAGGGGAGCCTACCTACAGGTAGGCCGCTGAAGAAGAGGATCTTCACTGCCGCAATGTTTTTTGGAGAGGACAGCCTGTGTACCAAGGAAGGAGCCAGCCCAGCATAAGGCCTGTAGGCAGCCACCAACCCACTAAGCTAACAGGAGAGGACAGTGTGAGTACGCTTACACCCCCCTGGGCTAAATAAGAAGAGTGGGAGGTCAGGTGCAATACCCAACTAGCTTCTCATCTGGGACTGTTCAGTTGGAAGCTCTTGGGCCCCCTTGCTTGCGGATACCTTCAGGCAGCTAGGAGAAGAGAATGAATCATCCAGGGTCTGAGGAGGTACAACTAAGAGCCTTTAGTGCTCTTCTAGGAGAGACTGTTGCTAATCTGTTGCTTTGTACATAGTTGCTTAGGAGTTGTCCTCAAGTCCTACAGTTCTTCAGGCAACACCATATACCCCTAGACCCTATCCAAGTTTAACCCCTTAATAAAAACCACCAAACCAAGCTCAAGGAATGTTTATTGACTTCAATGTGCAAAGTGTGAAAATGCGTGTTTTCTGGCCATGCAGAGCATAGGGGGACCCAATTCAAATCCAGCAGCCACACACTGATAGGTCCTTCTACTGACTAAGTCACTACTGTACACATATCTCTATTGTTACTGTACAATAACAAAAATAAAGAAGACTAGGCCTATGTAATATGAAAGTCATACCAAAGTGCAATAAGGTAAACTCTAAAGTAATCATGCAGAATTTGTATGCGCTGAAAATTCATTATAATTTTCTTTAAGAAAAAAAAAGCTATACTGCAGTCAACCAAATACTGTCAACAACAGTTAAAGGAGGCTTCTACTCTTGTCAAAAGGTGTTTGGTGGTAGGAACTGTCTTGTGCCCACACAAAAGAATAAGATACAGACATGTTTTTTCAGCAATGGGTATTTCAGTGGCACATCAACTCCACATTAACTCCACAGTATGCAAGGATCATTGTAAAGTGTTCCATTGCCAGTGACTTCACAATGACACTGGAAAAATGATAACAGGAACCTGAGAGTCTTCCCTCAGATGTCAGAAATGTTTTGTGACTTGGCCAACTAAATGCAAATTGGTCACCTCCTTTAAAGTTTAGGAATATTTTTTTTTCAGATTTGGGCAGATTGGGGAAGGTTTAGAAACCCTGTCATGTTTTTATTGCTGTCTGTGTCACTGCTGGTGAGATTCACCCTCCCAATTTTACCTGGTAACCATTGTCACCATGACACAAATGATGGGAAATCCAAAATGTCCAGTGTCTCATGACAGCATTCTGAGAGCTATTACCTCACTTTGGAAAGATTTTCAACAATTTCCTAATATGTCTCCTAGACAGTAACTGCAGGACAATGACACAAGACACAGACAGCAAGAAGAAAAAGAAAACAGTAGAGTTTTAATAATTAGGGATCATACACTGCTTTGACCAATAAATACAGGTCACTGCTAGGGCACATAAAAAACAATTTTTTTCAATGTGCTGTGTTCACACCGTAATGCAGGTATGGTGTGCATTGCTGTGCAGTGTGGATAACTGCAGCATGTTATTGCACTGCTGCAGTTAACAAAAAAAAAAGACAGATCAGCAGTGCAATGCACTGAAACTCCCTAATGGGGCTCACTCTGATAGATGTTCTGCATGGTTTTATTATCCTGACTAGTGTGAACCTGGCCTTTCTGTATCTAAAACAAAACACATTTGTAGAGCTATGCAGAGAGGTCCTATTTTTGACATTCACAATAAACTTTAACTTTTTTCCATTTAAAAGTTTGCTGTAGAACAGTGGTCTCTAACTTAAGGCCCAGGGGGCAGATGTGGCCCTTTGCTGGCTTTGGAGCACTATTTCATTCACTGATACCAACAATAGGGCATAATTCCCTCCACTGACACCAATGAAGGGGCATTTTTCCTCCCAATGACACCAACGGCAAGGCACAAATTCTCCCAATGACACCAACAATGGGACACAATTTTCCCAATGACACCAACAATGGGGTACAATTCCTCTCGCTGATACCAAAGATGGGGCATTGTTCTTTCCCATCAATCCCGGAACCTTTCCTACCCCCCAGCGACCACAGTATCTCCCCCCCCCCCCCGAAATCTAGAGGACATTAAAAATTTGGAGAGCCCTGCTGCAGAAGACTGCCAGTGCCAAGATCTAGTGTTGAACATGTATGGCCAACCAAAAAAGAGATCTATAAACTTACAATGTGGTTTGTTTGACACTTCCTCATGTATTGAAATAGGAAGTAATTCAAGACTATTGGTAAGATGTTGTCTTTTCATTGTTTGGCTTCATTCACATGCTGGGACATATTATCAACCCCTGACAATTCAAAAAAATATTCCCATCCTCCTAACCAGGGCTTTTTTTTCTCAGAGAATAGGTAAGTTACTTCTTGTCTCTGCCCCCCCCCCCCCGCTCCCTAACTCTGAGCACCATCCCTTGGCTCCACCCCCTACCCACCTGCTAGTACTGCTCTTTTTAGAGAGTACAGAGCCAAGTATCATTACCAGTATCATTGTTAATGATCACAAGAAAAGCAGAAAAACAGATCCCCTGCAGTCAGCAGCAATAGAACCACCCCCAGCAAAAATGGACCTTTGCAACAAAATACCACCCCATCAACAATAGACTCCAGCAACAACAACAGATCTCCCAGCAGCCATTATCAATAGACTGTCCAGCAGTCAGCAGCCTCAACAGTAGACCCCTTCCCTCCCAAAACATTAGACCCCTTCCAGCAACAATTGACCACCCAGCAACAAAAAATCTCCCACCAGCAACAATAGCTCACCCAGCAGCCAGCATCAATAGACCTTCCAGTACATCCCAGCACATCCAGTGCTGGAGGTGCCGGAACTGCGTTCCCCCCTGTTCCTGCTGAAAAAAATCCCTGCTCTTTTTCACAATTGCTGTGTCATTAGCTACCAATACCTTCTCATTTAGCTCATATATTTCATCTAATTCTTGCACACTGAATGGGTTATTACATCTACTTGGTGCAATGCATTAATGCTCCAATGCAGATTTTGGAGCTAATTTAACTGTTTGACTACCAAACTCTATTACACGTTAATTTCTATCACTACACCAAAATACTGATGGTCACTAATCATTCTCACATCTGTGGAATCAATACTAAAAAGTATTAAGTAAAAAAATAGCCTTAGATTATAAATAACAACAGTCTTCAACTTACATAAGTCTTGCCTTACCCAACAGGGACTGAAATTGGTTAATTTATTCAATTAAATCAACTTACTTTTATGTCTGGCAATAATGACAATAATATGTGCTAGTGTTTGGTCAACATAAGAGAGTCACTAAGCCTAGAGCCTTTATATAACATAGTGCATAGTAATTTTTGTTCAAACTTTATTGCCGATTTGTTTTTGTTTTTTTTGTTTTTTTTGTGATTGGTTTGTGTCTCAGGCCAGCCAAAAAAAAAAATATTTCCAAAATGTATTAGGTTTACTGTAGTTCTTCTTTAACACTTGTCATACCTTGAACAACTAGATAGAGTAGCACATTTATTTGGAAGCCTTCTTGGATCACTGACCCGAAGAGTAGATCCAACATCACTTCTCAGAAAACTCCAATGTGCCCTTCATATCCTGACACTTTCAGGTTAATAACCATAGCTCAAGATTGTAAGGGAGGATAGGTGATCTTCTGTTATGACCATCTCTCTATGTATTTCTTCTCAAGGTGAACATCTCTGTTAATGTTTCTATAGATATATTTCTTTTAAAGTGTCATTAAAGTAAACAATTTACTAAGTGTAGTTATTGTACCTTGTATGACAAGCTTAGACTGATGTATGTCCTTTACATTATAAAATACCTGGTTGATCTTGCCATTTCTCCCCACTTCATCTTTTTGTCAACAAGATAGTAGCCAATTCTTTGGCTGTACCGTTGCCACCTCCTGTTCATGCTCCACCAGTGGATTCAGAGGAAGCTATTCATTTCCCCCTTGTGCTCTGAAAGCTGCTCTATATGACTATCTACATCAGATTTAAGCATGGCTCCAGCACGTAGATGTCTTCCTTGTCTCCCCCTCTCTGAACACATCATAAACATATGATTGATCAGGGTGAATTTAGCAGGAATGTTTGATAGATTCTTCTTCTTCCTGCTGGCCACCCTTCATGAGATACATTAAACAAGCTTGGGGGTTATACATTGCGATTGGCAGAAGCTCCCTCAGAGTGCCTCAATGTCAGTCTTTTATCATATTATATATATATATATATATATATATACATATATTTTTTTTATATATATATATATATATTTATATATATATATATATTTTTTAACACATATCCGCACCATCACCAATTGTACGGGCAAGGGGAAAGACTTATGCTTCCTAGTGTGGCATTTCTAGTCTCAGGATTATTCCTAGTTCCTCTTCAAGATCTTAGTGTACGGGGAGGGGAACCAAATTAGAGATGTCACACAACCGTTCTATATGAACTCTTCTACAACGTATTTGGGACAGTTGTTTTGCTTCTATATAATTCTCATTGTAATGTAGTTAAAGAGAATGAAGGGGGGGGAAATGCCTGTTTTAGGACCTCTCTTCTCTCATGGGATCTTGTCACCAGGCTCCCCACACCTGCACATGTATCTGTGGGAAGACATGTGAGGGAAAGGTCAAGTGACCTTTCCTGTAGGTTAAGGAAAGGTCTTGTGCCCCTATATAAGGTCAAGGCGAGTTCTCAGTACTGCCAGCTGTTAGGTGTACACAACCTGTGAGCTCCCAACCCACTCCCATTTCGTTGCCCATATTATGTAATGGGTCACCTTGTTAGCAAGGAGGACAGTTGATTTGTGTAAATGGCTCAAGTCATAGTGTCTGGGTCTGTTTTGTTTTTTTCATTAATTGATTTATTCATATTGTGATGTGATTTTTACAGTTTAAAAAAATAAAATCTTATATACTATTTATTATTATTTTGTATTATTATTATTACTATTATTATTATATATTTTATTAAATTTTCTTTTAGGAAAACAAAAAAATACCTTACAAAACCATAATAAACCTTTTTACATCATACATATAAACTTTATCCCCATACCCACCCCAACCCACCCCTGTCCAGTCTCATCATATCCTCTCTTTCCCTTCCTATTAATCTAGTCATATATATAAACCTTTTTAACCATTTAAATTCTCTGGTACTATCATACCATTTACCCCAAATTTTTCTAAACTTTTCCATTTCATCTTTCTCCATGTAACAAAGTTCCTCCATCCTACTAACATATTCTACTCTGCCTATCCAATCCCTCATTGTCAGTGGATCCTGGGCCTTCCAAAACCTAGGAATTAAACCGTTTGCCGCACTAATCAGATGATATAATAAACTGTTTTTATATTGTTTTACCGACAACTCTGTTCTATAAAAAAGACATACCCATTGATCCTTCTGGATAGATGTCCCCCAAATCTCCTGTATATGATAAATTATCTCCTGCCAATTTAACTGAATTTTGGGCATTGCTACCATATATGAGCCATTGTCCCTATTGCCCCACATCCTCTCCAACATAAAGGTGATACTTCTTCTCTCTGTTTATGTGCCACACTCGGTGTACAATACCATCTAGACAAACATTTAAAATTCATCTCAACTATATTTGTGTTCGTCACCCTGTGCATTAACTTAAACATTTTCCTCTTCTGGTGATCATTCATATTTATACCCAATTCTCTTTCCCAACTCTTCAAGAACGATGGTGTCCCAGCTCCCTCCAATTCAACTAGGATCTTATAAATCCTAGATGTTATATGTCCACAACTTGTCTTGGAGCTCAGCAGTCTTTCAAATGGGAGCATGTCCCCCATTCTCTTCAGAGGCTGAGGAAGTGTTGAGACTAGGGGCGGACTGACAACGCATGGGGCCCCCGGGCAATAGGGGATCATGGGGCCCCTGTATCCTTGCCCAAACTCAAAAAAGCCTGTGAAAAAGGAACCAGGGGCATCTCATGGGGCCCCCTACTGACCCCAGGCCCTCGGGCAGTGCCCGAGTTTCCAAATGGTCAGTCCGCCCTTGGTTGAGACAAAATGTTCCAATTGGTAATATCTCAGTTTATCTAAAACAAAAAACTAATTCCTTATATCCTTCAATTCTTGAAAAGTGTATAACTGCCCTTTATCTAATATATCTCCCAGACGTGCATTTATACTATTTAAAGTCAGTAATAAAGGGCCAAGTATTCCATACTTTATATTTGGTATTTTTATCTATTATTTGCTGTTTGTTGCCTACGATCCCATGATCTATAGGATATTGGTAGGAGAAACAGGTGTGAAGATGCTGCAACCTCTCTCAATAATCACTCTGCCTGGTGCTCAGACCCAGAGGCTGCCAATGCCCCCACAGATCCACGATAACGACAAAAATGGTTGGCACTTGAGGATAAACAACCCACGTCTGCTTCTTTCTTAAATTAACATATACAAGGCTAAAACAGTCAACACGTTTCAAACCCTTAATCCTTAGCCATGATTTTAAAGAAGCAGACATTGGTTGTTTATCCTTAAGTGCCAACCATTTTTGTCTTTATAGGAAGGTAGTACTCTCAATTTATTATCACTTTAACACCTTAAAGCAGCGGTTCTCAACCTGTGGGTCGCGACCCCTTTGGGGGTCGAACGACCCTTTCATAGGGGTCGCCTAAGACCATCTGAAAACACATATTTCCGATGGTCTTAGGAACCGAGACACCGCTGTCAAGACACGTGTCAATCACACCTAGGCACGCCCCCCTCTCTGGGTAGGGGGATTTAACTCCCACTGCCTTCTTTAATTGGTAGAGCAGTCCGTCCCTGATTGGTCGGGTTTTGTGCCGAAACGCGTGCAGCTGTTTGAAGCGGAGGATTTGTGCGGAGATCTCCCGCCACTCCGATCATTCCGAAGTTTCTCGCCCTGAATGGCCCGACCAACCGTCCCCATGAGCTGCCTGAACGTGGCCGATGTCATGCCCGGATCACTTAACAAGATCAGGGGGCAAATACAGGTTAGTACCTACCCCATCGTACAGTGGGGGCTCTCATTGTACCCCCCCAGATAAATTATTATGGGGGGCAGATATATAATTTATGGGGGTGATACATTATTATAGAGGGGGAGAAGGGCAGACAAACTATCATTTGGGGGGGCATTTTTATAGGGATGAGGGGCAGATTATTTGGGGGGGGGTAATCATTATTGGGGCAGATGTATTTTTATGGGGGTGATAGATCATTATAGAGGAGGGGGCTAATCATCATTATTGGGGACAGATGTATTTTTATGGGGGTGATAGGTCATTATAGAGGGGGGTGGGGTAATCATCATTATTGGGGGGCAGATTTATTTTTATGGGGGGTGATAGGTCATTATAGAGGGGGGTGGGGTAATCATTATTAGGAGGCTGATGTATTTTTATGGGGGTGATAGGTCATTATAGAGGGGGGTGGTGTAATCATCATTATTGGGGGCAGATGTATTTTTATGGGGGTGATAGGTCATTATAGAGGGGGGTGGGGTAATCATCATTATTGGGGGCAGATGTATTTTTATGGGGTCGATAGGTCATTATAGAGGGGGGTGGGGTAATCATTATTGGGGGGCAGATGTAGTTTTATGGGGGTGATAGGTCATTATAGAGGGGGGTGGGGTAATCATTATTAGGAGGCAGATGTATTTTTATGGGGGTGATAGGTCATTATAGAGGGGGGTGGGGTAATCATCATTATTGGGGGCAGATGTATTTTTATGGGGGTGATAGGTCATTATAGAGGGGGGTGGGGTAATCATCATTATTGGGGGCAGATGTATTTTTATGGGGTCGATAGGTCATTATAGAGGGGGGTGGGGTAATCATTATTGGGGGGCAGATGTATTTTTATGGGGGGTGATAGGTCATAATAGAGGGGGGTGGGGTAATCATTATTAGGAGGCAGATGTATTTTTATGGGGGTGATAGGTCATTATAGAGGGGGGTGTGGTAATCATCATTATTGGGGGCAGATGTATTTTTATGGGGGTGATAGGTCATTATAGAGGGGGGTGGGGTAATCATCATTATTGGGGGCAGATGTATTTTTATGGGGTCGATAGGTCATTATAGAGGGGGGTGGGGTAATCATTATTGGGGGGCAGATGTATTTTTATGGTGGTGATAGGTCATTATAGAGGGGGGTGGGGTAATCATTGTTAGGAGGCAGATGTATTTTTATGGGGGTGATAGGTCATTATAGAGGGGGTGGGGTAATCATCATTATTGGGGGCAGATGTATTTTTATGGGGGTGATAGGTCATTATAGAGGGGGGTGGGGTAATCATCATTATTGGGGGCAGATGTATTTTTATGGGGGTGATAGGTCATTATAGAGGGGGGTGGGGTAATCATCATTATTGGGGGCAGATGTATTTTTATGGGGTCGATAGGTCATTATAGAGGGGGGTGGGGTAATCATTATTGGGGGGCAGATGTATTTTTATGGGGGGTGATAGGTCATTATAGAGGGGGGTGGGGTAATCATTATTAGGAGGCAGATGTATTTTTATGGGGGTGATAGGTCATTATAGAGGGGGGTGTGGTAATCATCATTATTGGGGGCAGATGTATTTTTATGGGGGTGATAGGTCATTATAGAGGGGGGTGGGTTAATCATCATTATTGGGGGCAGATGTATTTTTATGGGGTCGATAGGTCATTATAGAGGGGGGTGGGGTAATCATTATTGGGGGGCAGATGTATTTTTATGGTGGTGATAGGTCATTATAGAGGGGGGTGGGGTAATCATTGTTAGGAGGCAGATGTATTTTTATGGGGGTGATAGGTCATTATAGAGGGGGTGGGGTAATCATCATTATTGGGGGCAGATGTATTTTTATGGGGGTGATAGGTCATTATAGAGGGGGGTAGGGTAATCATCATTATTGGGGGCAGATGTATTTTATGGGGTCGATAGGTCATTATGGGATGGGGTAATCATTATTGGGGGCAGATTTATTTTTATGGTGGTGATAGGTCATTATAGAGGGGGGTGGGGTAATCATTATTGGGGGGCAGATGTATTTTTATGGGGGTGATAGGTCATTATAGAGGGGAGTGGGGTAATCATCATTATTGGAGGCAGATGTATTTTTAGGGGGGTGATAAAAATATTTCCCAATATATAATTACATATTGTTTTTGTGATTAATCACAATGCTTTAATTATGTTCAATTTGTAACAATGAAAATATATCCTGCATATCAGATATTAACATTACGATTCATAATAATAGCAAAATTACAGTTATGAAGTAGCAACAAAAATAATTTTATGAGGAACTGTATTAAAGGGTCGCGGCATTAGAAAGGTTGAGAACCACTGCCTTAAAGTAAACCTATCAATTCTACTAAAGTTCCAAACAATGTACAGAGTACAACAATGAAATTCAGGAAGTCAAATGGTTTTTCAAGCACCCTGGAAACCCTAACTCTGCGGGACCCCAATATGCAAGTTCTAATATTTACTTGTAATGTTAAAAGGCTACTTTCAGAACCTTCAGATTTCCCATTAATGTAATCCATTGTAATGACAGATCAATAAGGAGACACGAAAGGTGGTTGGCTAGCCTTCAGCATTGCAGGGAAATGTTGAAATTGACAGACAGTGCAACAAAACCATGGGGCCTAATAGAAATGGGAAAGTGCCGCTAACCACCATGAAAATTGCAGGCAGACCAGTGCTGCGACCAAAGCGCAGTTGATAAGTGTGAAGCTGCATTGAAATGTACATTACAAAAATAGAACACAGGAGCAAACAAAACATAATACAAAGTAGGCACCTGACTACACACACAGCAATGTTCAAGTTAACAAAGCACAATAGTGCTAGCCGTGCAATAATGTTTGTAGACCAATGTCAGCTGCTTGATCTTTCATACATCATAAACATAAAGATACTTAAACAATCAAGTCAAAGCCTAAATAATGAATATCCTCTCATGTCTATAAACATTTTTGCATCTAAATTGATAAGAATTGTGAGCTGGGG
This sequence comes from Staurois parvus, assembly GCF_062004578.1. Taxonomy (NCBI): domain Eukaryota; kingdom Metazoa; phylum Chordata; class Amphibia; order Anura; family Ranidae; genus Staurois; species Staurois parvus. Next base: position 586,120 of record NW_028318730.1, on the reverse strand, counting down.
ATAGGTAGCAGGTACAAAACTCCTTGGGATGAGAAAACTTTCAGGCACAGTTGGCAGTCCAGAGATGTTGTAAAAAACACCGCAGTGTTTATCTGTGCTATATACAAGTCTATTTGTATAAAATAAAAAAGGCGAAAAACTCCAAAACAAAATCCTATCTTTGTTTCAGCACTAACTGCACAAAATCCACATCCTAACTAGCAGGCTGAGCAAGTCTAATGCTTTTCAGTTTTGATATACTATACAATTTTACAGCTCCCAATAACCTTGCATTTCTCACAGACATGACTTGTCTGTTCCCCAGGCTCAAGATCACTGACTCTGAGTTAAAGATAATCCTAAATTGCTAAAAGAGAAAGGAGCAAAACCCAAACTAGACAGAGGATCAGAGGTCTTTAAAAGTATACCAGAGGAGCCTGGGAGATGTGTAAACCCCAAACAGGACTTTTCCTGGCTCTCTTTGGGACACTCTGCTACAGAATGTAGAAGATAGATCAGACAAGGGGGTGCAGTAGTTTTTTCCAAGCCCAATGTGCTTTGTGCATTTACATGCGTTCTCTATGAGCTGGCATATGCACTGAAGAGCTACATAGACATCTATAGGCTGTCTCTATATTAGTTCAACAGTACAGCAGCAGTAAGACAGGTAAGAGAGGCCATGTGTACCTACTTACCTATTCTCCATTAGAGGAAAGCTGTATTTTTATTTGTTAGAGCCTGTTTTTTCACTCAGGGTGCCCAGGCACCCCGGGGTGCCTTGAAGTTTCTTCAGGGGTGCCTTTGTAAAATGCCTAAAAATTGTCCAAAAATTGTATACAAGCCAGCAGTTGGATGAAGCCTGCCTTTTAGTTACATAAAGCCATAGGTTTTCATTGTGCACAATTACAACCTTCTACCCGCTAGCATCCTAACAACCAATTACCCCATCAGTTGATGTGGAGGATGTCGGTCACCTGCACAGCATCCTTGTTTGAACCTTCCCTGCCCCTCTCTGTTAGTAATAGGGTCAAATTAGCTGAGCGATAGAGAAATATTGGATAAATATATCCTCCCCTAACATTGGGAGTCCGACGTGTGTGGATGTTGCTGCATTAAGTGAAACTGTAAAAACAGTTTTTTTACATTTTAGAATGGAGTGCCTTGAGACCGTGCATAATTCTAAAGGGTGCCTCAAGACTCTTCATAACATTAAAGGGTGCCTTGATTGAAAAATGGTTGAGAAACACTGTGTTAAAGGTATTGGTGAAGGAAAAGGGCAGTCTCAGTATTGCTACCACTGGAAGCAGCTATTGGTTTGACTTACAAACTTCTTAAATACTGTTTCTTTATACTGTATATCCAGGCAAACAGTCAATTAAGCAGGTTCTGTCAATTCCACACAACTTACTATTATCATATTATAATAATTATATTTGCAAATATAATTAAAAGTAAAGCAGTAGTGCTGCATAGGCATTATAGTCATTATGTACAAGGACCACAATAAGAATTGTGACTCAATAGTAATAAGGGAAAATACTCGTGAAGGCTTATGACACATAAATTGCTATTTTAGAGTCATCTGAGCATGGAAAGAGTTCAGCATAAGGCTATACTATATGGAGGGACTTGGAATGGTTAATACAATTAGGCCTCCATTCAGGACTTGATATTTCGCAATGATATTTTGCCTAGAAGCTGACCTCAAGGTTCCTCTATTTTATTCATTTCTCATAGCATTAGTTTATAATGAATGCTGATAAAGAGCATATTAGCAGTATGAAGTTCAAACATAAGGAAGCTAGGATAAGCACCTAGGCAATGTTTTTTATAAGTCAATATGCAAGTTCAGCCATATTTTATATTTGTTACTCCTAGAGAACAACCATACTGGCCCCGCTTGGGTGCTTGTCAGCTATTTCCACAGTAGGAACTGATTTAAATGGTACATTGTAAAACACTGCCGAATACATTTCTATATAATTGAGTAAACCAAACAAAACAAACAGTGACTTGTAGCTCGGCCTCTGTTTCTTTTGTTTCTGGATAGTGGTGACTGCTATATTCCAGTGTTTATGGAAGTGAAGCAAGGAAAACTGGCTGTCAAAGAGGCTCTAGAACTGGGTTTGGCTCTTACTACTAACAAGGTCTGTAGGGAATTTTTTGGAAATTTCCTTTTATATACATATATGATAATTATCTCATCCAAATTCCTAGGAAACTATTGGATGTGTTAATAAATTTAGGAATAATATAGGAAAACCAGTATGAACTATTAGTCCCCATGCATAGCTACAAAACAAAGCCTTATAACTAGTAATCTTTTAAAAAAGCCAATTATCTGGATATTATCTATGTCAATTGAATATGCTCATAGTATTTCTTGTTTAGCAGAAACAGTTGATAAATGTCTGACATTTCCTATGGAAATACTAAATAGTTTAAGACGGAACTCTGGAGAGGAGAAAAAATTAACCCTTGCAGTGTGTCTCCCTCCACATTACAAGAGTTAAATGCTCATTTTGTCTAGAGGTAGAGAACTAAGCAATAATACATATCTAATTTTCCATTCCCCTGATAGCTGGTGCTCTTCCTCTCAGCTTGTTGGGATGTGGGCCGGGCTGCCAAAATCTTTATGCACAATGCAGGACCACTAGTCTTGCATTGTCCATTAAGAAGATGTAGCGGCAGCAACCAATGGAGCAGCAAAGAGAGCAGCTTCAGGGTAGGTCATGCGACGGGAAGGAAGCCTGTGGGAGCAAAAAATAAGGAAAGTATTTCTGTTTATTTCAATCTTCCTAGAAATCATAAGCAATCAACCCTTGCAATGTTGAGGGGGAATGCCTTCATTTATATTACAATGTATTGTATATAATTTTAATACGCATGATATGCCTAATAATGTCATCGATCACACTGGAAATCCTATTTATAAAGTGTGAACACAGACCATGGTGTCAGCAAAGACTCAATGCTAGTCTTTGATGAAGCTTATATATAGCTGATGGCATCTGCAAGAAGAATCTCTAAGTGTCAACGTGTCCCTAAGGATCATTAGCATTACTGGAGATTACATTAAATCGTCATTCTTTGGTAAGCAAAAGGTTACACTCTCTAACCCTGGGTTGTCTGTGTGCAGAAAAATTCTTATCTTACAAATCCTTGGTTATTGGAATGCTGCAATATTGCAACCACAACCAAGCACTATGTGTCACAGACTAGACTATCTTATGACAAAAAGGCATTCTGAGCTTCTGATTAGCCAACACAATAGCTTCCAGGAATAAAGTGATCTTAGTTCATTAAAGAGGAACATATTCTTGGAACAAAAATATGTATGAAAAAGTAACCCAGTACAAAATGAGCAACGGGTCAGAGCTAGAGATGAGCGAAGTATTCAAAAATTCGATTCGACTGATTCGGCGAATTCGTGGAAAAATTTCGATTCGAGTCGAATATATTCGCTGTGAATTTAACTTAAAAAAGGGTGTTTCTAGGCTTCAGAGAGACTTAATATTAGTGCTGAACACTGTACCTTTAATTTAAATGCCCTTGGAGTCTGCTGGGGAAGAGAAATAATACTGTCAGGCAGTATGACATGCAGATGAGTGCCGTCGATCTTAGAATCACTGCACACTTCACTCATTTGGCCAGTCACGGGGCCAAAACCAGAGTGTGGAGCCACAGTGTGGCGGTGGAGGCAGCAGCAATGGGAGGCCATACAGCACCCTATGACAAAAATGGAAACCACCAGCAGTGTGAGGAGACCTGAAAGTGGCACATGGCAGAGTGTGGCGATAGAGACAGCAGCAATGGGAGGCCGTACAGGGACCCATGACACACTCTGGACCTGGCAGCAGCATGAGGAGGCGGTACAGGGGCCCATGGCAGATTACGGGCCTGGCAGCAGCATGAGGAGTCGGTAGGGGGGCCCATGGCAGATTACAGGCCTGGCAGCAGCAATGGGAGGCCGTACAGGGACCCATGACACAATCTGGACCTGGCAGCAGCATGGGGAGGCGGTACAGGGGCACATGACAGATTACGGGCCTGGCAGCAGCATTTGGAGTCGGTACGGGGGCCCATGACACACTCTGGACCTGGCAGCAGCATGAGGAGGCGGTACAGGGGCGCATGACAGATTACGAGCCTGGCAGCAGCAACTTGGACAGGAGGACGTTCAGTTTCTGCACCGTCTGGTGCGTGCTCGCAAACTGTTGTCTCTTGGAAACGGATTCCAAGAAAGACTGCTGACGGAATCCGTGAAGAGGAGTAGCAGGAGAAGGAGCATCTGAACGAGCGGAATATGCCAACAAGCGACAACAGGGGCCCATGACAGATTACGGGCCTGGCAGCAGCATGAGGAGTCGGTACGGGGGCCCATGGCAGATTAGGGGCCTGGCAGCAGCTATGGGAGGCCCGTAATCTGCCAGCACCCTATGACAAAAAATGGAACCCACCAGCAGTGTGAGGAGACCTGAAAGTGGCACATGGCAGAGTGTGGCTATGGAGACAGCAGCAATGGGAGGCCGTACAGGGACCCATGACAGACTCTGGACCTGGCAGCAGCATGAGGAGGCGGTATAGGGGCCCATGGCAGATTAGGGGCCTGGCAGCAGCTATGGGAGGCCCGTAATCTGCCAGCACCCTATGACAAAAAATGGAATACACCAGCAGTGTGAGGAGACCTGAAAGTGGCACATGGCAGAGTGTGGCGATGGAGACAGCAGCAATGGGAGGCCGTACAGGGACCCATGAGAGACTCTGGACTTGGCAGCAGCATGAGGAGGCGGTATAGGGGCCCATGGCAGATTAGGGGCCTGGCAGCAGCTATGGGAGGCCCGTAATCTGCCAGCACCCTATGACAAAAAATGGAACACACCAGCAGTGTGAGGAGACCTGAAAGTGGCACATGTTTGGGGCATGATTCATGGCGGATTTAGTCAGTTGTGTCAGGAACTGGTGGTTTGAAATCCAGACTAATCCACGCCTGATTCATTTTCACAAACGTCAGTCTCTCCACACTTTGGGTGGACAGTCGTGTCCTCCGCGGAGTTGCAATACCTCCTGCCGCACTAAACACGCGCTCCGATGCCACGCTACTGGCCGGGCATGACAGCCTTTCAAGGGCAAATTCAGCTAGTTGGGGCCAAAGGTCAAGTTTCGTTGCCCAGTAGTCAAGGGGATTGTCTACCTCGGTTGGCAGGGTGCTGTCCAAGTAGGCCTAAGCCTGTTGTTTGAGGTCCTGCTCCAGGTCCACCTGATACTGCTGCTGCTGCTGCTGCTGCGGCTGGTTAGTAGTTTCCTCACTGCGCTGGTGAAGAAAGCTACTCATCATCGACTGCAGACTGAGGCAGCCGCTGCTGGTGGAGCTGCCACTGCTCCTACCACCCCACCCCTCCCCTGCTGCCATGGCAGCGGAACGCGAGCGCACAGGGCCCACAGTGTCTGAGGATGGACGTTGGCGCAGACAGGCAGAGACCAGCTGACTACATAGGTGGTTTTTATAGTACGTTATTTTGGCCTCCCTCTCAGCAGGTGTGAAAAAGGCCACCATTTTTGAACGGTAGCGAGGGTCCAACAAGGTGGACAGCCAAAAGTCATCCCTCTGTCTGATGGTTATTATTCGGCTGTCGCTACGCAAGCAACCGAGCATGCTATGGGCCATTTGTGCCAAGGAATGCGAGGGACTCCCTGCCTCCATCTCCACAGCATACTGCCACGGTGCGTCTGGGTCCTCTGTCTCCTCCTCCTCCTCCTCTACCAGATGCTCCTGCTCCTCCACTCCTGTCCGCTGAGTGGAAAAACCACCCATTTCACTCAATAATTCCTGAGCACCAATGTCCTCCTCTACCTCCTCCTCTTCTTCCTGTCCTGCCCCCACAGGGGTCATGTGGCGTTGAGATCTGTGCGCCACGTCTACCGCACCCTGACCAGCCATTGTTAACAGCATTTGTTCCAGGACGTGCAACAGAGGAATGACGTCGTTCATCCCATAGTCCTGGCGACTCACGAATAGCGTGGCCTCCTCAAAGGGCCTGAGCAAGCGCAGGTGTCACGCATGAGCTGCCAATGGCTGACATCTAAGTTACACAGGGAGTACCTTTATCCGCTTTTAACATCAGGAAATCGGTGATGGCCTTTCGCTGTTCGTAAAGGCGGTCTAACATATGTAGGGTTGAATTCCACCTTGTTGCAACGTCACAGCATGAGGAGTCGGTACGGGGGCCCATGGCAGATTACGTGCCTGGCAGCAGCAATGGGAGGCCCGTAATCTGCCAGCACCCTATGTCAAAAAATTCAACACACCAGCAGTGTGAGGAGACCTGAAAGTGGCACATGGCAGAGTGTGGCTATGGAGACAGCAGCAATGGGAGGCCGTACAGGGACCCATGACACACTCTGGACTTGGCAGCAGCATGAGGAGGCGGTATAGGGGCCCATGGCAGATTAGGGGCCTGGCAGCAGCTATGGGAGGCCCGTAATCTGCCAGCACCCTATGACAAAAAATGGAATACACCAGCAGTGTGAGGAGACCTGAAAGTGGCACATGGCAGAGTGTGGCGATGGAGACAGCAGCAATGGGAGGCCGTACAGGGACCCATGAGAGACTCTGGACTTGGCAGAAGCATGAGGAGGCGGTATAGGGGCCCATGGCAGATTAGGGGCCTGGCAGCAGCTATGGGAGGCCCGTAATCTGCCAGCACCCTATGACAAAAAATGGAACACACCAGCAGTGTGAGGAGACCTGAAAGTGGCACATGTTTGGGGCATGATTCATGGCGGATTTAGTCAGTTGTGTCAGGAACTGGTGGTTTGAAATCCAGACTAATCCACGCCTGATTCATTTTCACAAACGTCAGTCTCTCCACACTTTGGGTGGACAGTCGTGTCCTCCGCGGAGTTGCAATACCTCCTGCCGCACTAAACACGCGCTCCGATGCCACGCTACTGGCCGGGCATGACAGCCTTTCAAGGGCAAATTCAGGTAGTTGGGGCCAAAGGTCAAGTTTCGTTGCCCAGTAGTCAAGGGGATTGTCTACCTCGGTTGGCAGGGTGCTGTCCAAGTAGGCCTAAGCCTGTTGTTTGAGGTCCTGCTCCAGGTCCACCTGATGCTGCTGCTGCTGCTGCTGCTGCTGCTGCGGCTGGTTAGTAGTTTCCTCACTGCGCTGGTGAAGAAAGCTACTCATCATCGACTGCAGACTGAGGCAGCCGCTGCTGGTGGAGCTGCCACTGCTCCTACCACCCCACCCCTCCCCTGCTGCCATGGCAGCGGAACGCGAGCGCACAGGGCCCACAGTGTCTGAGGATGGACGTTGGCGCAGACAGGCAGAGACCAGCTGACTACATAGGTGGTTTTTATAGTACGTTATTTTGGCCTCCCTCTCAGCAGGTGTGAAAAAGGCCACCATTTTTGAACGGTAGCGAGGGTCCAACAAGGTGGACAGCCAAAAGTCATCCCTCTGTCTGATGGTTATTATTCGGCTGTCGCTACGCAAGCAACCGAGCATGCTATGGGCCATTTGTGCCAAGGAATGCGAGGGACTCCATGCCTCCATCTCCACAGCATACTGCCACGGTGCGTCTGGGTCCTCTGTCTCCTCCTCCTCCTCCTCTACCAGATGCTCCTGCTCCTCCACTCCTGTCCGCTGAGTGGAAAAACCACCCATTTCACTCAATAATTCCTGAGCACCAATGTCCTCCTCTACCTCCTCCTCTTCTTCCTGTCCTGCCCCCACAGGGGTCATGTGGCGTTGAGATCTGTGCGCCACGTCTACCGCACCCTGACCAGCCATTGTTAACAGCATTTGTTCCAGGACGTGCAACAGAGGAATGACGTCGTTCATCCCATAGTCCTGGCGACTCACGAATAGCGTGGCCTCCTCAAAGGGCCTGAGCAAGCGCAGGTGTCACGCATGAGCTGCCAATGGCTGACATCTAAGTTACACAGGGAGTACCTTTATCCGCTTTTAACATCAGGAAATCGGTGATGGCCTTTCGCTGTTCGTAAAGGCGGTCTAACATATGTAGGGTTGAATTCCACCTTGTTGCAACGTCACAGCATGAGGAGTCGGTACGGGGGCCCATGGCAGATTACGTGCCTGGCAGCAGCAATGGGAGGCCCGTAATCTGCCAGCACCCTATGTCAAAAAATTCAACACACCAGCAGTGTGAGGAGACCTGAAAGTGGCACATGGCAGAGTGTGGCTATGGAGACAGCAGCAATGGGAGGCCGTACAGGGACCCATGACACACTCTGGACTTGGCAGCAGCATGAGGAGGCGGTATAGGGGCCCATGGCAGATTAGGGGCCTGGCAGCAGCTATGGGAGGCCCGTAATCTGCCAGCACCCTATGACAAAAAATGGAATACACCAGCAGTGTGAGGAGACCTGAAAGTGGCACATGGCAGAGTGTGGCGATGGAGACAGCAGCAATGGGAGGCCGTACAGGGACCCATGAGAGACTCTGGACTTGGCAGCAGCATGAGGAGGCGGTATAGGGGCCCATGGCAGATTAGGGGCCTGGCAGCAGCTATGGGAGGCCCGTAATCTGCCAGCACCCTATGACAAAAAATGGAACACACCAGCAGTGTGAGGAGACCTGAAAGTGGCACATGTTTGGGGCATGATTCATGGCGGATTTAGTCAGTTGTGTCAGGAACTGGTGGTTTGAAATCCAGACTAATCCACGCCTGATTCATTTTCACAAACGTCAGTCTCTCCACACTTTGGGTGGACAGTCGTGTCCTCCGCGGAGTTGCAATACCTCCTGCCGCACTAAACACGCGCTCCGATGCCACGCTACTGGCCGGGCATGACAGCCTTTCAAGGGCAAATTCAGCTAGTTGGGGCCAAAGGTCAAGTTTCGTTGCCCAGTAGTCAAGGGGATTGTCTACCTCGGTTGGCAGGGTGCTGTCCAAGTAGGCCTAAGCCTGTTGTTTGAGGTCCTGCTCCAGGTCCACCTGATGCTGCTGCTGCTGCTGCTGCTGCTGCTGCGGCTGGTTAGTAGTTTCCTCACTGCGCTGGTGAAGAAAGCTACTCATCATCGACTGCAGACTGAGGCAGCCGCTGCTGGTGGAGCTGCCACTGCTCCTACCACCCCACCCCTCCCCTGCTGCCATGGCAGCGGAACGCGAGCGCACAGGGCCCACAGTGTCTGAGGATGGACGTTGGCGCAGACAGGCAGAGACCAGCTGACTACATAGGTGGTTTTTATAGTACGTTATTTTGGCCTCCCTCTCAGCAGGTGTGAAAAAGGCCACCATTTTTGAACGGTAGCGAGGGTCCAACAAGGTGGACAGCCAAAAGTCATCCCTCTGTCTGATGGTTATTATTCGGCTGTCGCTACGCAAGCAACCGAGCATGCTATGGGCCATTTGTGCCAAGGAATGCGAGGGACTCCCTGCCTCCATCTCCACAGCATACTGCCACGGTGCGTCTGGGTCCTCTGTCTCCTCCTCCTCTACCAGATGCTCCTGCTCCTCCACTCCTGTCCGCTGAGTGGAAAAACCACCCATTTCACTCAATAATTCCTGAGCACCAATGTCCTCCTCTACCTCCTCCTCTTCTTCCTGTCCTGCCCCCACAGGGGTCATGTGGCGTTGAGATCTGTGCGCCACGTCTACCGCACCCTGACCAGCCATTGTTAACAGCATTTGTTCCAGGACGTGCAACAGAGGAATGACGTCGTTCATCCCATAGTCCTGGCGACTCACGAATAGCGTGGCCTCCTCAAAGGGCCTGAGCAAGCGCAGGTGTCACGCATGAGCTGCCAATGGCTGACATCTAAGTTACACAGGGAGTACCTTTATCCGCTTTTAACATCAGGAAATCGGTGATGGCCTTTCGCTGTTCGTAAAGGCGGTCTAACATATGTAGGGTTGAATTCCACCTTGTTGCAACGTCACAGCATGAGGAGTCGGTACGGGGGCCCATGGCAGATTACGTGCCTGGCAGCAGCAATGGGAGGCCCGTAATCTGCAAGCACCCTATGTCAAAAAATTCAACACACCAGCAGTGTGAGGAGACCTGAAAGTGGCACATGGCAGAGTGTGGCGATGGAGACAGCAGCAATGGGAGGCCGTACAGGGACCCATGACAGACTCTGGACCTGGCAGCAGCATGAGGAGGCGGTATATAGGGGCCTATGGCAGATTAGGGGCCTGGCAGCAGCTATGGGAGGCCCGTAATCTGCCAGCACCCTATGTCAAAAAATTCTACACACCAGCAGTGTGAGGAGACCTGAAAGTGGCACATGGCAGAGTGTGGCGATGGAGACAGCAGCAATGGGAGGCCGTACAGGGACCCATGAGAGACTCTGGACCTGGCAGCAGCATGAGGAGGCGGTAAATAGGGGCCTATGGCAGATTAGGGGCCTGGCAGCAGCTATAGGAGGCCCATAATCTGCCAGCACCCTATGTCAAAAAATTCAACACACCAGCAGTGTGAGGAGACCTGAAAGTGGCACATGGCATGAGACACTGTGGACCTGGCAGCAGCATGAGGAGGCGGTATATAGGGGCCTATGGCAGATTAGGGGCCTGGCAGCAGCTATAGGAGGCCCGTAATCTGCCAGCACCCTATGTCAAAAAATTCTACACACCAGCAGTGTGTGAGGAGACCTGAAAGTGGCACATGGCAGAGTGTGGCGATGGAGACAGCAGCAATGGGAGGCCGTACAGGGACCCATGAGAGACTCTGGACCTGGCAGCAGCATGAGGAGGCGGTATATAGGGGCCTATGGCAGATTAGGGGCCTGGCAGCAGCTATGGGAGGCCCGTAATCTGCCAGCACCCTATGTCAAAAAATTCTACACACCAGCAGTGTGTGAGGAGACCTGAAAGTGGCACATGGCAGAGTGTGGCGATGGAGACAGCAGCAATGGGAGGCCGTACAGGGACCCATGAGAGACTCTGGACCTGGCAGCAGCATGAGGAGGCGGTATATAGGGGCCTATGGCAGATTAGGGGCCTGGCAGCAGCTATGGGAGGCCCGTAATCTGCCAGCACCCTATGTCAAAAAATTCTACACACCAGCAGTGTGAGGAGACCTGAAAGTGGCACATGGCAGAGTGTGGCGATGGAGACAGCAGCAATGGGAGGCCGTACAGGGACCCATGACAGACTCTGGACCTGGCAGCAGCATGAGGAGGCGGTATATAGGGGCCTATGGCAGATTAGGGGCCTGGCAGCAGCTATAGGAGGCCCGTAATCTGCCAGCACCCTATGTCAAAAAATTCTACACACCAGCAGTGTGAGGAGACCTGAAAGTGGCACATGGCAGAGTGTGGCGATGGAGACAGCAGCAATGGGAGGCCGTACAGGGACCCATGAGAGACTCTGGACCTGGCAGCAGCATGAGGAGGCGGTATATAGGGGCCTATGGCAGATTAGGGGCCTGGCAGCAGCTATAGGAGGCCCATAATCTGCCAGCACCCTATGTCAAAAAATTCAACACACCAGCAGTGTGAGGAGACCTGAAAGTGGCACATGGCATGAGACACTGTGGACCTGGCAGCAGCATGAGGAGGCGGTATATAGGGGCCCATGGCAGATTAGGGGCCTGGCAGCAGCTATGGGAGGCCCGTAATCTGCCAGCACCCTATGTCAAAAAATTCAACACACCAGCAGTGTGTGAGGAGACCTGAAAGTGGCACATGGCAGAGTGTGGCGATGGAGACAGCAGCAATGGGAGGCCGTACAGGGACCCATGAGAGACTCTGGACCTGGCAGCAGCATGAGGAGGCGGTATATAGGGGCCTATGGCAGATTAGGGGCCTGGCAGCAGCTATGGGAGGCCCGTAATCTGCCAGTACCCTATGTCAAAAAATTCTACACACCAGCAGTGTGTGAGGAGACCTGAAAGTGGCACATGGCAGAGTGTGGCGATGGAGACAGCAGCAATGGGAGGCCGTACAGGGAACCATGAGAGACTCTGGACCTGGCAGCAGCATGAGGAGGCGGTATATAGGGGCCTATGGCAGATTAGGGGCCTGGCAGCAGCTATGGGAGGCCCATAATCTGCCAGCACCCTATGTCAAAAAATTCAACACACCAGCAGTGTGAGGAGACCTGAAAGTGGCACATGGCATGAGACACTGTGGACCTGGCAGCAGCATGAGGAGGCGGTATATAGGGGCCTATGGCAGATTAGGGGCCTGGCAGCAGCTATAGGAGGCCCGTAATCTGCCAGCACCCTATGTCAAAAAATTCTACACACCAGCAGTGTGTGAGGAGACCTGAAAGTGGCACATGGCAGAGTGTGGCGATGGAGACAGCAGCAATGGGAGGCCGTACAGGGACCCATGAGAGACTCTGGACCTGGCAGCAGCATGAGGAGGCGGTATATAGGGGCCTATGGCAGATTAGGGGCCTGGCAGCAGCTATGGGAGGCCCGTAATCTGCCAGCACCCTATGTCAAAAAATTCTACACACCAGCAGTGTGTGAGGAGACCTGAAAGTGGCACATGGCAGAGTGTGGCGATGGAGACAGCAGCAATGGGAGGCCGTACAGGGACCCATGACAGACTCTGGACCTGGCAGCAGCATGAGGAGGCGGTATATAGGGGCCTATGGCAGATTAGGGGCGTGGCAGCAGCTATGGGAGGCCCGTAATCTGCCAGCACCCTAAGGTCAAAAAATTCTACACACCAGCAGTGTGAGGAGACCTGAAAGTGGCACATGGCAGAGTGTGGCGATGGAGACAGCAGCAATGGGAGGCCGTACAGGGACCCATGACAGACTCTGGACCTGGCAGCAGCATGAGGAGGCGGTATATAGGGGCCTATGGCAGATTAGGGGCCTGGCAGCAGCTATAGGAGGCCCGTAATCTGCTAGCACCCTATGTCAAAAAATTCTACACACCAGCAGTGTGAGGAGACCTGAAAGTGGCACATGGCATGAGACACTGTGGACCTGGCAGCAGCATGAGGAGGCGGTATATAGGGGCCTATGGCAGATTAGGGGCCTGGCAGCAGCTATGGGAGGCCCGTAATCTGCCAGCACCCTATGTCAAAAAATTCTACACACCAGCAGTGTGTGAGGAGACCTGAAAGTGGCACATGGCAGAGTGTGGCGATGGAGACAGCAGCAATGGGAGGCCGTACAGGGACCCATGAGAGACTCTGGACCTGGCAGCAGCATGAGGAGGCGGTATATAGGGGCCCATGGCAGATTAGGGGCCTGGCAGCAGCAATGGGAGGCCCGTAATCTGCCAACACCCTATGTCAAAAAATTCTACACACCAGCAGTGTGTGAGGAGACCTGAAAGTGGCACATGGCAGAGTGTGGCGATGGAGACAGCAGCAATGGGAGGCCGTACAGGGACCCATGAGAGACTCTGGACCTGGCAGCAGCATGAGGAGGCGGTATATAGGGGCCTATGGCAGATTAGGGGCCTGGCAGCAGCTATGGGAGGCCCGTAATCTGCCAGCACCCTATGTCAAAAAATTCTACACACCAGCAGTGTGTGAGGAGACCTCAAAGTGGCACATGTTTGAGGCATGATTCATGGCGGATTTAGTCAGTTGTGTCAGGAACTGGTGGTTTGAAATCCAGACTAATCCACGCCTGATTCATTTTCACAAACGTCAGTCTCTCCACACTTTGGGTGGACAGTCGTGTCCTCCGCGGAGTTACAATACCTCCTGCCGCACTAAACACGCGCTCCGATGCCACGCTACTGGCCGGGCATGACAGCCTTTCAAGGGCAAATTCAGGTAGTTGGGGCCAAAGGTCAAGTTTCGTTGACCAGTAGTCAAGGGGATTGTCTACCTCGGTTGGCAGGGTGCTGTCCAAGTAGGCCCAAGCCTGTTGTTTGAGGTCCTGCTCCAGGTCCACCTGATGCTGCTGCTGCTGCTGCTGCTGCGGCTGGTTAGTAGTTTCCTCACTGCGCTGGTGAAGAAAGCTACTCATCATCGACTGCAGACTGAGGCAGCCGCTGCTGGTGGAGCTGCCACTGCTCCTACCACCCCACCCCTCCCCTGCTGCCATGGCAGCGGAACGCGAGCGCACAGGGCCCACAGTGTCTGAGGATGGACGTTGGCGCACAAAGGCAGAGACCAACTGACTACATAGGTGGTTTTTATAGTACGTTATTTTGGCCTCCCTCTCAGCAGGTGTGAAAAAGGCCACCATTTTGGAACGGTAGCGAGGGTCCAACAAGGTGGACAGCCAAAAGTCATCCCTCTGTCTGATGGTTATTATTCGGCTGTCGCTACGCAAGCAACCGAGCATGCTATGGGCCATTTGTGACAAGGAATGCGAGGGACTCCCTGCCTCCATCTCCACAGCATACTGCCACGGTGCGTCTGGGTCCTCTGTCTCCTCCTCCTCCTCCTCTACCAGATGCTCCTGCTCCTCCACTCCTGTCCGCTGAGTGGAAAAACCACCCATTTCACTCAATAATTCCTGAGCACAAATGTCCTCCTCTACCTCCTCCTCTTCTTCCTGTCCTGCCCCCACAGGGGTCATGTGGCGTTGAGATCTGTGCGCCACGTCTACCGCACCCTGACCAGCCATTGTTAACAGCATTTGTTCAAGGACGTGCAACAGAGGAATGACGTCGTTCATCCCATAGTCCTGCCGACTCACGAATAGCGTGGCCTCCTCAAAGGGCCTGAGCAAGCGGCAGGTGTCACGCATGAGCTGCCAATGGCTGACATCGAAGTTACACAGGGGAGTACCTTTATCCGCTTGTAACATCAGGAAATCGGTGATGGCCTTTCGCTGTTCGTAAAGGCGGTCTAACATGTGTAGGGTTGAATTCCACCTTGTTGCAACGTCGCAGATCAGGCGATGCTGTGGAATTCCGTTCTGCCGCTGCAGCTCAAGGAGGGTGTGCTTTGCGGTGTAGGAATGGCTGAAATGCATGCAAAGTTTACGTGACATTTTAAGGATGTCTTGCAGTGGGATGGTCGATTTTAGGAACCGCTTGACAACCAGATTGAACACGTGAGCCATGCATGGCGCATGGCACAACCTTCCTTGACGCAGAGCAGACACCATGTTCTTTCCGTTGTCGGTCAACATGGTTCCGATTTTCAGTTTGCGCGGAGACAGCCATCTGTCGATTTCTCTGTTCATTACACTCAGAAGTTCCTCCCCTGTGTGACTACGTTCGCCAAGGCATACCAGGTGCAGAACAGCGTGACACCGTTGCGCCCTGCACATGTGATATGCCGGTCGGGTAATGGGACTTGGCACGGGGGTGGCGGCTGAGGACACGGCGGAAGAAGAGGTGGTAGAGGCGGACATCTTTGCCGGACCAAGGATGTGCAAACGTGGAGGCAAAAGCGGCGTGACCTGTCCAAGTTGCTGGTGCGGCTGTGACGGCACCACGTTCACCCAGTGGGCCGTAAATGACATGTACTGTCCCTGACCATAGTTACAGCTCCACACGTCGGCGCTGCCGTGCACTTTGGCAGAGACCGACATGCTCAAAGACTGGCCCACCATGTCTTCTACATGTGAATGCAGGGCTGGCACTGCCTTTTTGGCGAAGAAATGACGGCTTGGCACTCTCCACCGCGGCGCGGCACAGGCCATCATTTCTCTGAAAGGTGCTGAGTCCACCACTTGGAAAGGGAGGGACTGCAGCACCAGCAACTTGGACAGGAGGACGTTCAGCTTTTGCACCGTCGGGTGCGTGCTCGCAAACTGTTGTCTCTTGGAAACGGATTCCAAGAAAGACTGCTGACGGAATCCGTGAAGAGGAGTAGCAGGAGAAGGAGCATCTGAACGAGCGGAAGATGCCAACGAGCGACAACTCCCCTCAGCAGAGGTGTTGGAGCCTTGACTGGCTGATGGAGGGCGATTGACGTCGGGTGACGGAGCAAGTAACGGAGCGGGTGATGGAGCGGGGGCTGGGGCGGGCAGAACCGCCGTATCTTTATCACGGTTTTCCCAGGCCACCAAATGGCGACGCTGCATATGCTGCCGCAACGCTGTAGTCCCAACATGGGCCCCCTGGCCACGCTTGACTTTCTGGCCACATAGTCGACATACGGCTACGTTTACTTCCTCGGGCGGCTTGACGAAAAATTGCCACACCGCCGAGTAGGAAACTTTGCCCCCGATACTCCTCACTGGCTGACTGCTGCTTCCTCCGTGCACACCGGCACCACTACTGGCCGTGGTGGTAGGCTGCAGTGGAGCTGGTGCTCTACTCCGTGGCCGTTTGGCTCCACTGACACTGCTTCCACTGACACTGCTGCGACCCTGCTGCTGTCTCCTGGGCAACCCACCGACTGTTTCGCTCACTGCCAAGCTGCCACCCTCTTCTCCTGATGATGCGGAAGAAATTGCCTGATGACGACGAGGCTGCCAAGTGCGATCAACCTCCTCATCATCAAGTAGGGTCTCCGCCTCACTACTAGCCCCCTCGGCTGCGTCTGGGTCAGGAGACAGACCTGTCTCTAGACCGGCTACCGGGCCACTCTCCTCGCCACTACTTCTTCGCCTAGCTGCTGAAAAGGCGGATGTCTCCCCCCGTTCCTGACCGCCCTCTGTTAGCTCTTCCTCACTGTACAGTGGGGCTGAGCCCACAGCATGCGATACTTCGCTTGGTGAGGGAACACCAAAGGACAGGGGCAGGTAGAGGACACGTGATTTCAGTGGGCTTGGTCCCGGGCCATGCCAACTAACGGTTGTGTCTGACGTACCCACCGACCGTTGGCTGTAGGTGTCAGAGGTGACCTGGGAAGAGGAAGACGACCGAGCCAACCAATCGATGACGGCAGGGTTGTCGGTGGAGACACGACCGCTGGATGACACCGGGAGCACTGGCCTCTGGCTGCGAATAGTGCTGCCTCGACCCCTTCCTCTGCTGCCACGTCTGCTCGCTCCTAAAACATTGCCTCCTCTGCCACTCCTCTGCATGTTGTCTGACATACTCTTTAATTAAACGATTATGTGTCCCTGAGTAACAATTCTGTGTCCCTGAGTAACAATTCTGTGTCTGTGCGAGTAACAATTCTGTGGCCCTAAGTAACAGTTCTGTGGCCCTCAGTAACAATTCTGTGTCCCTGATTAACGTTTCTGTGGCCCCAAGTAACAGTTCTGTGGCCCTCAGTAACAATTCTGTGTCTGTGCGAGTAACAATTCTGTGTCTGTGCGAGAAACAATTCTGTGGCCCTAAGTAACAGTTCTGTGGCCCTCAGTAACAGTTCTGTTTCCCTGAGTAACAATTCTGTGTCTGTGCGAGTAAGAATTCTGTGTCTGTGCGAGTAACAATTCTGTGGCCCTAAGTAACAGTTCTGTGGCCCTCAGTAACAGTTCTGTGTCCCTGAGTAACAATTCTGTGTCTGTGCGAGTAACAATTCTGTGTCTGTGCGAGTAACAATTCTGTCTGTGCGAGTAACAATTCTGTGGCCCTAAGTAACGGTTCTGTGGCCCTCAGTAACAGTTCTGTGTCCCTGTGTAACAATTCTGTGTCTGTGCGAGTAACAATTCTGTGGCCCTAAGTAACAGTTCTGTGGCCCTCAGTAACAATTCTGTGTCCCTGATTAACGTTTCTGTGGCCCCAAGTAACAGTTCTGTGTCCCTGTGTAACAATTCTGTGTCTGTGCGAGTAACAATTCTGTGGCCCTAAGTAACAGTTCTGTGGTCCTCAGTAACAATTCTGTGTCTGTGCCAGTAACAATTCTGTGGCCCTAAGTAACAGTTCTGTGGCCCTCAGTAACAATTCTGTGTCTGTCCCTGAGTAACAATTCTGTGGCCCTAACTAAAGTTTCTGTGGCCCTAAGTAACAATTCTCTGGCACTCAGTAACAATTCTGTCTGTCCCTGAGTAACAATTCTGTGGCCCTAATAACGTTTCTGTGGCCCTAAGTAACAATTATCTGGCACTCAGTAACAATTCTGTCTGTCCCTGAGTAACAATTCTCTGGCACTCAGTAACAATTCTGTCTGTCCCTGAGTAAAAATTCTGTGGCCCTAAGTAAAGTTTCTGTGGCCGTGAGTAACAATTCTCTGGCACTCCGTAACAATTCTGTCTGTCCCTGAGTAACAATTCTCTGGCACTCAGTAACAATTCTGTCTGTCCCTGAGTAAAAATTCTGTGGCCCTAAGTAAAGTTTCTGTGGCCCTGAGTAACAATTCTCTGGCACTCCGTAACAATTCTGTCTGTCCCTGAGTAACAATTCTCTGGCACTCAGTAACAATTCTGTCTGTCCCTGAGTAAAAATTCTGTGGCCCTAATTAAAGTTTCTGTGGCCCTAAGTAACAATTCTCTGGCACTCAGTAACAATTCTGTCTGTCCCTGAGTAACAATTCTCTGGCACTCCGTAACAATTCTGTCTGTCCCTGAGTAACAATTCTCTGGCACTCAGTAACAATTCTGTCTGTCCCTGAGTAAAAATTCTGTGGCCCTAAGTAAAG
The DNA here is from genome assembly GCF_062004578.1 of Staurois parvus. NCBI lineage: Eukaryota > Metazoa > Chordata > Amphibia > Anura > Ranidae > Staurois > Staurois parvus. The sequence goes on along the minus strand of NW_028318730.1, from coordinate 567,764 downwards.
TTTCTGTGGCCCTGAGTAACAATTCTCTGGCACTCCGTAACAATTCTGTCTGTCCCTGAGTATGAATTCTGTGGCCCTAACTAGCGTTTCTTTGTCCCTAAGTAACAGTTCTGTGGCCCTGAGTAACAATTCTGTGTCTGTGCGAGTAACAATTCTGTGGCCCTAAGTAACAGTTCTGTGGCCCTCAGTAACAGTTCTGTGTCTGTGCGAGTAACAATTCTGTGTCTGTGCGAGTAACAATTCTGTGGCCCTAAATAAAGTTTCTGTGGCCCTCAGTAACAGTTCTGTGTCTGTGCGAGTAACAATTCTGTGTCTGTGCGAGTAACAATTCTGTGGCCCTAAGTAAAGTTTCTGTGGCCCTAAGTAACAATTCTCTGGCACTCAGTAACAATTCTGTCTGTCCCTGAGTAACAATTCTCTGGCACTCAGTAACAATTCTGTCTGTCCCTGAGTAAAAATTCTGTGGCCCTAAGTAAAGTTTCTGTGGCCCTGAGTAACAATTCTCTGGCACTCCGTAACAATTCTGTCTGTCCCTGAGTAACAATTCTCTGGCACTCAGTAACAATTCTGTCTGTCCCTGAGTAAAAATTCTGTGGCCCTAAGTAAAGTTTCTGTGGCCCAGAGTAACAATTCTCTGGCACTCCGTAACAATTCTGTCTGTCCCTGAGTATGAATTCTGTGGCCCTAACTAGCGTTTCTTTGTCCCTAAGTAACAGTTCTGTGGCCCTGAGTAACAATTCTGTGTCTGTGCGAGTAACAATTCTGTGGCCCTAAGTAACAGTTCTGTGGCCCTCAGTAACAGTTCTGTGTCTGTGCGAGTAACAATTCTGTGTCTGTGCGAGTAACAATTCTGTGGCCCTAAGTAACAGTTCTGTGGCCTTCAGTAACAATTCTGTGTCTGTGCGAGTAACAATTCTGTGTCTGTGCGAGTAACAATTCTGTGGCCCTAAGTAAAGTTTCTGTGGCCCTAAGTAACAATTCTCTGGCACTCAGTAACAATTCTGTCTGTCCCTGAGTAACAATTATCTGGCACTCAGTAACAATTCTGTCTGTCCCTGAGTAAAAATTCTGTGGCCCTAAGTAAAGTTTCTGGGGCCCTGAGTAACAATTATCTGGCACTCAGTAACAATTCTGTCTGTCCCTGAGTAACAATTCTCTGGCACTCAGTAACAATTCTGTCTGTCCCTGAGTAAAAATTCTGTGGCCCTAAGTAAAGTTTCTGTGGCCTTGAGTAACAATTCTCTGGCACTCCGTAACAATTCTGTCTGTCCCTGAGTAACAATTCTCTGGCACTCAGTAACAATTCTGTCTGTCCCTGAGTAAAAATTCTGTGGCCCTAAGTAAAGTTTCTGTGGCCCTGAGTAACAATTCTCTGGCACTCCGTAACAATTCTGTCTGTCCCTGAGTAACAATTCTCTGGCACTCAGTAACAATTCTGTCTGTCCCTGAGTAAAAATTCTGTGGCCCTAATTAAAGTTTCTGTGGCCCTAAGTAACAATTCTCTGGCACTCAGTAACAATTCTGTCTGTCCCTGAGTAACAATTCTCTGGCACTCCGTAACAATTCTGTCTGTCCCTGAGTAACAATTCTCTGGCACTCAGTAACAATTCTGTCTGTCCCTGAGTAAAAATTATGTGGCCCTAAGTAAAGTTTCTGTGGCCCTGAGTAACAATTCTCTGGCACTCCGTAACAATTCTGTCTGTCCCTGAGTATGAATTCTGTGGCCCTAACTAGCGTTTCTTTGTCCCTAAGTAACAGTTCTGTGGCCCTGAGTAACAATTCTGTGTCTGTGCGAGTAACAATTCTGTGGCCCTAAGTAACAGTTCTGTGGCCCTCAGTAACAGTTCTGTGTCTGTGCGAGTAACAATTCTGTGTCTGTGCGAGTAACAATTCTGTGGCCCTAAGTAAAGTTTCTGTGGCCCTCAGTAACAGTTCTGTGTCTGTGCGAGTAACAATTCTGTGTCTGTGCGAGTAACAATTCTGTGGCCCTAAGTAAAGTTTCTGTGGCCCTAAGTAACAATTCTCTGGCACTCAGTAACAATTCTGTCTGTCCCTGAGTAACAATTCTCTGGCACTCAGTAACAATTCTGTCTGTCCCTGAGTAAAAATTCTGTGGCCCTAAGTAAAGTTTCTGTGGCCCTGAGTAACAATTCTCTGGCACTCCGTAACAATTCTGTCTGTCCCTGAGTAACAATTCTCTGGCACTCAGTAACAATTCTGTCTGTCCCTGAGTAAAAATTCTGTGGCCCTAAGTAAAGTTTCTGTGGCCCAGAGTAACAATTCTCTGGCACTCCGTAACAATTCTGTCTGTCCCTGAGTATGAATTCTGTGGCCCTAACTAGCGTTTCTTTGTCCCTAAGTAACAGTTCTGTGGCCCTGAGTAACAATTCTGTGTCTGTGCGAGTAACAATTCTGTGGCCCTAAGTAACAGTTCTGTGGCCCTCAGTAACAGTTCTGTGTCTGTGCGAGTAACAATTCTGTGTCTGTGCGAGTAACAATTCTGTGGCCCTAAGTAACAGTTCTGTGGCCTTCAGTAACAATTCTGTGTCTGTGCGAGTAACAATTCTGTGTCTGTGCGAGTAACAATTCTGTGGCCCTAAGTAAAGTTTCTGTGGCCCTAAGTAACAATTCTCTGGCACTCAGTAACAATTCTGTCTGTCCCTGAGTAACAATTCTCTGGCACTCAGTAACAATTCTGTCTGTCCCTGAGTAAAAATTCTGTGGCCCTAAGTAAAGTTTCTGGGGCCCTGAGTAACAATTCTCTGGCACTCAGTAACAATTCTGTCTGTCCCTGAGTAACAATTCTCTGGCACTCAGTAACAATTCTGTCTGTCCATGAGTAAAAATTCTGTGGCCCTAAGTAAAGTTTCTGTGGCCCTAAGTAACAATTCTCTGGCACTCAGTAACAATTCTGTCTGTCCCTGAGTAACAATTCTCTGGCACTCAGTAACAATTCTGTCTGTCCCTGAGTAAAAATTCTGTGGCCCTAATTAAAGTTTCTGTGGCCCTAAGTAACAATTCTCTGGCACTCAGTAACAATTCTGTCTGTCCCTGAGTAACAATTCTCTGGCACTCAGTAACAATTCTGTCTGTCCCTGAGTAAAAATTCTGTGGCCCTAATAACGTTTCTGTGGCCCTAAGTAACAATTATCTGGCACTGAGTAACAATTCTGTCTGTCCCTGATTATGAATTCTGTGGCCCTAACTAGCGTTTCTTTGTCCCTAAATAACGATTCTGTGGCCCTCATTAACAAGTCTGTGTCCCTGAGTAATGGTTCTCTGTCCCTAAGTAACTTTTCTCTGTCCCCAATTATCGTTTCTGTGGCCCTAACTCTGTCCCTGTCCCTAGTACAGAGCGGTCTGCCTCTGTTCAATAACTGCAGGCAAATGAAGAATTCCAAAATGGCCGCTATTTATAGCTCGACCATTACACAGTGCTGGCTGGCTGGCTGCTGATTGGCTGATGCGATCACATGTAGTTGAGGAATGCATTATGGGTCAGCGCGCCTTGTCTGCGCGCCTTCCCAGACATCCCCGCTCCGTCGCCGCACATGTCAGCCGCCATTTTCTGAAAAATTTCGATTCGCGCGTCCGAATTAGGCTATTTTTCGGATTCGGCACGAATCGAAATTTTTCCGATATTCGACTCGAATTCCACTTCGGATACTTCGATTCGCTCATCTCTAGTCAGAGCCAATGATAACTAAGAAGTGCTCTGAATTTCCTAAATTACTGTAAATCTAAAGTTAAAACTTTTTTTTTTGTGGACATGGTGGGGAATGGTTAAAACAGCTGTTTGACTTTTGCTCTCTGTGACCCACTGGGGAGACTTACTGTCCCAAAAACAAATAGGGAAAAATCCTCTTTCAAACACTTGTCTTTGGCACAATTGTCGATTCTTGTTTTGGTGGACCCAGAATTTTGGATTCCCTATCACTTTCTGTCCCAGTGACAATGGTCATCAAGACAAATACGTTAAGTGAATCTCCAGAGCAGGGACAACGACAGCAAAGAAAAACTGTCAAAGGTACAAACCTTTTCCTGCTTTATTCAATTAAAAAAATCTAAAGTTTTGTCATTTGCCAAATGTATTGATTGCTATCTGTAGTGACAAAAAGTTTTGGCTGGAGATAAGCTTTAAAAATAAAACAAAAAATGTAGGTGCAAATTTAGTGAACAGATGTGTAATCGGTGTTCTGATTTTTTAATTGAATGTTTAGGATTTTAAATAATGCAAAATGTTATTACTGTTTCTTAAATTATGTCAATGATATCATCCAGGATTCCCAGTGATGTGTTTATATTACTGCAATCCTTGCAATATGACATTTAGGGGTTTATTTACTAAAGCTGGAGAGTCCAAAATCAGACTCCCTTCTGCATAGAAACCAATCAGCTTCCAGGTTTCATTGCCAAAGCTTCATTGAACAAGCTGAGGTTAGAAGCTGATTGGTTTCTATGCAGAAGGGAGTGTGATTGTGGACTCTCCAGCTTTAGTAAATAAACCCCTTAGTGACAGTAGCAATGAGTGTTGGGTCATTGATTGACAAAGTTTACACCGCTGGATGCTGTGATTGACATAGATTACATAGGACATCTTGATTGATATGGATTTAGATTTGGGGTACTAATCAATCTACTAGGGAGAGGCAGATATCTGGGAGCTTCTTTATCATAAAGAGGGCTTCCAGATTCCACTATAAATCCTTCTGCTTTTACCCCACCTCCTTTTTGGGGCATCAGAGGTAGGGAAGAGGTCCTTGTCCCTCAACACTAAAACAAGGGTACTTTGTAAGGGTTGAGGCCATGTCACCTGTCCTTGCAAGGTACCCACCCCCCATTGTTGAAGATATGTTACCTGGACAGGAAAAGGAGCTACATGCTACATGCCAGGCTGCATGCTTAATTAAGGCCTACAGTAGGTGAAATTTTAGGGGTAACCCCATGATTTTTAAAGAAATTAGTACTGTCACTGTCACAATTTTTAAATATCAGCTGACTTTGGAATTAGACTTAATACATTTTTACAGTATTTATATACATCACTAGAGGGTTTTCATTAAGTTTCTATCAAACTCTCATTAGGAGACTGCAGATCATACAACAATGTAAAATTGGTAAAATTTTATTGAGAGACTATTGGCTGAAATGTGCTTGAGAAAATAACACAGGGTGGTGTTTTATTGTAAAAATTAGGAGACTGCAGATGACACAGCATTGTAAAATTGCCAGCAGCAGGACAATTTTATTGGGGGAGCATTGGCCAGCGAGACAAAGAGAACAGATATGGGTTTTACTACAAGAAATCAGATACTGCAGAAGATACAGCAGTGAAAGATTGATCTGCAGGACATGTTTAATCTTAGAGAATAGGTCTAGCCAATGTGTGCCTAATTTTTATTTTTACTATGGGGATAGGGGGGTGCAGAAAATATGGATGATAGAGCGAGGTCATTTTCATGCATGCTATTTTCTCTTAGTTTTGGGTTTCTTTTTTTTTTCTTTCAAAAGATGCAGCACTGTGCTACAAACAAAAGGCAGCTACTGAAACAAATTAGCAACAAAAATGATGATCTGCTTTGAGAATCTCAACATTAAAAAAAAAGGTTCTACTAGAGTAAAATAAAATCAAGAAAGCCTGAAACAAAAGCCATTTTTAAAGGGCATTGCAAAAACAAAACAAAACAAAAAAACAGTTTTAGCCCACAAAAGGCCCTAACAATATCCAGTGAAAATCAATATTTCCTAGAATAATACCCCCTGAAACAAAAGCCAAAAGGAAAGCCTTGCTAAAACAAAATAGTTTAATCTAAAATAAAGGATAAATCAATATAAAATTAAAAAATACGCAAAAAAAATCAAAACACTAAATGTTACAGCAAAAACATCTGCTATGGACAGCACAGCAACTAAAAGTAACTGCTAACTTTAAAGTAGAACTATAGGCAAAACTTTTTTTTTCCATTTTGGATATGAGAGTATGAGAGGGTTATAACCCCTGTCATATTTTTTTTTCTTACATATATGTCCCATTAGGGAGATTTACCTTCACTTCCTATCCCATAGCCAGACAGGAAGTGCAAGGAAATCTCTGCAAATTAGTGGAATTCCTTGGGGACCCCCAGGTCACCAAAACTAGTGTCCCCATTGGAAGATTTTCCTATATTACTTAGCTGGGGACAACTCATAATTTGGGATTTTATTTTCATTTTTGGGGATAATGGTAAACAGGTGAATCCCCTTAACGTGGGCAGAGACTGCAATAAAAACGGACAAGCGTTCTAAACCCTCTCCACTCTATACAAAGCTAAAAACAAGTTTTGCCTTTAGTTATACTTTAACTCAAACACAAAATAAAATGAAAGACAAATAAGCCCATGACAATAAGAAAAAAGGCAGCAAATGGGGTTGATTTCTAAAAGAGCTAGCAATTCGAATAAAAGTACAGTTTCTTAACTGAGCCTAACCTTTTCCTAAGCAGTTTGTCAGCTTTCCCAAATCTGTCCCTGCAACAGTTTCCAACACACTGTTACTATGGCTGCTCTTTGCTCTCCCTTCCTATATACAAAGGCATTAAAGTTTAGTCAACTTAGAATGGCCAATAATAAGAGCTCTTTTTTGTGCTAGCCCAGGGATGTCAAACTGGCGGCCCTCCAACTGTTGCCAAACTACAAGTTCCATGAGGAATTGCAAGATTGTCAGTTACAAGCATAACTCCCAAAGGTAGAGTTTGGCAACAGCTGGAGGGCCACCAGTTTGACACCCCTGGGCTACCACATAACACAGTTCTTATTATTGGCCATTCTAAGCCAGTTGACTAAAGTTTAATCAGGTTATCATTACAATGAATTTGGGCAGATGAATTACTGCATTGTTGCCACAAACCCATGCTAGATTCAAACCTCATCCCTACATATGAAAGCATTTGGTGTGAGTTGATGAAACACCCAGAAACCCAGTACTTCATGAAACTTTGCCATCTCTAAGCCCTAACTTTTCAAAAGAAGCTTTAATCTAATTTGCCCTAAACCCCGTCCCCAATGTGACACTATTTGGATGATCATTCCCTTTTTTGTCATGCTTTGGGGCCCCAAAAATAGAGTCAGCCTGACAAAAATGTGGGATTTTGAAACTCAGAATTGTACTGTTAGTGGAAACTGGTGCCAAGCTTTTTCCACAGTATAAACAAATGAACTGGAACAATGGAAAAAACATGTGGTAGTGTCACCTTTAATATTAAAGGGGGACAGTTTTGTTAAAGCCTGAGCCGTAGTGGATGGGTTTTTAAAGCTAAGAATGTTTATTAAAGAAAAGGTTATATACAGTTAAACCTTCTGGATACTTTAAGTTGTGAAGTAATTCCAGCTTGAGCCGTAGTGGATAAGCTGTCTTGTGTGTTTTAATATTTTACGTTTTTAAGAGTTCTGTCCTTTTAACTGGAAACTTAAACCAATAATAAAACGTCTGCGGACAATTTTTTATCCAGCTGAAGTGTTGTCTGTGTTTATTTAGTTATCAGTATTAACTGCTGCCTGCTGTCCCATTACTATCTTTTCTATAAGTAATTTGCAAATAACTCCTGATTTATAAGCACTGTAAAATTAATATGCTGAATATGATAAATTAGCATTCTACTTGTAAATACTGAATTTATCCACTTATACCCCGGTCACATCAAGCCCCACTTTGAAATCGTGCGACTTACAATGAAGTCACATGACTTCAAAGTCAGGGGACATGCCGATATCAGGTGCGATTTGTAAGACATCTGACACAGTCGGAACTGCACCTATATGACTGCTGTCAACACTGTACACAATTTACATTTTTTTTAACACAAATAGAGATTTCTTTTGGTGGTATTTGATCACCACTGGGGTTTTTACTTTGTATGATAGAACGAAAAAAACAAATTAACAAAAAAATTCTGCTTTCTGTCACAAAACATATCCAATAAAAAAAATTTAAAAATCCAATTCCTTCATTAATTTAGACCAAAATGTATTTTGCTATAGGTCTTTGGTAAAAAGTTATACAAACTATGGCATATACAGTATATTTGAAAGTAGATTAATTCTGATGTGCTGATGGCCGATCTCATTTCTTGAGGCCCTAAAATGCCAGAACAATACAAATACCCCCCAAATGAACCCTTTATGGAGCGTATACAGTTTGAGGTATTTAGTAATTTTTGGGAAAATTAAGAAATTAAATATAATTTGTTTTTTTCACAGTTTTTTTTACATACTGTCACCAGTGCAGTTCAGAGTCATTATATGATGACCATATGGTGTGGCGGTGATCATGGACACTAACTGACAACAGTATTTAAAATTTATATATATATATATATATATATATATATTCATTCTAGTAATTTTATTTATGTTTTTAACACTTTTTTCCTTTTTTTTACCTTTTTTTTTTTACATACTTTCATCTTAGTAGTTCAGTGTCACCATAGTGACACTGTTCTACAGTAGGTAAACGATCAGGGATTTTTTTTTTTTAACACTTTGGTTGCTGTTACAGTGAGGTTCATAACAGCAATTTTTGTATTGTCATGAATGGGTTACATTCATAACAGTTGTGATTTTACTATTGTGATCTGTGATTGGCCACAGCTATCACATCGTACAGAGTGCTGTGATTGTCTCAGGCACCATGTGCATGGCTGACATTGCAGGAGGAGAACGTTGGTGGGGGAGTAGGAGCTTGTGGACATTTTAGGAGTGAAGGGGTTGTCTGATATTACAGATGGAGGGGGGTTGAGTGATAATGGGGATGACAGTGGAGGAGTAGTTGTCTGACATTGGATGAGTTGGGCTGGGAGAGAAAGGAAGTGCTTGCACTGTGGATGCTGAGAGTAAGGGAGCTGGAGATGTGTTGGGGGTGGGGGGGGTTGGTTAAGAATGCTTTTGGAGTCTGCCTGAGAGTGCAACAAGTCTGTGGGTGATAGTGGGGGCTCGCTGACATTGCAGGAGGGGGTTGGGTGATAGTAGGGCAGGACTGTCTGACTTTGAATGGGACAGGTAGCATGCACTAAGCATAAACTGCAGAGATGCTGCAAGCCCCCTTCAGAAGGAGGAAATGGCTACAGCAGCAAGCTTAAGGGATATTATCTCTATTTCTATCATCAATTTAGGCATCTATATATTTACACTCCCTTTGTAATTTTTAGAAATTAGGCTCTATTCTCTTACAATGGTTACCCGGACATCCGTTTATTGTACTTATAGGTAGAAATTGTTGTATTTTGTCTCATCCTTCCCCCCCCCCCGCCGTGCTTGAGCTGGTCCTGGCTCTCCATGCATGCCTTGGCTGAGCTATTTTCCGCATTGTATTTTGTCCTGTCCTGCACATACCCATTATTCCTCCATGGGGTTGGTCTGCATATGTGAACAATCATCAGTATGGGTAATTTGATTTATTTATGATATTTTTAAGGTTATTATGTAATTTGTAATGTATAAATATTAGTGAAAAATTATATTCGATGTTTGAATAAATTGAATTTGAATGACAATATGTACAGACTATATTTTTGATACTTTCTATATCTACAGTGATTTCCTCTGGTGTTTTTTACCCTGAAGAAGCTCACCCACATGACCTCTCCAACTTGGGACTACTTTATTACATACCAACATACTTGATCCGTTGAACAAATATTAGGAGAGGTGCTGGGGCTCACTGTATTGAAGGGTTGGCACCAATTTTATTAATATTGTAGAGAAGGATCTATTTACTCCTATGTTTTTATATTTTTTGTAATAAAATGTGGTATTTTTACATATTTATACATTTTAAACATTTTCTCCTGAGGGTATTACGAGCACCTTAAAAATCCCACATATTTCCTTATTTTCCTTTCTTTTCTTAACTTAGCTTTCATATTATTAACCCCTTTATTTGGTTTCTATATTATATGACTGCTGTGATTGCCTCCCGCAGTGATCACATGATTGGGAGCCATTGCTGGTGACAGCTAGGTCAGTGTGGTGGGAGTGTGCAACTAGCACACTCTCAACACGCTACCATGGACACATATGTGCAGTGGCTAAATGTCAAAGCTCACTTTTCTTGCAGCTTATATGCATTATACAGTTGGCAAGAGATTAAGGTTGACTTGTAAAATAAGGAATTCTGCTCCTATTGCCGGCCATAGATGGGTAGCAAATCAGCTGATTTTCGTACTGTTAGTGGGTTAATTGGTCGTCCGTTTTTCGGGTTTTTTTGCACAGTTTTTTTATCGGTCATGTTGGAAAATTCACGGCCGATTTGGACAATAGCCCAATTTTTCCTGCATGGATGGGCAAATCGGCCGACCGTTTTACCGATAAAAAAATCTGCGCATGAGACGTGACCTGGAAGAAGAAGGAGGAGGAGGTGAAGGAGAAGAAGAAGAAGTCCGCTATTATATTTTATATGAAAAAGTCTTGCGGTTGCAACAAATGTATCCATTTGTATCCAAATAAAAACATAATGTATTTGTATTGCTGTCACATTTTATGGTGTGCTCCCCTGTCTCTGTCAAACTGGTTTCTTGTCCCATTCTTTTGTGAGCATTGGTGGCAACAGCACCGACCGATTTTTCATTTATCGGCCGACAATTCGGCCGATAAACGGCCCGTCTATGGCCTGCATAAGCAACTATGACAAATTAGAAAACTGCTGCCCTTTTGCATGTGCTTTTGCAATTACTACTGATTTTGCAATATCCAAGACATAAAAATTTAGAATGTCAGACTTAGCATTCCAAGACATCCATTTTCCTTTATTTGTCTAGCATATGGAATGCAAACAGTAACTATTTAGAAGATATCAGCAATTATTAACTTTTTTTCTCAGGTCATCTGAAAATTTTGTGGGAACATTCACATATTGAACATACAGCTCCCACACTGTTTCAGGAAGCCACACCAGAGAGCTGATCACTCACTGTAGAAGAATGTATTGGTATATAAGATAGGGAGAACAAAAAGACTGTAATGCAGTTCAATTAAACAAAAACTCAGAAGGACAATTCAGTTTTTAATATAGTAATGGAAGTCATCAAGGCTGGGCATAAAGGCCAGGATATGTTAAGCATTTGGTTGTAGGACTGTCTATAGCAGCCTTTCATATACCAAAACATATCAAGAGAGACTTTAGGAACTTAGTATGTATAGTCTGGAGAAAAGAAGGGAAATGGGAGACATGACTGAAATTTTAAATACATCAAAGGGGTGAATGAGGTTCAGGACAGCAGTATTTTCAACATGAAACCAAAATCAAGAACATGGGGACACAACCTTAAACTAACTGGAGGAAAGTTCAAATCTAATCTCAGAAAGTACTATTTTACTGAAAGAGTAGTTGATGCTTGGAATAAAATCCTGGCAGAGGTAATGAGCCAGTAAACAGTAAATAGCTTTAAACATGTGTGGGACAAGCATGGATTTATACTCAGACAAAAAGTTAACAAAAAAAAAAACAACTCCTCCCCCAAAAAACAAACAAAAAAAATGGACAGACTCAATGGACCTCTCGGTCTTTTTCTCCTGTCACCTATTTTCTATGTTTCTTTCTGAGAGGAGACTGGTGGAGCAGTGGATGGCCTTGCCATTCTAGGCTACGGGGATGTGTGTTTCTACTGATGCACAGTTTAGGGCAGCCTTTCTCAAACGTTTTACCCCACAGGAACCCTTGAAATTATTTCCAGGTCTCTAAGATTGACTAAAAGAATCCCTGGTATCATGTAGCTGGCTCTGCAAAGTTGTGTTGGCCCTGGAACTTGCAGTGCACAGACTATTTGCCTTTAGTAAATCAACCCCAAAGACTTACCCTACTCTGCACATGCTCAGTTGCTTTCTACTTTTCAGCACTGCCAAAAATGTAGAGGCCAATCTGCTGACAGTCTAAGGATTTACTGCTGCTCAGGGGATCTGGACTTTAGCAAAATGGCAGCCTCCAGTAAGAAGAAACAGGAACAATGCCAGAGGCAATTTACAACACACATTAGTATTTGTGGCATCATTATTACTGTGGAATGCATATTCCTTGCAAAAGAACATTATTTTTAGCAAGTTGTTATAGGAAATATTCCACATTAACAATCATCATAGCCCTCTATTAAGAGTAAATCTATTTAATCACTTGCCAATTGCCAACAGCATTTTTACTGCAGTTTGCCAGCATGTACAAGCAAAGCGGAATTGTATATCATTTTGCATGTACTGACACAAGGTGGAATGCGGCGTAGTGCACCTTGGAAACAGCGAAATGTGGATATAGGAACTGTACTTAGAGCTTCTTGCCTGTTAGACAGGTGTCAGACAACAGGAATTGAAGGGAAACCCTCCCACAGACAGAAGCAAAAATACATTTTCTAGCCTCCCTCAGGATCAGAAAAGAAATCTCCTTGCTAGGGATACAACATTAATAATCTCACACAAAATTCCCCAGTGCTTTGATGTTATCATTTAATCGATGTGCATTTTGGTCAAAGCAATCAAATCTGCAAACAATAGAACAGGCATAACTTCCTTTCTTATCGATTTAGACCAGATATGATCAAACTGATTTGACTGGCCAGGGCAGAAAATTAGTGAACATTTTTCATCAATCAGTATCACTAAGATCCTTTGTTCATGAATATGTTTGTAATTCAATCTGATTATGAGATTACATGGTGATTGAAAATGTACGTTCGTAAATCACGATCATATCTTAACTGTCAATCAAAATTCACTTCCCCATGTGTAGTATACATATTGAATGTTGACTATAAATCTATTATTCCTATCAGAAAAGATCAATTGGAAAAGCAGTCAACCATTTATCGAAGCGTGCATGGCCACCATAACAGGTGGACTTCAAGCCTTACATAAATTCTAACTGTAGTGCTACCCCCGTAGGTGCCACTGGTAATACCTGGTTCTTCCCTAAAACTACAGAGGCTGCCCATCACCACAAGCACCAGTTCATTCACGGCATCTCCAATAACACAGTCTAGAGGATGTCTTTTTAGTGTTTATTGCCTGAAGAAACTTTACCAGGAGAGGGGTTTAGGATCACAAGATACTCCAAAATTATCAATAGCAATAATAGCAGCAAAAACTTCTCACTAGGTTTCTTACAGCAGCCTTTCCTGGTGATAACATGAAATGACCAATATACAGTATATAGAACTTTGCCAGAACAACCCCAGTCCATGTAGCAACCTCTGGCACTTAGATCCCTTCTAGCACATGTACACCCAAAGAAGGAGGGGGAGATTAAAATCCTTCTCCAGACCTAAGAGTTCAGGAACATTGCCCGCCAGCAAATACTCCTTTAGCAGTCTTCCCTGGGCCCTCGACCCATCTCCTGCTGAGACCCAGACTGCAATCTTCTGTTTCTGAAACTCTCTCCGAGGGGCAGTAGTCCCCTAGGAGACTGGATCTCTCCCTGAAGAGAAAAGACATTCACCTGGTGACTTCCAACTATTTATCACCTCCCCAGCCACCTTCTGGAGGCCCTTCCGGGGATTACATACTTACATAGTCTGGCTGAAAAAAGTCCATCCAGTTCAACCATAAAAAAAAGTTATAATCCTATACCCACAGTTGATCCAGAGGAAGGCAAAAAATTCAGCAAAGCATGATGCAATTTGCTCCTGCTGGGGAAAATATTCCTTCCTGAAAACCCGAGAGGCAATCAGATATTCCCTGGATCAACTTTACCTATAAATGTTAGTATCCAGTTATATTCTGTGTATCTAGGAAAGAAACCAGGCCTTTTTTAACCAGTTGCCAACCGCAGATAGCTGAATGACGGCTACACTGCGGCCGGCCAGTTCTGAGAGGGCGTTATATGACGCCCTCACAGAGCGCGCTCTCCTGCGCGTCCCCGAGGGCGCGCACCTGGCGATCTCCATGATCGCTGTGTCCTACAGACACAGCTGATCACGTGATGTGGTAAAAGGCCAAACACAGCGGCCTTTTACCACGTGATCAGCCGTGTCCAATGACACGCTGATCACAGGGAAATGCAATTGCCGGCATCGGTTGCACTTTCCTCAAGCTGTCAGAACGTGAGGAAAGTACTGCCGAGAACCGGCAGTTGTCAGAGCAGGGATCGACACTGATCATCAGGGCACTGATGATCAGTGCCCTGATGATCGGTTCCCAGCAGTGCCACCCACCAGTTCCGCCCACCTGTGCCTAGCAGTGCCACCCACCAGTTCCGCTCAGCAGTGCCACCCACCAGTGCTCAGCAGTGCTACCCACCTGTGCCCATCTGTGCCCAGCAGTGCCACCCACCAGTGCCCGGCAGTGCCACTCACCTGTGCCACCCACCAGTGCCCATCAGTGCCACCCACCTGTACCACCCACCTGTGCCCATCAGTGCCACCCACCTGTGCCCATCAGTGCCACCCACCAGTGCAGCACAGCAGTGCCACCAGCCAGTGCCCAGCAGCTGTGCCAGTCAGTGCCCAGCAGTGCCGCCAGTCAGTGCCCAGCGGTGCAGTCTATCAGTGCTGACTATCAGTACCCATCATCAGTGCCGCCTATCAGTGCCACCTATCAGTGCCGCCTATCCGTGCCACCTATCAGTGCCCATCAGTGCTCCTCAGTGCTGCCTATCAGTGCGGCCTCATCAACGCACATCAGCGAAGGAGAAAAATTACCTGTTTGCAAAATTTTATAATAGAAACAACTTTTTTTTTTTCAAATTTTTTGCTCTTTTTTTGTTTATAGCGCAAAAACTAAAACACCCAGTGGCAAGTAAATACCAGCAAAAGAAAGCTCTATTTGTGAGAAAAAAATGATAAAAATTTCATATGAGTACAATTTTGCAAGACCGCGCTATTGTCATTCTAAGTGCGACAGTGCTTAAAGCTGAAAATTGGCCTGGTAAGGAAGGAGGTATAAGTGCCCTGTAGGCAAGTGGTTAAAGCAATCCACTAAGCTGGCCAGAACCAACTCTTGAGGGAGTCTATTCCACATTTTCACAGCTCTCACTGTGAAGAAACCTTTCCGTGTTTGGAGATTAAATTTCTTTTCCTCCAGACGTAAAGAGTGCCCCCTTGTCCTCTGTGATGACCTCAGGGTGAATAACTCTACACCGAGTTCACTATATGAACCACTGATGTATTTATACATGTTGATCATATCCCCCCTAATCTCCTCTTCTCAAGAGAGAATAAATTCAGTTCCTCTAATATTTCCTCATAGCTGAGCTCCTCCATGCCTCTTATCAGTTTGGTTGCCCTTCTCTGTATTTCCTCCAGTTCCCCAATGTTTTTTTTGTGAATTGATGCCCAAAACTGCATATTCCAGATGAGGTCTTACTAATGATTTGTACAGGGGTAATATGATCTCTCTTTCTCTGGAGTCAATACCTCTTTTAATACAAGAGAGGATTTTGCTCGCTTAAGAAACCGCAGCTTGGCATTGCATGCCATTATTAAGCTTGTGATCTACCAGAACTCCCAGATCCTTCTCCACCATTGATTCCCCCAGTTGTACCCCCCTAGTATGTATGATGCATGAATATTCTTAGCCCCCAAGTGCATAACCTTACATTTATCAACATTAAACCTCATTTGCCACATAGTTGCCCAGTTAACCATTTCAATACAGGGCACTTTTACCCCCTTCCTGCCCAGGCCATTTTTCAGGTTTCAGCGCTCTCACACTTTGAAAGACAATTGCGCGGTCATACAACATTGTACCCAAACTAAAATTTTATGATTTTCTTCACACAACTAGAGCTTTCTTTTGGTGGTATTTAATCACCGCCGGGGTTTTTATTTTTTGCTAAATTAACAAAAAAAGACCGAACATTTTGAAAAAAAAACACGTTTTTCTTTGTTTCTGTTAAAAAAGTTTGAAAATAAATAATTGTTCTTCATAAATTTAGGCCAAGATGTATTCTACTACATGTCTTTGGTGAAAATAACCCAAATTAGGATGTATTATTTAGTTTGTAGGAAAGTTATAGAGTTCACAAACTATGGTATAGATCTGAAAGTGGATCAATCCTGAAGTACTGATGGCCAATCTAATTTCTTGAGGTCCAAGAATGTCAGAACAGTACAGATATCCCCCAAATGACCCCTTTTTACAAAGTAGACAGTCCGACGTACTTCATAAGAGGCATGGCGAGTTTTTTGAAGTTGTATTTTTTTGGCCATAATTTTTCAGAAAATTAAAAAAAAATTTAAAAAATTATTTTCACAATTTTTTTTTATATACTGTCACCAGTGCAGTACAGCGTCATCATATAACTGGCATGGCGGTGATCAGGGACACTGACTGGTGACAGTATAAAAATATATATATATTTTTTTTTTTAATTTTTTTATTATTTTTAATTTTTATTACTTTTTTTCTTTTTTTAATATTTTTTTTCATATTTCACTATGGCCAAAGTAGTACAATGTTACCATAGTAACAGTGTACTACTTTGGGGAAGTGATCAGTATTTTTTTTTTTACACAATTTCCTTATAGCAAAGAATTACTTTGCTATAAGCAAGCATTTACCTGAATGAGCGATTCATTCAGGGTTTTTTTTTTTTGTGCTTAGCTGTGATTTGGCCACAGCTAATCACATGACATGTGCATGTCATCGCTGTGACCATTCACAGCTAGACACTAGTATACAATGGATGGCATCAATGAAGCCATCCATTGTATACAACTGTCATGTGAACTGCTGTGATTGGTCACAGCAGGTCACATGGTACCGGCAACGGGGGCCGATATTCAGATCTGTGATCGGCTGTGTCCGAGGTACACGGCCGGTGACAGATCGCACCACTCTGCAAGCGTGCAAACTGCGCATGCCCGGGAGTATGCCATATGGTGTCCACCCAGAAATCTAAAGCATTCTGCCGGCCGCCAAACAGCTATTCGCTGGGCAGCTAATGGTTAAACAGTGCATTGAGGTCGGCTTGTAAGTTGAAGACATCCTGTAAGGATGTTGTTCCACTGCACAGCTTGGTGTCATCTGCAAAGACTGAAATGGGATTTTTAATCTCAGACCCTATATTGTTTATAAATATATTAAAAAGTAAGTGTTCTAACACTGAACCTTGGGGTACACCACTGATGACCCCAGACCATTCACAGTATGAATCATTAACCACTACTCTCTGAATATGATCTTTTAGCCAGTTTTCTATCCATTTACATACAGATTTTTCCATGCCCATAGACTTTACCTTACACATTAGTTGTGTGTGGGGAACACTTTTGCAATATCCAAGTATACCACACACACGCACAGCCACCCCTCTGTCCAAGGTTTTGCTCACCTCCTCATAAAAAGAAATCAGATTTGTTTGACAACCTCTGTCTTTCATGAATCCATGCTGTCTGTTGCATAAAATATTTTTTTTCCACCAAGAACTCATCTATGTGGTCTTTTGTTAAACTCTCCAGTATCTTCCCAACTATAGAAGTTAAACTAACAGGTCTATAATTACTTGGTAAAGATTTTGATCCATTTTTAAATATCGGCACCATATTGGCCTTACGCCAATCCAGTGGTACTATGCCAGTCATTAAAGAGTCCCTAAAAATGAGAAACAATGGCTTTGAAATGACAGAGCTCAATTTTTTAACCTCTTCGCGCTGACTCCTCCCGGCCCTTTAAGGGATTTCAGACGCCAGGATGCGGGGTGGGGTTTTAGGGTCATCTGACCGCCGTGATTCGCTGTCACAGCAGTCACATGTTTGGAAAGGTCCTGAACACAAGGGGAGATACTGTGCAGGGGCGGACTGACCATCTGGAAACTCGGGCACTGTCAGAGGGCCCGGGGTCAGTACGGGGCCCCATGAGATGTCCCTGGTACCTTTTTCATAGGCTTTTTTGAGTTTGGGCAAGGACACATGGGCCCCATGATCCCCTATTGACCAGGGGCTCCTTGAGTTGTCAGTCTCAGAGACACCTACATATGTGATGGGAACGCACAGGGCGTGTGCTCTCAGCACATATGTGTTTTCAAACGGTACGCAAATATGTGGCCGCTAAGCATCAAGGCCCAGCCGCTGAAAGGCCGCATATTTGCGTACGGTCGACGTCAAGGGGTTAAGGACCCGTGGTTGTATGCCATCCTTTATTCTGTCTAAATATTTTTGGAACATATCAATTGTGAGCCAATGTAAATCATCTGGGGTGTGTCAATACCATGCCCATTATGGACAAGAGCTTCCCCATACTCCTTTGTATATACAGAGCTGAAGAAGGTATTTAAATTTGCTTTCTCTTTGTCCCCAGTCACCCACTCTAGATTATTTTGTAAAGGGCCTACATGCTTGGACCGGACCTTGTTACTGTTAATATATAAAGGATTTTTGGGGGTTTGTCCTGCTATCATTTGCAATCTGTCGTTTGTTTTCAATTTTTGCGGCCTTAATTTCCTTTTTGCATATTCTGTTACATTCTTTGTAATGTTTAAACGATGATAGCGTTCCTTCATTTTTATATGTAATAAAAGCTCTTTTCTTATTATTTATAGCTTTTGTAACTTTGGCCGTAAGCCACATAGGTTTGATTTTTAGCCTTTTAAACTTGTTGCACATGGGAATATATTTTGCAGAGCATTTACATACAGTCTTTTTAAAGAACTCCCATTTCTATGTTGTGTTCATCAATGCCAATATTCCCTCCCAGTCTAAGTCTTTTAGCTCTCAACCTTGGAAAATGAGCTCTCTTAAAGTTGAGCATTTTAATTTTTCCCATATGTGCTTGATGTTTACAGCTAACAATAAATGAAATCATGTTATGGTCACTGCTACCCAGACGTTCTTTTATATGGACATTCGTAATAAGCTCTGGATGGCTTGAGATTACCAGGTCCAGCAGACCATCATACCTAGTTGGGGCCTTTATGAACTGTACCATAAAATTGTCCTGTAGCAGGTTTATACATTTTTGCCCTTTAACTGTTCCTGCAGTATCATTATTCCAGTCAATTTCTGGGTAGTTAAAATGCCCCATTATTATCACTGTCCCAGAACCTTGCAGCCCTTTCGATCTGTGCAAGAAGCTGAGTCTCCACCTTCTCATTAACACTGGGAGGCCTATAACAAACTCCAATGATTACCTATGTAGTATGTAGGCCCATGTGCAGTTCCACCCATAATGCTTCAGCCTCATCACACTCTCCATCAACTAGGTCCTCTTTCACACTAGCTCTGAGATCACTTCTTACATAGAGACAGACACCACTATCTTTCCTTTTTACCCTGTCTCTCCAAAGCAAACATAGCCAGGAGTATTAATGGCCCAGTCATGTGAAGGATTGGCTGATCCTCCAGGGATTGAGCATGAAAAATATTCATATTGGTCATCTGCTTCTCCCTGCCCTATATTCTGGAAGCTTCTTCCAAAGACAGGTGGTTAAAAATCAGGCAACACTGAACAGACAAAAACAATCAATCACTACTTTTACCCTAACATTCACTACTACAGTTGCTTCTAACACTCACAACACTCACAAAAAGAATAGAAATGTGCAATTCGCTTAGTTATAAATCTAAATTCGGATGAAATTTTTGTTAATTGGAAATTCAGATTTATCTGAATTTTTGAATCCCAATACTAATAAATTTCAACTAATCCAAAATAAATAATAGGAAAAGAAAATAAATAATCCAAATTAAAAAATGGATTTGAAAATGAATTTGAATTTGAAAACGAATTGGAATTAGAAATCAAAACATATTGCAATAAATACAGTAAGGTATACAAATGAAATAGAAGATGCTGCTTTATAGAATAGAATAGAAATGAATGGAATAGAATGCAAAAGAATAGAACAGAAATGAAAAGAATAAAGCAGAATAGAATAGAAAAGAATAAAATAAACCAGATTAGTGATTATAGCCATATTAGTGCACTTGTGCCAGAAACAATCAAGTTCTGTCTGTGATACTTTTTTTATTTGAGCTAACATACAATTTTTCAGGACAAGCTTTCGGGGTGTACCCCCTTCTTCAAAGTCTGAGCAGTACTATGAAAGCAGAAAAGAAAAGAATAGAATAAAACAGAATAGAACAGAATAGAATAGAAAATAAAAGAATAGAAAAATTAGAACATAATAGAAAAAAATGTAATAGATTAGAATAGAAAAGAATAAAATAGAACAAATATAGTTGTCTTCTGAAATTCAAATTTCAAATGTATTTATTACAGGTACTTATATAGCTCTGTCAATTTACACAGCACTTTACCTATATATTGTACATTTACATTAGTACCTAACCCAAAAGGGGCGTACAATCTAAAGTCCCTAACTTACATTCATGCATATGCATACTATGGAAAAATTAGACAGGATACAAATTAACCTACCAGCATGTCTTTGGCGTGTGGGAGGGAACCCACACAGGCACAAGGAGAACATATAAACTCCAGGTAGGTGGTGCCGTGGTTGCAATTCAAACCAGCAACCCTAGTACTGCCAGGCAGAAGTGCTAAACGTTTAGCCACTGTGCTGCCTGTATTTCAAATTCGAATTTTGAGTTTTGAATTCGATTTTTGAATCAATTTGAAAATAATGAATGTAAGAAACAAATCTGAATATATGAAGCAAACTCCAAAAATGAATCATTCTAACCTAACAAATATGACGGAATGCAATTAGTAACTTAACAAATAAATCTGAAACTAAACGAAACAAATCTTTCCATCATGCACATCTGTAAATAAGAATATTATGCCTCTTCCCCACAAGTATGACCAGCTAAAGATGTTTTGGATGATATATCACATCAAATTCCCCAACATAACAGAAACATTTAAAGTATTACTAAACCCCGGACCCTGTATTCACTATATCTGATCTCCCACAGTACACAGGACATGGAAATGATTTTAGTAAATATAAACTGATAAATATCTTTTCTCACCAGCAGTATATAGCAGTCTTGTGACTTCTATCAGTGTCCAGCAGAGCACTAATTAAAGCTTATGGGAGGAGTTTTCATTCTGCTCTCACTGTCCTGTGAGACTGCAAGACCCCTGACCCTCTGTCTGGACAGTGCTGATTGGCCCTGTGCTGATCACATGCACTCTCCCAAGAAAAAAAAAACTCTCTAGCAATATACACCAAACCAGGAGCGGACTGACCATTTGGAAACTCGGTCACTGCCCGAGGGCCCGGGGTCAGTAGGGGGCCCCATGAGATGCCCCTGGTACTTTTTTCATAGGCTTTTTTGAGTTTGGGTAAGGACACAGGGGCCCCATGATCCCCTATTGCCCGGGGGCCCCATGAGTTGTCAGTCTGCCTCTGTACCAAACTGAGCATGTGCAGTTTGTCTCCAAGGCTCTGTTCTATCAGGAGATGGATTGGGGACTGTGGAAGAAGGGGAGGATCAGTGAAGACAGGATCAAACATCTTTTTTTACACAATGCAGATGATTAACCCCTTAAGTTCTACGGTGAGTATAACAAGCATGCTTTACTGCATATACAGACTGATTATACTGTTGTGGCTTTAGTAACACTTTAAGCATGTGTATAATGGATTCATCTGTAAATAAGGTTGTAAGAGGAGCTTCAGCCTCTGTGTCTTCACTATTATTGAATTCAGTATAGACATTGAAGTATCTGTTCTTTTTTCTGTTTTGGGTTTTTTTTTAGTTCATGTTTTCAAGGTTTGGCAGTACTAACAGCCGTGTCTAGCCAGACACATCACATATGACACAGCAGCTGTCTTCTGTCTCTGGGACCTGTCAATGACTGGCCTGTTAGAAGTAGGACACAAAGGAGACACCAGAGCCCTGTGTGCTGAAGGGACGGCATGCTTCCAGTGTCACCAACCAGCAAGGGCAACACAAGAGTCTGGTTACATGTGATGCAGCGTTACTATTTTACTTCAGTGGGTCATATATAGAATTTCACTGCCTCACGCAGACATTGACTGTGCAAATGACCATTGAAAAATAGAAAGCATGATGTAAGAACATCATTATATTCAATTTCTAATGTAAATTATACACAATATTATATTGCGTATACACTATATACTGTATATACTGTGTATATATATATATATACAGAGATATATATATATATATATATATATATATATATATATATATATATATAGAGATATATAATGTTAATATGTTAGGAGCACAATATATATTATAAACAGTGATAATGAGCCACATAAATAATAAAAAAAATTTAATTATGCGTGCAAAAACCCAAATTGTGATCTGAAAATGAATCTTCTTCATAAATCCAAAAAGTCACTAAAAATCATCCAGTGTCCAAAAATTATTTTTCTTATGTAGTGAACTTTCCAAAGATATGATTGGTCCTACACAGTTCTTTCTTGTTCCCATATTACCTCAAAATAAAGAAATAAACATAGTGCATTATCATTATAACTTCATATACAGGAGCGGACTGACAACTCATGGGGCCCCCGGGCAATAGGGGATCATGGGGCCCCTGTGTCCTTGCCCAAACTCAAAAAAGCCTATGAAAAAGGTACCAGGGGCATCTCATGGGGCCCCATACTGACCCCGGGCCCTCGGGCAGTGCAGTTTCCAAATGGTCAGTCCGCCCCTGTTCATATGTCTACAAAACAAGTGTGTGAAGTGGTGTCAGCTGATGTAGCCAGAATTAAGTTATAAGGATAATGCATTATGTTTATTTCTTTATTTTGAGGTAAAATGGGAACAAGGAAGAACTGTGTATGACTACGCATATTTTTGGACAGTTCACTACATAAGAAAAATTATTTTTGGACACTGGATGATTTTTAGTGACTTTTTGGATTTATGTAGAAGATTCATTTTCAGATCACAATTTGGGTTTTTGCATGCATAATTTACATTTTTTTTGTATTATTAATATTTATGTGGCTCATTATCACTGTTTGTTCTTGCCGTTCTGTGGTGGAAGGCGTTACACTGAGTCATTGGGATTTAGATAACTGAGTGAGAAGGAGTGGTTTTTACGCTATAGTATATATTATACCCCCAATGTAATTAATAAAACCTACGACTACATGTATAGAATATTAGAAATGGCTTTGCAATTCTACTTCATCTCAGTAGGCCTGAACAAGGAAATCTTCATAAAGTAATATCATTTTCCCCATAAGGCTCTTGTGTAAGCAATGTCAATCACTTGGTTCTGGCCAGCTCCGTGGATTGCTTCAAAAGAGGACTGGATTCTTTCTTGGATACACAGAATTTAACTGGATACTAACATTTATAGGTAAAGTTGATCCAGGGAATATCCGATTGCCTCTCTGGGGATCAGGAAGGAATTGTTTCCCTGCAGGAGCAAATTGGATCATGCTTTGCTGGGTGTTTTTTGCCTTCCTCTGGATCAACTGTGGGTATAGGATTATAACTTTTTTTTTCTTTAATGGTTGAACTGGATGGACTTTTGTCTTTTTTCAGCCAGACTATGTAACTTGGATGTAGAATAGGATGCAGATCAGGAAGCCAGCACAGATACAGAACTTGAGTTTTGGAGGTCTTCTAATATGCATTTAAGTTTTTATATGCTAATAAGAAACGTTAAAGTGGTAATTACTCATACTACTGATTTAAAAGCTTCTTGCTTTTTAAAGTGTTACTAAACCCAGAACAGTAAAATCAGTCTTTATATGCAGTAAAGCATGCTTGTTATACTTACTGTGTAACCTAAGGGGTTAATCCTCTGCATTGTTATTATTAATAAACAGGATTTAACAGGATTTATATAGCACCAACAGTTTGCGCAGTGCTTTACAAAATGAAGGTAGACATTACAGTTACAATACAATTTGGTACAAGAGGAAACAGACGGCCCTGCTCGTTAGAGTTTACAATCAAAGAGGTATTGTGTAAAAAGGATGTTTCTTCTTGTCTTCTCTGATCCTCCCCTTCTTCTACTGTCCCCCGACTCATTTCCTGATAGAACAGAGCCTTGGGGGCAAGTGCACATGCTCAGTTTTGTGTGTATTACTAGAGAGTTTTTTTTGGGGGGAAGAGTGATATGTGATCAGCACAGGGCCAATCAGCACTGTCCAGACAGAGGTCAGGGGTCCTGCATCCTCCTAGAGCAGAGAGAAAACTCATCCTACAAGCTTTACCGTGCTCTGCTGGACACTGATAGAAGTCACAAGACTGCTATATATTGCTGATGAGAAAAGGTATTTAGTAGTTTATATTTACTAAAATAATTGCTTGTCTATGTTCTGTGTACTGTGGGAGACCAGATATAGTGAATGCAGGGTCCAGGGTTTAGTAACACTTTAATAAGACAATATGCTGGAAACAAAAAAGAGGTGATGACAGGCAATCCTTTTGCATTTTTTAGTAATGAAGGTTTTGAGCAGGGCTTTCCTAACCCTGTATTGAACTGTTTAATTGCTGTATTGTCTCCCGTTATATTGTAAAGCACTGAGCAAACTATATAAATCCTGTATAATATTAATAATAATAATAGAGTACTTTGAAATTGTGATGTTTACCCTGTAAACAAAAATGTAAATTTTAGCATCTACAAATACTGTAACGATGTCCTCACGTGACCTGGCTCTTTGCTGGTCTTTGGGTCCAAGCGCTAACATTTTAACTGTGGGCAGCCGTCAGTGACTCCTTGCAGCAGCACTGCGTCCCACGAATGATCCTGTAGTCTCCTGGGACCCATGATTCCAAATATGTGTGAGGAAGGGGGCAGGAGAAGTAAAAGCAGAACTTTTGGGTGAAGTTTCACTTTAAGGCCCCTTTCACACGGGCGTTCCGTATGTCCGTTTTTCATCTGTCCGTTTGCGGATGAAAAACGGACCCCCATGTATTTCTATGGACTTGCGGATGTAAACGGATGAACAACTTTTTACATCTGTTTTTTTGAACAGAAGAAAACCCTGTTTTTCTTCCACAAAAAAACCCAGAACTCACATCCGGATGTATATGGACCAAAAACGGAGGTACAGTGAAGGAAATAAGTATATGATCCCCTGATGATTTTGAATGTTTGCCCACTCACAAAGAAATGATCAGTCTAAAAATCGAATGGTAGGTGTATTGTAACACTGAGAGACCAAATAGCAACAAAAAATTCAAAACAAATGCATGTCTATCAAATGATGCACTGATTTGCATGTTCATGAGGGAAATAGGTATTTGATCCCCTATCATTCAGCAGGATTTCTGGCTACTAGGTGTCTTTCATACAGGTAACAAGCTGAGATTAGAAGCAGTCTCTTAAAGGGAGTGCTGCTAATCTCATTTTGTTACCTGTATAAAAGACACCTGTCCACAGGAACAATCAAACAATCAGATTCCAAACTCTCCACCATGGCAAAGACCAAAGAGCTGTCCAAGGATGTCAGGGACAAGATTGTGGACCTACACAAGGCTGGACTGGGCTACCAAACTCTTGCCAAGCAGCTTGGTGAGAAGGTGACAACAGTTCGTGCAATCATTCGCAAATTGAAGAAATACAAAACAACTGTCAGTCTCCCTAGGTCTGGTGCACCATGCAAGATCTCAAGCTCGAAGAGTGTCAATGATCATGAGAACAGTGAGGAATCATCCCAGAACTACATGTGAGGATCTTGTCAATGATCTCCAGGCAGCTGGGACCACATTCACCAAGAAAACAATTGGTAACACACTACGCTGACAAGGATTCTTCTTTAACTGGAGGGGGGGGGGGGTGAAGGGGATTTCCTGAATTCCTGGATAGGGGTCTCTTTTTATTGATTTCTGGATGAATGGGAGAGGACCCTTCTACTCAGCCCCATGTACTGCTCCTGTTTAGGTGTCTCCTTCTGAAGGAGGAGTCAGTAATTCTGGATGGATGGAAGGGGTCCTTTCTAATCACCCCAATGCACTTCTCCTGTTAAGGGATCTTCTTCTGGGGGGGGGGATGGGTCAGTATTCCTGGTTGGATGGGAGATGGGAGGGGTCCCTTCTAATCACCCAAATGCACTCCTCCTGTTAAGGGGTCTCCTTCTGGGGAAGGGGGGTGTCAGTGTTTCTGGATGGATAGGAGAGTTCCCTCCCAATCACCCCCATGCACTTCTCCTCTTAAGGGGTCTCTTTATCCTGGAGGGGGGCAGTATTTCTGGATGGATGAGAGGGGTCCCTTTTAATCACCTCCATTGACTCCACCTGTTAAGATGTCTCCTTCTCCTGGAAAAGGGTCAAAATTTCTGTATAGACAGGAGGAGGTCCCTTCTAATTACCCCACTGCACTGCTCGGTGGTGGGCGATTTGTAAATATTCCCCTGTACACCTAAACGTGTGTGGTGGGGGGGGGGGGTTCTCTGTACTTCATTTGGGGGTCTAAGATTACTCCCTCCTCTTCTGGATATAGATCCTTTATTACTTCATTATGGAGGGGGGGAAGCATAATTCTTCTAGACCCTCATTAGTAATTGAATTTTGTAGAGAAGTTTTTATGTTACTCCATGTATTTCCACTTATGGGGGACTTTTATTATTTCATTATGGGGGGTCTGCAGTTAATGTGTGTAATGTGGGGGTCTCTGATTCCTCAATTATGGGTTCTCTGCTCTCCAGTACAGAGGTCCCCTGTTACTCTGTGTTATCCAATACAAGGCCCTCTCTTTAATATGTCCTCCAATACAGGCCCCATTTTACTCTTTGCCCTCCAGTGTATAAGGCTCCTGCTATGGAATGTGTGCTCTGATGATCTGGATATAAGGGGAGGGGTGCTGTGCCCTAGCCTGGATCCTGTTATTTGTACTGATCTCTCAACATTGGGTGAACACAGCCAGGCTGGTCAAGGCATTGTGCCTGGGAACTCATAGGGGTCTCTCCAGTTTTTTAGTCCAGTGTTAGGGTATCTGGGTGGTCTGCACTCTCCGAATCTCAGTTTGAGAAGTCAGACTATTGCCCCTGGCCAGTTGTACAGAGTCCTTCCTGCCTTGAGACAGTCCTCCTCCTGTGCCACTTCCTCTCCATGCATAGACATGCTGGTGGTGAGGGCACCAGGCACAGGATACACACTGAGATTGATATGCATGATCCATTTGTCCTTTCACACACATATTATTTAGGGACGCACAATGGCATTGCTTTGGGCTTATACAATCAGGGTCAAGGCAAGGAGGTAAAGTGGGGAATGCATACCGGGAGCTTTGTCACAATCATTGGCACTATATTAGCACATGCTCTAACTGTTACATATGTTTCAGCTCGGCACTCCACACACTGTTATTAGCCCCACCCACCACTCCACCTAGGAAGGGGGGAGGGCATAGTTTGACATCTTTGCCTTGGGAACCAGATGACCTTGTCCTGGCACTGCATATAGCTCAAAGTAAATCTATGTTTTGCCCATGCAAGGCAAAGCAGTGGGTTTGCATTAATCCCCCCTTCACGTCTACACATACTTCCCTTTCCATCCTTTTCCCACAGCTCCATTCAGCTGTCCAGTACTTCAGGGTATGGAGGAACATGTAGATATGTAACACTCTCCTAGATTAAGATAATAGGTAAATGTAGTTTTTTACTCCTTCTGTATTCAAAGGAGCAATGATCGTTTGTCCTAGTTTGTTCAGGGTTGCACTAACCTTTTATCATTAGCTATCTCTACGCCAATAGGCTGTATATATGTATTTGATTGTTGTGAGAGTTCTGTCACCTTATGAGGTTTTTATTTGACCTAGTGGCAGTCTCCCGAATGCAATGTACAAAGTTTTTTTATACGTATGCCAAAGAGCGTTTACTAGATGGAATTTCTTATTGTTACACTGTTTGTTTTCCCTCTCCCCACCCTTGAAATATTGTGAAATACTTCGCTCTTGCATAGTTACATATAGTTACATAGTTAGTCTGGCTGAAAAAAAGATAAAAGTCCATCCAGTTCAACCATTAAAAAAAAAGAAAAAAAGTTATAATCCTACACCCACAGTTGATCCAGAGGAAGGCAAAAAACACCCAGCAAAGCATGATCCAATTTGCTCATGCAGGGGATTTCTGTCTGATCCTGTCTGATCCCCCGGGAGGCAATCAGATATTCCCTGGATCAACTTTACCTATAAATGTTAGTATCCAGTTATATTCTGTGTATCCAAGAAAAAAATCCAGGCCTTGAAAACAAGAGCATTTTGTCATGTTACTTGGTCCATGAGGACAAAGCCTATTTTTAGGAAGTTGGGGGCGGGGGTGAATGTAACACTTTTCTGGCATAGGATGCTGGGTAAATTTAGTTTTTGCATCCTTCTGTAATCAAGGAAGCAGTGATCGTTTGTCCTGGTCTGTTCACGGTTTCCCATGCTTGGAATTTGATTGCTTTCCCCTGCCTTTGGAAGAAGTTTCCAGAGCTTAGGGTGGGAGAGTCAAAAAACCAGTCTGAATATTTATTCAGCAAATCCCTGGTGTCCAGAAGGGGGCTGGAAGGGTGTTAAATTGTCTGAAGCACTGGAGAGCTTAGCTCCCCCTCCCCTGGAGGGTTCAAGAGCCTGAGGGTCTGCTGGCAGGCAAGTCCTCAGCAACCCACGAACTATGTAGCTGTTCTAGGGACCTCAGTGGTGTCAAAGCTGAGGGTCTGGATGGATCTGCTAAGAAGCTGATTGCAGAACCTCACCAAAAGGGTTCTGGTTTGGAGAAGGACTGTCTCACTAACTTGACTGTGTCTGGAGGAAGCCGGAAGGTGGAAGCTGTCCTGGGGACTTGTGAGAAATTACCCTATATTGATTCCTGTGTCTGTGTCCTGGAAATTGCCTTGTCTACCAGTAGTTGTGCATAGGCACAAGGTAACCAGATGCCAAAGAAACGTGCCTCATAGTCTTCAGCTGTTAGGCCGTTTTGAAATATCTCATGCCCTAACTACTCTCCTGTTTATTTAATCAATAAATATCAAAAGACAAACCCTAGACTGAGTTATTGGGGCCAGACTAGTGCTTGGGGGTGTGAGTAGATGGGAGATGGAAGTGAGCATGGCGATCATCAGTAGCATGGATTGAGAGCTCCTACACCCGCTGTGGAATGGTTATCTGACCCCGCCAAATGCCTGCCATCGGCCTGTCGCTGAAGCCACTGATAGTCTTAGGGGCGTAGATTAAAAAAAAGAACGTGGGAAAAGAATTAGGACACTAACGGAAGAATTACACCAGTTGGAACAAAAACATAAAAAGAAGATAAATATAGAGTTACAACAAGAGGTAACACTAAAAAGAGAGGAGCTAAAAGACTTTATGGAACACAAAACCAGGAAAATTTTTAATGGGGTTTTGAAAGAAAGATACCAGTGGGGGAATAAACCAGGAAATATTTATTAAGCAAGTTGAAAGAAAAGAAATCAAGGAATTTTATAAATAGAATTAAAGATAAAAAAGAAGATATGGTGTATTCGACCACCGATATCGCCAATGCATTCCAGAGATTCTATAGTAGGCTATATGGCTCAGAAGGTAAACATCAGAAGGAACTAGAAGAAGAGAGAAGGAAGAAGAGGAGGATTTATATGAATGAGGCCGGTGTTCCTAGATTGGATAAAGCCAGATTAACAGCTTTAGATAGCCCAATATCAATTGAAGATAGCCCTGTGCATTATATAACTTGGGCTAGTCATAGCTTACACATGGCAGCTTCAAATGGTGTGCCAGAGCAGCAAAAGAAAGGTGAGTATGTGCAGCTAGGAAGGAGGGAATTAAAGTGAACCCTTTGCTATGTTCTGGATAGGCCAAGCACACTTTCACTTTAAGATATCTATATCTCTGGATCTGCTGATAAAGTTCTGACTTGTTTAGGTTAGGTTTGCTTCTGACATAGTTTTTTTTTTTTTAAAAGTACATACAATCTTTATTATCGTAAAAAGTAAATAAAGTGCCTATCTCTTAAATTTCACTTTATCTATTTGCTATTTTGATTACAACAAGGAAATCTGTGTATAATAACATTATTTGGAAACATTAAGCTGGCAGCGATTTGCTTTAATAGTTTGTTTCTTGTTGATTCTCTAACATAGAGAATCATTTGCACACCTGCAAGACACCTGAGAATGTGCAGCTTTGCACAAAAATCAATAAATGCAGTTACAGTTAGAAAGTTAGAAAGTGTATGCAGAGACGGTATTTGTTCTGTATTCCTTGGTTATACGGTTTTCAATAAAGTTTGGGCTACAATAACAGCAAATTTATGATAAGGAAGTTTTTCTAGCTGATAAATAACTTATTCAGTGATGTCTCTTTTACTCGCTCTCTTTAATCTCTTGTGGCTAATGTAAAGCATATGAGTGGCAGCCAAGAGGGTGGGTTTTAGCACCCACACACTGCACATACTGTATGCGTCCATGGACAGTGCAGGTTTCTGTGCTTAGATTGTGCTAACAACACAGTGATCACACTGCCATAGACAGTTCTTGGTCTCTTGCAATGATTAGGGATTAGCAATCCTTGGCACGTGTTCCAAACATGGCATGCAGCTGCATTCATGATGGTGCATGAAGAAAGCCTGGGACTCCCATCTCCCACACACCAATAAAGCTGGCTAGGCAGTTGTGGCTGAGTACACAGAAGAGAGCATGGCTGGTTTCCTCCCACCTTGGCTTCTGCCCACCTCAAATCCTGAATACCCCACTCTGCTTGCTGGCATTGGATGGTGTTGAACATGGCCAAATCTAGGAAGTGATGTGCCCCCCGAGTGGATGCTTTACCCAGCACGGTGAGCTCCTCCTCTCATCCTCGCACTGCACACAACCTGGGTACAAGATATGAAGTAGAGTTCCTTGTCCCTACACAGCAAATAGACTATATTGCCAAAAGTATTGGGATACCTGCCTTTACAAGCACATGAACTGTAATGGCATCCAAGTCTTAGTTCGTAGGGTTCAATATTGAGTTGGCCCACCCGTTGCAGCTATAATAGCTTCAACTCTTCTGGGAAGGCTGTCCACAAGGTGTAGGAATGTGTTTATGGAAATGTTTGACCATTTTTCCAGAAGCACATTTGTGAGGTCAGGCACTGACGTCGGACGAGAAGGCCTGGCTCACAGTCTCTGCTCTAATTCAGTCCCAAGGTGTCAGGAAATTGTCCAAAATGTGTTGGTACGCTGATGCCTTGAAATTAGCCTTCTCTGGAACTAAAAGGCTAAGCTTAACCCCTGAAAAACAACCCCACACTATAACTCCCCCTCCTTCAAACTTTACACTTGGCACAATGCAGTCAGGCAAGTACCGTTCAAGTACCGTTCTCCTGGCAACTGCCAAACCCAGATATGTCTGTCAGATTGCCAGACAGAGAGGCATGATTCATTACTCCAGAGAACACATCTCTACTGCTCTAGAGTTCAGTGGTTGCATGCTTCATACCACTGAATCCAATACTTTGCATTGGACTTGGTGATGTAAGGCTTGGATGCAGCTGCTCGACCATGGAAACCTATGAAGTTTTCTACGCACTGTTGTTCTGCTAATCTGAAGGCTACACGAAGTTTAGAGATCTTTAGCAATTGACTCTGTAGACAGTAGGCAATAGCATGCGCTGACCCCGCTCTATCATTTACGTGGCATACCACTTCATGGCTGAGTTGCTGTTGTTCCTAGTCGCTTACACTTTGTTATAATACCACTAACAGTTGATCGTGGAATCTTTTTTAGCAAGGAAATTTCACAGTTGGACTCATTGCACAGGTGGCAACCTATCATGGTACCTTGCTTGAGTTCCATGAGCTCCTGAGAGTGACCAATTCTTTCAGAAATGTTTGTAGAAGCAGTCTGCATGCCTAGGTGCTTGATTTTATACACCTGTGGTCATGGAGGTGATTGGAACACAGAAATCCAATATAGTGTATCTGACAACAGATTTTCTTACAGACAAGCTCCATCTGCACAGTGTGTCACTGTCTGCTATGTTGCAGACCTGCGAAATCCCCAGATCCAAAGAGCAGGACAGCTGCAGTAGCCAGCTATGCATTGTGCAGATGGAGCCTGTCTGTATGTGCTGTGTGCAGACAAGGAGCTCTGCTGAGTGCACTGCCAGCAGTGACCTCTGTCCACTGCCCTGCTGACCCCATCCTCTGCTGTGCTGACCCTGTACACTGCTCTGCTGACCCCTGTCCCATGCTCTCCTGACCCCTGAACAGTGCCCTCATGACCCCTGTACACTGCCCTCCCTACTCCTGTAAACTGCCCTGATGATGCCTGTCCTTCACCCTGCTGATCCATGTCCAGTGCTCTGCTGACCCCTGTACACTGCCTTGGTGATCCCATCATCTGCTCTGCTGTCTCTTGTCCTTCTCTCTGCGTAACCCTGTACACTGCCATGCTGACCCCTGTATACTGCCCTGTTTATCCCATCATCTGCCCTCCTGGCCCCTGTGAGGACTGCTTAACCCTGTGCATTGCCCTGCTTACCCTGTCCTATGCCCTGCTTAAAACTGTTCTGTGCCCTGCTGGCCCCTGTCCTATGCCCTGCTGATCCTTTTCCTATGCCCTGATGACCCCTGTTTTATGCCATGCTGATCCCTGTACACTACCCTGCTGAGTGCTGTCCTCTGCCCTGCCAATCCCTGTACACTGCTCTGCTGACCCCTGTACACTGCCTAAAAACTAATAGCTTCAGTACCCTACCCTAAAAACTGCTGATCCTATCCTCTGCCCTGCTGACCTGTCATCCTCTACCCTCCTGACATTTTTTACTGCACCTCCACATCAGACAGGCTATATCTGGCCTTGATATTTAGCCTTATGCTACAGGCTGCCTGTGCTCATTTTGGACTGGTAATTAAATAATGTTTGGGAACTACTAATTTAAACGTGCAGAAATTGAGACTGATGTGTGGTGTGTGAAGGTGCAGGAGTTAGGACTGGTCTGAGGTGTGAAGGTGCAGGAATTGGGACTGAACTGAGGTGCGAAGATGAAGGAATTGGGCCTCATGTTGTGGTACAGGAACTGGAGTGATCTGAGGGGTAAATGTGCAGGAATTGGGATGATCTGAGTGAGCAAGTGGGCCTCGCTCAGAGTTACGTGTCCCAGAAGACTACTTGGAGGGAGGTGAGGAGGAAAACGTCCGCTTCCGATCGCCTAGGTGATCACAGCGGAAGTGGGAGAGGGTACCTGTCAAATTCGGGTACCCGCTCCCCCTCTCCCGCTTCCTATAGGTGCCAATCCTTAATGGGGAGCGGGGGACAAAGCGTTAAAGCGGAACTTCCCCGTTTGGGTGGAACTCCAATATAACTTTTGCCACATTTTGTTATGTTACAGCCTTATTCCAAAATGGATTAAATTCATTTTTCTCCTCAACATTCTACAAACAATATCCCATAATGACAATGTGAAAGAAGTTTGTTTTGAAATCTTTGCAATTTATTAAAAATAAAAATGAAAAAACCACATGTACATAAGTATTCACAGCCTTTGCTTAATACTTTGTTGAAGCACCTTTAGTACCAATTACAGCCTCAAGTAGTTTTGTGTGTGATGCTACAAGCTTGGCACACCTATTTTTGGGCAATTTCTCCCATTCTTCTTTGCAGTACCTCTCAAGCTACATCAGGTTGGATGGGGAGTGTCGGTGCACAGCCGTTTTCAGATCTCTCCAGAGATGTTCAATCGTTTACAAGTCTGGGCTCTGGCTGGGCCATTCCAGGACATTCACAGAATTGACCCATAGCCACTCCTTTGTTATGTGGGCTGTGTGCTTAGGGTTGTTGTCCTGTTGAAAGATGAACCGGCGCCCCAGTCTAAGGTCCAGAGCTCTCTGGAACAGGTTTTCATCAAGGATGTCTCTGTACATTGCTGCATTCATATTTTCTTCAATCCTGACTAGTCTCCCAGTTCCTGCTGCTGAAAAACATCCCCACAGGATGATGCTGCCACCACTATGCTTCACTGTAGGGATGGTATTTGCCAGGTGGTGAGCAGTGCCTAGTTGCCTCCAGACATGATGCTTGGCATTCAGGCCAAAGGGTTAAATGTTTGTTTCATCAGACCAGAGAGTTTTGTTTCTCATGGTCTGAGAGTCCCTCAGGTGGCTTTTGGCAAACTCCAGGCAGGCAGGCAGGCTCCCCTTTGCCTTTTCCGTCTTTTGTCTTCCGTCTGGCTACTGTACCATACACGCCTGATTGGTGGAGTGCTGCAGAGATGGTTGTTGTTCTGGAAGGTTCTCCTCTTTCAGAGTAATCATCAGGTGCTTGGTTACTTCCCTGGCTAAGGCCCTTCTCCCTCGATTGCTCATTTTGGCCGAGAGGTTCGATCTAGGAAGATTCCTGTTGTTTCCAAACTTCTTCCATTTAAGGATGATGGAGGCCACTGTGCTCATTGGGACCTTCAATGCTACAGAAATTTGTCTGTACCCTTCCCCAGATCTGTGCCTTGATACAATCCTGTCTCGGAGGTCTATGGACAATTCCTTGGACTTCATGGCTTGGTTTGTGCTCTGACATGCACTGTTAACTGTGAGACTTTATATAGACAGGTTTATACCTTTCCTAATCATGTCCAATCAATTGAATTTCCCACAGGTGGACTCCAATCAAGTTGTAGAAACATCTCAAGGATGATCAGTGGGAACAGGATGCACCAGAGCTCAATGTTTTGAGTGTCATGGTAAAGGCTGTGAATACTTATAAACATGTGTTTCTTTTTTTCAATTTTTATTTTTAATAAATTGCAAAGATTTCACTCAAATTTCTTTCACATTGTCATTATGGGGTATTGTTTGTAGAATGTTGCGGGGAAAAAAATTAATTTAATCCATTTTGGAATAAGGTTGTAACATACCAAAATGTAAAAAACGTTAAGCACTGTGAATACTTTCTGGATGCACTGTATTTGAGATCTGAAGGGGTAAAAATTGGGGTTGTGAAGCTGCAGGAATTTGGATGATCAGAAGTGTGAAAGTACAGGAACTGGGGCTTGCCAAAGGTCTGATGGTGCAGGAATCAGGACGGATCTGTGGTGTAAAGGTGCAGGAATTGGGCTTATTCGATAATACGATGGGGAAATTGGACCTCATCTGCAGAAATCAGGCTGATCTGAGGTATGAAGGTTCAGGCATTGAGACTGATCTGGAGTGTGAAGGTGTAGGAATTGGGGCTTATATGAGATCTGAAGGTGCAGACATTAGGGTGGTCTGAGGTGTGAAGTTGCAGGCATTGGGGTGATCCAAGGTGTGACGGTACAGGAACTGGTACTGACCTGAGGTCTGATTGGGGCTTATATGAGATTTTAAGGTGCAGAAATTGGGGTTATCTGAGGCACAATGTAACTGGAATTGGGGTGATCTAAGGTGTGAAGGTGCATGAACTGGGCTGATCTGAAAGAAATTGATTAGGTTGACCACTATCACCTCACACTTTATTTCCAACTGTAAAACTGAACTGAATATATTTAATTTCAACCTTACTGCACTTACCTTGCAGCACACATCTTCTGGAACAAGGGTAAGTTACCATTTACTTTACAACTTACCATTGATCTTTGAAAGCTCAAAGTGGTTTTAAAGACTCAAAGTTTTTTACCTTCATGCATTCTATGCATGGAGGTAAAAACATTCTGTGTGCAGTATCCTCTCCAGCCCCTAATACTTACCTAAGCCTCCTCTTGATCCAGCGATGTGCACTAGAGTCTCGGCTAGCTCGTGACTTCCTCTTCTCATTGGCTGAGACAGAATTGGGAGCCATTGGCTTCCACTGCTGTCAATCACAGACAGTGAGCCAATGAGAAGAGGGGGGGCTGAGCCGCAGCTCCGTGTATAAATGGAACCACGGAGCAGTGGGTGCCCCCACAGCAAGCTGCTTGCTGTGGGGGCACCCAACAGGAGGGGGGAGCCAGGGCAAGAGGAGGATCCAGGCGGCTGTGTGCAAAACCACTGGCATGTTTGGCATTTTTTCTAAAAAAAAACCTGTTTTTAGAATCATTTCAATGTTCATTTCTTACTATTAACAATGTAGTTTACAGCTATTAGTTTATAAAAAATTGTTTTCGTGATTGAGAGTGTGAAGTTGACATTTTCTTTTTTATGTAGCTGACACTCTCAATTTCTTTGAAAACATTTTTCAGCGCACTATGCTCAAAAGATTGCCGCCTTAGGTGATCTGTGGTTCATCTGTGAAGGGTTTCAGTCTGGTAAATGGCAAAGCTGAGTTCTGTCTCTGCAATATTGTAACAGTTCACTCTGCAATAGCTGATTCAGTAGGTGCTGATCACAGGAATGTCCATACATTTCCGTCACATGCATACTGGATGTTTTTTTCAGCTGCTCCTAGAGGCCAGCATTTTTTCTGCCTCTAAACGCTCCTGCAAGTTAGCTGATGTCCACGCACACCCATCCATTTTAGCAGAAAAAAAGCTTGATACCTGCAAAAGCACCTAAACACGTGTAAACGCGTCTAAATGCGCCTGCACACTAGGTGATTTAACACTTGAGCGTTATTTCATTTCAATGGCCAGAATACATTATTATTATGGCCAATGAAATAAATTAAAGCCCAAGAGCTTGACACACCTAAATGCACCTAAATGAGTTACACAATTTTACAAGCATCAGGCATTCTTTCTGCCAAAATACTGCTGCCAGGAGGAAAGGCTCCTAGAAAAGTTAGCAAAATGTCCTGTGTGCATGAAGCTTGTTCTTTAGGCCCCATGTACACGGGACACTTCTGAACGATGGAAACTGACTGCTGGAAAACATAGGTTAAAAAATGTCTGTTTAGCCGCGTTTGTATAACGTGTTTATGTGCATTTGCATTCAGAAGCACAGGAGAACCTCCCAAATGCCCAGAATGCACTGAAAAGTGGTAAATTATTAACTAATTCAGACTGTTTCAGAGAAATATAGAGTAGAAAGTAGAAGATGAGACAGCAGTAGGTGTTGAAATTAGCTTAGGTGTGAGTTGCTCATTAACCTCCTTGGCGGTATGATTATTTTTTGTGCTCAAAGCGGTACCATTTTTTTGCATGGAAATATGTAGTTTATTTATTGTAGGCTGTAATTTTTAGGAATAACTCACTGAAATCTGTCCGAACAACAGTCTAGTAAACATTCCGGATATGATAAAACTTGAAACACGAAATCATAAATTATAATTTAATAAATAATCATAAAAAATAATAATATAATAATAATATATTTAATTCAATAATATAATCAAACCAAAAACACTGAAATTTGAAATACAGAGGCAAATTCGCACATCGCTGAGCAAAGTCGCAAAATCGTTTTCAGTGTCTGATGACGAATTTCCCCACAAATCATTATCACTCAATTCTGCAAGTGGTTCTGATTTACTATCACTGTTCTCTAGCTGGTCTAAAACTGCTTTTGACATAAAGGGACACTTTTTCGACGCCATGGACTTTTCTAAGTTTCTAGGCAGAAAGACAGTCAAAATGCAGGCAGGGCACAGGACAAAGCAGTAGGGACAAAATATATGTGAAATGCATTGAATCAGCAATGTTTTACTATATAATAATCATTTTTAAAAAAATGACATTTTTAAAAAAATTTCAAATTGGCGCCCATACGTCCCGACGTCACAGGGACCGGAACACGGAAGCCGGATGCCGGCATCGGCCGGAGGAGATGGCCAGGGATGCTGCAGGGGACATATCGCGGGAGCGAAGGACAAGGTAAGTGCTGCAGGGACTCCCTGAGCAACGCCGCAGGGTAAGCCCGAGTGTAGCTCAGGGTTACCGCTCTTGGTACTGAAATTTTACCCCGAGCTACACTCCGGAATACCACCAGGGAGGTTAACATTTCTTTTGTTTCCAAGGGTGGGAAAGGTGACTGGTGGAGTGAGTCATTGAGGCCACCTGGCAGGGGGTCTTCAAGAGGAATTTGAGGTCTGAATGGTCTGGACAGCATCTGGACAGCATCGGGAACTGGAAGAGCTAAAAAAAAATTTCAGACGCAAACGCTTATAAGCGCGATTTGCCGCATTTAACCACATTTACAAGCGTTTTGCATTTGAAATGCTGATAAAATCGACTGCTGAACGCAAGTTTTCTGCGTTCAAAAAAACGACTGTAAACTCAAATGCCTGTAAACGAAGATGTGTACATAGACACATAGGAAAACATTAGGGTGAGTTCAGGGGCTGGTGAAAAAAACGCTGAAAAGCTCCTAAACATGAGTTTATCAGCTGCAGTGTACATGAGCCCTAACACTATCTAGTGACCAAATGAGGAGTTTTCTATTTTAAAGTGGTAGTAAACTCTTTAATAATTTTACCTACAGGTAAGCTTATAATAATGCTTACCTGTATGTAAAATTAATATCTCCTAAACGTGAACCATTTAGTAGATATTAGCCCTTTTTGATATTCGGCGCATGCTTTCTGAAGGAAGGGCATGCCCGTGCCGTTCATTCATAGTACTGGCCGTGCAGTGTACAGTTAGAAGGTCTCCCTTATGCTGTTTCCTAATTTGGTTAGGCCATTTTATCTGTTGGTCGAAAGTTCTTCATTTTTCTGGCCGAATGTTCATAAAGCTATTTTTCTGTGAAAGCCAATAAGTAGAAACTGGCATTTCACACATAGTACAAACATTGCAGTTTTTTTTGTGACCTTTGTGTGACTGCTGAGAAAATTTTTATAAATAGACCCCTAAGACTAATTCATTACAGATACCCAATTCATTCTATTCATTACTACTGTTCTTGAGAAAGATGGACTGAATGTCATTGAAATGTTGAAATAAAAATGTGTTTATTTTGATCTATCACCTCTGCTAAACCTGTGAGTGCCTCTATTCTAGTTTTGTATTACTATTGTTCCTTTATTTTTATGCATATTTTTAAATATACCTGTGTAAGTGCTTCCGGGATTTCCTTCGCCTTTTGAGGCAGTTTATTTATTCTTTGTTTTCAGCACTATGACTACTGGTCCCTGGTAATTTATACAGGTCCATGCTGCTCAGTATGGATCCACCAGGGGCGGTCTGACAACTCATGGGGCCCCGGGCAATAGAGGATCATGGGGCCCCTGTGTCCTTGCCCAAACTCAAAAAAGCCGATGAAAAAGGTACCAGGGGCATCTCATGGGGCCCCCTACTGACCCTGGGCCCTCGGGCAGTGCCCGAGTTTCCAAATGGTCAGTCCGCCCCTGGGATCCACACAACGTTGTAGTTAGGTCCATCAAGGACAAGCAATATCAGTGGATCTATTTACCGTTCTACATTTCGCTATATTATTGAGCCACTTCTGATGTTTCAGCTGTCTCTGGAAGTGGTGTTTTGCTGTAACTTTTTCAGCATTTAATCCCTGATGCCCATGCAGTATGCAGCCCCTGAAGAACTGGCATGCAATTGCTATAATACATGTGGAACATTCTATGAATCCCTCTTTGTTTATGTAGCCTTGGACTACCTTGGACTGGTAATAGGTTACCCTAGAAAACTCATTCATACCCATCACTGAAATATTTAGCACATAGGGGTACTTGCAGTCACTATTTATATTCTTTATGTTCATTTTGGTGTTTTTATTGTAGTCAGTAGGATAACATTTCCCTTTTATCAGTCAGTTTTTGTGTGGATTCATTTACACTATTCCTTATTTATCTGCAGCGCTACTCCTATAGGAGCTGCAGGAATACTGTCCAGGTCTTTCCCAAAAGCTTTGTCCTGCAGCTAGGTACATGGCTCATTCCCACATTTCTTCAATGACCAGTTTAGGGGTGTTGTTTTTGTTGTTTTTTATTTTTGGATAACTTGGGAAGGGATGGGGAAATAAGTGAGATACTCCAAAAA
The DNA here is from genome assembly GCF_062004578.1 of Staurois parvus. Classification (NCBI taxonomy): domain Eukaryota; kingdom Metazoa; phylum Chordata; class Amphibia; order Anura; family Ranidae; genus Staurois; species Staurois parvus. The sequence continues at coordinate 528,110 of NW_028318730.1, read as the reverse complement.
CTGAAACTATGTACAGCTGAGGGCTTTAGGTATTCTTTCGAATAAGCTATGATGAAGTCCATGCTTGAAACAAACAGTATATTTCAGTTTTAAGGCAGTAGTAGTAGTAGTAGCAACTAAAGCAGAGTCCCTTTAGGTAGGAAATTAAGTGGACAAAGCTCTTCGGAACATCAGCCACTGTCCCCTTTAGCTAGACCTGCAGCTGACTCCCTTACCCCAGAGTTGGTAAAGTAGCACACAGTCTCTAAGATCCTTTAGGGGTGTCTGTGCCCACAAGGCCCAAAAACAGCTGGTTGCCTTCCTCTGTGATACCAGACCAGATCTTCAGTAAACAGCTCCCCAGTCAGCTTTAGCAGAACTCAGGTGTCAGCATTCAGGTCACCCATCTGAGGCCTACGACAGTAGATCCAGCAGCATTGCCTGGAAGGGCAGCATGCCATCTCCAGGCTAGAACAATCCTTTACAGGAAAGACAAAGAGCCCTGTGTACTCACAGAATATATACAGTTACACAACATGCCTTCAGAGCTTCTCTTTCTGGGATAGGCCAGGACTGTATCAATATTCATGCTGCCATCCGCATAGCTCCGCACCTATCATCCAGAAGCTTCTCAAGTTTTCTGGATGCAAATGGAGCTTTCAGCCTGACAGCAGTTGAACATACTAAGCAGACCTAACTAATAGAACACAGCATCACTGATTACAGTGTGAACGTTATGCTTTTACCTAACAACAATTACACTGTTTAAAGTGTGACAACTAAATTTACCTATCAAAATACAAACTAAATCTGTCTATCTAAACCTAGCACCTATCTAGGAGGGTGCTACACATCATTCATTTCATTTTTACTAATCTTGGAGCTTTGCTGTGATGCTGAACCCAAGTCCTCCTGAGTAAAAGATTCCATTTGGAATATCTGAGGGGTTTGTGGTCATTTTTCACATACACTATATTGCCAAAAGTATTGGGCCAGCCCTCCTCATTGGGTTCCCATGTTCCAATCACCTCCATGGCCACAGGTGTATAAAATCATGTACCTAGGCATCCAGACTGCTACTACAAACATTTGTAAAAGAATGGGTCGCTCTCAAGAGCTCAGTGAATTCAAGCATGGTATCATGATAGGTTGCCACCTGGGCAATAAGTCCATCTGTGAAATTTCCTTGCTACTAAATATTCCATGGTCAACTGTTAGTGGTATTGTAACAAAGTAGAAGCAACTGGGAACAGCAGCAACTCAGCCATGAAGTGGTTGGCCACATGAAATGACGGAGTGGGATCAGAGTATACTGAAGCACACAGGCCACAAAGTCACCAACTGTCTGCAAAGTCAATAGCTAAAGACCTCCAAAATTTGTGTGGCCTTGGAATGGGTTTCCATGGCTGAGCAGCTGCATCCAAGCCTTACATCACCAAGTGCAATGCAAAGCGTCAGATGCAGTGGTGTAAAGCACTCCACCACTGGACTCCAGTGCAGTGAAGAAGTGTTCTCTGCAGTGACAAATAAAGCTTCCTGTCTGGCAATCCAATGGATGTGTCTGGGTTTGGTGGTTGCCAGGAGAAGTGTACTTTCCTGACTGCATTGTGCAAAGTATAAAGTTTGGTGGAGGGGGAATTGTAGTGTGGGGCTGTTTTTCAGGGGTTGAGCTTGGCCCCTTAGTTCCAGTGAAGGGAACTCTTAAGGCTTCAGCAGACGTTTTGGACTATTTAATGCTTCCAACTTTGTAGGAACAGTTTGGGGATGGCCCCTTCCTGTTCCAACATGACTGTGCACAGGTGCACAAAACAAGGTCCACAAATACATGGATGAGTGAGTTTGGGGTAGAGGAAATGACTGGCCTGCACAGAGTCATGACTTCAACCCGACAGAACACCTTTGGGATGAATTAGAGTGGAGACTGTGAGCCAGAACGTCTCGCCTGACATCAGTGCCTGATCTCACAAATGCACTTCTGGAAGAATGGTCAAACATTCCCATAGACACACTCCTAAACTCTGTGGACAGCCTTCCCAGAAACGTTGTAGCTGTTATAGCTGCAGAGGGTGGGCCAACTCACTATTGAACCCTATGGACTAAGACTGGGATGCCATTAAAGTGCATGTGAATGTAAGGCAGGTGTCCCAATACTTTTGGCAATATAATGTATATCTATATATCCTACATGTTTTTCCTGATCTTTCTTCGGTTGGCTGACTACAGCCGATATACAATTACTTGCTTCATTTTTTAAATTCTTGAGTAATCCTTATGATTTTTCTAGGCGATTTTAAATGTTTCTATGGGTCAGGGTAGTATTTTCTTCTGCTTAGGTATTGATTAATTATGAACTGTGTTTTTTAAATTTGCACACAACATCATTGTATCATTTTGAGTGGAGCGGTACAACTGTTGGAATGGGAGTCATGGTGTAACAAATTAAAGCACATAACTAAATACAATTAAGAGGCATTTTAAATACATCTAAGACCATTGTAAAAAGCAATTGACTATCGCTTTTAATCCAGATACCATACCAACAGTTTAACAGGTTAGTTTAGTCACTCACTAGCTGGGCTATAATATGCAGGAGTCACAGTCAATACAGTTTACCAGGTGAAAAGTTGACAGATTCCGTTCCTCAATTGTGAGAGGATACATGAAAAGGTCCCACCAACTGTTGGCTTTAAGGAAATATTTCAACTTGCTTCCCCCTATTTACACAACACATATATGTATTTGTGTTTTCTGATATGTATCTTAGTGACTAGCTATAAATGTTTGTTGAAGAAATTTTAGCACCAAAGACTGCCCAGATTTTTGCTGAACCTGTCAAAACCTCAGATATCACACATTAAAAATAAACCTTTACTGGTATGCAATAGGCTTCATTTACTAAAGACAAATAGACAGTGAACTTTTCAGTTGTGTTTGCACTCTGCAAAAAAATTTGCTCCAGAGCTTAGTAAGTGAGGAGAAGCGCTGATGACTTCCAACACCCAATCATGTGCAAGCAAATGCTGTTTTTTTTTCTTTTCCTTGCATGTGATTGGGTATACTTTCCAAAGTGAAGCCTCACTTCATTTACTGCACTGGCAAAGTGCACAGTCTATTTGCCTTTAGTCAACCAAACCTATTATATAGTACTAAGGCGGGGCCTCCATTGCTAACATTCTTTTAGGAATATATGTTGCCTGGTTTTATCAAACCTCAGTACCTTCTGAGTCACCGACCCAGAACAAGTATGCAGATGGGGAACGTCAGAATAAAGTCACAACTCCTAATTTGCTTAATCTAGGTCCAAAACGTGGAAACTATTGATTCCATTGGAACAGCTCGACATCTAAGCAATTATTATTATATGAAGGCGAGTTGGCATTGGTAACCTCCACAATCTTTCAGGACAGGTCTCCTTTTAGTGGTTGAAGCTTTATTGCAATGAGATTAAAGCAATAATGTTCTCCATATCGCGTGAGGACATCTAAGTGGATGCTATTTTTACATTACAAGCATGTAGGTGAATTCTTGCTCTGTGGATATAAAGCATCACATGGGGAAGATTTACTAAAACTGGAGCACTTAGAATCTGGTGCAGTTGTGCATGGTAACCAATCAGCTTCTAACTTCAGCTTGTTCAGTTAAGCTTTGGCAATAAAATCTGCAAGCTGATTGGTTTCTATGTAGAAGTGCACTTAATTTTGCAATCTCCAGCATTAGTAAATAAACCCCATGGTCTTTGCTAAGCAAATATGCTGAACCATGGTATTACTGTTTCAGCCTCACACTGACATGGGGAGGGACTGTACTTAGTTAGGGCTTTTTCTGCTTTGCAGTGGGCTGTCAGTCAACAATGTAAACATTCTGACAGAAGGAAAAATTTGTCCAAATTGATGCCACCGATTTGGCTTGGCTGTCTAGTGGAGATGCCTAAATCACAGGCATAACTGAAACACTTAGAAATCTTTTGGCAGCTAAAAGAATTCATGTGTATGCATTTAAAAAGTGTGTTTGTATTTGTCTGAAGTTCAAATACAGTAGGTGAGCACACACTTGATATGTAAAAATGGCATTTACCCAAAAGTACTTTTTCTTTTGGCAAAACATATTTATGAATTTTATGAGAGCACTGCCTGAATCACTGTACTTGGCCTTTGTACTACATTGAAGTCATTAAGGTTTGCCCAAACTTATCCAAAGGTAAAACAATTGGATGGTATCACAATATGTGATTGGAGCTTAGCAATTTAAACACTTGACCTCAAAGAAGGGGTTTTGTGTCTTGAAAGCTTGCTATAGTTTCCACTATGATTAACTAATAAAGGTTACAGCTGTTACTCTGACTTACAAAAGTACTCTCCTTTGTACTCTTCCCAAATCGGCCAATTGGTTCAATATACATGAACATTAATTTATTGTGTGCACCATGATGACAAAATGGGTGATTTTGTCCACAACATGCTCAAGCTTTGGCACCTTCATCCTCTTTTACAATGCAATTCCTTAGATCAAAATTAGTCTAAAATGCAATCATCTTTGCTAAGTTTAGGCCAGTTTTGGCTGAGGAGTGGGCACAGAGAGGTGGTGATTTACTGTAGCCAGCATATAGCATGCGTAGCCCATCCAAGAGTAACATTTCTTTTGGTTTAACATAATGAATATGTGTCTTTGTCAACATAGCTAACTTTATTTTATGTTCTGTAAAACAAAAACTGGCACACCTTGTGATGCTTGAAATGCTTTGTATGGTGTTATTAGACTGTACACTGCTATGGTGAAAAAAGAATTTAAAATACAAACTCTTAGCAAATATGGCCAAACTAGTAGATACATTTATTTATGACATAGCCCTATGTATTTTAGTGTATTAAATTGAAATTCATGTTTTTTAATAACTGTTATCCAATATTTTATGGCGAATTGTCAGGCACTTGGTCTGCAAAGAATAAATACATTCCAGATCTGTCTAGAATTTTAGACATGTTTTTCAATACTATATATATACCTATTCACAAATCCATTGTAAATGATTATTTGTCAGTATTGTTTATATCCATGTTTGATATTCGCAACATCTTCCTATAGCCTTTGAAAATTGTTTGTAACCTAAGACAGCATGCACCTATAGATCCCTGACTGTAATCTAGGTGGGCACATTACCACTTCAGCAGCACCATAGCTTATAGATCTCTAAAGAAGTGTCTTTCAGTCAAATCAGATTTTCCCAGCATCTATTGTGTCCCCAAGATAGGTGTAATCTCAAAGGGTGTCTTCAGTGCACAAAGGAGCATAAAGCTGGCCATAGATGGTTCAAATCACGGCTGATTCAGCAGGAACCATCTGAGATTCAAATCATGTAGGGGCAGGCTGAATGTACCCAAGTTGATCAATTGATCAACTTGTGTACAAACAGCCTGCCAGATTTTGCATGCATTTCTTGCTAGCAGCTGTTACAGCCGCTAGCAATAATCACTGGGTTCTTCCAGAGCAGTGGTTCTCAACCTTCCTAATGCCGTGACCCTTTAACCTCCCTGGCGGTATGATTATTTCAGATTTTTGGTGCTGAAAGCGGTACCATTTTTTTGCATGGAAATATGTATTTTTTTTATTGTAGGCTGTAATTTTTAGGAAAAACTCACTGAAATCTGTCCGAACAAGAGTCTAGTAAACATCCCGGGTATGATAAAATTTGAAACACAAAATCATAAATTATAATTTAATAAATAATCATAAAAATAATATAAAAATAATAAAAAATTTAATTCAATAATATAATCAAACCAAAAACACTGAAATGTGAAATAGAGCGCCAAGTTTGCACATTGCTGAGCTCAGTCGCAAAATCGTTTTCAGTTTCTGATGACGAATTTCCCCCACGAATCATTATCACTCAATTCTGCAAGTGGTTCTGATTTACTATCGCTGTTCTCTAGCTGATCTAAACCGCTTTTGACCTAAAGGGACACTTTTTGGACTCCATGGACATTTCTCAGTTTCCAGGCAGAAAGAACAGACAAAATGCAGGCAGGGCGCAGGACAAAGCACTAGGGACAATATGTATGTGAAATAGGTTGAAACAGCAATGTTTTACTGTGTAAAATGTAAAAAAAAAAAATGACATTTTTTAAAATTTTTAAATTTCCCGCAGCCGGTGGCGCCCGTACGTCCCGACGTCACAGGGACAGGACACAGAAGCCGGATGCCAGCATCGGCCGGAGGAGATGGCCGGGGATGCTGCAGGGGACACATCGTGGGAGCGCAGGGTAAGGTAAGTGAAGAACACATGCCGGAGCAGCGCCTCATGGTATTCCCGAGTGTAGCTCGGGGTTACCGCTTTTGGTACTGAAATGTTACCCCGAGCTACACTCGGGAATACCGCCAGGGAGGTTAATACAGTTCCTCATGTTGTGGTGACCCCCAACCATAAAATTATTTACCCAGTAATTATAATTCATGAGTGTCGTTTTACCTCCAATACTGCTGCTTTCAACACAGTAGCTGCTTTTAACAGAGTAGCTGCTTTCAACACAGCAGCTGCTTTCTACACAGTAGCTGCTCTTTACACATCGGAAATATGTGTTTTCTGATGGTCTTAGGGGACCCCTGTGAAAGGGTCGTTCGACTCCCAAAGGGGTCGCGACCCACAGGTTGAGAACCACTGTTCCAGAGGGAATGGCTTCCCCCCACTGGGAAAACACAATAACTGTATGGGAGGGATTCCCTTGTCAACACTGTCTGTGTTGATTGGGGAATTGAGAAAATATCTTTTTTGCAATCATGGTAGCAGAAAATAAAATTTCTCTGTCTATGGCCTGCCTAACAGTCAATATCTGTTTCACTGTTGGCAGGCCAAAACTCTGTGGTGAACATACTGAGGTTGATTTACTAAAGGCAAATAGACTGCTCACTTTGCAAGTAACATTGCACTTTGCAAATTAATTTGCCCCAGAACTTAGTGAATTAGGTGAAGCTCTGCTGTTTTCCATCCAATCATGTGCAAGCAAAAATGATGTTTTTTAAATTTTTCTTGCTGCTGATAGGATATTCTTTGCTAAGTGAAAATTCAGCATATTCACTAATGTCTTAGGACTACTCCTTTGCAAAATAAACAGCCTTTTGCATTTAGTAAATCAGGGGAATTTCCAGAGATGAAGCGACTCAGATGAAGCTCTGCAGACTTCCAACATAAAATCGAGCAAAGCAAAAATGTAACTAGAATAACTCCTGTGCTGCCACTTCCTTACTAAGATAATCACCTAGAAGTGTAGTAAAAAGCTACTTCAAACACCATAAATGTGTTCCCACATTCAACAACTCATAAAGTAATATGAGTGTTGCGCTGCCCTACAAATATAAAATCAAGATCTGTGCTCCAAAATAAAAAATAAACTTCAGTACAATATCACTACAGTGAATGTTACCAACACACTAGCGATGTAAAACATAATATAACTACTGGTAAGTGACCATAAATTTTATAGCAATGACACAATATAAATAAAACCATGCAGTGAATGTCACAGCACATGTGCTATTCAATCAGCAAAGCGTGCAAAAAATATTCTTAACTTTATAAGAAGCAACCAGTGCTTATTAATAAACTTTATGATATCAGAAAACCAGTGCTGTAAATTGCAATTCTAATTTCTGTGTGTAAATGATAATAAATCCCAATATAACTGAAAAAGTCCACAATTATTATTGCAGCATCAGTCTTGTCATACCAACAAATGTGCAAATAATAAGTCCTTGAAACACCCAGCTAGCGTTAAATCCTGATCACATGTGATCTCTTGCCAGTGCTCCACTGCACTCCCCTTCTTATAGTGCTCCACCACCATACAGATTGGACGCTCACCTTGGACCAAGACCCATATATATTATAGGTCTCAAACGCTTTGAAAACCATGGTGCCCCCTCAACAAGGAAATATTTCTTGAGCCCAGAGAGTAGGTGTGTAGGTCCTTTTAAGAAGTCGAGCATGGCTCGCAAAAGCTAAAGGCAATGCTCACAAACACAGGAAGATCGTCAACAATGTATTCAATTTACCAAAAGACCATTTTATTTACTACATAATATAAAGGAGTCTCAGACTCATATACAGCTTGAAGAAGTCACAGGATTAGGGACGCAACACGTCTGGTGGAGCAGGGTAACGTCACTTCCAGTACAGAATGCAAACCAAAAGCTGGAGGGAAACAGCAATTTACAAGCTATATATCAGTCCAATCAAAAATGACTTCCAGCACACAATCATGTGCAAGCAAAAATACTGCTTTTGTATTTCTCGTTTCTGTTGTTTATGTATTCTTTGCAAAGTAAAACTTCACCACATTCACTAAGCACTGGGGAAAATCTCCTTGCAAAGTGAACAGCCTATTTGTCTTTAGTAAATCAATCCCAATATGCATTGTTTTATAGAATACATAGATTCACTGATATGAGTCTCTGTTCATCAAAGGAGCACATGCTCATACACGCACTAGGGCCAATTTGGGTGGAAGCTAGTTGGAAAGAAAAACCAATAAGAAAAAATAACACAAACACGTGAAAAACATGCAGACTTCATGCAATGAGTCCCTTAACCTCCTTAGCGGTATTCCCGAGTTTAGCTCGGGGTAAAATTTGAGTACCAAGAGCGGTAACCCCGAGCTACACTCGGGCTTACCATGCGGCGCTGCTCAGGGAGTCCCTGCAGCGCCCACCTTGTCCTTCGCTCCCATGATGTGTCCCCTGCAGCGTCCCCGGCCATCTCCTCCGGCTGATGCCGGCATCCGGCTTCCGTGTTCCGGTCCCTGTGACGTCGGGATGTACGGGCGCCAGAAACGGCGGCAAATTTGAAATTTTTTTAAAATGTCATTTTTTTAAAAAATGACTATTACATAGTAAAACATTGCTGTTTCAAAGCATTTCACATACATTTTGTCCCTACTGCTTTGTCCTGTGCCCTGCCTGCATTTTGACTGTTCTTTCTGCCTGGAAACTTAGAAAAGTCCATGGCGTCCAAAAAGCGTCCCTTTAGGTTAAAAGCGGTTTTAGACCAGCTAGAGAACAGCGATAGTAAATCAGAACCACTTGCAGAATTGAGTGATAATGATTCGTGGGGAAATTCGTCATCAGACACTGAAAACAATTCTGCGACTTTGCTCAGTGATGTGCGAATTTGTCTCTGTATTTCAAATTTCAGTGTTTTTGGTTTGATTATATTATTGAATTAAGTTTATTATTATTATATTATTTTTTATGATTATTTATTAAATTATAATTTATAATTTCGTGTTTCAAATTTTATCCTACCCGGGATGTTTACTAGACTCTTGTACGGACAGATTTCAGGGAGTTATTCCTAAAAATTACAGCCTACAATAAAAAACTACATATTTCCATGCAAAAAAATGGTACCGCTTTCAGCACAAAAAATCGGAAATAATCAGACCGCTAGGGAGGTTAAATGTAGACAATGAATGTGCCTGGTAAAAAACAATTAGGTAACATATTCCATTTTCTATGTTTCACCAACTTCGTCGCTGCTCATCCCGTGTGAAGCAGCAACATATGCTCTGTGATATCAGCTACAAAGAAGTCGTAGGATCTCTTTTGCCCTACCCACTCTGCGTTATATAACTACAAGGCAGACATTCTAGGTAGCTAAGGAAATCACACCTCTTAAAATGTACTATTTACATTTTCAGAATGTTGGACGCTGGACTCCCTGCTTATTTCCGTAATTCAAGCAACAGTCTACCCAAAACTGATAAATATGAACAATTTTACACATTAAACTAGTGGTTTTCAACCTTATTGAGACCAGGACCTGGTAAATTCTTTCACAATTTTCCATGCTCCAACTGTAAAAAAAAGTTTTTACTTATACAATAAATGTATGGGAATGTAAAACATTCATTTAAATTATATTAAAATGGGAATAATCGGGCAAAATACTGTATGAGTTACTGTTATTTAAATAGATACATGGACAAAAATGATTTTAAGTCTTCAAGAAGATCTACCATATATTTTTTACATCCCCCATCTCTTTACATTCCTCTAGCTTTTGCTTGTCTTTAATATAATTAAAATAATTATAGCCAAGACAAGCTAAAGCTATATTGCAGCCGTCTCCTTCATGGCTGTTGTTGGATCAGCCAATGCAGAATGGGAGGAGGGCAGGTTGGAACTCACAGAGAAGTATTTAAAAATATGGAACAAAATGCATGTACCTTGTCCCACAGGGGACAAAACTGTAAACAATTTATAATGATAGATCCTCTTTAGAGCTTTTTGACAACTACCATACATCAACTTTTGAAGAGAAACTTAAAATGGTTGTAAACCTCAGACATGAAATATGTACTAAGCATACCCCTCTATAGTGTGTATTCCTCTGCTATCAGCATGAATCACTTCTAAAAAGTTTTCTTGACACCAAGAGAAAAATGGTAAGAGGTGAGAGAGCTCTAGAACACAGCTTGTGATTGACAACCTCAGCTGTGTTCCTTTGAGCTGTGTGGCGGGGGGTGTCTCTTCCCTCCAATCAGCTCTCACAGCTCTCTTCACTGAGCTCTGCAGAGTGAAATTTCAGCTCTCAGCCCCCTGTTTTCTGAACTTGCAGACAGATTTTATAAATTCAACACTTTGAACGGATGTAGAGAAGAGAAACTGCAGATAAACAGGTGCAACTTATGTAAGATAATTAGTTTCTTCTTTGTGTATCACCTGAGGCAAGTTATTTCACTGGATATATATAAGGGCTTACAACTACTTTAAGCATAAACATATTTTAAAAGGCCTTTGAGACAGTAAAATTTATATTAGTTTTGCAATATAGCTTTCTATCTTTGTAATCTGCGTTGTATATTGATATGTGTTTCGTGAGAAAATAACCAATTGTGAAAACAGGAGGGCAACAAACTGGTAATCTTGAGGGTCTTGCTGAGAGCCCACTAACTGCTTCAGATAATCTGTCTACTCTCAGTCTGAGAGATTTAAAAAGGAGCAGTGCTGCAGTGTGTCGGCCCATCAACGGTCACCCTGATGAAGATCATCCATATTATAGAAGTGGAGTGGTGCATCACAAATTGCTCCTCTGCATGCCAGGCTGTGGACACCTAGAAGATATGCTAGCAGTTTGCGCATGTGGTGCAGGTGAGGCACAATGACTGCAGGCACTGCTTCCTATCAAGCTCTTGCTCCACAGAGTCATGGAAAGTGGAGGAGCCATAGGGCAGAGGTAGATGGCTTACTGAATGGAACATTGTGCCGGAGGAGGAGAAGGACATAACTGGGCATATTCAGCTGTGCCAGGGTCTGCCTGACCTTCTGCTTGGCTGCTGTGCTGCCTGGTGGTGTGTGCATAGTTGTCTGAGAACAGGAACAAAGCAAATTTATTAAATAGGCCATGGGCAACATCTAAGTTGTGATAACAGGAAGCTCCAGCTTGGAAAGACTAAGGCTATGTACCCACTGTACTAAACTACCTTCAAGTTTTTTTTTCTCTAACAAACTCCAACTAGGAAATCTCTGTGCTTGCACTTCTGGTTCTGCACAGCAGGAACATTTTTCACTTGATTTTTCTTTTCTGTTTTGTGAGAGCAGTAAGGGGATTCTGGGACACCCATAATTTGTTCTTGGATCAAGTCAGAAACTATGGCAGGTAGACATGTGCACACCACAAATTTTTGTTTCGGATGTATTTGTTCATTGAAGAATTTTGTTTCGTCATATTCATTATGTTGAACTGATTAGTTTTCAGAATTCGTTTCGTTTCTTCGGCATTTGTTTCGTATTGTCAGGGCTCCCGGTAAGACCAGAGATGTGTGAACTAACACAGGGAAAAGCAGGCTCAAGTATGGTGTAACAATATAATTTATTAAAGGTATATACAAATATAAAACGCACAATATAACAAAACCAATCCTCCAACTGATAACGGAATGAACACAGACAAGAGCAGTCAGGGCTGATGAGGTGGAGTGGTCAGGCAGGCCGGGTCAGGAACCATCGGGAAGACAAGACACAAAGGAGCAGGCAGAAGAGTGGTCAGGAATAGCGGAGGTCAGGACAGGCGGAGTTCGTTCAGAGTCAGGATCAAAGCAGAAACAGGATCAGGCAGGAAGCAGACAGGATGCAGGTACAGGGGCTCATGGGAAATATACACCAAGGCACTGACTGCAGGCCTGGCCACTCCTTAAATACACCTCCTGCAATCAGCCTCAGGTGATGACTTGATTGCAGGAGTGAGCTTCTGGCTGCTGAGAGCACCCGCTGGCCAGCCCTAGTATTGCAGCCCACACGGCAGGTGAGTCCCACCACCAGTGGTGAGTCCATTCCTGACACGTATATTCGTTGGTCTGGGTAGATCCAAAAAAGTTTGCTGGAGGATCTCTATTAGTTTCGGTTTTGACATTTCGGTGTCGGCTTGGAATTTTGGTTTTACAAAGTTTCAGAAGATTTCTATATATTTGGTATTTTTTTCGAAATGGGGCCATCATGCTCCATCTATAGCTGAAAATCAAGTTTTCATGTACTGACTCTTTAATCCAGACAGGCACAATAAACATGTTTAATGTGGAAAAAAAGGAGGTACTGGCAGCTAGAAACTAAGGTAAATATACAAACCCTTTACAAAAACCATATAACAGAAAGTGCAGCACCAAAAACAAGTCTCACTATTCCATATACCAAATGTGAATCACTTTTGATATATGGAATAGTGAGAATTGTTTTTGGCATTGCACTTTCTGTTATACAATAAATATGTTGCAGAATACTTTCTCAAAGGCTAAATGTGGTCTCCAGGGGTGTTTTTTTTATTGTATATTACTATACAGGGATACAGCACAGTTATAACACAATTCAAAACAAAGAGGGATATAAATATATAAATTCAAGAAACACTTAAAAACATAACTATGCTAAGTCCTTTGTGCTGTAATGTATTGCAAGACGGTGTAAAATGTACTTCATGTACTTAAAGCACATACTTTTTGCCAGTGATCTCCCATCTCAAAATAAAAAGGTTTTATACATTTATATAGCTTTCCACTAATGGCTATTTATAGCTGTCTTGTTTTAGAGTGGCTTGTTCTTGGCATATGTTTTAATATTGCATTGTTGCCTTTATCTTAAGAACGTTCAATACTCCATAAACCTTTTTGTAAAGTAATATATTCACTAGGTTTATGCTCCGGGTCTGTTGGTGAAATTCCATGACTCAATAATACAGCTTTGCTATGTGCTCAACTTTGAGAAGCATTCATTAACAAATCCCTTATGTGTTTTACCAGTGTGAAACATGAGACTTGTCAAAAACATTCAGTGTGATTTTTTAATACTTCTTTTTTTATGAAAATTCTTCAGTCTTATTTTTTATAAAAAAAAATATTTCTGTAAAATTCCAGCCATTTTCACCTTGCAGTGAGCTTTTGCAAGACCACGTTAATATAATTTCGAAAGTCATTTTCAATATTTTTAAATTTGCAGCTTTTAATAAAATCATATCTTGTGATCCTACCATGAACGTCCTTGTTCAGGCACTTCCTGTTTTAACCACTTCTTGACCATGCTATAGTCGAATGACGGCTACAGCATGGTTGTCCAGTTCTGGGAGGGCATCATATTATGTTCTCCCAGAACGCACCTCCTGCGTGCCCCCAATGGCGTGCACCCAGGGCTCTCTGTGATCGCTGTGTCCTTTGGACACAGCAAATCACATGACATGGTAAAAGGCCAATGACAGCTGCCTTTTACCACATGATCAGCTGTGTCCAGTCACAACTGAGCACTATGTAAATACACTTACTAGTTATTGGCAGTACTTTGCTCACGCTGTCACAACGTGAGGAAAGTACTGCCAATAACTGGCAAATGTCAAAGGAGACATCTACACTGATAATCAGGGCACTGATTATCAGTGCTCTGATTATCAGTACATCTCCATAAGTGTGCAATAGTGCTGCCCATGAGTGCCCATCAATGCTGCCAATCTGTGCCTGTCAGTGCCGCCAGTAAGTGTCGCCTATCAGTGCCGCCAGTCAGTGCCTTTCAGTGCTGCCTATTAGTGCCCATCAATGCCTCCTATCAGCAAATATCAGTGCAGCCTCATCAGTGCCTCCTCATCAATGCCCACCAGTGCCACCTTATCAATGCCGCCTCATCAGTGCTGCCTATCAATGCCATCTCATCAGTGCCCATCAGTGCTGTCTATCAATGCAGCTTCATCAACGCACATCAATGAAGGAGAAAAATTACCTGTTTGCAAAATTTATAACAGAAACAAAGAAACACTTTTTTTTCAAACTTTTCTGTCTTTTTTCATTTATAGTGCAAAAAATTAAAAAACCCAGTGGTGATTAAATACCACCAAAAGAAAGCTCTACTTTTGTAAAACAAATGATAAAAATGTCAGCTGGAGTTACACACTGCAGAGCTCAGTGAGGATGATCTGAAAGCTGATTGGAGGGAAGGGACACAGCACACAGGAACAGAGCTGAGGCTGTCAATCACAAGCTATGTACTGGAGATTCCTCCCCTGTCACTTTTTTCTCTTGGTGTCAAGAAACTAGCAAGAAGGTATTTCATGCTGATAGCAGAGGAAAGAGGCAGCAGACAGAAATGACTCTTAGTGCTCCTAATTGAGACAAGTATACATTATTATTATTATTATTATACAGGATTTATATAGCACCAACAGTTTGCTCAGCGCTTTACAATATAACGGGAGACAATACAGCAACAATACAGTTCAATACAAGAGGGATAGGAGGGCCCTGCTCCTTGGAGCTTACAATCTAGGAGAGGGATATGCTTTGTTCATATTTTATGCCTGAGGTTTACAGCCACTTTAATTTATTAAAAAAAATTGTTTTTTAGGAAGGCTTTGTGTGGGTGAAGGTTATAAGAAAACAATCAGCATATTTTTCCACATAATGAAAAATCTAACAGACTGTATGGAACTGCATTCTGTTGACCCAGATATTCAATGCAAGATTAACTTTGACTTTCTCTACTGCAGCTTAGCAACATGACTAAATCACCTCACCTCCTTACCCCCAGCCTGTGATTGGTTAGTGAAGGAGCAAAATCAAACTGATGAGCTCATCTTCCTGCTCACTAATTCTTGTAAGTCTGTTCCTTGTCATTATACTTGCACAAAGGATACCTTATTAGTTTCCAGGGCTGTCACTCCCTCTTTCATTCTATTCAATCTGATTCTGTTCTGTCAAAAACACTGCACTTTGAGAAGGATTAAACAAGAGTCTTAAATCTAAGTCTTAAGTCAAATTCAGGAATTATAACTAGTTACATTACATATAGGGTACAGTACATTACACATTACAGTACATATAGGGTATGATTTACTAAAACTGGAGCGTGCAAAATCTGGTGCAGCTGTGCATGGCAACCAATCAGCTTCTAACTTCTGCTTGTTCAATTAAGCTTTGGCAATAAAACCCGGAAGCTGATTGGTTTCTATGCAAAGCGGCAACAGATTTTGCATACTCCGGTTTTTGTCAATAACCCCCATAAAGTTTATATAAAAGCAAAACTTTTATGACTTTTGGATAGAGTATGGGGCAGTTACAGTGAGGAACAGAAGTATTTGAACACCCTGCGATTTTGCAAGTTCTCCCACTTAGAAATCATGGAGGGGTCTGAAATTCACATTGTAGGTGCATTCCCACTCTGAGAGACAGAATTTAAAAAAAAATTTCAGGAAATCACATTGTATGATTTTTAAAGAATTTATTTGTCTTGAACACCGGAGAAAATCAGTGTTAATATTTGGTACAGAAGCCTTTGTTTGCAATTACAGAGGTCAAATGTTTCCTGTAGTTCTTGACCAGACTTGCACACACTGCAACAGGGATTTTGGCCCACTCCTCCACACAGATCTCCTCTAGATCTGTCAGGGGCTGTCGCTGAGCAACACGGAGTTTCAGCTCCCTCCAAAGATGTTCTATTGGATTTAGGTCTGGAGACTAGCTAGGCCACTCTAGAACCTTGATATGCTTCTTACGGAGCCACTCCTTGGTTATCCTGGCTGTGTGCTTCGGGTCGTTGTCATGTTGGAAGACCCAGCCACGACCCATCTTCAGTGCTCTGACTGAAAGAAGGAGGTTGTTGCTCAAAATCTCACAATAAATGGCCCCATTCATCCTCTCCTTAAACAGTGCAGTCGTCCTGTCCCCTTCACAGAAAAGCACCCCCAAAGCTTCACAGTAGGGATGGTGTTCTTGGGATGCAACTCATCCTTCTTTTTCCTCCAAACACGACGAGTGAAGTTTAGACCAAAAAGTTCTACTTTGGTCTCATCTGACCACATGACTTTCTCCCATGCCTCCTCTGGATCATCCAAATGGTCATTAGCAAACTTCAGATGGGCCTGGACATGTGATGACTTGAGCAGGGGAACCTTCCGTGCAATGCATGATTTGAAACCATGTCGGCGTAGTGTTCTACCGACAGTGACCTTTGAAACTGTGGTCACAGCTCTCTTCATGTCATTGACCAGCTCCTCCCTTGTAGTTCTGGGCTGATTCCTCACCTTTCTTATCATCAGTGATACCCCACAAGGTGAGATCTTGCATGGAGCCCCAGTCCAAGGGAGACTGACAGTCATCTTTAGCCTCTTCCATTTTCTAACAATTGCCCCGTAGCCCTTTCCAGCCTTGTGGAGGTCCACAATTTTGTCTCTGGTGTCTTTTGACAGCTCTTTGGTCTCGCCCATGGTAGTAGTTGGCGTCTGACTGACTGTGGGGTGGACAGGTGTCTTTAAAGAGCTCAGACAGGTGCTACTAAGTTAGATTAATGAGTGGAGTAGAGTTGGACTTTTTAAAGGCACAGTAACAGGTCTTTGAGAGCCAGAATTATTGCTGTTTCCTAGGTGATCAAATACTTATGTTCAGCAGTGCAAGGCAAATAAACTCTTTAAAAATCATACAATGTGATTTCCTGAATTTTTTTTTTTTAATTCTGCCTCTCAGAGTGGGAATGCACCTACAATGTGAATTTCAGACCCCTCCATGATTTCTAAGTGGGAGAACTTGCAAAATTACAGGGTGTTCAAATACTTCTGTTCCTCACTGTATGTCTTCTGTCAATTTCTTATTGCATTCTGTGTCCCTTATGAGGAAATTTCCCCCAATTTGTCCTGTTGAGCATTGTCACCGAAACAAAACAATAAGAGAAGTCCAAAGTTTTAGAACTGTCTCCAAGAGAAGAGGTTAGGTGGAATCATCCCTTATGGCAAATATTCGGGTGACAACAGATATGGGAATTTCCTCACTTTGGAGTGACTTAAATTGCTTTTATCTCATTTTTGTCTTGAGGAGAAGAAGCAATGGGAAACACAGGCAGCAAATAATAACCAGACAGGGGTTTAAACCCTTCCCTATTCTATGGCAAAAAAAACCACAATGGCATTAATTGTTGCTATTTGTATATCAGGCTGAAGTTAAGCTTTGTTATTCCTAAAGTGCATTTAACACCCAAAGAATATGCAGTGTTCATACCCTGATCATGTTTCAGCGATTAATTAGTGCAAGGATCTATACTCAGCAACTGTCAACAGATGTATTATTAGGGAATTGACAGAGGCAAACTGCCAGGTGCACATACATCAGCCAAAGAACCACAGGCCTCCCATTGTCTAATCCTGATTACATCACATACAATGACTGTATCTAAGGCATTATAGTACAGTAAGCATTCCACAATATGCAGTCTACTGCAGACATAGTTAATCTCTCACTCTGCTATATTGGAAA
Organism: Staurois parvus; assembly: GCF_062004578.1. Classification (NCBI taxonomy): domain Eukaryota; kingdom Metazoa; phylum Chordata; class Amphibia; order Anura; family Ranidae; genus Staurois; species Staurois parvus. The sequence continues at coordinate 510,366 of NW_028318730.1, read as the reverse complement.
GAGGTTTCTTGTGCTCCTAGCACCTGCTCTTTCCACTGTGCAACAAGAAGTCATAACTAATGATATGTTCTTGCTGCATTGGAAATCTTAACAAGCTACTCATAATCAAGGTTAGTACAAAGTGCACTGAAGACATGTGCTTAGACTACATAATATTGCATCATGCCACAATCACTTAGCGCTCAATAATGGTGAAGTGATTGTCATAAAATATCTAAGCAAAGACAATAATACAATAATGTAATAAACGTTGTCTTTTACATTGTTACAGGTCTGTGCTACATCTTTATCAATGTAAAAAGGTCAAGGGAAGCCAGGCTCTCACACTCCCATTGTGATCTACCACCAGAGCCCTGTAAAAAAAATTGTGCTTTCAGGTAAGGGTTACATAGTTACATAGTTAGTCTGAAAAAAAGACAAAAGTCCATCCAGTTCAACCATTAAAGAAAAAAAAAAAGTAATAATCCTATACCCACAGTTGATCCAGAGGTAGGCAAAAAAAAAAATCCCAGCAAAGCATGATCCAATTTGCTCCTGCAGGGAAAAAAAATCCTTCCTGATCCTCCAAGAGGCAATTGGATATTCCCTGGATCAACTTTACCTATAAATGTTAGTATCCAGTTATATTCTGTGGATCTAAGGAAGAATCCAGGCCTTTTTTAAAGCAATCCACTGAGCTGGCCAGAACCAACTCTTGTTGAGGGAGTCTATTCCACATTTTCAGAGCTCTCACTGTGAAGAAGCCTTTTCGTGTTTGGAGATTACATTTCTTTTCCTCCAGATGTAAAGAGTGTGCCCTTGTCTTTTGTGAAGACCTCAGGGTGAGTAGCTCTACACCAAGTTCACTATATGAACCACTGATCTATTTATACATGTTGATCACAGTCCCCCTTAATCTCCTCTTCTCAAGAGAGAATACTGTAAATTCAGTTCCTCTCAGGGGCGGACTGACCATTTGGAAACTTGGGCACTGCCCGAGGGCCTGGGGTCAGTAGGGGGCCCCATGAGATGCCCCTGGTACCTTTTTCATAGGCTTTTTTGAGTTTGGGCAAGTACACAGGGGCCCCATGATCCCCTATTGCCCGGGGGCCCCATGAGTTGTCAGTCCGCCCCTGGTTCCTCTAATCTTTCCTCATAGCTGAGCTCCTCCATGCCTCTTATCAGTTTGGTTGCCCTTCTCTGTATTTTCTTCAGTTCCCCAATGTTTGTTTTGTGCACTGGTGCCCAAAACTGAACTGCATATTCCAGATGAGGTCTTACTAATGATTTGTACAGGGGTAAAATTATATATCTCTCTCTGGAATCTATACCTCTTTTAATACAAGAGAGGATTTCATGGTCATAGGTTTACACCCTCTTCTCTGCACCTTCTCAAATGAGCTTCCAAATGGTAGGATGCTACAGCCAAGTCTTGATTTAAAGATAAATTACAGGTATGAATATTTTTACATTATTACATTGGTCCAGGTTGGATCATTGTAACTATGCATATACAATACCTGGCCGATCCCCTGGAAGCTGCAAAATCTCTAAATCCTGTAAAGAGTGGCTGCCCTTATGCCTGGTGAACACCACAGGTCACTTGCTTTGCACAGGCATCATTCAGGGAACCCTTTGCATCTTCTCAATGAATGCAAAGTGCTCTATGATTAGGCAAGTTTCAGATTGTGATGTCATCTCATCTTCACTTCTTCCAATCAGAGAACACTTTGCCTTCAAGAAAATGCAAAGTGTGCCCTGAATGGCACCCTTGCAAAGCGGGTGACCTTCTGTGGTGATAATGCAGCTGGGTAGCTTCTCAGCATGGGACCCAGAAGCAAATGGAGATTGCTGGAGTACCAGTGCCTACTGCAGTGATTTTTCAACTTTTAGGGAGATCCCAAAGCTAGGGTATATGCCTGATTATATTGGTCAAAGCTAGAAAATAAAATAAAAATATCTATATCTGGATTTCTTCGTAACATCAGGCAAAGTTTTCCCTGATTGCCACTCTTGCACACCAGGGGGACTCCTGTTGGTCACAATGCAGCTGGGTAACAGCACGACATGGAACCTAGAAGCAAGTGGAGATCACTGGAGTAGCAGTGCCTACTACAGTGATTTCTCAACTTCCATAGAGATCCCAAAGGTATGGTAAGTGCATAATTATATTGGTCAAAGCTAGAAAATAAAAAAACAATTCTGGAATTCTTTTTAACATTAGGCACAGCAGCCAAATTTTGGTGGCATGGGCACCTTTTTTTCCTGTATAATTTTTAGTCATACATTTTTTCCATAATTAATAATATCATTAAGGTTATTTACTTTTTATCACAAATTGTAAAGCAGATTGAGGCCAGAAAAAAACAATAATTGTCCTGTTTTAAAGTGGCCCTGTCAGGCATTATAAAACCTCATTGGCAGACCCCTGTAATAGAGGAGATATTATAGTCTGGCAACCCATGACTCCCACCTCTCTTCTATTCTAATTCTGTTGCCTCTACCAGTCTTTTCAGCATTGAAAACTTCCAGGAGTGTCGGATACCTGTGTTCCCCACTGCATGCTGTGCTTCTTCCTCCAACTCCAATGTCACTGCTGTATTTGTCATTGCAAATGCTGCAGAGTCTTCTTACAGATGCAGCAGCTGATACAAAACAGAGATCAGAGACAAGGGGCCACTAGAGAGGTAATTGGTAAATCTGGCCTTGACTTCAAATATCTTATACAATTTCTAATTTTATTTCAGTAGGGCTAGACTGACTTTCATGATCCCAACATCACAGTGCTCAGGCCTACTAATTAGCTGCTCAGGCATGCAGTACTGTTTAGTTGGAGACAAGGGCAGTGTCTACATGTGCGCTGTACTGTTTAGTTGGAGACAAGGGCAGTGTCTACATGTGCGCTGAAAGTACTGGTTATTGACAGTGGTCTTGTAGTAGTTCAGAGCAGCAGGCTTCCATTGACCTTTTCACATTGATACAGATTTAACACATTCCTGTAACAATGCACCTCTTTCATTACAGGAACTTGATATTGATATTTTTATAAGACATGACACAGTTGCTTAACAGCTGTGATCCCAACAGAGGGGCATTAATTGGGCCACCAAAAGTTGTGCGCCTATAGGCTCCAGTGGTGGAAAAACAGCCTTGCATAAAGTATTTAAGAAACATCCACTAAAACTCTATCTTTTAGGGAATTATCCAGTTACCATGCATTGCATAGAAATGGGATATTTCCATGTAAGACAGGTCTTTAATACATCTTTTTATATACAGTTACTACATGGACTGAGGGTATTCTCTTTTTTACCGTAGAGCTCTTATTTGCTGATATGTGCTCTGGGATCTCAGTGTGACTCTCTAATATCCCTTTGTGCAAAATAAAAAAAAAAACATATATGATGCAGTTTGTCAACTGCATTACCATAACGGTTTATGTTTTTCTGAGTACCTGCTGTAACAAAGTTTTATTGTCAGCTGAACCTGCCAAAATAGAAAACATCAAATGTTTAAAGTGAGAAAATGTACAATTTTAAGATAAAAACTGGGTAATTATGAAATTGATAGCAGCAACAGATCTCAAAAAAAGTTAGGGCAGGGCCATGTTTACCACTATGTAACATCCCCCTTTTTTAACACTTTGTAAACCACTTGCTGGAGTTTTGGGAGAGGCATGTTGTCCCATTTTTGCCTGAAATAGGAGTCTTGGGTCTTCTTTGTCGTATTTTTTGTTGCACCAAATATTTTCAGTTGGTAAAAGGTCTGTACTGCAGGCAGGCTAGTTAAGCTCTTCTATAAAGTCATGCTGTTGTCATAGATGCAGTATGCGGTTTAGCATTTTACTGTTGAAACATGCAAGGCCTTCCCTGAAAAATATGTCAGCTGGATCGGAGCATATGCTGCTCTAAAACCTGGATATACTGTATCTTTTAGCATTGATGGTGCCTTTCTAGATGTACAAGCTGCCCATTCCATATGTACAAATGCACCCCATCATAGCTTCAGAAATGCAGACTTTTGAATTAAGTGCTGATAACAAGCTGGAAGGTTCCTATCCACTTTAGTCTGGAGGACACAGCACCCTTTGTTGCCAATAAGAATGTCAAATTGTCTGATACTAAACAGTTTTCCACTTTGCAACAGACCATTTTAAATTAGCTTTCTCCCAGAGAAGACTACGGCATTTCTGGATAATTTTCAAATATGGCTTCATATTGCATGATAGAGCTTTAAAGTGTTACTAAACCCAGGACCCTGCATTCACTATATCAGGTCTGCCACAGTACACAGAACATGAAAATGCAATTATGTTAGTGAATATAGACTGCTAAATACCTTTTCTCATCAGCAGTATATAGCAGTCTTGTGACGGCTATCAGTGTATGGCCGAGCACTGGTTGTCTTGATGGGACTAATAAACAAGAAAGACAAGGATACTTGTAATTTCTTTTCAACTCACAGGACGTGACACTAATGCTACATTTCTGGCAAGATTAACAGGCATTTTCTTTACTAGCCAAAATGTTCTCAGCGTAAAAAAAGCTAATACAGCAATCACATCTAATGGATGGTAAGCTACAATGTATTAAATTTTTGTTTTTAGGTCTAGATATGCTTCAAACATTAATTAGCAAGGATCTTTGATCAGCTGCTGGACAGCTAGGGCCTCGTTCAGTTTACATTTTTAAAGAGCCAATTCACTTTTGTTGAGAAATAAACAATCCCTCTGTGTGACCAATGTACATTGGAGAGATTTTAACACATTTTATTGCACATTTCTACCTTTTTCTCTTTCTGCTAGGAGTGAAAGAAATACAGGGTCCCTTTAGAAGTGATTAACTCTTTAGGGAGATCTCAAAAATTATTATTTTGTGTTGCAGAGGAGGCCTAAAATATGACTTGTAGCTTTATGCAGAGTTCTGGGAAAAAGTAAGCCAATCACACAAGCAGGAAATTACATTTCTGGGGGGGCGTTGGTGTATGAAAGCCTCCATATTGCCTTATTGAATTGCATTTTACAAAAAATTACAGCACTCCAGATTGAAAAGAAACTGAAAATGTTTAATAACATTCAGTTACAATGTGGCTTGTGTAGCAATTGTATATGCTATATATATTTGTTTATTTGTTGTTTTTCTCCTAAAAAAGTGGAGTTACCCTCTAAGCTACTGAGGACCGAAAGAGAGAAAGAAAGAAAGAAAAATGGTTTAAAGTAGATTTAAACCCTAAATGAGTAGCATTTAGTTTGCTAAAATAATGTCCATCATTGGCAATTGTAAAATACTTGATTGTACAATTTTTCACCCTATGTTGCATCTCAGTGCTGATGAACTATCCCAGAAAAATGGTAGTTTACAGAAATAGCACCACCTATGTTGCAGGCTAGACACTTCTTCAAGCCTTTCCTTTTCCTTGGTGGAGGTATCTTGATTGCTAGGTCACCCAGAGATCCCCAAACTCCTTGGAATTTCTCCAGCTGATGTTGAGAGACCATCCCAAAGAATTGTCAGAAGAGATACATTATAAGGGGAAACTTTCTCTTATCTTCCCCATCTGGTACCTGTTGCTCCTACTCTCTTCCTAACAAGTGGAGGCTCTATCCCTGACCTACTCCCATAGTAAAGGTGCAGTGCTTTATGCAGAAACTCCAATTTAAAGTGTTTATAAAGGCATTTTATTTATTAAAATAATGAACATGTTATACTCACCTACTATTTCACAGAGCAGCCCAGAATCTCTTCTTCTGGGATGCCCTGCCTGCACTTTCATTTCCCCTTCTTCTGTGTACCACCATAAGAAGCCGCTTGCAGGCTTGATCCCAAGTTGGGCTTTGTGTGTGTTCATAGACATGCATAGTGTGTCTCATCCTGCCCCCTGCTCTCTACTCACTGGATTTAACTGACAGCAGTAAGAGCCAATGGCTCCCACTGCTGCCCAATCCTCCTGTGAGAAGAGAAAGAGAGGGGAGAAGAACTGCAGATGGGCATTGGATCAATACAGTTCTCAGGTAAGTGTTAAGGGGGGGCACAGTAGGTGGCAGAATGTTTTTTAACTTAATGCAGGGAATGCATTAAGGTAAAAACATTTTAGCTTTAGAACCACTTTATGCAGTTCTTTGTCTAGATTGCAACCCAAAACTCATGCAATTTTGGCATCCAATTGGAGATGCCCCCAGCAGGGGCGGACTGACAATTCATGGGGCCCCCAGGCAATAGGGGATCATGCGACCCCTGAGTCCTCGCCCACACCCATAAAAACCTATGAAAAAGCCAATGAAAGGTACCAGGGGCATCTCATGGGGCCCCCTACTGACCCCGGGCCCTTGGGCAGTGCCCGAGTGCTCGAATGGTCAGTCCTCCACTTGCCCCCAGAGTCCATTATAGGGGACAAATTAGTCCCCTGGTTTCTTGCTAACCTAAAGAAGTGACACAGCACCACTTTCAGGTCAGTAGACAAACTGAAGCCCAACACCTGCCTACAGATAGACCATCCCTATGTAAAGTGTGTTTATATGCCCATTGTAGTCTCTGAAGCCAGTGTGACAGAGAGACCATGGAGGAGCAAAGTTGGGAGACAGGAACAGATTGTTTTCAGCCTGTGGCAGGAAGTTCTGAACAAGTACAAGGATAACCAGCTATTATTCTGCTAAAAGTGGTGTACATATACCCAAGGCTTTTTGTTCTCAGAGAATAGGTACAGGAACTCTCCCCATCTGAGTCACCCTGTGTGTCCACCCCCTACCCACCTCTGAGCACTGTTCCTTGCTTCCACCCTTTACCCCCCTCCCAGTACAGCTCCTTTTAGAGAATACAGAACCAAGTATCGTTTTGTGGTGGTTTCGTATGGAATTTGCTACTGCTAATAAGAAAGGCAGTAAAATAGATCCCCTGTAGCTAGCAACAATAGATCTACCCCAGAAACAATAGACTCCCAACAGCCAGCATCAAAAGATCCTCCAGCAGCCAGCAACAATTGATTCTTCCCAGCAATGACTGATCCCCCCAGCAACATAAGACCCATCCCAGCAACAATAGATCCACCAGTAGCAATAGACCTCCCCAGCAACAATAGACCCCCTGGCAAAAATAGATCCTCTCCATCAACAACAGATCCCCCAGCAGCAAACATCAATAGACCCTCCAGCATACCTTGTGATTATATACTATACTAAATGCTGGAGGTGCCGGAACTTCATTCACCTGCATTCCCACTGAAAAAAAAAGCCCTGCATATACCTAATGCATCAAGTCCCTTTGTGTTAATATTACGTTTTACTGTCTCTTTAGCCCTTATTGTGCATTGCAGTCTGAACACAAGTCTAAACTATATAGCAGAATTTACAACACCCTTTTCTGGTTTTTGAGAGAATAGCAAGTAGAATGACTTGTTTAGATTGTAAGCCATTATTTTATTAGTATTGCCCTCAAATTGTCTGCAAACATGTTTTAAGGTTGTGGAATGTTGCCCTAGTTAATATAGCAATATTACAAGCAAATGTCTCTATAAAAACCTAAATGATCCCAAAGACAGTATAGATAGCTAAGGTCAGCAAGAATGTTCATGTCCTGATGTAGGTCAAGTGTCATTTACAAACTGGAGTGTATATAAACTCTACTGGACTTTAATACAAAATATAAAAGAGTGCTTATGATAGTGTGGTCTTAAATGCTTTGAGAGTGCATGTTATTAAAAAAAAAACAACAGTAACATTTCATCAAATAACCAATAAAGTCAGCCATAGACAGATTGAAATTTGTCCAGTTCTGATCCATCTTTGGGTAGGCTGGTTTTACTGAAGTTGATCAGTATGACTTCAATACATGCAGCCTTTCGGGTTTCTTATGTACGACATATTTGTGTCTATAGCCGCCAGTAATGGTCATTGGATTCTGATGGTGAGGAAACCTCCCACTCTCAGAATACAATAGTGAAGCAGGAGGAATTCCCCCATCAATATTACCTTTGTTGATGGGGCAATTGAGTGATTTTCATTCCTTCAATCCATGGTTGAAGGAGAAAAATTGCATAATGTATGGCTGGTCTAACCGAAACATTGCAAGACAACGCCTCTAATATCCTTTTAATCTAGGTATACTGTATATGTATCATATTCAGCTGGTTCAGCAGGAACCAGCCAAATTTCAGAATGTGTGTAGCCCTGTCTGATCAACAGAAGCCAGTCAAATGACCAGCTTGTGTTGAAATGTCTTGCTGGAAAACCAGCATTTGATCAGCTGCTGCAACCAATGGCTAAAGAGCTGATCAGTATATTCTAACAGGGGGAGTCCCCGCTGTCAGATATCAATAGAATAGTGGGGGAGATTTCTGCATCCACATCACTTGTGTGGTTGAACAAAAAAAAACCCCTTGCGTGTATACCCTGCTAATGTAGTGTGTGCACAGTTTCTATTTTACCTATATGAATACTGTGTGTGTCCTACTATACATGTAAATTCACAATATGCCCTGGTCCCTAATAATGTCTGTGATAAAGCCTTGAGGTATTGTTGTCAGTAAGGGCGTACATGTAGTGATGGGGTTGAGTATATTTATTCCTGTATATAATATATCAGCTATTCTCTATGATAACATCCATTAAAAAGAACAACCAATTATATTGGTGGCCTACTGATTTAGTTTCATCTTGCCACCTTTAACAGTTTGGTCACTAGAAGGAGTTTTATTATATGCATATACTGTACTTGCCTTACTGTGATCCATCTGTAATGGTAATATCTACCTGGGATAATTACATCTTTGAAGCTGTAATAACTACAACCTATCCTATGTTACTTTTTTGCCCATATGTTTGTTTTCAGTACTGGCCTTGTTAGCCACCAACATATTGCCATGAGTCCTTTCAGTAGCCAGATGCTAGTGTGTGTTGAATAGACAACACTGTCTTTTTTTTTAACTTGGAGTGCAGTGAAAGTTACATATTATTTTCTATCTTTAATTGTGTTATACTAATAACTATTTAGTTTAACCATTTCCATACCGGGCAATTTTACACCTTCCTGCCCAGGCCAGTTTTCACGTTTCAGTGCTCTCACACTTTGAATGACAATTGTGCGGTCATACAACATTGTACCCAAACTAAAATTTTATCATTTTCTTCACACAACTAGAGCTTTCTTTTGGTGGTATTTAATCACTGCTGGGGTTTTTATTTTTTGCTAAATTAACAAAAAAAAAGACCAAAAATTTTGAAAAAAAAACACGTTTTTCTTTGTTTCTGTTATAAAAGTTTACAAATAAATAATTGTTCTTCATAAATTTAGGCCGAGATGTATTCTGCTACATGTCTTTGGTGAAAATAACCCAAATTAGGATGTATTATTTAGTTTGTAGGAAAGTTATAGAGTTCACAAACTATGGTAAAGATCTGAATATTGATCAATCCTGAAGTACTGACAGCCAATCTAATTTCTTGAGGTCCAAGAAAGTCAGAATAGTACAGATATCCCCAAATTACCCATTTTTGCAGAGTAGACAGTCTGACGTACTTCATAAGCGGAATGGCGAGTTTTTTGAAGTTGTATTTTTTTTGTCATAACTTTTTGGAAAATTAAAAAATTAAAAAAATTATTTTCACTATTTTTTTTTTACATACTGTCACCAGTGCAGTACAGCGTCATCATATAACTGGCATGGCGGTGATCGGGGACACTGACTGGTGACAGTATGAAATATATATATATATATATATATTTTTTTTTATTATTTTTAATTTTTTATTTAATTTTTTTTAATTTTTTTTAAGATTTTTTTTCATATTTTACTATGACCAAAGTAGTACAATGTTACCATAGTAACATTGTACTACTTTGGGGAAGTGATCAGTATTTTTTTTTTGCACAATTTGCTTATAGCAAAGAATTACTTTGCTATAAGCAAGCATTTACCTGAATGACATCGATTCATTCAAGGTTTTTTTTTTTTTTTGTGCTTAGCTGTGATTTGGCCACAGCTAATCACATGACATGTGCATGTGACCTGCTGTGACCATTCACAGCTAGGCAGTAGTATACAATGGATGGCATGAATGAAGCCATCCATTGTATACAACTGTCATGTGACCTGGACAATGTTGTCTATGCCGCAGTCTATTTCTTTTGTGTATGTGCTCATTAAGGTTACAGTGACTACGCTAGTTTTTGTAAGATGGCATACTCTCATTTGATTGCTCCCCTTACGTTTTATACTGGTAGAGTAACATTATTTCTCAGTGGATTAGTGCAGTGTTTCTCAACCTTTCAAATTATGGACAATGTCAAGGCACCCTCTAAAATTATGGGCAGTCTTATGGCACCCCTTAAGATTATGAGCAGTCTTGAGGCGCCCAAATTCTTAAATGTAAAAAACTATTCTAGTAGTTTTATATAACGCAGCAACATCCACACACGTAGGACACCCAACATTAGAGGTGATTTATTCTTCCAAATGAAATACATATTTGCATACTGGTACTGACTAGTATTCCAATGTTTCTCTTCTTCCTCAGTATTTCTCCATCACTGAGCTAATGTGACCCCAGCACTGATGGAGAGGGGCAGGGGAGAGTCAAACAAGGATGCTGTGCAGGCAACCGACACCCTCTCTATCAACTAATGATGTCATTGGTTGTCAGGACGATGGTGGCTAGATCGTAATGGTGCACAATGAAAACCAAACTAAAAGGCAGGCTTCTTCCACCCGCTGCCTTGGATGCAAGTTTTGGACAACTTTTAGACATTTTACCAAGGCACCCCTGAAGAAACCTCAAGCCACCCCAAGGTGCCTGGGCACCCTGATTGAGAAAGGCTGGATTAGTGTAAGAGAAGAGAATCAGGAAGTTCAGAATAGTGTTTTGTTGTGTTATTGTATTTTTATTGTTATTTATTTTATTTTTTATTTTAAAATAAAGCTAAATTAATTGGTTTCAGAATGAAGACTACATAAAACTGGAAAGAACCATGTCATACTAGCAAACGCGTGATGTCCAGTGGCAAAAGAGACATGTCTCTGTTTGTATAATAGTTTCTGAAATGTAATAATGGGAAATCATTTTGGATAATATTAGTATATTTCAAAAAGTGAGGACAGTGATAAAAATATAGTCAATTGCTATTTGTAGCATCTGAATTTACCTCTACTGAGTTTCTTTTTCTGTATGTAATGCATATGCTCTTAGCAGAATACTACCAACACAATACTTGTAGTGCATAATGGTTTCATGTACAATTATGAAGACAAAATGTTGCACAATATCCACCCCATCCTAAACCACTGACAAATTCTGCTTCTCAATAATAGCTGTAAAGCACTAGGATAACCTTTTATCTTTATGTGTGCAGTAAGTGCCTTGCCACTTCTGTAGGCCCCTTACAAACAGATTGCATGCAAGATTTCCTGTTGATCTTCTCATTTCCACTTACTCTTCTGCAATAGGTTTTTCATATCTTACCCACTGAGGTACTAAACTATTGGGTTAACATTCTAATTGATATTCAGCTAATGAGGCCACTAACTCGATTATACAAATTACAAATACACTAACAAATGTACAGTAGAAGCAATTTAATTTTTTCAGCAAAGGAACAAATCTTAACAGAATGTTACTAAAGCTGATATAAAGCAGGTAGATGTAAATTTCTCATTAGACACAGCCTATTTTTACATATATTTGGCTACCAGTGAATGATTTACATTTTTGGTGGCAGAATATCAGAAAAAACACATTGCATTAATCAGAAACCACCTCAATTTCATTTTTGTTTTTTGTGGGATCAGCAAATACCAGTTGCACAAAACCATAAATGAACAACTGGCCAATTATTAGAATGCTCACTGTAAATCTAGAGAAGATAACACCAGGTAACTTTACAAAATCGATCATGATATCTGACAGTTAGATAACTCTGGTTTAAAGTGGAATCAAGTTCTTCTGTTACGTGCTATAAGCAGGCAGACTTTTTACTGTCTTATCTGCAATAAATTACCCCTATCTGCCCGCTCACAGCAACCCCTGGAATGTAAAGTGAGCTGCGCATGCACAGTTTAGCTTACAGTGGCCATCCCAATCCCTGTGTGCGAGAATGACTTGCTCCTCCAGCACTGATGTCATCCCGCACCAGCTAAAGAAGATGGCTGAAAACAAGCACACAGGAGAAGATGCCAGCACCAGTGAAGGATCATTGGAAAGGTGAGTATTTTATCCCTTTAGTTCCATTTTAAATCCAGCTGATCCCCCAAAGACGTATTGTTCTGAAAAAATGGCCAGCACAGTGGCAAAATGTTTAGCACTTCTGCCTGGCAGTACTAGAGTTGTTGGTCCGAATCCCAACCATGGCATTACCTGTCTAGAGTTTGCATGTTCTCCCTGTGCCTGTGTGGGTTTCCTCTGGGTACTCCAGTTTCCTCTATTCATGGACTTCTGTGAATGAATGAACTGCAAGTCGCGGCAGCCTTGGTGGCTGTTGGCTTTTAGTTTTCAATGGACTACCACAGTGCTGTGGAGCGCCCTGTGAAGCTTCCTGTCAGAATATCTGCTTGGTCACACATCCCGTACAGCAAGCAGATATTTTGACAGATCTGCAGGAGACCTGCATGGTATCAGTGATCTACTGATTGCTGGTGCAATGCTTTCCAGGTTCCTGTAGACAAATATAATAAATGCACATTTTTTACCTGCAAAAAGTTTTGTCTAAAATGTGAATTTATCCTTTAACCTGGACAAATCCTTGCCCTTACAACCCTGTGTAGCAATAAAGCTAAATCAGATAATTTTGACTCACAATTATTATTATTATTATACAGGATTTATATAGCGCCAACAGTTTGCTCAGCACTTTACAATATAACGGGAGACAATACAACAACAATACAGTTCAATACAAGAGGGTTAGGAGGGCCCTGCTCCTCGGAGCTTACAATCTAAGAGGGAGGGGCTAGTGGTACAAAAGTTAATAACTGTGAGGGATGGAGTGGTAGGAGGAATAGAAGATTCCATTATTAGCTGAGGGCAGGATAGGCTTCCCTGAAGAGAGCAGAGTAGGCGATAGTGTGATAAATTGGGGTAGAGAGTTCCAGAGGATGGGGGAAGCTCTGGAGAAGTCCTGGAGATGAGCATAGGAGAAGGAGACAAGGGAGTAAGATAGCAGGAGGTCGTGGGAGGAGCGGAGAGGATGGTTTGGGGCGATAGTTGGAGACAAGATTGGTAATGTAATTTGGGGCAGAGTTATAAATGGCTTTATATGTTATTGTTAATGTTTTGAATTTTATCTGTTGGGCAATGGAAAGCCAGTGGAGGGAATGGCAGAGAGGGATGGCAGATATGGAAGGGTTAGTAAGGTGGATGAGTCTGGCAGCAGCATTCATGATAGACTGAAGAGGGGATAGCCTGCAATGAGGTAGGCCAATGAGGAGGGAGTTACAATAGTGAAGGCGAGAGATAACAAGGGAGTGAAAAAGTTGCTTAGTAGTTTCTGAGGTTAGGAACGGGCGTATCTTGGAGATGTTGCGGAGGTGAAGTCTACAAGATTTTGACAGTGATTGGATTTGGGGCTGAAAGGACAGATGGGAGTCTAGGATTACACCTAGTACCCTGGCATGAGGGGAGGGACTGATGGTTGTGTTATTGATCTTGATGGAGAAGTCAGGGGAGGCGGCACGGGCTGGAGGGAATACTAGGAACTCAGTTTTGGAAAGATTGAGTTTGAGGAAGTGGAGTGACATCCATGCCGATATGTCACTTAGTAGGTTAGCAATGAGAGAGGAGACTGAAGGGGTGAGGTGAGGAGTAGATAGATAGATTTGTGTGTCATCAGCATAGAGATAGATGGGATGTTTAAAGTGAATGTGTGCAAAGCAACAAGTTCACTTTAATGCCGATACCACATGCCTCTTATACATACCTTCTCTTTGCTTCCAGCTGCGTTGGCCAACAGGAGTGGAGAAAACTAGCCATTACATCCAGCTATTATGAGAATATGGCTCACTCCTCTATTTCCCATTTGACTGCACTGGTGTTTGGTGATTGGCCGTGGAGACACCCAACACTGTCATGGAGAGTAGGTCCTCAGCCCTGGGTAAGCTCCAAGCTTTCCCTTCCTTTCTTTCATCCCCTTCTCAAAACATAAACAGTTTGCACCTCTTTTTTGACCTTCTAACAACTTTACATGTCAAATTTAGGTCTGTCAACAAATCTTTCCAAGTTCTTTTAGTGGTATTAACCGACATGTGAAAAGAACTGAAGGCCTTTTCTGAGAGGACTGAGAGACAGGACAGGTGGTTGTATTAAGTGTTTAATAGGTCAAGTGTAAAGAAAACAAGAGGAGACCAAGAGTCCCACAGGAAGTAAGCGATAAAGAAGAAACATACAGCACTTGTGTATTGCCAACTGGAAATGCAATCCCAAACCTGATTTTCTACTGAATGTAACCAGAATCCTTTGACACATGTACATGTTAAAGGTTTGTTTGACTGCAAGGTACTCTACAGATGGAACAGATTATTGTGTCTGCTGGCCACTGTCAAATTACCCCCTGCTATGATAACCCAGTCCTGAAACTCTTTTGTGCTTGGTTGTGTTGATAAACAAAACAGGTTCAGCCAAGCCTACTGCCAAATCTACTTTAATGGCTGCTGACCAGCTAGCACATTTAACTGTCACATCTTGTGGCGCTAGTGACATTTTATCATTTATTTATGCAGTGGTTTCAGAAGGCAACTCTAAAGTACAAGCAATTGTTACTAGTACATTCTTTGCTGGAGGCAGATTTATTGAATGTTTGATACAGTTTCATTGTTTGCAATCCAAGTCACTTTTCAAACAAAAAAAGGTGAATTTCATTTACGTGCCATTAACTGAGCGAAGCAGAGGACAAACATTAGTAAAATGACCTAATGCTTTTATGTGATTCCAGGATATATGTACTGAATTTCTAATTTTTAGAATTTTTTAATTAAAAAAAAGTTTTGTTTATTGTAATTAATTACATGTCTACATATTTGCTTACTACATATGCAGGCTGATTCATCCTGCACAGTTCATTTGCTATAGAGTTCATTCAAACAAAAGGTTTGCTGTGGAAATGAGATAGAATGTTTCTAGGCAATCTACAGTGGTGTTTATCTCTATGGATCTCTGTGGAGGAAGGGAGTAATAGATTGGGGAGTCTGAAAACTTTTTACAGTTTACTACTATTCAATTCTAAGATGAGCAACACAAGCAGTTCTTACTGCTCATCTCCCCTTTTCCTCTTTTATTCACTTAATGGCCCATTTACAACATATAGCGGATATCAACATGCACTAGGCCCCACAGTATCTCTGTCTCTGTAAGCCGTGTCACTGTACACCTTCTTTTCTTCTACGAATGCTACATTTTGAAAGGGAAACTGCGGAGCCTGTGTTCTGCTCCACCTGAACAGTCATGATTGCCACCTCAATGATGGTACAGACCTCTGTTTATTAATTGAACTTTAACACATGAATGGAACCACTGATCTATCCTTCTTCCCATACCTCTAGGCTAGGTGCATAGGTTCCCTGTGCCACGATGTCAGCCCCATGTGTGGGGTACCAATCACAAAGGAGGAACACAGAGACAGCAAGCACACCACTCCAGGTTCCTCCTGTTCCACCTCCACTACCACACTAATGGGTGCAGGCCCTGTCCAGTACAGTCTTCATGTAAAAGAAAAGTTTTGGTTGGCCACACATCCAAAGAAATCACCTTTATAGAAATCTTCATTAAAAAAAATCTTTGCAACGAGAGAATACAGCATACACAGCTAACGCGGTTTGCGCTAATTCAGCAATTAATCTGTTTGATTAAGCGCTGAATTAGCATGACACACGCTAGCTGTGTAAGCTCTATCCCCTCATTGTGAAGATGGTTTTCATAGGAAATTTCTAACAAAGGTAATTTCTTTGGTTATGAGGCCAACCAGAACTTTTTTTCACTAGGGAGGAAGTTGGCTTACCAATTCCTTCACTACCGGGGCTACCGTCTCCCAGGCCAAGAACTAATGTTCTGCTGGCTGGCTGATATAACATTCTCTACCAGTCACTGGTTACTCATTGCAACAGCATGTTAGCCATATCTCCTGCCAACTCCTTGCACGATTAACACTTGTATGGTGGCCTTCTCTCCTCTCTTCTTCATCTCCAGTTGTTACAAGCCCCTGTTCTTTTGATATGCTATTACATACAACCCCCTTTGTAAGAACTTCAGACCAGGCATCTCTAAGTTAACTTGGAATGTTTACTGAGATGTATTCAGTTGATACAGCATACAGTCTCTTTACAGTTAATTCTCCCTCACTCTGTCTCTCTTTCCTATCCAAGCTGTTCCCTTACCAGTAGGGATGCACCAATACCGTTTTTTTATCGGCAAGTACGAGTACCAATACTTTCAGTCAAGTACTCACCGATACTGAGTACCAATACTTTGCAGTGCGATTTGCGTTAATGGACGGTGCTGACCAATCAGATTCCCTCTAGTCTGAGCTGTCATTGCTGCAAGGAGAGGAAACGGTGTGGACCCTACTGTGTATCACAGTGTGAATATTGGTGTGAGTGTAAAATGGTGATAATACAAAGAAAACCAGAGGTGGTTGTATAGGAACTGCATGTGACCACATCTTTAATCGCAATCATTTAATATTTGGTAGAATATTCTAGAGCAATCCATATATGGGACAATCACTTTTAACCCAGTGGAAGAGGCTCTACAAAGGGATGTACATTTTACAGATTCTGTTTTTTCTTCACTAGGTGTCATGTAGTGATGTCACCTTTTAAACCTAATAACAGAGTGACAAGTCACAAATAACTTTGCCATCTTGTGAAAAAAAGCATTAAAAATGTGTTAAAACCTATTGGTGCACACAAAAGCTTTTAATGAAATCTTTCATCAAATGGTTTTATGGTATATTGACTTAAATGTATTAGGTAAAATCTCATAGGCAGTTGAAAATTAAAAACGAATGAACAGAACTTTGATTACTAAGACTGTCCACCTTCAGACGACAGTAATATATTACTTCACACTTCTTTCTTACTGTTGTAATCAAACTGATTTATTTATCATAGGCATTTATATAGCGTTAACAATGTACAAATTGCTTTACATACTGTATATTCACATCAGTCCCTGCCATCAAAGAGCTTGCAATATTAGAATTTATCTCACATGCAACACTGGCATGGAGCCAAGCCAATGCAAGATTGAAAAAAAGCTGATTCTCGTAGTTATTTCTATTAAAAAATGTATAATAGGGGAGGTATTCAGCACTGCATTTATTAAAAGAATTGTTGGTTTACAACTTGCAGTTGGTACCCAAGACTTCTTGACTATGAAAAATACACACTGAATACAAAAATTTTCTGCTTTAAAAAATGTGTTCTGTCTTTGGTGGAGGTGCCATCCCAAATCTAAAATTTTACATACTGCAGCTTATCCTTAGATGTGGTGGCTGCATTCGTTTTCTTTTTTATGCTTTTTCCCTTAGTTTTTACCTGGGGATCTGGTCAATAACACACTTCCTGTCTTAGGCTGCCTACACTCTGGATGAAGGAGCAACAGAGACACCTTTTGACAGAAGCATTGTTAATCTGTGGTTAGCTGAATGTTAGATGTAGTGGCAGATTTAGGTACACTAAAAAATTGAATCCAAACTCCAGCAAACACTTTTTAAGCAGTTACAGCAACAATATTTTGGGATAAAGGTTTTACATACCGTATTTTTCACTCCATAAGACTAACCTGACCATAAAACGCACCTAGGTTTTAGAGGAGGAAAACAAGAAAAAAAATATTCTGAACCAATGGACTGTAGACATAGTACAGGAAAAGACCAGAGACTGCGGACATAGTACAGGAGATGACCAGAGACTGCGGACTTAGTACAGGAGATGACCAGAGACTGCGGACACAGTACAGGAGATGACCAGAGACTGCGGGCACAGTACAGGAGATGAACAGAGACTGCGGACACAGTACACGAGATGACCAGAGACTGCGGACATAGTACAGGAGATGACCAGAGACTGCGGACACAGTACAGGGGATGACCAGATACTGCGGATATAGTACTGGTGATGACCAGAAACTGCAGACATAGTACAGGAGATGACCAGAGACTGCGGACATAGTACAGGAGATGACCAGAGACTGCAGACATAGTACAGGGGATGACCAGAGACTGCGGACACAGTACGGGAGATGACCAGAGACTGCGGACACAGTACAGGACATGACCAGAGACTGCAGACATAGTACAGGAGATGACCAGAGACTGGGGACATAGTACGGGAGATGACCAGAGACTGCGGACATAGTACTGGTGATGACCAGAGACTGCAGACATAGTACAGGAGATGAATTCAAATGTTGGTGAAGCGCTACACATACACAACTAACAACAAGTAAATAACACAATCCTATATACCAACATATAAATCACAAACAAAAGGCAGACCATGCATGTACATGAAAAATTTAGAATGGTGCTTCTATATCATGCTTGACAATAGAGAATATCCGGTAATAAAGTGCAATCAATGAGTGACCTATAATTGTAGTGCAAAAAGGGGACCCTGAGCGGGGTAAAAGACGGATGAAGGAATAATATATCACACTCTATTGCTAAAGTGACAAGTGCTCAAGTAGCAAACTCAGTAAGTGTATACATCTATACAGCAACGTGATGAATAAAAGTCCACAATTAAGTGCAAAGATAGTGCATTAATGTGCAATTTCAGGCAATAGTAGTGATTCAGTTTTCTACTCCAAACATGATGCGTGCTTGTGTGACACTCTGGTGTATCACTATCCCAAAATGGCTAGAGTGCCTCCTCACCTCCTTAAGGCGACCCCGAGGGGCCACAACACTTTAACCTCCCTAGCGGTCTGATTATGTCCATATTTCTGTGCTCAAAGCGGTACATTTTTTTGCATGGAAATATGTATTGTTTTTATTGTAGGCCTGTAATTTTTAGGAATAACTCACTGAAATCTGTCCAAACAAGAGTCTAGTAAACATCCCGGGTATGATAAAACTTGAAACATGAAATCATAAATTATAATTTAATAAATAATCATAAAAAATAATATAATAATAAATTTAATTCAATAATATAATCAAACCAAAAACAGTTACGTGACACCAGAGACTGTGGACACAGTACAGGAGATGACCAGAGACTGCAGACACAGTACAGGAGATGACCAGAGACTGCGGACACAGTACAGGAGATGACCAGAGACTGCAGACACAGTACAGGAGATGCCCAGAGACTGTGGACACAGTACAGGAGATGACCAGAGACTGCGGACACAGTCAATGGAGTACAGGGGAGCTGGGATATACATTACTGTGTACATGTAACATCACTATAATGGAGTACAGGGGAGCTGGGATATACATTACTGTGTACATGTCACATCACTATAATGGAGTACAGGGGAGCTGGGATATACATACTGTATACATGTCACATCACTATAATGGAGTACGGGGGAGCTGGGATATACATTACTGTGTACATGTCACATCACTATAATAGAGTACGGGGGAGCTGGGATATACATTACTGTGTACACGTCACATTACTATAATGGAGTACGGGGGAGCTGGGATATACATTACTGTGTACACGTCACATCACTATAATGGAGTACGGGGGAGCTGGGATATACATTACTGTGTACATGTCACATCACTATAATGGAGTACGGGGGAGCTGGGATATACATTACTGCGTACATGTCACATCACTATAATGGAGTACGGGGGAGCTGGGATATACATTACTGCGTACATGTCACATCACTATAATGGAGTAGAGGGGAGTTGGGATATACATTACTGCGTACATGTCACATCGCTATAATGGAGTACAGGGGAGCTGGGATATACATTATTGTGTACATGTCACATCACTATAATGGAGTACAGGGGAGCTGGGATATACATACTGTATACATGTCACATCACTATAATGGAGTACGGGGGAGCCGGGATATACATTACTGTGTACACGTTACATCACTATAATGGAGTACGGGGGAGCCGGGATATACATACTGTATACATGTCACATCACTATAATGGAGTACGGGGGAGCTGGGATATACATACTGTATACATGTCACATCACTATAATGGAGTACGGGGGAGCCGGGATATACATTACTGTGTACACGTTACATCACTATAATGGAGTACGGGGGAGCCGGGATATACATACTGTATACATGTCACATCACTATAATGGAGTACAGGGGAGCTGGGATATACATACTGTATACATGTCACATCACTATAATGGAGTACAGGGGAGCTGGGATATACATTACTGTGTACGTGTCACATCACTATATTGGAGCACAGGGGAGCTGGGATATACATTACTGTGTACATGTCACATCGCTATAATGGAGTACAGGGGAGCTGGGATATACATACTGTATACATGTCACATCACTATAATGGAGTACAGGGGAGCAGGGATATACATTACTGTGTACAGTTTTATATATTGGACTCTTTATTCTAAAGAAAAATTTAATTTCATAAGCTTTAAGGGGGTGCGGTGGTTGGGTGCAGGGCTGGGGGCGGGCCAGGGGTGTGGTTTGGATGGGGTGGGGTTGGGGGGCGGACCTAGGCAAGGTTGGGTGGGGCAACTGGTGGAAAGTAAGTTTTGTAACTGGCTAGTAGGTCTGGAATCGAAATTCTAACCCCTGCATTAGATGACAAATTAGCCTCCAAAAACTGCATGTTAGTAACCAGCATAATGACATTATTTTTATTAAACATTCAGGCATCTTTCAGCCTTTGGAGTCAGAAGTAGCCCAGACACTTAGGATAAGTGCCAAAGCAGTGGATCCCATCCAGCTAGGTCAACCACGTGTGTGGTCAAATAGGACATTGCTCCTGCAACATAATATTTGGATATTTGCAGGAGAACCAACCCATGTGCTTTAGTTTTTTTTTTACCTCTTGGCAAAACTGGGTGGTTGTTTGTCACATTCAAGGGCAATAAGTACTGTATAATGTAATAGCTACATATTCCTGACTGTGCTGCTGTTTTTATAAAAGCTAGAGGAAATAAAAAGTTTTCTGCATAGCCCATGGCACATTAGATTCTAGCCGTTGTTGTTCTGCCGCAGTTGATTGCTTGTTATGAAACACACCTCAACTTTTCATTTACTCCAGCCTTTAGAAAGCAATTCTCTTGTCTTCCAGCAAGCTTTTCATTATCAGCTGTGGTTTAAAGAAAATGACAAAGCTAACGGCAGCTGTAGGTAGCTAACAGCATAAGCTATCAACACATACTGTATCTGTTGCCGCAGAAGCTCTCAATACTTCTTTGCTTGAAGCCTCCAAGAGTTTCTCTAGTACCTGTTAGTCGAGATTAGACATGCCCACCCCCATCCCACAAAAATGTCTCGTGACTAAGTGATCTATTCATGGCCCAACCTAGGAACAATCCAGTAGGGGCATGCCAATTCTTTTGCAGAAAGGCTGCCCCAATAGCTGTTGTTTAATTTATTTATTTCAGTTACTTATATAGCGCCGTCAATTTATGCAGCACTTTGAATACATATATTTTACAGTCACATCAGTCCCTAACCCTCAAGGGGCGTACAATCTAAGGTCCCTAACTCACATTCATACCTACACATACTAGGGCCAATTTAGACAGGATCCAGTTAACCTACCAGCATGTCTTTGGAGTGTGGGAGGAAACTGGAGTACCCGGAGGAAACCCACGCAAGCACAGGGAGAACATGCAAACTCCAGGCTGGTGGTGCCGTGGTTGGGATTTGAACTTCTCAGAAGCCGAGTGACATCATCACTGGGTTTCTATTCTTCTCTATTAAATGCAGGCAGATCATGGCTGGTGAGAGGAGCTGTACATAGCAGCCTGGAAACATCACAGCACCTTTTCTTAGCACTCCTCTCGATAGCCCTATGGTGCAAACAGTGGGCCTGGCCTTGGGAGGAGTTATGCATAGGTTATTATAGGTAAGCATGGGCGGACTGACAACTCATGGGGCCCCCGGGCAATAGGGGATCATGGGGCCCCTGTGTCCTTGCCCAAACTCAAAAAAGCCTATGAAAAAGGTACTAGGGGCATCTCATGGGGCCTCCTACTGACCCCGAGTCCTCGGGCAGTGCCCGAGTTTCCAAATGGTCAGTCTGCCCCTGTAGGTAAGATTTATCCTTTGAGTTTAGGAAACTCATTGGCATCTGGCAGTGGTAAGTCAATGTAGGGGCTCCCCTGTTAAAAAGGGAGCTAGCACATCAGCCCACTGCTCCTCAGGTAGCTTTCATTTTCAGCAACTCTCTAGATCAGTGTTTCTCAACCAGGGTTCCATGAAACCCTAGGGTTCTTACAGAGGTTGCTAGGGGTTCCCTGAGCAATGGGAAATTTCTGCCTCTCAGATAAGTTCCAACTGGCATCATTGATCTTTTTAACTAACTCTAAGAGGCTGGTTCTTCCTAATGTTTACAAGGGTAAGGAGCATTCTTCTCACTGACCATCACACAAATGTATCATGAGTTGTGCATATAGTCATTTTTATCAGGGGTTCTCTGAGGTCAGAAAGTTATATCAAGGGTTTTTCTGTGTTGAAAAGGATGAGAAAGACTGCTCTAGA
Source organism: Staurois parvus (assembly GCF_062004578.1). NCBI lineage: Eukaryota > Metazoa > Chordata > Amphibia > Anura > Ranidae > Staurois > Staurois parvus. The sequence continues at coordinate 487,730 of NW_028318730.1, read as the reverse complement.
TGCTAGGGTAGGCTTCAACATCATCCTCCATCCACTATGCATCAGCTGCCAAGGCGTAGAACTTGACCCCTGCACCACCAATTGTTATTCTAACAGAGCCTGCATCTGCTGCAATAAAGACAGGGTTATTTGCTGCTGTCCCTCAAAGAAAGCCAGTGGGCTACAGTTTGCTGTTGAACCTGTTGTACAGTTAATCAGTTTGCCCCTTGCTTGTTAGCATTTGCCAATATGAGCTGTTTTACAAGATCCTTCATTTTATTCAACAAAAGGCATCTTTCTGTTTGAGGAACTGCCCACATTGGAGCACCAAGTTGTAAGGGGGACATGCTCAGCTGGTATTGGCATCTGTATACCATGGACGGGAAAGGGTCACCCAGGAACAGTCCAAGCAAGCTGGTCCAGAACTTCTATTTAACAAAATAGCAAACAAACACAGTTTCCAATGCAGGACAGCTTTGTCCAGTACAGTTTCAAGGTGCTACTCAGTTTAAGGGGAATGGAACAAACACAGACAATATGAAACCACTGCATTTATTGTGCCACAATGCAAATTCAGCAAAAAGTGCAATCTATCCAAACATGCATTAATAACAATGTACCCTGCATTAACCTCATGGCGTCTGCAATGTCTAAAGAACATTTTTTAGCATAATAAAGACATAGTAACACCATATCCAATTTCTAAAGGTGTCTTCAAAGATGTCAATAAAAAGCTGGAGGATGTGAGGTTATAAATCTCAATGTGTTTCGCAAGACTGAACTTCTTCAGGAGACAGGGAACTGATTTAGATAAATGTGAAGTGGGGCTGGACTCTGTGGAAGCCTCCCCCCCCCAAAAAAAAAATATATAAAAAGGAGGGAAGAAGCACAAATGTAACATGGGGAACAAAAGGGGGCCAAGGCAAAATAGACCGGACAGGAGGGAACCACAGAAAACAGACTAAACCCAGGAACCTCAGACACCAGGCAGCTGACCTTTTACAATTCCTGGCCTCTCCGAATGGGAGAAATGGGGTCTGAAGGTAAAAATTCAGTTTTACCAGTGTACACAGTTTTCTTTGGCCAATTGATTTTTGTAAGTCTGTTGCAAACTTTTGTTCCTGAAAATCCAGCCAAGAATAACACTTCCTGTTTCAGGTTGCCAACAACAAGCCACTGTCTTGCAATTTGTGGCAGCAATGTCTACCTGCTGTATGCACTCCTTCAGCTGGCCATTGGATTGCCTAGCTGATACCCTTTGTAGCTGACAGACCAGTTTGGTCTGATCCCTTAAAGTGTTACTAAACCCAGGACCCTGCATTCACTATATCTGGTCTCCCACAGTACACAGAACATGGAAATGCAATTATTTTAGTAAATATAAACTGCTAAATACCTTTTCTCATCAGCAGTTAGAGCAGTCTGGTGACGTCTATCAGTTTGCAGCCAAGCACATGTTAAAGCTTGTAGGAGGAGTTTTCATTTTACTCTAGGAGGATGAAGAACCCCTGACCTCTGTCTGGACAGTGCTGATTGGCCCTATGCCAATCACTTGCACTCTCCCAAGAAAAAAAAAATCTTCTTTAGTAATATACACTAAACTGAGTATGTGCAGATATATCTTATCAGGAGATAAGAGGGGGACATTGTAAGAAGAGGATCAGAGAAGTTAGGATCAAAAAGCATTCTTATACAATGCAGAGGATTACCCCTTAGGTTCCACAGTGAGTATAACTAGCATGCTTCACTGGATATACAGACTGATTTTACTGTTGTGTGTTTAGTAACACTTTAAGTGTACAAGCAGCCAAGCGCAAGGTATTTCTGTCTAGGGGTATATATCTCTTTCTGTATAATCTTTATAATTTTCCAGGTACAAAAAAAATAATAGGGCACATAAATGAGAGATGACATTCCCGCAACCTCCGTTACAATATGCAGTGCAGTACCAAAGAATTTCACATTCCCAAAAAGTATAAAAGTTAAGTGCATCGTATGTGATATGCTTAAGTTACACACGAGGGAACAAACAGTCCCCGGAGATATTCCAGTGTGTACCTACAGTGGGGATCGAAAGTTTGGGCACCCCAGCTAAAAATTTGTATTAATGTGCATAAAGAAGCCAAGGAAAGATGGAAAAATCTCCAAAAGGCATCAAATTACAGAATAGACATTCTTATAATATGTCAACAAAAGTTAGATTTTATTTCCATCATTTACACTTTCAAAATAACAGAAAACAAAAAAAGGCGTCTGCAAAAGTTTGGGCACCCTGCAGAGTTAATATCTTGTACTGCCCCCTTTGGCAAGTATCACAGCTTGTAAATGCTTTTTGTAGCCAGCCAAGAGTTTTTGAATTCTTGTTTGAGGTATCTTTGCCCATTCTTCCTTACAAAAGTCTTCCAGTTCTTTGAGATTTCTGGGTTGTCTGTCACGCACTGCTCTTTTAAGGTCTATCCATAGATTTTCAATTATGTTGAGGTCAGGAGATTGTGAAGGCCATGGCAAAACCTTCAGTTTACGCCTCTTGATGTAATCCCCCGTGGATTTCGAGGTGTGTTTAGGATCATTATCCATTTGAAGAAGCCATCCTCTCTTTAACTTCAGCTTTTTCACAGATGGCATCAAGTTACCATCCAAAATTTGCTGAAATTTTATTTAATCCATTTTTCCTTCTACTCGTGAGATGTTCCCTGTGCCACTGGCTGCAACACAACCCCAAAGCATGATTGATCCAACCCCATGCTTAACAGTTGGACAGAGGTTCTTTTCATTAAATTCTGTGCCCCTTCTTCTCCAAACATACCTTTGCTCATTCCGGCCAAAAAGTTAAATTTTAACCTCATCGGTCCACAGAACTTGTTTCCAAAATGCATCAGGCTTGTCTATATGTTCATTTGCAAAGTTCAAACGATGATTTTTGTGGTGAGGACGTAGAAGAGGTTTTCTTCTGATGACTCTTCCATGAAGACCATATTTGTACAAGTATCTCTTTATAGTGGAATAGTGTACCACAACTGCAGTGTCTGCCAGATCTTTCTGGAGGGATCGTGCAGTCAGGGTTTTGAATTGTTTTTCTCACAATCCTGCGAGCTGTTCTGTCTGATATTTTTCTTGGTCTTCCAGATGTTGCTTTAACTTCCACTGTTCCTGATGACTGCCATTTCTTAATTACATTCTGAACAGAGGATATTGACATATGATAACGCTTTGCTATCTTCTTATAGCCTTCTCCAGCTTTGTGAGAGTCAACTATTTTCAGTTTCAGTTTTCTAGACAACTGCTTAGAAGAACCCATGGTGCTGATTGTTGGGGCAAGGTCAGATGAGTCTGGGCATTTAAAACCTTTGAGATTGACATCACCTGGTCTTCGCAGACGATGATTGAGAACAATCCATGACACTGGCAGGTCTCAGCTTTGCAAAGGGGGCAGTGCATACTATAAATTCTGCAGGGTGCCCAAACTTTTGCAGACGCCATTTTTTTGTTTTCTGTTATTTTGAAAGTGTAAATGATGGAAATAAAATCTAACTTTTGTTGACATATTATAAGAATGTCTAATCTGTAATTTGATGCCTTTTGGAGATTTTTCCATCTTTCCTTGGCTTCTTTATGCACATTAATACAAATTTTTAGCTGGGGTGCCCAAACTTTCGATCCCCACTGTAAGTGCTGCAGTGGAGTGCCACAAAAGAAATAAAAAGAAAGAAGAAAAAAACACACAAAAATAAATTAAAAAGGGTGCCATCCAGATAGATATCCAGGCTAGAGGGGATCACATCTGATCCAGTGGTAAACTGCTGTTAGGATGCCCACATGGAATCAAAGAGGGCCTTTGTGCCTCTATATGTAGCTACCCATGTAGCTACCCATTCCTCCATGATCTCAGTGACTTTCCTAAGCCAGTCCCCATGATTAGGAATGGAAGTGCTCTTCTAATGTATTGGAATTAAATGCTTAGCTGGATTAACCATGTAAGGAAGAGCACTACTTTTATAACAAGTTAGTGGAACAGTGGGGACATGGAGCAAGAAGTGAGACATTGAGAGGAGGAGGTCTACCTCCAGAATCTCAACTATGCAGTCCCGTATCTCTTCCAAATAGGGTCTGATCCTGGGACATCCCACCACATATGGAGGAGCGTACCCCTCTGACCACATCCTCTCCAGCATAGATCAGAGGAAGAGGGGTAAATCTCTGAAAGAGCCATTTCCACTCGGTACCACCTGGTTAACATTTTTCAAATATTCTCTTGTGTTTTTGTATCTATAGAACTGGAATGAGTCAGGGGGAATAAATGAAGCAGCTGCTCTTCAGTGAACTCGCACTGTAGGTCCCGTTCCCATTCCCTGATGTTATTCGGTTTAGGCTGAGCGGCAGCAGAGAGTAGCAACTTATATAAGACCTAGATCAGGTGTGCGGTAGGGTCAGGGGCTGCCTATAGACGTTAAAACGCCATTAAAATGGACCTAGTCTGGGAGAGGAGCCCCTGAGTGTAGAAAAAGTGGCAAAGTTGGCGGTAACGCCAAATGTCCAGGGGAAAGTGGCCATATCGCTCCCTCACCCTAAGGGTATCTAGCGAAATTAAATTACCCCCTTCTAAAAATTTGGCGAGGCTATCAGCACCATCCCGAGCACATGATCCAAAGAATATGAACTTCTCTTTGGGGGAACCATAGGAAGCACCCCACTGGTTCCAATGGGGACACCGGAGGTGCCAGAGAGTGGGAGCCATTCAATTCATCCCACACCCTAAGGGTATGGGTAGTCAGGGGAGAAACCCAATCAGAGAGTCCTCTGTCACCCTTATTTACCCATGGGACATATGATAAATTACACCCTGCCATTGTTTTTTCTAAAGGGACCAAAAGTTTTGAAGAAGATTGAAACCGCCAGTTTAGAATCCGCTGAAGTGCAACTGCTCTGTAGTATTGTTTTATGTCAGGTATACCAAGCCCCCCTAACCATTTAGGTTTTTTTTAATGTGGCTATAGCTGTTCGTGGTCTTTTGCCATTCCAGACAAACGCTGTGAGCAGGCAATGAAGCTCAAGAAAGAAGCTTTTCGGCAGGAGAACAGGCATCATCTGCAGGAAGAATAAAATTCTGGGTAGAATAGACATCTTAATTATGTGGGTACGGCCCAGCCAAGTGGAAGGACGCCTATTCCATGACTGAAGATTGTGATCAATCCTACTGAGCAAGGGAGAATAATTGGTCACGTACAAAGAGTCAAAGTGATTTGTGAGTTGAATCCCCTGATATGTCAGAGAAGTGGCAGTCCAGGTAAAGGAGAAGGCATTCCACTAGGCCACAGAGAGAGTAGAATGCAGGGTTATTGGTAGAATTCCTGACTTAGAGTAGTTTATATTAAAGTTGGACACCTGGCCATAAGCAATTCTTCCATCAGGTTTGGCAACGAGACAAGGGGGTCTGTGATATGGAACAAAATGTCATCTGCATATGCGGAAAGTTTATGCTCCATGGCTCCTATTATGACACCCTTGATATCTGAGTTTGCTCGAACCCTGAGTAGCAAGGGTTCCAAGGTAAGGGCAAACAAGAGAGGTGAAAGGGGACACCCCTGTCTTATGTCATTCTGGATGGGAAGTGCCGAAGACAAGGAATCATTAACCTTAACCCGGGCGGTGGGCGAGACATAAAGTGCAGAGATCCAATTCAGCTTATGAGGGCCAAGACTCAACCTCTACAGTATAGCCGTGAAGAAGCGCTAATCAACCAGATCAAACGCTTTCTTGTCCTCAGTAGAAAGCACTAGGTAGGGAGGGTATTGGTGTCGCCTTTGGACCCAATGGATGAGCTTGATTGCTCTAATTGAATTATCCTTCACCTCCTGGCCAACTATGAACCCGATCGAAGGAAGTAAGTGTTTCAGCCTATTGGCAAAGATCTTAGAGAATATCATCAAGTCAATGTTCAATAAAGAAATCGGCCGGTAATTTTGAGGTAAAGTATTGTCCTTCTCTTCTTTCAGGAGAAGCATTACATGTGCCTGGAGGGCATATGGAGGGATGCAGCCTCAGGAAGCAAGGGAATTGAAGTACTTACACACTTGTTTTTGGAGCAGTAAGAAAAACTTCAATTAGTAGGCCTTAGTATAGCCATCAGGGCCGGGGCTTTTCCCGTTGGGAAGGGATTTCGCAGTAAATAACAATTCCTGAGGGGTTATAGGTAACTCTAAATCAGGCTGTTGCTTGGTTGTAAAGGAGGGAAGCCCAGAAAAGGAGAGGTAGACATGTATGCGGAAGGGCTTCAAGTTCACGTTTGCAGGGGGCAAGCAACGTCCAGATCATACACTGTGGCGTAAAAATTTTGAAACAGCTAAACAATTATGGAAGTATGCACAACAGCCGTCCCTGAAGGAGCTTGGAGTTTGTGGACACATATAGAAGCACGGTGCTTGCAAAGAGTTCTTGCCAGCATCCCATTTTGAAAAAAGCTTGAGGAGTTCCATGAGACAATTTAATGCCTCCGGAGTTGCCTGTTGTTTGTGACATAACTCTGCCTGCTGTAGAGCCCTAAGGACCTGATGAAAGTCTACCTGCCTCTCCTTATTTAGCTTAGAACCAAGGGCAATGGGTACACCATGCATGACCTCCTTTAGGCCCTCCCAGATGACACCATTACTGACCCCCTCCGTGGCGTTTTCAGGGAAATAGTGTGTAAGAGTTTTCGTGACTTTCGCCACTACTGAAAAATCATCTAAAAGATTTTCATTGAGCCTTCACGACCAAGTTCTAGCGACCGAACAAGGGAGCAGGAGAGAGACTGTTATCATAGCATGGTCAGAGATAGTAATGTGTTCTATGAAGGAGTCAGTCAAGGTTTCCAACGTATGGTGGTCTACAAACATCAGGTCAATTCTAGTATAAGTGTTGTGGACTTTCGAATAATAGCTAAAATAATTTTCAGCTCCATGCATAGCCCTCCAACTATCTACCAGAGAGTGAGCCTGTAAAGATTTGCATAAGTGTTTGAGGAAAGCATAGGAATGCGTGGGGCAATTACAAGAAGTGTCCAGAATCAACGTACCCTCCCTAAAATCTGCCAAATGATCTAAAACCCAATCTATGAAAGTGAGTTGAAGAGAATTCAGGGCATAAAGGATAGCAAAAAGTGTATTTCTGTCCCTGAATAATCCCTTTCAGAAAACCAAATCTACCTTGGGGATCCTCATAGTGATCTATGGGTTGGAAAGGACAATATTTATGTAGGGCGATGGTAGTGCCGTAAGACTTTGCTACTGGGGAAGTGCTGAGGAACCACTGTGAGAATAGATGAGTGGGAAGTTTAGGGACAGAGGTGGGGGTAACATTATAGTACACTACCTTAACAGTAGCCAAGGGAAAAAAAAGGATGTTGTCCAAGCAACCAAGCAGGTGCTCCTGAGCCTAGAGTGGTGGAGAAATAGGCTGTGTCCTAGAAACACGAAGAGAACATAAGTAAACAGTAACACATAAAGGTAGAGCAACATTAACACAGTCACAAATAACCAACCATAAGCTGAGTAAAACTACATAGTGGACCTGGGACCCACACAAAATAAAGCGTGGCATCCAGGGGCGACCAAGGAGCCTCTAGCAGGGCATTCCCTAAAACAGGGCAGTCCTACATGAGGAACATAGTCAGACATCTGGGTACAGCGGAGCTATAGCTCCGCAAATCAAAGTTGAAAGGAAGCTCTCCAGTGCTGGCACATGACCAGGTGAGCTGTGGAAGCTGTTTGTGACCGTGATGGAAGCTGTAAAAGGTGCTGTCTAATCCCCATAGAGTGGCCAGGCAGCAGCTGCTCTTTTTCTTCTAATTTATGTTGTAGAACTGGGATGGGGATTGGAAAGTGTTTTGGGATGCCCAGAACAAGAGAACTTGCTGAGGACACATTCTTGAAACAAAGGAACAACACAAGATAGAGTTTCCCTCCACAAAAGGGTAGCAACAGCTTTCAGCACAGGGGGGTTTCCTCTAAGGTGCATCCCTGGCAGCTAGGTCTGGAACAATCCTTCTGTCCAGAATGGGTGCGCAACAGTCACTTTCTTAGTATTCTCTGTGGCCTACTCACTGTGACTTCAAATGACGACTCTTCTGCTCCTTGGTGAGCTAAAGACATTTGGTGTTTCATTAGGCCTCTCTTAAGCCTAGGAATGTTTGACAGCATTTCCAGGTTGGGTCAATCTCCTGCTGGCGAAAGACCCTGCCACTCTCTGCTCTCAGCCCCCTGCTGGCCATTATTTTGGACCGGGGATTGACTGAAACACTATTCAAAGCCAGCCCAGACTTCACCCTCACCTGCTCACTATGTTTCCAGCAAGCCCTGGAATGATAGGAGGAGACAGGCAAGTCTGCAACTGCAGAACCAGAGTATGCAAACACAATTAATCTCCACTTTTAACAGTGGAGCCAAAAACTAGATTAACCTCACTCCTAGCACCTGACCTAGGAGGGTGCTACACCTTGAAAGGCAGTCCAAAGTTAAATGAAAGGAGTGTACTAATTGTAAGGTGCTGTTACTGCCAGGATCCCATGACAAGAAACTTTCCAGATTCACAAAAAAACAATTTGCCTAAAGGGTTATTTCACCTTTAGAAAAAACTACCTTTGCAATAAGGGGCGTCTGTAGATAAAAACAAACTGTGCAGCTCTGACTAAAGTTGAATAATGCCCTTGCTATAGGTGTAGTTCAATTGCATACCTCCCAAAGCCTGACTGGTATGCACCCAGGACATTGCTAGGACATTGCTAAGCGAGGCCTAGTCGTTATTGCTCACCTTCATCACAGGAGCAAACGTATTACAGTCAGGCTTCAGGAGGTGCATAAATGACCTACACCTACAGCAAGGGCATTCTTCAACTTTAGTGAGACCTGCACAGTTTATCTACAGACACCCCTTATCTGTATAGGCAATACAGATACAGATTTTGGTAAAGGTGAACTAACCTTTAAAAATACTGTATACATTAAGACATGATGCCAAATATAATGAAAACTAGATTTTGGATTGCCATACAAATTAATGTTTTTTTTAATTGAATACACACATGCATTTTTTTATATAAATGCCAGAATACAGAATTTATGCAATAGGTTGCAAGAACAAAGCCTACCTAAAAATAGAAATTCACTGATATGACTGGTTTGAAAAGCATGTCACGAACGTGACTGAAAATGTTGACTGTAACAAACACAGCTACTGCTGTTTCTAGAATTACCTAATACTGCAGGAAATCCCTCTTTTTTTAAACAAGAGAAGTGGTTAGACACTCTGACAGGTTTTTTATTATTTTAAATATTAAACCAATGTATTAGTTTCTTTTCCTTTCCCTAGTTACATACCAATCAATATAAACAATAATACTGTTTGCTGTAAAATTAGGTTGTTCTGGTTTATGCTAAAAGATAATATATTGTAAAGTAAGATTCTCTGTGAAAATTGGCAGGGCCCTGATGATATTTATATGTAGTATAGCTCGCCTGAGCTCCCATCTCACCGACAACAACCTTCTCGACCCTTTATAGTCCGGCTTCCGCCCCCTACACTCCACCGAAACTGCCCTACTCAAACTCACCAATGACCTACTAACCGCCAAAACCAATGGCCACTATACTATACTACTTGACCTCTCTGCGGCTTTTGACACGGTTGACCACCCCCTCCTCCTCAAAAAACTGCACTCTCTTGGCCTCAGAGACTCCGCTCTCTCTCCTGGTTCTCCTCCTATCTATTGCAGTGCTCCTTCAGTGTTACCTATAACGCTGCCACCTCCCCTTCACTCCCTCTCTCTGTTGAGGTCCCTCAAGGTTCTGTCTTCTGATCCCTCCTCTTTTCCATCTACACCTCCTCCCTTGGCCAATTGATAAACTCCCACAGCTTCAACTACCATCTCTATGCCGACGACACACAAATCTATCTCTCTACCCCTCACCTCACCCCCTCAGTCTCCAATCGCATCACCAGCCTACTAAGTGACATATCAGACTGGATGTCACTCCACTTCCTCAAACTCAACCTTTCCAAAAACTGAGCTCCTAGTATTCCCCCCAGCCTGTGTCCCCCCCCCCGACTTCTCCATCAAGATCAACAACACTATCATCAGTCCCACCCCTCACGCCAGGGTACTAGGTGTAATCCTAGACTCCAATCTGTCCTTTCAGTCCCAGGTCCAATCGCTGACAAACTCATGTAGACTCCTTAACATCTCCACCTCCGCAACATCTCCAAGATACGACCGTTCCAAACCTCAGAAACCACTAAGTAAGTCATTCACTCCCTTATTATATCACGCCTTGACTCACTGGCCTACCTCATCGCAGGCTATCACCACTCCAGTCCATCATAAATTCTGCTGCAAGACTCATCCATCTTACTATCCGCTCTGTATCTGCCACCCCTCTCTGCCAATCCCTCCACTGGCTCCCAATTGCCCAACGGATAAAATTCAAAACGCTAACACTGACGTACAAAGCCGTTCATAACACTGCCCCTAATTACATCACCAACCTTGTCTCTAAATACCACCCACACCGTACTCTCCGCTCCTCGCAAGACCTCTTACTCTCTAGCTCCCTTGTCTCCTCCTCCCATGCCCATCTCCAGGATTTCTCAAGGGCTTCACCCATCCTCTGGAACTCCCTACCCCAATTTATCAGGCTATCGCCTACTCTGCTTACTTTTGGGTGCACTCTGAAAACCCATCTCTTCAGGGAAGCCTACCCCAACCCCAGCTAATACTGGAATCCTCTACTCTTCCTACCACTCCATCCCCCACAGCTAATTACCTCTTGTACCACTATCCCCTCCATCCTAGATTGTATGCTTCAAGGAGCAGGGCCCTCTAATCCCTCTTGTATTGAACTGTATTGTTACTATACTGTCTCCCTCCATAATGTAAAGCGCTGAGCAAACTGTCGGTGCTATATAAGTCCTGTATAATAATAATAATAATAGTATGATACAGTCGAGGTCTAAAAGTTTTGATGTACCGAGAAAACTAGATTAATGTCTATTTTAATTGGTATATGCCTTTATGTCAAAAGAGAAATCAACTATCAAGTGGATTTCCTTTACATACTGTATGTACAGTTGTGCTCAAACATTTGCATACCCTTGGAGAATTGGTAATATACAGTATGTACCATTTTTACAGAAAACATGAGTGAGCAGGAAAAACACATTTCTTTTATTTCTTATGGGAGTCATATTCAGCTGTAGGACATAACAGAATGGTACAATTATAAAACAAAACATAGCACCAATTAAACAAATGAAATGAACCCTGTTCAAAAGTCTGCATAACTTTAGTTCTTAATACTGTGAATTGCTCCCTTTAGCATCAATGACAGCGTTTTTGTAGTCTTTTGCAATAGTTGTCTATGAGGCCCAGAATTCTTGCAGGTGGTATAGCTGCCCATTCACCTTATCAAAATGCCCCCAGGTCATGCAAATTCTTTGGTCATCTTGCATAAACCGCTCATTTTTGATCTCCCCAGAGTGGCTCGATGACATTAAGGTCAGGAGATTGTGATGGCCACTCCAGAACCTTCACCTTTTTCTGCTGTAACCACTGGAGGGTTAACCTGTCCCTTGTGCTTAGGGTCATTGTCATGCTGGAAAGTCTAAGAGCGTCCCTTGCGCAGCTTTTGTGCAGAAGAATGCAAATTGTCTGCCAGTATTCTCCAATAACATGCTACATTCATCTTACCGTAAATGTTCACAAAATTCCCCATGCCTTTAGAGCTTACACACCACCAAAACACCACCATGCTTCAAAGTGAGAATGGTATTCTTGTTATTATAAGCCTTGCTGACCCCTCTCCAAACATAGAGCTTTATTTTGGTTATGTCACTCCAGATTACAGTGTGCCAGAAGATGTGAGGCATGTCAAGGTGTTGTCGAACATATTGGGCTTTTTTGTGGCATCAGCGCAGTAAAGGATTCTTTCTTCAACTCAACCATGCAGCTCATTTTTGTTCGAGTATCATCGTATTGTGCTCCTTGAAACAACAACACCTTCATTTCTCAGAGTAGCCTGCATTTCTCCTGAGTTTACCTGTGGGATTCTCTTTGTATCCCGAACAATTCTTCTGGAAGTTGTAACTGCAATCTCTCCTGGTCTACCTGACCTTGGCGTGGTATCAAGAGATCCCGAATTTTCTACTTCTTAATAAGTGATTGAACAGCACTGACTGGCATATTCAGTGCTTTGGATATCTTTATATATTCTTTTCCATCCTTATAAAGTTCCATTACCTTGTTCTGCATGTCTTTTGACAGTTCTTTTCCGTTCCCCATGGCTCAGTATCTAGCCTGCTCAGTGCATTCACATGAGAGATAACAAACTCATTCACTATTCATACACATACACTAATTGCAATTTAAAAAGCCACAGATGTGGGAAGTTAACCTTTAATTGCCATTTTCTCACCTTGAGTGTCTGTACCAAGGCCAAACATTTCAGGGTATGTAAACTTTTGATCAGTACTATTTGGGTAATTTCTGCTATCATTATGATTTGAAAAGGAGCCAAACAACTATGTGATAATAAATGGCTTCATATGATCATTATCCTTGAATAAAAGACAGTTTTAGGCATAATCAGTCATATTTTTTATATCAATGCCAAAATGTCACAATTTCTGCCATGGTATGCAAACTTTTGAGTACAACTGTATAGGTTGTGTCTTTCAAATTTTTAATCTATGTTGTTATAGGAGGAAGCATAACAAAAAAAAGGTTTTCTATAAAGATTTTTTATTACTGTTTGTATCCTCATTAAGAAAATTTTGCCTTACTTCTTGTCCTACTGACTCCAAGCATGTTGCTGTAAGCTTAATGTATTATATTCTCTTTAAGGAGTGTTTTTTGTATATTTGAGTGGAAAATTCACCGGAGCCAGGGAGACTGTCAACAGCCCCTAGTAGCTTCAATAAAAAAAAAAAAATCAGGTTCTTGCATAGGCTAGAATATTTGTTTGTGACTTAACAAATGGCAATTCTAAAAACATTCTAATAAATATAGCAGAATATAATTTTATTTCTAAAAAAAGTGTTTTAATTATTTAAAAAAATGAAAAACTATTTTTTCATATACATAAAAACTACAAGAACTCAGTACATCACTAACACTATTTTCTTTCTACCAAAGTCAATTATTTTTGTAACCTGCCTAGGTCTATGCCTTTAAAAACATTGTACTGACCTCTGAATTACTTAACCACATTAGTTAGGTCAACTGAACACCAAATAACTCTTATCCAGGGTACTCAAGCCTTGTTTGTCTAATCTTACTTAGGCTATGTGCACATGGTGGCTTTTTTCTCTGTGCCTCTACTGTCAGAGAGTAGAAGGGCAGAGAAGGTAGAACATGGTAGCACAAGATGCATGCTAAAAATTTAGGAGGACAAACCAATAACCTTTCTTTTTCCCTCACATCTTTCTGACATCTGTTTTTGCAGGCTGTGTGTATGGCAGATATATAGTATGTTTGCATGGATAGCAAAGGAATTATGCCAATTTTTAAATCACTAGTGTCACTTCTCCAATGGTGGCTCCACATGTAAAATAAATCTCAAAAAAAGGAAACCAGTAAGTTAAAGCAGACATAATCTCAAATTTGATCTAGCATCTAATATATTTTTTTTATGTTAAGTGCAATCATGCTAAATAATGTATAGTTGTAAGAGGCCCCAGCGCTCCCTCTGATGCTTTCTTTTCAGAAGCATGGAACCATCTTCATTCAGGTATTCAGTGTCAGCGTCTTCTTTTTGGATTGCGTTTTTGGCTCAGAGAAGTCATAATAATTCTGGTGCTTGTGCAGCTTACTAGTAGAATTTAGTTTTAATTTTTATTTGTTTTAACAACATTCAATTTTCTAATTGTTAGTAGGGTCAACCTGATGTTTGTTTCAGACCAAAGTGACAAGAAAATTTGAAGGAGCAGGATGGAAATTTTTTGTTGGACGAACAAATTTCTAACAGTGAATGTGGTTTTTGTTTGGGAAAGTACTGTATGTTCTTTCCAAAATTGAATGTGAAAAATAAACATTTTGGACTACTTTCAAATGACATTTGTCAAGTCATTGAATGTACTGAAAATTTAAACACAAATTTTCAGGAATGCTTGTTTAAAAATGTAGTAGTGTATGGCCAGCTAATGACTTGCTGCTTCCTTTGCTTAGGCAGTCTCTTAACTGGAGTTCAGGGACTGTTTTTTTAATGGAAAAAAGGATACAGTGGGGTTTTTTCTGTTTGTTGGTTTTTTTTTACTTATTCTGCTGCTTTACATTATAACATGCTGGTCATTAATAAATTCAAACTTGTAGAGTTACTGAAATGTCTAGTTTATCCCAATTTTAAATTTGCCTATCTAACAGGGATTCATTTAGGCAGTCTAGCGTAAGAAAAAGCAACCCGTAAAAAATGTTCCTTTAGCATTTTACATAGTCACATAGTTAGTCTGGCTGAAAAAAGACAAACGTCTATCCAGTTCAACCTTAAAAATAAGAAAAAAGTAATAATCCTACACCCACAGTTGATCGAGAGGAAGGCAAAAAAACCAGCAAAGCATGACCCAATTTGCTCCTGCAGGGGAAAAATTTGGTCATGATCCCCCCCAAGAGGCAATCGGATATTCCTTTGATCAACTTTACCTATAAATGTTAGTATCCAGTTATATTCTGTGTATCTAGGAAAGAATTCAGGCCTTTTTTAAAGCAATCTACTGAGCTGGCCAGAACCAACTCTTGAGGGAGTCTATTTCACATTTTCACCTGTGAAAAAACTGTTCCGTGTTTGGAGATTAAACCTCTTTTCCTCCAGATGTAAAAAGTGCGCCCTTGTCTTTTGTGATGACCTCAGGGTGAATAACTCTACACCGAGTTCACTATATGAACCACTGATGTATTTATACATGTTAATCATATCCCCCCCTTAATCATCTCTTCTCAAGAGAGAATAAATTCAGTTCCTCTAATCTTTCCTCATAGCTGAGCTCCTCCATGCCTCGTATCAGTTTGGTTGCCTTTCTCTTTACTTCCTCCAGTTCCCCAATATTCTTTTTGTGAATTGGTGCCCAAAACTGAACTGCAGTCCAGATGAGGTCTTACTAATGATTTGTACAAGGGTAAAATTATATATCTCTCTCTGGAGTCTATATCTCTTTTAATACAAGAGAGGATTTTGCTCACTTTAGAAACCGCAGCTTGGTATTGCATGCCATTATTAAGATTGTGATCTGCCAGAACTCCCAGATCCTTCTCCACCATTGATTCCCCCAGTTGTACTCCCCTAGTATGTATGATGCATGCATATTCTTAGCCCCCAAGTGCATAACCTTACATTTATCAACATTAACCTCATTTGCCACATAGTTGCCCAATTAAACAGTGCATTGAGGTCGGCTTGTAAGTTGGAGACATTCTGTAAGGACATTATTCCACTGTATGGCTTGACTGAAACGGTATATTTAATCCCAGACCCTAAATCGTCCCAAAAATATGGGAGAATTAGGCTGACAGAGGAGTTGGGTGAAAGATTGAGTGCTGAGAAGACTGTCGGTGCCTGGGAAGGGTCCCCTAGGTCTAGGGGAGGCACGCTTCCAGGCTGAGCTTGGGCTGGCTCAGGAGGATACCTTCTGCAGTGTAGATACCTGGAGCAGCAGGGAGCAAAGAGGACAGAGTGGGAACAGCAGCACTCCCTGGGATCTACAAGGGGAAACACTGTCACATGTAGCAAGCTTTCAAAGGACAGCGCTAGGCTCAATCCTTTATTCATTTTCTGGGAGATCTTCCGAGCAGCCAGGAGGGCTGGTAGTGTCTGCAGGCTGTGGAGCTGGGAACAGCTTTACAATGGGAGAGAAGTTATCTCTGCATGTAGTTATGAGAGGCTAACCTGATTTTTGAGGGGCCGCTAGTTCCTCGTCCATAAGCGGCTGTTGCTACTGATCTGCAATGACTGATGGCTTTCAAGAAAAGAACAGTCCAGGATCTGTCTTTGTACATAGGAAGGAAGTTGTCCCCTCCTTCATTGATTCAAGCCAACTGGGCATCCCATAGTCCTTATTTCCCTATCCAAATTATTTCCCCTAATAAAATAACAAATCCAAGCCCACAGACTGGTTACTGTCTCTTGGATGCAAGTCTGTGTGAGAAATACCTGTTATCTGGCTGTGCAGAGAGCTTAGGGGTACCCACAACACAGCAGCCCTCACAAGGGTACCACTACACATATAACAGTGCCTAGGCACCTTTCATTCGTTTTGCAGCACAAGTGCCTGTCAGGGCTATGACATCAAATCCCAGGCAAATCCCATCCACTTCTGCTTCTAATTACATTGATGGTGTAATCACTAGAAACAAAAATAGCTGCCTGGCAGTGGCGTAGCATAGGTGGGGCCACAGGGGTGGTTGCCCTGGGGGCAAAACTCTTAAGGGGTGCAAAATTAGTAATGAGAGGGTGAGAAGAGGTGGGAGATCAGTCTGTGCATGCTCCCATTCTGGTCCTGTCAGTGGCGCACTCTCTCCTATCTCTCTCTCTCTCTTAGACTGTGTGGGCAGGTCTACGTGGGTGGTTCTACGTCAGTGTGGGCGGAGTTGAGGAGCTTGCTCCTGTGGCAGTGCGCTGCTCACTGCAGATGTGGATGGCTCTAATCGCTCTTCTCCTTTCTCTCCTCTCCTCCCCAGGTCCACCGCCAACAGGCAAGCCATGCACTGGAACTCCTCTAACTACCAGTGAGCCTGGGGTGGGAAGAGGGTTATATGGAGCTGGGGTGCACAATAAGGGGATGTGGAGACTATCGGTGAACATTTGGGGGTGGATGGAGTTAGGGGCCACAATGAGGCAATGAGGGGATGAAGGTGGAGGGGGCAGGACCTTCTGGCTCAGGCTCTCTGTGGTGTGCTGAGAGGTTGAGCTAGCTGCAGGTCAGGAATGTGGGTGGATTCCAACTTTAAAGTTGGAATCTTTCCAGAGCTTGGATAGGCTCAGTGACTCAGTGAGCTGATTATTGGTCACAGGAGTGCAGAACGAAATGCACTGCTGTGATCCATAGCAGAAGTGAGGCCAAAAGAGCTTTTTTTCTTTTAAAGGAGAAGTACAGTCAAAGCTCCATTCTGTACTCCTGTGACCATTTTTCAGCTGACAGCGGACTTTAGCCCGCTGTCGGATGACATCACTCAGCCGGTTCAGGATGTGTATAGATCCCAATTTTAAAGTCGGGATACACCCCAGAGTCTGGATTGTCTGCACCTGTCTCAGCCTGTAAGAGCCTGAGCCATCCCTCCCCTCCCACAGCCCAGCGCTCCAGTGAGCTTGGGGGGCGGGGTAAGAATGCAGCGATCAGTGGTCATGTGATTGCTGAGTTCTCACACTTAGAACTGGTGGGGGACAGATGCAGGATCCGCCTAGCTAAGTATAATTTGGGAATAAAAAACACACTTCTCTTTTAAGCTTGTAGCCTTTCTTTAGATACTGGTCTAATGAATTCACACCAAGCATCATTGACAACTGCATATGATAATTACACTTGAGTACTAAACATTCTTTGTTAAAATCACCGATGTTTGTCTCTTAAAGCACGTTTCCTTTAATTGGGTGTGTAGTTAAGGATTGGTTTAGGCTTTAATTGCTGCAATTAAATTTAAAAAGACACATCTCAGTTAGGAAGTCCAGCACATTCAATAACTATATCAAATTATTCAGATTTCCTTGATATTTAGACAAATCCACCATATCCATGAGAATATTTCCTATTTCATATTTCTCTAACTGCTGAGGTGAAGTACAATAAAGCAAGTGCATGTTTTCACATGTTTTTCTTTGTGCTGTCATAGGATGCCCATTTAAAATCAATGAGCTGGCACCTGGCATACACCTGAGTGGCCCAGAAATAGAACCTTCATCTTTTTTGATAGCACATTGCAATACAACACATGTTGTTAGGTTGCAGCACATTGAGCTTCTGTGCAACACTCCTCTCTCAGCAAAGTGCGTTGGGGGTGCCGTTCAGAATGAATGGCATCGCACTGCACCCTCAAAAGTAGTGTGCGATGCCTCATGATGCAGTAACACATATAGGAACATGCACAGCCCCCAATGTAATCGTGCAAATGAGGCCTAATATAATTATTATTATACAGGATTTACATAGAGCCAACAGTTTGCTCAGCGCTTTACAAAATAAAGGGAGACAATACAGCAACAATACAGTTCAATGCAAGAGGGTTAGGAGGGCCCTGCTACTTGGAGCTTACAATCTAAGAGGAAGGGGCTGGTGGTACAAAAGGTAATAACTGTGGGGGTGGACTAGTAGAAGGAATAGAAGATTCCGTTAATAGCTGAAGGCAGGATAGGTTTCCCTGAAGAGATAGGTTTTCAGAGATCGCCTAAAAGTGGGCAGCAGAGGCGATAGATAGATTGAGTGAAAGAGTTCCAGAGGATGGGGGAGGCTCTGGAGAAGTCCTGGAGACAAGCATGGGAGGAGGAGACAAGGAAGCTAGAGAGTAGGAGGTCATGGGAGGAGCGTAGAGGACAATTTGGGTGATATTTGGAGACAAGATTGGTGATGTAATTTGGGGCAGTTATAAATGGTTTTATATGTGATTTTTAATGTTTTGAATTTTATTCATTGGGAAATGGGAAGCCAGTGGAGGGATTGGCAGAAAGGGATGGCAGATATGGAACTGTTAGTAAGGTGGATGAGTCTGACAGCAGCATTCATGATAGACTGAAGAGGGGATAGCCAGCGATGAGGTAGGCCATTGAGGAGGGAGTTACAATAGTCTAGATGAGAGATAACCAGGGAGTGAATAGGTTGCTTAGGAGATTCAGAGGTTAACAACAGGCGTATCTTGGAGATGTTGCGGAGGTGAAGTCTACAACATTTGGACAGTGATTGCATTTGGGACTGAAAGGACAGATGGGAGTCTAGGATTACACCTAGTACCCTGGCATGAGGGAAGGGACTGATGGTTGTATTGTTGATCTTGATAGAGAAGTCAGGGGAGGGGGCACGGGCTGGAGGGAATAGTAAGAGCTCAGTTTTGAAAAGATTGAGTTTGAGGAAGTGGAGTGACATCCATGCCGATATGTCATTTAGTAGGTCAGTAATGTGAGAGGAGATTGAAGGGGTGAGGTGAAGAGTAGAAAGATAGATTTGTATGTCATCAGCATAGAGATGGTACTTAAAGCTGTGGGAGTTTATCAAGTGACCAAGGGAGGAGGTGTAGATGGAGAAGAGAAGGGGTCCAAGGACAGAACCTTGAGGGACCCCCATAGAAAGAGGAAGTGGAGAGGAGGAAACAGAGTTATAGATAACGCTTAAGGAGCGCTGCGATAGGTAGGAGGAGAACCAGGAGAGATCAGAGTCTCAGAGTCCAAGAGAATAGAGTTTTTTTTTGAGGAGGAGATGGTCAACAGTATCAAAAGCCGCAGAGAGGTCAAGTAGTAACAGTACAGAGTAGTGGCCATTGGTTTTAGCAGTTAGTAAATGCTTTCCAAATGTCAACAAAGCTCCCGTGATTCTTTTTCTGTTTATAAAATATCTAAATTGAAAATATTCAAATGTTTTCTCTCTTCCACCCCGGTCACATCAAGCCCAACTTTGAAATCATGCGATTTACAGTGAAGCTGCACGATTTCAGGTGAGATTCGCAAGACATCTGACTTAGATGTCTATGCAAATCGCACCAAAAATAGTGCATGTACAACTTTAGAAATCGGTATGGCTTTGACCAAGTAGGAACGGCACTGATATGACAGATGTAATTGCGGACATTACGGTGCGACTTCGCATACGATTTGCAAGTCACATGGCATGCAAATTCGCATGCCAAGTCGCACCCAGTGCGATCGGAGTGTAAAGAGTTATTGTTTTCTCTTTTTCAGTTTTTTTTTTTTTTCAATCAATGAACCATTTATGGTAAAATATCAATAATTTAATCTTTTGAAAACATGTTATCTTTGGGTGTAGGATCTGGATTTGTGCAGATTTGTGTAACGCCTCCTAGCATAGAATGCTAGGTTAATGTTGTTTTTGGCTCCTTCTGTAATCAAGGGAGTAGCGATTGTTTGGCCTGGTCTATTCAGGATTTCACAGGCTTGGAGCTTGACTGCTTCCTCCTGTCTCTGGAAGAAACTTCCAGAGCTTAGGGTGGGAGACTCAAAATGATCATCTTGAATATTTATCAAGTTATAGCCTATCCTAGGAAAGGAGTGTCCAGAAGAGGAGCTGGAGTGGTGATAAATAGTCTGAAACACTGGAGAGTGGGGGTTCCTTTTCCCCAGGAGGGTTCCACAAGCAGGGGGGATGCTGCCCTCAGACATCCCATGGACTGTACAGCTGCTCTAAAGGCCTCATCACTATCAAAGCTGAGAGCTTTGATGGACTTTATTAAAAGTTGACTGCAGAACCTCACCACAAGGGATCTTGTCTGGAGAAGTGTACTGTGTCCAGAGGAAGCTGAAAGATGACAGCTGTCCTGGGGACTTGTGAGTGAAGACCCTAAACTGATCTCTGTGACTGTGTAGTGTTCTGGAAACTGCATTGGGTACCAGCAGTTGTCCATCAGCACAAGGTAACCAGATGAAAAAAAGACTTGCCCCATAGTCTTCAGTGTCGAAGGCCTAAAATATTCAACACCCACTATTGCTCAAGGAGAAGATTGTCCTCTAATTATCAAGTGCTGAATGTTTTGGACAATTCCATTCCCTGATCCCCTCTCCTATTAAAGTTTTTGAGCAATAAATTACCAAAAAAAGACAACCCCTAAACTGATTAATTAGAATTAGAGCGATGGACTGGTGTACAGTTGACTAGCAGCCTCTGTACAGCTGTTACCAGCAGCCCCCACTGGGGTAGCACTACATGTGAAAGGAGAAGATAAAGGTGGGCCTTTAGTGGTCAAGGCAAAGAAAACAATTGATTAAACCTGTTAAATTAAAGCCCATCACTAGGGCCGCATTTATAGCTCAGGAGCCAATTGGCAGAGAATATGTCATACTTTCTTTTTCCTTACCGTACCCTATTGACTATTGGCTTGTATTTGTATAAGTGCATCCATTGTATCAGACAGGACTTTGATCAAAAAGAAATGTATTGAACAAAAAAGGAATCAAGGAAGTCCAATGCAGATAGTTAGCTGAAAGGAGCACCATATTACTTCAGAGTGTTCATTATTAACAGAATACTTTTCACAATAGTCACAGATGTTAGCCTCTTGGCCCCATTCCAGCATAATACAGTGGTGCAATAAGACTGAGGTATAACAAAATTCTGGAACCATTATCATACAGTAAAGAGAGCAATAACAAGGAAAATCAAAACAGAAGACTCTTTACATAAGTCTATATAATACCAGGTCATTTGGGATGAAACCAGGGACATTTAGCCAGCCATCCCAGATCTTTTCACCCATGATGCTGATGAATTAGCCGATCATAACGCAGTGTAGTACCCAAACAATGTATCCAGTCCTCTGCAGTTGGGGAATTTTCAGATTTGCAGTGTTGTAACATGACAGGAATATGAAATAAAGTGCAATATATGAGGTGTTACATTAATAAAAACAATTGCCAATAATAAATAATAAAGTGCCAATAGTGCTATTGGTGATCACAAAAAATGCTCATGCAAACGTGATAATCATGTATTAAAGTCCAAATAAATGATCAAGTGAATAAAATCTGAGAAGAGCCACTCAAAGGTGGCTATAGTGCTTATCAAAGTGCTTATCAAAGTGAAAAGTCCAGATTAATGGACGTGAGGATCCTTTTATAAAATCTCAGGATAGGTGGTTCAAGCTCCTATTTCCAGTTCAAATGGTCGTTTATCCGGTAATAGAAAAACTGCGCACTCACCAGATGCGCAATTGTGCATTTGAGAACACAACTGTCTCAACAGGTCAGCCAGATCCACTTTAAGGTATGCACAGCCCGGTCACGGTTCCCCTCTGAGTCTTCCATGGGTAACAGCACATCTAACTTTCTCTTTAAATGGCTCTGTGAATGGTTAGACTCCTGGAGTGTATGACAGGCTGATAGCCGCTTAGCAGGACTTTATATTTGATTGATCTAGGATGTTATTTTGGTACCTTTTTGGTGTTACAGCAGCTTTATTGTAGCGCTCACTTGACCTTTCATGCTTCTAGTGTTTTAACATGAGTTTTCAAATTAGAACAAAAGTTCTGGACACCCCCTCTGGACACCCCCTCTCTCTCGTATGTGACTGTGGGACCACTAGAGAGAACATAAAGGGGTGAGTTGCATGGTAGCCAATCAGCTTCTAACTTCAGTTTGTTCAGTTAAGCTTTGAAAATAAAACCTGGAAGCTGATTGGTTTCTATCCAGTGCAGCAGATTTTGCCCTCTCCAGTTTTAGTAAATACCCCCAAAGTGACTAAGATTCGTGTGGCTTTACCTTGGCTTAATGATGTTGCATATAACAGCTGAGATTGGGTCAGTTAAGGTCTTGGGTGTTTTTACTTTGTAAAAAGATTAGTATTACATAATTCTGTACTTTCTCAGTTCTAAAAGGCTTACAAAACACAAGCAGGGTCTCAAAGTGAGCAATTATTTTCCAAAAAAAGTCAGAGAAGATATAACCTCCAGTAACCTGTTCCAAAGTCCACTCAGAAAAAAAGAATGACGGACTTATTTATAATTGTGCTAGAGGCCTGCATTGTTTCAAAGTGTCTGTATTGCTTTAAAGAAATCCAATTGAAATTATCATTTTACAGTTTTGTACAGAATTCTTTTTCACTTATTGATGGGATTCATTAAAAGGAAAACTAAGCTAAAAGATCTTTTTACTTACCTGAATCCTTGCTCATGTGATGTGTTATGTTCTGTACCTTCCAGTTTAGACTGCAGAGGGAGAGGGTCTTTCTTCTGGTACCCACTTTTCTGCATTGGTGATGTGGACACTTTCCACTGAATGTCCAGTGTCTGGGTTTCAGGAAAGTGCAGCTGTGATAACAGCATAATAAGGTCAGCAAGAGTGCCAGTGTGGTGGATCTGGACTACAGTTCTGGTTCCTACTTCTGGATTACGGACTATGGAAGGTCATGTCATGGTAGACTTAAGGCTCATTCACACCATGGTGCAGAGATGTCAGTTTTTCTGCACATGTTCTGTAAGGGCACAACAAACTCAATTGTTCTCTATGTGCCCTGTTCACACCACAACACTAGTATCACAAGGAGATTTTTTGGCCCCTTTCACACGGGGAGGACCCCTCAGCTGATCTGCTTGCTCAGTGGATGATCTTTCCACTGATCTCTGCTGAGCAAGCGGATGACAGGTCCATGTCTGCTCCGCTGCTGCAGAGTGGACACAGACACAGTCCGCTGTCCTCTATGGGCGGTCCGATGATAATGGACCACCTTTCCGTTTCCATTCGATCCGACGGACGGAAGGGGAATGGATCCCTATCCGTCTCTTTTTGGTGGATCGTATTGGATGTTGATGGGTGTAAATAGACACATGTCCATTTACACACGCCGCTCCATAGAGGAGAATAGAGGTTGTGTCCGCCTGAAAAATGGGCAGGGGGATCCGATTGGAACATCCGTGTGAAGGGGCCTTTGTGTGCAGGAATCTGCAACATATGTAAAACTCATTGAAGTGTGCATGAAAACTGATGTAAACTAGTGTCCAGGGGCAGACTGACCATTTGGGAACTCGGACACTGCCCGAGGACCCTGGGTCAGTAGGGGCCCCATGAGATGCCCCTGGTACCTTTTTTATAGGCTGTTTTGGGTGTGGTTTGAGTGTGGGCAAGGACACAGGGGCCCCATGATCCCCTATTGCCCGGGGGCCCCATGAGTTGTCAGTCCGCCCCTGCTAGTGTCTCTGCAAGTGAAATCTGGGTGTCAGTTTCCATCAGTTTATCTGCACATATGGTATGAACGAGTCCATAAAGTGGAATTAAACTCTCTCAGTCAACATAAACTATTTTTAATCCTTATGCTTCTAGCATTAGTAATTAGATAAGAAGGTAAATGTATTTGTTTTAAGATTTGTTGCTTCCTGGTTTCCAGCCTAGGCCTAAATGACGTCATACATCCCAGGAGTCTTCACTGGCATTTTTTTTCTTTTATGTGGAAGATGGGAGCAGGGGCCTACTCAGCTAAGCATGCCCTCCTGGCTTCATACCTGAGCTAAGGGTGGATGGATTATTGGAGGTAAATGCTACATAAGTCATCTGCCCTACTGAAGCTGGCTAGGACTGAGTGTGTGCAACTGCAACTGATGTGTGAGTTTGCTTTGAATATTTGGTTTGTGGTGCTAGTGGGTATGGTGATCTGCACTCTAAGCCTCACTCATCGCAGTCTGGGCCCTACGTTAATCTTGATGATATCACAGAACCTTAGACCACCAAAGCAGTTAACCCTTTGCACACACACCTGGAAACAACCACCTTGGATTTTGCATTGAAATACCTTGTTGAAACAGCGAGCCAGTTAGGTAGCTTGAAGTTGTGATGCAGTCCAATAGACCTCAGTAGGTGAGTTTAACAGGCAGCTAGTTAAAACTCTATAAGCCAAGTTAAATTTGCCATGGCATGTGTATTACACCTGTAGTGCAAAATGAAAAAGGTAGAATCCTATACAAAAGGGGGTCCCAAAGAGAGGCCAACTGCGGCTATGGACAAATTGGGCACAATTTTATTAAATATGCAGAAATAGTATAAACATAATACATAATAATGCTAGCTACAAAAAAGAGACATCTTCACCCTCCGTGATAAAAATTGACAGTGCTGTCAAACAATGAATAAATAAAGCCTGGCTCACAGGCATGCAATACACTCTCACAATGGATATGTACACAAGGGCAAGTTGAAGTGGAATATAGATGAATATGATATGATATAATGGTACAACACAGCGGCAACATGTAACAATATGCTGATTATCAGCAGTAAAGGGATCACAGTCAAATGAGGATGGGTCCTGCTAAGCTACAACAGCTAAATGTATATGTAAATAAATGTATGACGCCATACTTGCTGGTTACAGCGGACTAATAGTGGATCTATGTGCAATAATCGACCAGGCAATACAATGCCCTGGGTAGAATATACTAAGTCCACAGTTAGCTGAAGCGAATACAAGCAATTGGGTGTGAAGTTATGAGGGCTAATGATCAATGTCCATATATATATGTGCTGTTGCAACAAAATCATATGGGGCAGCGCCACCGATGTTGGATCTGCTGAAGCGGCATATGCTCACACACAGTAGAAGGATAAAGTTAACAATGAGGGTAGTGAGGCAAAAAATATGTTGGGTACACAAATGCTCCAATATGGGATCGCTTCTAGCAGTAATAGCTCGACAGACCACTGACAGTTCCGGGACCATCACCCGGTAATGATGCTGGGGCTGAATGTGGTAATTGCTCACCACTCCCAAAGTTTCAGTTCATCTCCAATGATAGGTAGTGTTGACAGCTGCCGTGAGGTACTAGCAGTGTCCGCCATCTCAGAAGGTACATCTGAGGCCATGTGAGACAACCAGGTAAGGTGGCGTGGTTGAAAGACAACAGGTTGCAACCCGGGCCAGGGGCATAAGGACGTCTGTGATGTTAACGCATTTTGCCCACCGAGTCATGCGGGCTTTGTATTACACCTTCTGGCTGCAATGTTAGGATTTAGGTGTGTAATCAGGGTTGGTAAACACATGGATTGGCTGCTTTTTTTCCCTCCCCTTTGCCCCTATGTAAAATGACATCTGCATATGCAATCTGGGTCAGTGCCTCTAAAGTCCTAAAATCATTGGTGTAGTCTGCTGCAGGGGCGGACTGACAACTCATGGGGCCCCCGGGCAATAGGGGATCATGGGGCCCCTGTTTCCTTGCCCAAACTCAAAAAAACCTATGAAAAAGGTACCAGGGGCATCTCATAGGGCCCCCTACTGACCCCGGGCCCTCGGGCAGTGCCCGAGTTTCCAAATGGTCAGTCCGCCCCTGGTCTGATGGCATAATGATGAAAAGCGTAGGGAGGAGCAAAGGGATGTCATTGTAGAGAGGAGTGTCTACAAGCAAGTCAGATTTTTGTGTAGCTGTGCAGTGGACTCAGTGCCGAGCTTTTCAATTACTGTGGCATAAAGCTGGAGAGATCTGTATACACGTAAGTACAATTTTAATTTATCAATAAAAAAATATACCGCAGAAAGCACTATGCTGTTTCACTTATATCTCTCTGAGCCTCAACATATGGAATGATCCTGGATTTCCAGTTATGGTTCCAATTTTTGGTGGAGTGATAGCAACATCTCGGGCTGGCCTTAGGGTCGGCTCACACTAAAATGCGCTGTAGGAAAGTGTGCATTCTGGTGTAAACTGACCCTTGAACGGGTCATATGCATCAGGCCTTTTTTTATTCAAAAGTCAATATAACAAAGTGAGAGCGTGCCTATAGGGATTGGTGGTGTTTTTTTCACCAGAACACAGCACATAGTGCTATTCATCACTTGTGGAAGACTGAAAGGATTAATAACTTTGGATATTATTGAATGTTGTCACTTCGTATATATGGCATTATCACAAGGGGGTCAATTCACTAAAGGTTACTGCATGTGATATGGTCACGTGACCCATTTTTCAGACATATCGCATGAGATAATAAAAAAGTCAATTAATCAAAGCAAAATAGAGAATGCGAGGTAAATACTTTTATTAAATGTATTGTACATTTATTAAACATTTGCTAAAATAGTGAGATAAATACTGCAAAAAAAAAGAGATAAATCACGTTAAGTAAATTCACTAAAAAACACACACCTTTGTTATTTATCACTTGGTGTTTGCTGGTGGCATTTTACAGATGTACAAAATAACAATTAGAAGAACTCTGTACTAACCAGAAAGTGAAAAAGTATTAAAGTATCAGTGTGAAAATGTTCTACTCTGAGCTCAGGAATGGAAAAAATTTGTAACATCAAATGGAGATCATTTTGTGAAGAAAAGCACACTAGAATGTTTTCTTAGTTTCACAATATTGCTGTGTGCCTTTTGGTGCAGTGTTAGCCTGCAAAAAAAATAAATTGTGAAAAAACAAAAACAAAGTAAAATGTAATTGCTAAACATTGTAAAACATAAATATTGAATGCATTCGGTAAATAATGCATGTTTTTTAGTGAATTGACTACTTTTGAGATAAAAACCGCATGAGTTGTTTTATCTCAAAAATTCATGTGGCATTTATCTCTTAGTGAATTGACCCCAAGGTTATTAGTCACGTTTTGAGCACTTTATCTCTGTGGATTTTGTCAGCAGTATTTTCACATGGATTTAATAAGTATACTATTTGTTTCAAATTTTGACCTTAACTTTACTTTGTATCATATAACAGTCATGTTCTTGTTTGTCATATTACTGCGGCATCCTCTCCATGGAAGCTTAACTGCTGCTGTGCCCAGTTTCCACCCAGAGGGTTCCTGCAACCCTGACGTGCCTGCTCTGGCCTGTGTGCCAATGACTTAACCCCTGCTATGACAAACACCTCTCTGCCCTGAACCCTGCCCTGTGTGCCAGATTCAACCCTTTCTGTGCCTTCTGGCCACCCTGTGAACTATTTCCCCTTGCTGTCTCATGTTGCTGTCCTAAGAATCCTACTCCTTTGCTGTGCCTTCTGGTCACTGTGGACTGTTTTGCTTTGCTGTCCTATATTGCTGTCCTGAGGATCATTCTCCGTTGCTGTCCTTTATGGTTGACTGATGGACTATTTCCCCTTTGCTGTCCCATATTGCAATCCTGAGGATCATTCATCCTTGCTGTGCCTTCTGGTTGCCCTGTGGACTATTTCCCCTTGCTGTCCCATGTTGCCATCCTGCTAATCCTTCTTCCTTTGCTGTGCCTTCTGGTTGCTCTGTGAACCGTTTCCCCTTTGCTGTCCCATGTTGCTGTTTTGAGAATGTTTCTCCTTTGCTGTGCCTTCTGGTCACCCTGTGGACTGTTTCCCCTTTTCTATCCCATGTTGCCATCCTGAGGATCCTTCTCCTTTGCTGTGCCTTCTGGTTGCCCTGTGGACTATTTCCCCTTGCTGTCCCATGTTGCCATCCTGAGAATCCTTCTTCCTCTGCTGTGCCTTCTGGTTGCTCTGTGAACAGTTTCCCCTTTGCTGTCCCATGTTGCTGTCCTGAGAATGTTTCTCCTTTGCTGTGCCTTCTGGTCACCCTGTGGACTGTTTCCCCTTTTCTATCCCATGTTGCCATCCTGAGAATCCTTCTTCTTTGCTGTGCCTTCTGGTTGCTCTGTGAACAGTTTCCCCTTTGCTTTCCCATGTTGCTGTCCTGAGAATGTTTCTCCTTTGCTGTGCCTTCTGGTCACCCTGTGGACTGTTTCCCCTTTTCTATCCCATGTTGCCATCCTGAGGATCCTTCTCCTTTGCTGTGCCTTCTGGTTGCCCTGTGGACTGTTTCCCCTTTTCTATCCCATGTTCCCATCCTGAGGATCCTTCTCCTTTGCTGTGCCTTCTGGTTGCCCTGTGCGCCATTTCCCCTTGCTGTCACATATTGCCATCCTGAGGATATTGCTGTGTCTTCTGCTCGCCCTGTGAACTGTTTCCCTGTTGCTATGCCTTATTTCCTTTCCGTTGACTCTTTATCAGTGCTGTGATACATTGTTGCCCTGTAGACTATTTCTGTGTTGTGTCCTACTACCACTTTGCCTGTACCCCCGAGTCCCCCAATAAATGACCGCACATTAGGTTCCTTTTGATTCATCTCTGTGTGCTCTCTCTGCGCCCTTAGTTTGCCACAGGTGTGTTTTCAGAAAACGCATAAAACCGCTCAACCCAATAGACTGTCTATGGGAAAACTGAACGAAAACCATGGCCAAACTGCAGCGCAGCAGCATGAAACCGCTCTTACTTTCCTTCTGAATGATTTGGCTTGGAATTGATTGGCTGTTGTGGAAAACAATCAATTGTTTTGCACCAAGCACCATTGGTATGGTTTGATCATACATCTGATTGTATTTCTACCGATCAGAGCTGCTTGCTGGAAATGGAGATGTGATCAATAACTTACAAATGAAATGCCTGTGTGTGGCATATCAATCATTTGGGTTGTTGACTATAGATTGGGAGGCTGAAAAAAAAAGTGATAGTTATGGAAGCATTTATGGCCACCATGAAGGGCCTGACAACATACTGGGACCAGGACCAGATCTAGGGGGGTGCTGGGGTGGGCTATGCCCTCTCCCCCAGGTTTTATTCCCCCTCCAGGTCTCTGAGAGTGCATTTTGTGATCCATGAGTCAGTCTGAAGCAGATGTTGATGTAAGGAGGCACACTGATGGGGGCAATCCATGTAAGGGGACACTGTGATGGAGACACCTGATGTAAGGGGGAGCTCTGATGGGGATAACTAATCAAATGTAAGGAGGCGCTCTGATTGGGAGACCTGATGTAGTGGTGCAGTGATCGGGACATCTGATGTAAGGGGATACTCTAATGGGGACCCTCATGTGTGGGAAAACACGGATGTGGACCTTGATGTAAGAGGGCACTCTGACCGGGGAATCTGATGTAAGGGGATACTCTAATGGGGACCCTCATGTATGGGACCACACTAATGGTGACCCTGATGTAAGTGGGGACACTGATCGGGACATCTGATGTAAAGGGATACTTTAATGCAGACCCTCATGTATGGGAGCACATTGATGGGGACCCTGATATAAGGGGGCACTCTGATTGGGACATCTGATGTAAGAGGATACTCTAATGGGGACCCTCATGTATGGGAGCATACTGATAGGGACCCTGATGTAAGGGGGCACTCTGATTGAGACATCTGATTAAAGGGGATACTTTAATAGGGACCCACATGTGTGGGAGCACACTGATGGAGACCCTGATGTAAGAGGGGACTCTGATCGTGACATCTGTTGTAAGGGGATACTCTAATGGGGACTCTGATGTATGGGAGCACACTGATGGGGACCCTGATGTAAGAGGGGACTCTGATCGTGACATCTGTTGTAAGGGGATACTCTAATGGGGACCCTCATGTATGGGAGCACACTGATGGGGACCCTGATGTAAGGAGGCACTCTGACCAGGGCATCTGATGTAAGAGAATACTCTAATGTGGACCCTTGTGTATGGGAGCACACTGATGGGGAACCTGATGTAAGGGGGCACTCTGATTGGGACATCTGATAAAGGGGATACTCTAATGCAGACCCTCTTGTATGGAACCACACTAATGGGGACCCTGATGTAAGGGGGCACTCTGACCAGGGCATCTGATGTAAGGGGATACTCTAATGTTAACCCTCATTTATGGGAGCACACTGATGGGGGCCCTGATGTAAGGGGTCACTCTGGTCGGGACATCTCATGTAAGGGGATACTCTAATGTGAACCCTCGTGTATGGGAGCACACTGATGGGGACCCTGATG
Organism: Staurois parvus; assembly: GCF_062004578.1. Lineage (NCBI taxonomy): Eukaryota > Metazoa > Chordata > Amphibia > Anura > Ranidae > Staurois > Staurois parvus. The sequence goes on along the minus strand of NW_028318730.1, from coordinate 457,333 downwards.
TAAGTGGGCACTCTGACCAGGGCATCTGATATAAGGGGATAATCTAATGGGGACCCTTGTGTATGGGAGCATACTGATGGGGAATCTGATGTAAGGGGGCACTCTGATTGGGACATCTGATGTAAGGGGATACTTTAATGCAGACCCTCTTGTATGGGAGCACACTGATGGGGATCCTGATATAAGGGGGCACTCTGATTTTGACATCTGATGTAAGGGGATACTCGAATGCAGACCCTCTTGTATGGGAGCACACTGATGGGGATCCTGATATAAGGGGGCACTCTGATTGGGACATGTGATGTAAGGGGATACTCTAATGCAGACCCTCTTATATGGGACCACACTGATGGGCACCCTGATGTAAGAGGGCACTCTGACCAGGGCATCTGATGTAAGGGAATACTGCAATAGGGAGCCTCATGTATGAGAGCACACTGAAGGGGATCCTGATATAAGGGGGCACTCTGATTGGGACATCTTATGTAAGGGAATACTGCAATGGGCCCCCTCATGTACGAGAGCACACTGATGGACACCCTGATGTAAGGGGGCACTATGACCAGGGCATCTGATCTAAGGGGATACTCTAATGGGGTCCCTCATGTATGAAAGCACACTGATGAGCACCCTGATATAAGGGGGCACTCAGGGACATCTGATGAAAGGGAATACTGTAATGGGGACCCTTCTGTCTGAGAGCACACTGATGGGCACCCTGATATAAGGGGGCACTCAGGGACATCTGATGTAGGGTATACTGTAATGGGGACCCTCATGTATGAGAGCACACTGATGGACACCCTGATATAAGGGGGTACTTTGATGGGAATATGAAATAAATGAGTACTCTGATGAGGACTCCTGATATAAAGGGGGACTCTGATAGGTCCATCTGATATAAGGGGGCAGAGGCTCTGTTTAATCACCCTAATCCACTGACAGCCTCATACATACTAGTGTTTCCCAGGTGGTGACACTTTGGGATTTATTTACTAAAGCAGGAGAGTGCAAACTCAGGCTCACATCTGCATAGACACCAGATTCCAGGTTTTATTGCCAAAGCTTCATAGAACAAGCTGAGGTTAGAAGCCGATTGGTTTCTCTGCAGAAGTCAGGCAGATTTTGCACTCTTCGGCTTTAGTAAATACACCCCAGTATGACAGCCTGTCAGTGACCGGCACAGTATTGACATTTTATGACTGCACCCCCAGATCAGGGAGGCTGGGACAGGTGCACCTGTGACAAGGTCAGTGCCACGTTCAGAGCTGTCAGATGTTTGCACGCAGCGGTACACCAGGCAGGCTGTCCTATGTACAGAGCACGTGGGCTGTCAGCTCTGATCCAGGCACGATGTTCTGCAGCAGCTGCAGCTACTTCCCCAACTTCTCCCGATCGCTCCCCCTGTGAGGCGGCAGTGGCAGAGCTGACAAATGTGGGACAAAGGTCTATGAGATCTCGGCGTGTAGTCCAGTCCCTCCTCCTCAGGGGGAGCCGGCCGGCACTCCCCTCCCCTCAGCCGGCACTCCCCTCCTCCTCACTGTGCTCTCTCGTCGCTCAGGCTTAGGGGAGCTGCACTCGCTGAAGATGGCGGACTGCAGCACACTGCTGGATGAAGATCTGGAGTCCTTCGTGTTCAACTACCTGGCTGACAGCCCGGTAAGTGGTGCCCATCCCTGGGGATGTGCTCAGCCCCTGCCCCTGGGGGTCCTCTGCTCAGTGCTACTGTCACAGGTTTGGGGGTGTGGGGGTACCCCCTTTTTTGATCATGCACCCCATTTTTTTTGCACGTGTTGCAGATGATCACTGGGGACCCCCTGTGCAGAAATGTGGTGAACACCTGTTTTTTTTTCTGTGCACCCCGATCTTCATTCATTGCATGCTCCCTATTGCTCACGTGGTTGATCCCCCACATCTGATCCTCCTGATCGCAGCCCGCACCCCAACTTTTCTTGCGTTCCGTACCCCGGAATCGGACACTTCAGCACCACCGGCCGTGGACTCTTGAGAGCTGTGGAGGTGTCAGTGTCACTTCATTCATTCCTCGGAGGGAGCCGTCACTTCACCTGACACGTGGAGAGGGCTGATGAGTGCTGCTGGCTTCAGCTACTGAGCTCTGTGATCGGGGGGCTGAGAGGTGCATGCACCGGCCGGATCACCCATGCTGGGTCCAGGGGGCGTGGATCCCTCTCCCAAATGCACTCATCTCTCCGACTTCTTCTTATCCATGTGCCGTCTATACACCATGCGCTCACAAATACTTCCTGCACCTACATCTGTGATCATCAGCAATCTATACAATGTAGTCCTGCACATGATGGTGGCCATACACCATTTTATATACCATATTGTATACAGAAATCCTGACCCATTGTGAGATCCAATTAATTAACGATCAAATCACATGATCGACTTTTTCTGCAATCAAATTTTCCATCCTAATCAAACTAAAGATTAATGGTAGCCATGCATGCTTCGATAACCGATCGATTTCTTTTCCGATTGATCTCGCTCAATAGGAATGATCATTCTGTAATGATCAATCCCAAATGATCAATAAGCCACACATGGGGGAATGTATTTCAATTAATAGTTGGAAGGTGCAATTAATAGTTGGAAGGTGCAATTAATAGTTCAATTAATAGTTGGAAGATACAATTAATAGTTGGAAGATGCAATTAATAGTTCAATTCATAGTTGTAAGATACAATTAATAGTTCAATTAATAGCTGGAAGGTGCAATTAATGGTTCAAATAATAGTTGGAAGGTGCAATTAATAGTTCAAATAATAGTTGGAAGATACAATGAATAGTTGGAAGGTGCAATTAATAGTTCAATTCATAGTTGGAAGATACAATTAATAGTGGGAAGGTGCAATTAATAGTTCAATTAGTCTAGGTTCACATCTTAGCGTTTTGCTGTGCATTTTGCGCTTCGCAGAAACGCACTACAGTCCATTACCTCTTAGATTGTAAGCTCCAAGGAGCAGGGCCCTCCTATCCCTCTTGTATTGAACTGCATGGTTACTGTATTGTCTCCCTTTATATTGTAAAGCGCTGAGCAAACTGTTGGCGCTGTATAAATCCTGTATAATAATAATAATTTCCCCTTTTTGCCAATGGGTTAAGTTCACCTCTGTGTATTTTTGTTTTGAAAAGGGTCAGGGACTTTTTTTTCACACAGCAGTTTACATTTTTATTTCCATACACTTCAATGGAAATTCACTAAAAACATAAGTACTGCGTTTTTAATACCTTTTTGATGTATTTCTGCTGTTTTTTGCATTTTTTTTACCTGCATTACAACAAACGCCTGCCCCTAACGACAAGCTTCAAAAAATGCAAAATGCATCAAAAATGCATCCAAAAAGTGTTCAAATATGCAAAACGCACCACAAAAATGCATAAATCGCAACACACATAAATGTGAACCTAGCCTTAATAGATGGAAGATACAATTAATAGTTGGAAGATACAGATATCAGTTGCAATATCATAATGTCATCGATCGAAACACGATCAGATTCATGACCAAGGCATCTCATTGCTGCCAATCAACGCAAAACAATCAATTTCCCACCCTTGCTGATCGACTGCAATCTAAATTAAGAAAAGTTTGGGCTGTTTGATTGTTTTCCAATTTGATCGTTCTGAGCGATGGGATAATCAAATCAAAGTGTACATGGCCACCATTAATTGGTCAGTTTTGCTTGAAATTGATTGGTGACACAGTGGGGGAGATTTACTAAAACTGGAGAGTGCACAATCTGGTGCAGCTCTGTGTAGAAACCAATCAGCTTCCAGGTTTTATTGTCAAAGCTTAATTGAACAAGCTGAAGGTGGAAGATTATTGGCTGCCATGCACAGCTACCCCAGATTCTGTGTGCTCCAGTTTTAGTAAATCCCCCCCCCATGTGTCTTTTCATTAATTTGTAGATCCAATCTTACTATCTTATTCAGTAAAGAGTCGTCCGATCAGATCATTACATGGCCGCCATAAAGCACTGTATAAATTCTCTGGGAATGCACAAGCAGGACTGAACGGTTTCTGTATAGTAGATGAATGGGGGATGAATGATGGTGCTGGCTTCTGCAGTGAAATCCTGTGCTGTGTGTGTGATTCCGGCTGCTTGTGTGGCTCCCCTACTGATTACTAATTATAGAGCTGAGTAGTTTTACTGGAGGCGTTGTCCCTGGCAACCAATAGGATCGCTCCGTTTGCAGAGAAGTGACAGCTGCCACTGGTTGCCAAGGGTGATGCAGAAAGCTTCCATCCACTTTTATAGACGTTATCTTATATTGATACCTTGCATCTGCTTTAGTCTAAGTTCACACAGGCGATTAAAGGAGCCTCTAATGCCAGTTTCAAACGCATCAGTCAGCACTGCTTAAACACCCTGTGAGATTTTATTTTTTAATTGTTTTTGCAATGTTATTGATCACATTTGATACCTTGCAATCGCATGTTAAATATGTCTATGGCGTTTAGAGCGTGTTGCAACACAAGTGAATGGAGGCATATGCAAAGGGGGTCATTAAAGCAGGCCGTACATGGGTCGAATTTCGAACGATTTTTTAATCGAAAACATCGTTCGTTCTGTAATCCGATGGTGCCAGCAATGATTTCAAAAATCGGTCGTTTTTCACAAATTTTCCAGCATGCCTGATAAACGAAATGGGGAGGAACCACAAAAATTGTCCGGTGGCATTGCCCCACCAACAGAGCACAAATCAGCCGATTATTCTTACGAAAAATCGTTTGAAAATCGACCCATGTATGGCCGGCCATTCTAAAGCTGGAGAGTGCAAAATCTGGGACAGCTCTGCACAGAAACCAATCAGCATTCAGGTTTTATTGCCAAAGCTTAACTGAACAAGCTGAAGTTAGAAGCTGATTGGCTACCATACAGAGCTGCACCAGATTGCTCCAGTTTTAGTAAATCGCTACCAAAGTGTCAAGTCTTGCTGCCATGGGTAAAGCGAATTGATTCGTTATCTTAGCAGATCTGAGTGATGCGGTCAGGCAGTGATAGAAATGCAACTTAAGTGTCTATTTTCGACACCTGTGTGAATGAGGCCTTACAATGAATCCAGGATCATTGCCAAGGCATTAGGTAATACATACTTATGGAGCCTGAGAATGAGCAGTCTGTTGCACAATTTGTACTCTGCATGGTCCCCCTAGCTGCAGCTTGGATGCAGGTGAATGTTGGATGTGGGGGGGGAGGTCATTCTCCCAAGGACCTCCATACCTTTCCCTAGTGCTCAGTGACCATCTCAAATTCTGCAGATGAGCCTTGTGTTGTTGAAGCTCCTGGGATTGTGGAAGTCATTCTGGGCTGTCAGTTTCATAACATAGCTGCAGAGTAGTGGTTACAAAACAGAAGCCGCTCTGGGCATGTGTGAGTTGTAGCCTGTTCCAGGCTGTTATTGGGAGAGCAATCTTGATCTATTGACATGTATAATGGATGGTGACTTGCCTGCATGAATCATCCCCATCAAGACTGCAGCAGCCAGATCCAGATAGCTGCTTGATGCACCTTGACAGAGAGATGCTTCATAAGTTGAAGCAGCTCAAAACAACGAGAAAAAAAAAAAACACATTGTCAGTACACATAGCATTGTATTCAGATGGAATGGGTCCATGGTCTATTTGCTTTAATTATGAAGAAACGATGATTGTAACGAAGGCGTTAGGTGAATGCGTCGGGTGAGATCACAGAAGATGAGAAATTTCCTGAATTTCAGAGCTTATCTCCCAATTTAGAAGCAGTCAATAGCTTGTCTCACTTCAGTAGCATTACTGCTGGTGAAATCACAATCCTTAGCTAATGCTCTATCTCACATCCTGTACACAAAGATGATTTACTTCCATCCATTTCTAGGCAACTATGTCAGCCCAGACCGTACATCTTTTTCTCCAGTCGCCAATCAGAACTACAGGTGTGATTAGATCTTTATGGAGCTGAAATAGCTCCTCGAGAGCTTGCGGATTAGAATGTGTGCTGGGAGATTAGGGCAAGGAACATGATTTGATAGAAGCCTATTCTGATCTGGCATCATTACCTCCTCTCCGTAAAACTCAAGCAGGGCTTTGGACTATAACAAGCATTCGCAGGTATTCTGTTATTAAACGGGAGAGCAATTAGAAAATCTGAGGACCACAATGAATGTTCTCAATAGTGTTTGGCATAGAAACGTATATAACCATACCATGCCTTAAAGTGGTGGTAAACCTCGGACATAAAATAATGAACAAAGCATATCCCTCTATAGTGTGTGCTTGTCTCAAGCACTGTCATTTCTGTCTGCTGCCTGCTATCTGTATGAGTCACTTCTAATTAATTTTCCTTACGCCAGGAGAAAAATGGTGACAGGGAAGACACAACCTTTGATTGATAGCCTCAACTCTGTACCTGTGTGCTGTATGGAGGGGGGGGGGGTGCCCCTTCCCACCAATCAGCTCTCAGAGCTCTCCTCACCCATGAAACTTCAGCTCTCCGCCCCCTGCTTTTCAGAGCTGGGAGTAAATTCTGCTCTTTGAATGGATGTAGAAAAGAGATGACTGTAGATAAACAGGTACAACTTGTGTAGGAAGATTTGTTTAATCTCTGTGTATCCCCTGAGGCCAGTCACTTCACTGGGTATATGTATACATGGTTACATTTAAAATCACGATTGACTGAGGAATTCCATTCTGGCTAACTTTGTATTTGATTCGCTTGGAGGTAGCATCTAGACATCAGATTATTTCCTGACCGTTATCACCCGGATCAGGCAACAATCCGCTTATCTCTGCGGGAAGTCTTCTCTTAAATGAACCCATTGAAATGAGAGAATCTCCTGATCAGCATCCAGTGCTCTTGGCTGTCTTGGTCATTTCAATGAAAGATCTAGAATCTGTCCATTTCCCTAATAATAACCAAGCTTGCTGGAAAATGTTTGCTAGTGATGATGCAAGCGTTAGATTTGGAATGCTTGTGTTTTGCCAGACTATTAGCTGATTGTTGCTAGCAATGATAAAATTAGTTGTAGCCCTAGAGGAAATGAGATGATTTACAACTACAAAGCCATGCTTGACTGCTCAAAGCTAATTGATCTGATTGGTTGCTATGCAAAGCAGAACATGACATGTCTCTTTAAAGGCTCATTTACACCATATATAACTGAATGTGTTTTTTTAAAAGCAGTACAGACGCATATGCAAGGGAAATGAATGTATTTCAATGAGCCTAGAGCTTAAAAAGAAAAAGTACAGCATGCTGCATTTCTTTGCGACAGAACACATGTGGACACTCCACAAGGACATAAATGCAATTCGATAAAAAAGGAAAACCAAAACAACACTGAAAATGCATTTCACACACTCAGCACTGGCACCATTCAAAGAACCTTTTGCATTCTGTCAATGAATGTAGAGAGTGCTCTGATTGGGTGAGGCGGTGTGGGGACATCACAATCTCCATCTTGTGGCACCACCTTGTGACCTCCTGTGTTCCCTGTGCAACAGGGGATCCACTGGGCTTGGAACCAGAAAGCTAGCGTTGATCCCAGTATTAGTGGTATCTACTACAATGATATCCAGCTTTCACTGGGGTTGGCCATGATGGCGCATATATCCCAACGCAGGGGCGGACTAACAACTCATGAGGCCTCCGGGCAATAGGGGATCATGGGGCCCCTGTGTACTTGCCCAAACTCAAAAAAGCCTATGAAAAAGGTACCAGGGGCATCTCATGGGGGCCACTACTGACCCCGGGCCCTCCTGCAGTGCCCGAGTTTCCAAATGGTCAGTCCACCCTGTCCCAACGTTGATCTAAGGTGGACCAAGGTGCTCCTATCTCTATGCATGTCCCAGAGTATACATTCGTATGGATCCGATGCACTGATCATGACACAGACAAAACTCTATTGGTCAACCCTTATTTTTTTGTATTGTAGAAATCAATTTTCTCGGTAAATGTTTGTTATTGTTAGTGGACTGTGGTATTTTGTTTAATGCAGTGATTGTTTCAAGAGATGTTTGAGTGGTTGTTTAGCAATAAAACTATGGTGATAAATAAACAAAGAAGTCCATTAAGGTTCTTTAAATATATTACTGTTGAAGGTAGGGACAAAGCAAACATATAATGGAGTTTGGATTGCTGGGTAGATGTTATGGATTTTTAGGTAGTGCTGTTCTTGGTCTTTGTAAACATCTTGCTGGTGTTATGTAGGTTTTGCATCAGATCTGATGCAGTTTTTGTTTGTGTGATAGCCTTTTTAAGGGCATCTAGTTTTTTTTTATATATGTTTTAATATGCTGGCTTGTGTTAACTTGCTAATTACTGTTCTCTTTATGGTATGAGTGTATATGGTGGTTTGTCTATGGCTGTGTACGGTGTAGCCAATAGTTTGTGAACACCTGACCATCATACCTATAAAATCTTGGTGGACACCCATTCTAAAACAATGGGCATTAATATAAAATTACAGCGCTCTGCACCTTTTTGCAATGATACCACAAAATCTTGGATTGTTTGAAAAATTGTGTCCATGCAGCCAAAAGAGCATTTATGTGGTCAAATGTTAATGGTGGACAAGATGGTCTGGCTTGCGAGCTGTGCTCCAGGTCATTCCAAATGTGATCAGTATGGTTGAGGTCAGATCTCTTTGTAGGCCAGTAGACACCAAACCTATCAAACCAGGTCTGTATGGAACTGCCTTAGTGCACCTGACCTCAATAATTTGTCAGGGCATGCAAATACATTTGGCCACATAGTGTAAATATAATAGATTTTAGAGGAAGCATTTACCTAGGTTTTTAATTTCTCGATTATTGTAGCTTTCGTGATATGACCATCTTTTTCAGATTTAAACTCAATATGCAAAAAGGTCACACTTGTTCATCACACAACAGTATATAGTTTGTCTTTCTTGGTATGCTCCATTCAAAGAAATGGATAGATAATGACGATCAAAGGTTATAGAGTATATTGTGCAGTGATAAGAGTCGTTCTCTCATCTCCTCCAACTACTGTCAGTAAGCAGCCTTTTTCAACCAGATTTCCGTGGAACCATAGGGTTCCTCCAAGGGTTGCTAGGGGTTCCTTGAGCAATGAAAGATTTTTGTCTCTCACCTAAAAAGATCACTGGTTTCAGTGGTTTTGTAGCTATCTGTAATGGGTAGGGGGTTCTTTCCATTAACCATAAATTTAAGAAGCATTCTTTCCACTAAATCACACTAACTTACTGGGAGCTGTAGTTATACCCTATTTTCCGGTGTATAAGACGACTTGCTATACTTAAAAACATACCCCAAAAATCGGGGGTCGTCATATACACGGGGTATACAATGTGAACCTTTAGTTTGTTTGGGCCAAGCTGGCTCAAAACGAACATCCCTAATCTGTCAGCCCGCTGGATGTGCGGTAACACTGTATGTACGGTAGCTTTGGCTACATACAGTTATACAGTATACCTCGCTGAGCCAAGCTGGCTCAAAACAAACGTCCCTACGGTAATCTGTCAGCCCGCTGGATGTGTGGTAATACTGTATGTACAGTAGCTTTGGATACATACAGTATACCGCACTGAGCCAATCACGGCCAGCGATGTATTCTATTAATGAATACAAAGCCTGCTCCGAATGGCTGAGGTTGTGACATCATCAGCCCGCCACTCTGACTCAGCCAATCTGAGCAGGCTTTTTATTCATTAATAGAATACATCGCTCACCGTGATTGGATCAGTGCGGTATACTGTATGTAGCCAAACCTACCGTACATTCAGTATTACCGCACATCCAGTGGGCTGACAGATCAGAGACGTTCGTTTTGAGCCAGCTTGGCTCAGCGCCGTATACTGTATAATTGTATACTGTATGTAGCCAAAGCTACTGTGCATACAGTATTACGGCACATCCAGTGGGCTGACAGATTAAGGACGTTCATTTTGAGCCAGCTTGGCTCAGCGCTTTATACTGTATAATTGTATACTGTACAGTCATGGCCGAAATTGTTGGCACCCTTGATATTTTTCCTGAAAATCAAGTATTTCACACAAAAAAGGTATTGCATTAACACATGTTTTGCTATACACATGTTTATTCCCTTTGTATGTATTGGAACAAATATAAAACAGAGGCAGAAAAGCAAATATGACATAATGTCACACAAAACCCCAAAAATGGGCTGGACAAAAGTATTGGCACCCTTAACTTAATATTTGGTTGCACACCCTTTGGAAAACATAACTGAAATCAGTCGCTTCCTATAACCATCAATAAGCTTCTGACACCTCTCACCCGGAATTTTGGACCACTCTTCCTTTGCAAACAGCTCCAGGTCTCTCTTATTGGAAGGACACCTTTTCCCAACAGCAATTTTAAGATCTCTCCACAGGTGTTCAATGGGATTTAGATCTGGGCTCATTGCTGGCCACTTCAGAACTCTCCAGCGCTTCTTTGCCATCCATTTCTGAGTGCTTTTTGACGTATGTTTGGGGTCATTGTCCTGCTGGAAGACCCAGGATCTTGGACGCAAACCCAGCTTTCTGACACTGGGCCCTACAGTGCGACCCAAAATCCTTTGGTAATCCTCAGATTTCATGATGCCTTGCACACAGTCAAGGCACCCAGTGCCAGAGGCAGCAAAACAACCCCAAAACATCATTGAACCTCCACCATATTTTACCGTAGGTACTGTGTTTTGTTCTTTGTAGGCCTCATTCCGTTTTCGGTAAACAGTAGAATGATGTGCTTTACCGAAAAGCTCTATGTTGGTCTCATCTGTCCACAAGACGTTTTCCCAGAAGGCTTTTGGCTTACTCAAGTACATTTTGGCAAACTGTAGTCTTGCTTTTTTATGTCTCTGTGTCAGCAGTGGGGTCCTCCTGGGTCTCCTGCCATAGCGTTTCATTTCATTTAAATGTCGACGGATAGTTCGCGCTGACACTGATGCTCCCTGAGCCTGCAGGACAGCTTGAATGTCTTTGGAACATGTTTGGGGCTGCTTATCCACCATCCGGACTATTCTGCGTTGCAATCTTTCATCAATTTTCCTCATCCGTCCACGACCAGGGAGATTAGCTACAGTGCCATGGGTTGCAAACTTCTTGATAATGTTGCGCACTGTGGACAAAGGCAAATCTAGTTCTCTGGAGATGGACTTGTAACCTTGAGATTGTTGATATTTTGCCACAATTTTGGTTCTCAGGTCCTCAGACAGTTCTCGTCTCCTCTTTCTGTTGTCCATGCTTAGTGTGGCACAGACAGACACACAATGCAAAGGTTAAGTGAACGTCTCTCCTTTTTATCTGCTTTCAGGTGTGATTTCTATATTGCCCACACCTGTTACTTGCCCCAGGTGAGTTTACAGGAGCATCACATGCTTGTAACATTCTTATTTATCCGCAGTTGTGAAAGGGTGCCAATACTTTTGTCCAGCCCATTTTTGGAGGTTTGTGTGACATTATGTCGAATTTGCTTTCTTTCCTCCCTTTTTTTGTTTTGTCCCAATACACACAAAGGGAATAAACATGTGTATAGCAAAACATGTGTTAATGCAATACGTTTCGTGAGAAATACATGATTTCCTGGAGAAATATCAAGGGTGCCAACAATTTCGGCCATGACTGTATGTAGCCAAAGCTACCGTACATACAGTATTACCGCACATCCAGCGGGCTGACAGATTAGGGATGTTCGTTTTGTGCCAGCTTGGCTCAGCAAGGTATACTGTATATATATTGTATACTGTATGTAGCCAAAGCTACCGTACATACAGTATTACTGCACATCTAGCGGGCTGACAGATCAGGGACGTTTGTTTTGTGCCAGCTTGGCTCAGCGCCGTATACTGTATAATTGTATACTGTAAGTAGCCAAAGCTACCGTACATACAGTATTACCGCACATCTAGCGGGCTGACAGATCAGGGACGTTCGTTTTGTGCCAGCTTGGCTCAGCAGGGTATACTGTATATATATTGTATACTGTATGTAGCCGAAGTTACCGTACATACAGTATTACCGCACATCCAGCGGGCTGGCAGATCAGGGATGTTCGTTTTGTGCCAGCTTGGCTCAGCGCGGTATACTGTATATATACTGTATGTAGCCAAAGCTACCGTACATACAGTATTACCGCACATCCAGCAGGCTGACAGATTAGGGACGTTCGTTTTGAGCCAGCTTGGCTCAGCGTGGTATACTGTACATATACTGTATACTGTATGTAGCCGATGCTACTGTACATACAGTATTACCACACATCCAGCGGGCTGACAGATCAGGGTTGTTCGTTTTGTGCCAGCTTGGCTCAGCGTGGTATACTGTATATATACTGTATACTGTATGTAGCCGATGCTACTGTACATACAGTATTACCACACATCCAGCGGGCTGACAGATCAGGGTTGTTCGTTTTGTGCCAGCTTGGCTCAGCGTGATATACTGTGTGTATATATACTGTATGTAGCCGATGCTACCGTACATACAGTATTACCGCACATCCAGCGGGCTGACAGATCAGGAACATTCGTTTTGTGCCAGCTTGGCTCAGCAGGGTATACTTTATATATATTGTATATTGTATGTAGCAGAAGCTACAGTACATACAGTATTACCGCACATCCAGCGGGCTGACAGATCAGGGACATTCGTTTTGTGCCAGCTTGGCTAAGCTCGATATACTGTATATATACTGTATACTGTATGTAGCCGAAGCTACCGTACATACAGTATTACCGCACATCCAGCGAGCTGACAGATCAGGGACATTCGTTTTGTGCCAGCTTGGCTCAGCGCCGTATACTGTATATATACTGTATACTGTATGTAGCCAAAGCTACCGTACATACAGTATTACCGCACATCCAGCGGGCTGACAGATTAGGGACGTTCGTTTTGAGCCAGCTTGGCTCAGCGTGGTATACTGTATATATACTGTATACTGTATGTAGCCGAAGCTACCGTACATACAGTATTACCGCACATCCAGAGGGCTGACAGATTAATGGGTGTATATTTAATCAAATGTGATATTTTTAAATGGTGTTGCTTTGGAAGGGAGTAGCCCTATAGCCCAAAACCTGTTATAACTGGAAAAATAGGGGGTCATCTTATACACCCAATTGCCTTATACGCAGGCAAATACGGGTAATATTTTTTTAGCAGGGGTTCCCTGAGACTGGAACCGCATGTTTCCCGTACAGCCACCTGTACATGTGAATGGCTGTATGCAGCTAAACTCGTGAACAAGGCATCAGTGTTCAATTGCACATACATGTACAGCGTATTTCACCAAATGCAAAAATGGTGCGTTCAGGAAAATACACTGTGCATTCATACACAGGTAACTGCTGATGCACAAGCCACTGACGTGTACATAAGTATGACTACATACAGTAGGCTGTTGTGGGTTCTGGGAATTTTATGCTAGATGACTTTCAGCCTCTAGATGTCCATGTGCATGTGTCTAAAAACTGGTTTTGGAGTCTATGGTGCACATGCAGGAGCGGTACTAACCCATTGCTATGGTGTCACTAAGATTAGCAGAAAATAATATGACTGCCACTTTTGTATCAGTATAATTACTCTAAATCTGGCAATTTAAATGCAATGTTTATTTAATCACTATTTTTATATGTATTGTTTTTCTCTTCCATCTTACTGGGCCTTAAGCAGACAGATTATTGCTTTTCATTGTCTTTCTCAGCCCCAAAGGCAAAACGGACATGAAATAGGATTAGTAATACAATGGGGAAAAAATAACTCTGCTGATCCCTTCAGTCCTATGGCTACATAAATAGTTAAAGCAGGATTACATAGTAAGTGTCCCTAATAAAATATTAGCCAGTGCTGATGGTGAGCAAACAGTGCCGACCAGGTACCAATGTCGTAAGACTACGGTGCTGAGCACACTTTTGCTTACGTTAGGCGTCTATGTAGCCTCTGATGCAACTACGTGTAAGGTTTCCTAGAAGAGTCACATGCTTTGCTGTTGTAAATGATAAATGGGAGGTGTTTGCCCAGATTGCTGACGTCTTTCATTACTACCTACCCGGCCCCTTTTACGCCCACCCCCTCCCACATCCTCCTTACTACAGTGCTCTGCTGGCTGAATGGAGGCACGAGGCTGCTGGAGCAAAGTCTGCTTGACTCATGTTTTCACTCTGTGACATGAAGGACATAAGGCAGCTCACAGCTTCTCCTTTTTCTGTCTCTTCCTCTCCCATTTGTGCTCTGCACATTTTTCATCTTTCAAGCAGCCGCAAGTGTAGTGCTTACTGAGGAGGATACAAGGATGTTAATTGTTGCAATTATAGGCCAAGAAGAATCAATGAGAGTTAGAAAACAAAAGTACGGGATGGAACATGGTAGCTGTCATCTATACTGCATACTTACATCTTGAATCATCTGCAAAAAAAATCTGCTGCTGCTGTATCTAGTTTACTATATACTCTGCATATATAAATAGCATAAACACATGTATATTACTGAATAATAATGCATCGGTGAGTTCAAAATGGTTTGTAGCTGCTAAGGTACCAGTGTAAGATAAGTGATGAGGCCTCGGAACTTTACTCCCTTACAAAGGCAACGCTGTTTCTCACAGAACTTTAGAAGTGGCTTTTTGGTTCCCTTTGTATTAGTGATGCACCGAAACGAAAATTCAAAATGCACTTGGCCGAAAACCGAAACCGAAATGCGCAGTTTTTAAAAATGAATATATATTTTTGGGAAAAAAATACACTTTCATTAAAAAAAAACCCAATATATACCCCAATTTTTTTGTAAAATATGAAAGAGGATGTTACGGTGAGTAAATAGATACCCGACATGTCATGCTTTAAAATTGCGCACGCTCATGGAATGGCATGAAACTGCAGTACTTAAAAATCTCCATGGGTGACGCCTTAAAAATGTCTACAGGTTAGCAGTGTAAAGTTACAGAGGTCTAGTGCGAGAATTATTGCTCTTTCTCTTACGTTCGTGGTGATACCTCACGTGTGTGGCTTGAATAACATTTACATATGTGGGCATGGCCTACGCATGCTTTCCCCACTATGTGTGAGCCACCACAGTGCCCTTAAATGTATGTAATTTAAGGGCACTGTCCCTTTAAAAAATTTTTTAATCACTTTTATTCTTATCATAAGAAATGCATGCATCCCTTGTGATAGAAATAATCAGTAACAGGTCCTCTTTATGGAGAGATATGGGGTCAATAAGACCCCACATCTCTCCTCTACAATATAAAGCATTGGATCAAAAAAAGCATTGATCTAGTGCTTTAAAGAGAAAAAAAATGGCTGGACTGGGAAGTGCCATCGCTCTGGTCCTCCAAGGGCATAGAGATGAGTGGCGGTCATCTTTCCTTCAGTCATCTTTATGCCCAGCACCAGGATCGATGGTTTCTTAGGTAAGGCTGAGAACTACCGAGCAGCGGCTGGTGGCGCAGCGGGCGGCGGCGAGGGGCGGGGTTTTTTTGGCACCTGTATCGGTGCTTTTTTTTTCATTTCGGTCAAAAGGAGTGTTTTTGGATGAAACGTTTCGGCCACCGAAATTTTGGTGCATCCCTACTTTGTATCTCCTCAGCATGACCTTAACAGTTCTACTGTTCCTCTGTACTCTCAAGCCCTACACCTGCCTTTCTAAACTCTTTTAACATGGGTAAATCTTCAAACTAAAGCCGCCCATACATGGATCAAAATTTGGCTGGTTCATCAGGGACTGGCCAAGATTTGATCCATGTATGGCCAGGATGATTATACCCAGGTCAATCCAACCAGCCTGTCGGATTTTTTACATATGATTACTGGTTGGCAACTAGAAGTAATTGTGTTCTGCCACCTGGGAACGCTCTCTGTGGAACCGTCCATCCTTCCCCGCCGGCAGAACATGATAGCGTAACGGGAGGCATTCCCCTATCAACACTGACTGAAAGAAAGAAAATTGAATCATCTATAGGCTGCTTAACTTTCTAGTATCAGGGAACTTTGCTAACAATTATTATGTCTACAGTTCATGGTACATTAGCGTGATGGTCAATTGAAAGAATGCTGCTTTTGTGGACACCAGGAAGTGCCTCCTCATCTTTACAGACAGCTAAAAAGATTATTTGCATTAGCAGTTAGTATCTGAGAGTCTCCAAATTGCTCAAGGAACCTCTAGCAACCAATGGGGCCTTGGTTGAGAAAGGCTGGCCTACATGGTAGAACCAGTAAAGTCATACTGTATTTTGCACTGATGAGGGCTAAGAAGTCTGAATCATCTGTATGCAAGTTGGTAATACTAGCTCTGGAAAAACTATGGCTATATACCAGTGGCTGAAAGGGGTAGAATGGAAGGATTATAGTGACTCAGCCCACTTACTCATAAGGGAAGACTGAGCTCCTTGTTTTTGGGTTTTGTGCTGGAAGTGAGGATGTGTAAATACTTTCTGTTAAAAGTAGGCAAAGCTCTATCTTACAGTACTTTAGAGGTGAACTTTACAGTTCCTTTTGTATGTGCCCCCACAACCTCAAGGGTCGTACCGTTCCCCTGGACTCACAAGCCCAATGTCATAGAGCCAGCAAAGTCATATTCACTGTGAGGAGTACTTGTATGCAAGTTGCTAATACTCACTCTGTGAAATTATGGCTACATCTGTGCTCTACACCAGCAATTCTAGATATGAGTGATGTTCATGACTTTGTCCACCACCCTATAAGCAGAGACTGAGCTCTTTGTTTTTTAGTTTTGTTCTGGAAGTAAGAACGTGTTAAAAACTTTCTACACTGTTACTCATACAAAAATGTAAAATTACAAACTATAACTCCCATGCAACTAACATACCCACCTCATCAATACCTGTACATAAACCCCCAAACCAAAATAACCCTACCCTGCTCCTAACCCCACCATTCTGAACTCTTATATCCCCCTCCACCTTGGTTCTTTGTTTTCATTTTTCCCTCTAACATCTACTATTATTTTTCTATGGTACAGTTTGTAGCCTGTAATGAATAATTCCACCTAATTGTTGATGATAATATTAAAAAATATAAATCCTAAAGCAGATGTGTTTTTTTATAGAATTCTATCATATCTATATAGAAAAATATTGGGTATGATAGACAGTGGGAGGCAGCTAGCTAGGCCTCACCTAAAAGATTGGCACAATTGGCATTTACTAGCAGTGGGGAGTTCATTAACCATAGCAAGAAATCAGATCATCCTTCAACTGATGTGACTACAGTGGGCTAACATCTGTTTGATAGGGATCATTGCACATTGAACATTTACTCTGCTCTTGCTGAATTATTGTAACTTGCAGAAGAACACCCCCCTTCTCTTCCCCCTTTCCTTGGGTGGTCAACAAGTGCAGTGATAGTGCTGGGCTTTCCCATTGGAAATCCCAATACTCTACAAACACTATAGAATATTTACAAATCAAGTAAAAAAGCTATTAAAAATGGTTTACCAAAAATAATTATTGACCTTTGAGGCAACCATAAAAGTCAAATCATGGCCTGTCCGTGGAAGCCATAATGTGGGTGACTATACCAGACATCTTTAGTCCAACAATCTTTGGGGAAATAGTAATCAGTTGGGTTGGAAACTTTTAAACAGTCACTATTGTTTCCCCAGGGAAAACCTGACATCTGAAATGTCTGGCTGCACCATTATTCTCCCGTTGGCTACACTGACATGAACATGCATGCTCAGTTAAGCTGAACATACAGGTTTATATAAAGATTATTCAAAATAAATATATTGTTAATCGTTTACTCATTCCTTCAGATCATCCATAGCCAACCTTAGATTAACAGACCATACAAGCACTTCTTGACTTGTTAGCTTGTTTTCCTGTCTAAATGGTTATTTGTGGTGTAAGGGATTATGTGGGGTGCATAGAGGAGTCCAGAGGGACCGACTGTTCTGAAATGGATCCTCTCATGTGGCATACACTGTCATGCTGGATAAAGGATGCGAAGAAACACTTTGACTGTATTCCTTTCTATGATGTTTTAGTAACGCTGAATTTCTTGCCTCTCCTACAGGCAGTCTGGTTAGTGGCAAAGAGTTCATTAAGAACTTATTAACTAGTACATATTTCACAGTACAGGACTAAACATTTATCAGGAGTTAGATACCACTGTGCTAGGCATTTGGATGGTATGTCAAACCTTTTAATTACTTTACAAGAGGAATAATGATAATGCAGACCTGCCGGCGCTAGTTAACTTGTACCAGGATTCTAGTAAGCCCTGTAAGTCTGCTCTGCAAGCTGCAGGGATTTACATTGTGTTTTATAAACCCTTTAAATGTTTATAAGTAGAAGGCTGTAACTCAGGGGTATGTTTTACCCTGTGCATACTCTTAAAGTTGTGGCCCTGGCATTGACAAACTGGATGAAAGAAGAACTACTCACATTCTAGCTGATATTTCTGCAGTTTGGCTTAGAGAATGAACGCAGAAATATGAATGGCTTTTTTAAAATAAGTCTCTTGTCTTCTTAAAACATATGACATCTGGTACCTACCTACAGTACCAGATGTCCAATTTTTTTGGGGGGGTTTCGAATAGTGTGGAGAGCAGCTGGATAAGTGAACCTAGGCTTAACAACAAGGGAGGAGACAGCAAAAAACCTGATAGAAGTGCTTACTTTTTTCTTCTCTACCTAGAACTGAAAAAAAATGGAGGTGGTCTACAGTCAGCAGCACCATTGACTGTCTCACTAACTCTATACAAATCCACACCCGTTATAGGGATACAGTGATTGGAATTTCCATGAGTTAGGACCCGTACTCTTGATGTTTGATAGTTTCATATAATAAGAGAGGAGTGTCCACCACATGCGGCTCCTTGGTCTAGAGGAACCTTTGAGCACCTAATTACTGCTGCTGGTTGGGTTAGAGAATATGCATGTTTACTACTCTTATCTCAACTGCATTATCAGTGATGAGTTGGCCGTAGATGAGTAAACAGCTTCCTTGGAGTAAGGAGCAGTAGGACATTTGCCAGTCCTAGGTTCCATTATTGTTTTTCCTTAGACCTCTCCTACATGTAGATATAGGGCAAAAAATAGCCACTACCCCAGTCTATAACTGGCCTGCCTTCACAGCAAGGAGCACATGGAAGGGCGACGCATGTCAGACAACAAAAAAGAAGATACAGTATAGGGATATGCTCTGAAATGCTTGTTTTGTACTTTTATAATCCGTTGGAAAAAACATTTTGCAGAATAAGGAGCAATTCCATATTTATTAACCTTTTGTTAATCCCCTACCACTGTTTAAAGAGATGCTTGAATCAGCGATCAGGTTGTGAATGCCCATCTATACTCATCTATTTCAGGTTTGTGATTTACCTTTGCAAATAAAGGCCTTTTAGGTATTTTTAAAACCTTTGCTCAGTGCGTTTACCAACTAGGCACATATAATGGACCGTACAATTTCACTGCTTCAAGCTAATTGGCAGTGCCTCCAGCCGCCTGCTGCTTGGTAAACAGACTGTGGAGAAATGCCTGGTGGACTGATAGGAATTGCTAAATTTCCCTGCATGTCAGACTTCATACTGAGATTGCTTCAGCATCAAATGCAATTTGCAATTAACTTGATCTTTTCACTTCTTTGGAAATGGAATATTTGACAAATGGAACATTTTGTGTATAGTCATTGTCAATAGTAAAACGTCTCTGGTCTTGTTTTTTTCAGATCCTGTCAATGACCTCAACCTGTTGCTTTTTTCAATACCTCTATCTTGGATTGTATAGAGACTAAGGACATCTGCTGTGTTGGCAGCTGTTTTGTCACTTTTGATGTGACAGTCAAGCTTTTTTTTCGCCATCTTTTTTATATGATGAGGCAAACACACCTGTCAGATCCTCATTTTTAGTAAAAAAAAAAAAAAATCTATAGTTGCTAAATAATTCTGGCACCTGTTCTAAACTGTAATAATGCCAGTAGTAGCCATGATGTAATATTGTGAATGCCATATCCAGAGCAACTATTGAATGCAGAGAAATGTATATAGAGTATAATGCTATAATTCAGTTCTGTGTGATTTGATCCAGAATTTTTTTATAGCTTTGCTTGATTGCATTTTATGTCTATGTTTAGAGCAATTAAGAAAATAAATAATTAGGTATTATGCATGGTATTTGCTTTCCGGTGGACCACTTGGGTCTCTTGGCCATCAGCTATGAGATCTTTCCAGGTATATGCTTTGTGGTTGGCCACTCGGGTCTCTTGGACATCAGCTATAGGATCTTCCCAATTTAGTTTCTGTCTCTGTTTATGCAGATTTTGGAGGCTTGCCATTTCTCAAGACACATCATAATGGCTGATTTATATATGTAAACCGGGGGAATAAAGACATTTCACCACCTTAAAGTAACTGTAAACCCTAACTGAATGAAAGTTTGTTAAAGTGCTGCATATCATAGACAACTGACTTTTTTTTTTCAAATAAAATACTGTTTTCATCGTATTCTTTGTTACATCTCAGTGCTGCAGATCTCTAGCAGTTACTTCCAATCTACATGCATGCATACCAGAAATGGATGCATGGCATTCTCAGTGTGGTCTTCCTGATGGTGACAAGAGTTGCTCATGCCTGTTATGTTTGATAAAATGTCCACTTCAAGTCTCTATTGGATGCCCAAGTGACAGGGTTACAATGCAGAAGCACAACTGGGAGACAGGGACATGATGTCAACAAGAAGTGCTTGAAAAAGGACTTTTGTACCACGATCACCAGGTATCATTTTAATAAAAGCTGCCGATTTAAAAATATTCAGCATGCATTTTGTAATTATATTACCCTGTTAAAGCATAAATGAAGGTTAAGTGTTTGGGTTTATGTACACTCGGTGAGGGATAATGTTAGGTGGTTGAACTTTACAGAATCTACCCATACCTGAAATGTTAGTCAAAGGTGGGCTGACCCAACTACACCCACACAGGTTTTCCAACATGCTAGTTAAGGCCTATTACAGTTAGAGGATTGGTTCCTTTTCACTGAAGATCTTTTTCTGGTGCACCAGGTTTCAGCATGTGTAGCATTAGGAACTCTAATGGCAAGGTCTATTATTTTCCATTGTTCTTGTCAAAAGATCTGGACGATGATCAGCCTTAGGGTTCAACTCTTCTAAGTTTTTAGTCTCTTAATAATAAGGCTAACTAATTACAAACATTTGTTAGGATAATAAATTGGAGCTGAATTACAGTTGTAGCCTTTAGGTTGGAGATCAGGTGTGTACCTTTTTATTGGCTAGTAAGGCTCCTGATGGTAGCTTCAAATCAAATAGTGAAGGTGTGGGCCAGCAAGCCAATCCATGTACATCTAAAGGGAGCTAAAGATATATATATTTTAAAGTGTATTTAAAGTGGAGTTCCAGTCAGTTTTGTGTTTATTAAAAGTCAGCAGCTACAAAAACTGTAGCTGGTGACTTTTAATAAACACACACTTACCTGTCCTAGGGTCCAGCCATGTGCTTACCCGTGCCGCCTCTTCTCTCCTTGGCGCTGGCATCGCAACTGGGGTCACAGGCTGTGACAGTTTACGGCTTCAAAGCCAGGCGCCCAATGCACATGTACGAGTCATGATGTAATTTCTGATTGGTTCAACCCAGGAGACTGTGGGAGGAAGTAGGGAACTTAACTTTTGGCTCACTTCACTGCGGCAAACTGAGCCGGAAGTGGGAGTGGGTAGCTGCCAAAACCAGGTACCAGCTCCCTCCTCCTCCCCAAAAGGTGCCAAATATGGCAGTGGAGAGGGGAGGAGGCAAACAAGTGGAGCTTCCACTTTTGAGTGAAACTTCACTTTAAATGAAAGGCAGCATTTAACAGGTGGTAAATTTGCTACTAAGTAATTCAAAATCTCTTGTGTAGTTGGCTCAACTAAAGCAAGTGATGTAACTAATTTGAGCATCTCTTGCAGTAATCATGTCATGCAGGAGTCAATAGGAGAGAGATTACAAGGCTTTCCAATGGTCTGAATCACCCATCATCACACAAAGATATTTCTTCCTGTTTCCGATCATTTTCTTTACTGTGGAAAAATATCCATGGACCTTAACTCCATTCACCTGCTGACCAAGTCTTCAAGAAGAAGCCCAGTGAGTACAAGATGGTCATTCCTCGTGCATCATTGTGAGAGAGGGATCTGCTTTGCTATGGCCAAACCTGCTTTATCTGGCTGAAGATCTTTCAAATACTATGTAGATAATACAGTACCATAACAATTGAATTTGCTGCATGGTAGGGGATGGCCAAGTTCTCATTGAAGACTCCTGATCACTGCTGTTTGTCATACTGCTGTATCCCCTTGATGTGATGCAGATACTACATTGATGTTTTCTAAATAATGTAATTGGATGAAATGACTCCTGATCAAGCTATTTATATACAGTTGCTTGTGACAGAGCGTAGTGGGGGCTATGTGAACCGTATGCATCACTTCTCTTGGAGAAATCCATTTAGTATGTGTTGTTTATAGTGGAAATGTGGAAAAAAAGAAACGTCGGGAACTGTAGAAGAAACATATTATCTATAAATAGGACTCAATTTGTCTTATTTATCTCTATCCATTTCTAAAATAGGATGCTGGAAAAAAAAAAATCAGTCTATGAAATACATCTATGCAGACCTTTTAATAGGTCTCCATGCACACATCGTATAAAGCTCGGAAAGCTATATGTGGATCTGCTGCTTGTTTTCGAAGAGACATTACAATAAAAGACACATGTAGTACAGCTAACCATAAATTGGCAATCATTCACTGTTCATTTCTGACTTACTGGAATTATGTGAATCGGAGGGTTTACGTGGGTACCCATGTTTCCAAAATTCTTATTTTAAATTGTGTTTAAGGCTCCATGCACACGGGGCGTTTAATAACGCTGGCAACGTTAACCGTGTAAAGAACATGAGTTTTTCAGCGTTTTTTTATTAGCCTTTAGCCTCATTTGCTTTTTTTAGAGTTTTTTTATTCAAAAAAAGTCCAGAAACGCTGGTTTGCTGCGATTTACTACGTTTTACTACGTTTTGCAGTGTTATAGCGTTTTTACAGCTAAAAAACTCCTCTAGAAACCCACTAGTCCTTGTTTTTTTTTTTTTCCAGCCAAAAAACGTACTCACAGTCTATGTGTACATGGACACATAGGATAACATGCCAGGGGGTTTACTAGCTGTAGAAAAAAATGTCAAAAGCCAAAAACAGCAGCTGTAAAAATGTCCAGTGTGCATGAGGACTAAATCTTTTCACGAAGAGATCACAAAAGACCTTTTACATATTAAAGTGGACCTTTCAGTAACAATATGTTAATATATTCCTGTCACAATATACATTAATACTATAATTTTTCAGAAACATATATGTTTAGAAAGCAGTCCTTGGGCTCCAGTCAGGTGACTTAGTCTGATGAGATGAAGTGAAATCCGTTTGCTGCAGGCAGGAGGAAGCATTTCCTTAGTCTTCTCTCCCCCGTGATCATACCACAACATTGTAACTTTGTAGTAAGATGTGACATTTGTGGACACCGCTAAGAACTGCACAGACACCAGAATATACGTACATGACCATCATCTCAGTGTAAAAGGTAGATGCTGATTCTGGATAGTGCTTGAGCAAATATGGCACCATCCTTCTGGAGAGAAAAGCAGAGAAACACGTTGGCAGGGAGAGAACTGTGATCCTTCTAAAAGGTAATAAATACCTGTGTAAGTATTAATTAAACATTACTTAGCAAGCATGCACTTAACATGGATAAAAATATATGATGCTAGGTCCACGTCACTCTGGACACCACTCAAAATAGGTTTGTTTGTTGTGTCCAAGGGAAGGATCTGTTCAACTTATTATTACAGGTACTTATATAGCGCTGTCAATTTACACAGTGCTTTACATATATATATTGTACATTCACATCAGTCCCTAACCCTCAAGGGGTGTACAACCTAATGTCCCTAACTCACATTCACATACTAGGGCCAATTTAGACAGGATCCAATTAACCTACTGGCATGTCTGGAGTACCTAGAGGAAACCCATGCAGGCACAGGGACAACATGCAAACTCCAGACAGGTGGTGCTGTGGCTGGGATTTGAACCAATGACCCTAGTACTGCCAGGTGGAAGTGCTACCCATTTAGCCACTGTGCTGCCCAACTTAGGGGCTTTTACTGCTGTATGAAGCCCTGGCAGGGCAATTTCCTTAGAACCGTGGCGTGGTTGTGACAGAGTAAGTTTGAATTTCCAGCCAAATTACATGTAAACAGCTTTAAGGTGTTCTTCATATATCATCATGGAGAATTTACAGTACTTGAGGGCAGAAGGCACAAATGCCCATCAGCATACTCTCCATAGGATTTTCTGAAGGTTCACTAAAGCTGGCCATACATGGAGCAAGTTTCAGCTTGTTCATGATAAATCAGCTGCATTTTAAGCTGTGTATGGCCCTGTTAGCACCCTTCTTCTGTCTGAAAATTGCAGGAGCCAGGTGGGAAATTGTTGGCCAAACAGCGGCTCCATCCTTTCAGATGAAGTTAGTGTTGGATTATTTGACAGCTGCGGGATTTGGCTGTCAGAATACAGTGCTCAACAAAGGAGATTCCTCCACCCATTCTGTTTAACATGGATGAAGGAATTTATAGATTCTTTTTGTTAAGCCAGCTTACAATGTATGGCCAGTTTAAGACAGTAGCTTGTCTGAAAACCTCTAAAGAAAGTCACTACCATGCTAGATGTAGGATTAAATGTCCCCACTTCTGGTCAGCAGTAAAAATGTGGTGGACTGAACCCTTCCCCACTCTACTGAAAATAAAGGGACCCAAAACACAAAGCATAACTTTAATGTGATCCCGTTAGAAATATTCATCTTAGTGAGTCACTGATCTAGAATAAACATGCTGGACAAGAGTTCAGAATTCACTTCCAGATCTATGGTTACTAGGTAGTAAAGCAAAGTGGCAACCCTGGATCCTGCATGCTTCAAAAACAAGTCAGCAGCTCCTGTATTTATCTCCAAACAAATTTCCTAATGATGTCATCTCCATCACTTTGTGCAATTCAGTGCTCCTTTGGGCTCGTTTACACTGTAGTAGCCCATTGAGGAGTGATCCATGTTGGGACCCTTTTCAGAGGGAATTTGACAGGCAGTGAGGATGAGTCTTCACTGCCTGTTTGAACCCCTTAAGAGGTAGCACCATTGCACTGCAACCGCCTGCAATGTGGTGGCTGCAAAGCCCGTTAGCCCGAATGGGTCCGCAATCAGTGGGCAATATGGGGAGAGAGAATTTTTGCTGCTTTGCATTGTGACCATGGCATGTGTATACCCCCCATATATCTGTCTTTCCAGCTTGGGGGGCATGGAAAAACATGGCATAACCACCAGTTTTTACTGTCTACCCAACCGCCGTATAAATTACAGCTGGCATCTAACTTTTGAGGTGCTATCAATGGAGCTGGCTCCTAAAAAATTCTGCTGGCTTTGGATTGGACAGACTGGCTCCTGAATTTCACATTAATCAGTCTACCCATAACCAGGGACGGACTGACAACTTATGGGGCCCCGGGCAATAGGGGATCATGGGCGCTTGTGTCCTTGCCCAAACTCAAAAAAGCCTACCAAACTCAAAAAAGGTACCAGGGGCATCTCATGGGGCCCTCTACTGACCCCGGGCCCTCAGGCAGTGTCCGAGTTTCCAAATGGTCAGTCCGCCCCTGCCCATAACCAAATTGGTGTAATATAATTCCCCAAATCTAGCAGTCCTAAGTAGAAAAATAGACTGCTTCATAGTCTTGGTTTTAAATGTCGTCTACCTTGTGCTCACCATCTAGAAGAAAATGAACCAAAGAACATTCTCAGCATGAATGGTTGTAAGACATTGCCCAAGAACTGCTTGACATTTGAGCATGTTTGTTATCCTGCTGGCTTGGAGACATATATATTCTTTTGAAAAAAAAAAAAAAGAATGAGTTTGAACTTTGTAAGGACTTTCAAACTCTATACTACAGCATAACTGGAATACGCACAAAGTTCAGAAACCAGTTGTAGTGGCTAAACTTTGCCTCTAAGCACTGTTAAGATCTAATCTGAATAAACCTTTTTATGAGGACAATTTGCATGCATTTTTAGTTTCACTTTGTTATAATGAGCCAGGCTCTTGATACATACAGATGGAAAGCAAATATGGGAATTGTTTGACTTGCTAAAGGATTTGTAATTCCATATGGCTAGTTTTGTGATCCAAGGACACCTATGGAAAGATTCTTGACCTCCACTTCAGCAGCCCATTTGATTAAAAAGACGTCCCCAGCCTCCTGATTGGACAAAGATAGGCAACAGAAAAGTGTTTAGTCACTGGACACTTGTTCCTTGTTGGCACATGTACTACAGAAGAACCCAATTGGTTCCAGATGGTGGACTTTCTCAGTTTGAGTATTGCTATGCAAGGACTTTGCAACTGGCTGATAGCAATGATAGCAACAGTAAAATCAGTCTGTATATGCAGTAATGCATGCCTGTTATACTTACTGTGGAACCTAAGGGGTTAATCCTCTGCATTGTGTAAAAAAGGCTGTGTGATCCTTTCTTCTCTGTTTCTCCCCTTTTTTCAAGCAACCACCCCTTATCTTCAGACTGGCATGCACATGCTCAGTTTGGTGTGTATTGCTAGTGAGGTTTTTTTTTTCTGTCTTGGGAGAGTGCTTGTGATCATCACAGGGCCAATCAGCACTGTCCAGACTGAGGTCAGGGGTTTTGCATCCTCCTAGAGCAGAAAGAAAACTCCTCCTACAAGCTTTAGCTAGTGCTGGGCTGGACACTGATAGAAGCCACAAGACTGCTCTAACTGCTGATGAGAAAAGGTATTTAGCAGTTTATTTTTACTGAAACAATTGAACTTCCATGTTCTGTGTACTGTGGGAGACCAGATATAGTGAATGCAGGGTCCTGGGTTTAGTAACACTATAAGTGTACACTATATAATTTTAAAATATATAACTTGTAGTGATAGGTGATGTTTAGATGTGCGCCTAAATGCATCTGATAAGCATTGTGTATGCAGATCACTTTTCAGAGACATGACAGGCGGTGAGAAGGTGATATGATTCCTGCTCACCACCAGTTTTAACCGTGTCAAAAATGCATCAGTGCACCGCATGCCTTGTTTGTGGCACATCTCCATTGCTTGAATGGATCGCATTTGGCAGTGGTGCTGTCTGGTGGGCATGAAGCAAATCATCATGACCGTAGTGTGTGAGAATCTCCAGAAATGCGGCTCAATTGTGTATTTTTAACGACTCCTAAACGCAAGTCTAAACAAACCCATGTTAAATTTGACTTTTAGCACCAACTCAGGTGAAAGCTGGTACTACAGTTCATGCACTTCCTGTGCACAATTACAGTAATATCGCGGTTTAAGAGTTCCTTGGTTAAAGTAATTTTCGGCTTACAAATGAAAATCCACTGAAAATAATGCATCGGTTTACAAATATTGTATGAATTTTTTTTGCAATACGAAGTGTATGTCAGTGCTGATTTTTAAATGCAATTGCTGGCTCTTTTTTTTTCTTCACTATAGCTCACAGAATTAGCTGTCACTTTCCCCAAAGTTAAAGGAAATGTTGTTTCTTTTAAGAAACTAAAAAGAAACATTGTTTGCCCCCCCCCGCTTTCCTGACCTGCCAGGCTGCATGCTCTGAAAAGGGTCTGGTATGGATTTTGGGGAGGACCCCCATGCCATTTTATTTTAAATGTTGGTGAGGGAGTTCCCCTCCATACCAGACACGAAGGGCTTGGTATGGATGGGAAGGGGGGCCCCACGCAGTTTTTTAAAGAATTTTTTTAATTGCCAGCAATTCTTTTACATTCAGCTGTCAGTGGGGAACCCCGCTGACAGATGAAATATTAACACATGGTTGAAACTACTAAAATGCCACATGACTTGATAAAATAACTCATGCGGTATTTATTAGTGTTTACTTTTTTCTGATCTCCGGAACAGATTAATTGGTTTTCAATGCATTCCTATGGGAAACGGCGTTTCGGTATAAGAATTTTTCACTATAAGAAAAGTCCTGCAGAACGAATTAAATTCTTAAACCGAGGTATTACTGTACATTAAAGTAAAGGTCGTGTCTAAAAAAAAAAAAAAATAGGAAAAACAAAAAAATCAATGGCTTTAGAGAAACTGAGCAAGTGTATTTGCTGCTAGTTGTTTGCATGGTAAAAATGTCTCAGTGTTGCAGAATTCAGTCACATGCAGGCACTTGGGAATTTATGCTGCATTATTTACGTACTAATAGGCAACATAATGCTTGACCATGCAGTTTTTTTTTTCTTTCTTTTTTTTTTGCTCAGTGTATATATCAATGAGCAAACAGAGCCGGGGAAGTTATATCTGTCCAATGTTATTTTATAAACATAGCATAATGGAGACTCTGCAGGAGGCTGCATGCTCAGTGTTGCTATAACAGACCTTTCTCAAACATTAACATGTCTCACATGTTTCCTGGATCATCACTAAAGTCGCTTCCCTTTTTTTTTTAAAGAAAATTCACCGTCTTCCATTTTTCTGTGATTTTAAATCTGTGTAGCCTATAGCTGATGTTTTGAGCTCTTACCGTTGTGGGAGCGCGCTCAGTTCTATTGATTTGCAGTCGTAATAGATATTAAGCCCCATACACAAATTTGCGTTTAACGCGCGGGTTGGAGCATGCTATTACACGTGTCATCAACAGCAGTGTTATAATAGATTCTCTTCACATATGTGCACTGCAGTGCGTTTTATAAACTAGCTTAGGTCAGCTCATTTTTTTTTTTTGCTTTTATGCATTTTGAGGCCCATAGGTTTTATTTGAAAAATGCAGGATGCATTAAAAATGTCTGTCAACACACGTGTAAAATGTGCATCGAAAAATGCATAAAACACATGAAAATGCAAAGCTGTGAACCTAGCCTTAAGCTCACCATGTATGTTACAATGTGTACAGTATCCTTTAGGGCTTATTCACATGTTTTTTGATCTCTGAAGAGTGATCTGCATTTGGAATGATCTTCAGAGAGCATTTGACAAGCGGTGAGGAGGTGTTGTATCATCTCCTCACCAACTGCTTTAAAGCGGTAGTAAACTAAAAAAAAAAACTGGTCCCCCTGCAAGTGAATGGCATAATATTCTAGTATATGGCAGTACAGTGGCTAAATGGTTAGCACGTCTGCCGGGCAGTACTAGGGTCCTTGGTTCAACTCCCAACCATGGCACCACCTGCCTGGAGTTTGCATGTTCTCCCTGTGCCTGTGTGGGTTTCCTCTGGGTACTCCGGTTTCCTCCCACACTCCAAAAGACATGCTGGTAGGTTAATTGGATCCTGTCTAAATTGGCCCTAGTATGTGTATGTATGAATGTGAGTTAGGGACCTTAGATTGTAAACCCCTTGAGGGTTAGGGACTGATGTGAATGTACAATATATATGTAAAGCGCTGTGTAAATTGATGGCGCTATATAAGTACCTGTAATATTAGCACATAATGACAGACAACTGTAAAACAGACCCCTCCAGCAGCATGCTGACAGGGCTTCCATCTTCATCTTCCAGGTTTGTGGGTTCCGACTGTTTAAATGACCAATCTGCATTGACGTCACTCCTGCCCATGTACATGGGAGTCACAATCATGGCACAGCACTCTCAGCAGATGGCACATTCGAGTGTGTGCACCAGTAACCATCTGCTACCAATGTGAATATCTCCTAAATGGTGCATATTTAGGAGATATTCACTGTACCTATAGGTAAGCCTTTTTGTATTCTTACCTGTGGGTTCAGATGAAAAAGTGGACTTTACTATTGCTTTATCCCCTTCAACCCCACGCTAGTGTACAACAACTGCATGCATTGCATGCGTTTGTGTGGTGCTTGCAGAGCAGCCTCATTCACTTGCAACAGGGGGTATAATTCTGGCTGAAAAACATTACAGCAGTGATGTGTACATCCCTGTATGCTGCCTCTGCAGCTACAGGGGGAGTACTTAAGGGGCTCAGCTGTACAGTTTTTCCGCCCTCACCCTGTAGTGTGAACGAGTCCTTACAGCGGTAGTAAACCGCACTTAAAGTGTTACTAAACCCAGGACCTTGCATTCACTATATCTGGTCTCCCACAGAACACACAACATGGAAGTGCAATTATTTTAGTAAATATAAACTG
The DNA here is from genome assembly GCF_062004578.1 of Staurois parvus. Classification (NCBI taxonomy): domain Eukaryota; kingdom Metazoa; phylum Chordata; class Amphibia; order Anura; family Ranidae; genus Staurois; species Staurois parvus. The sequence continues at coordinate 427,160 of NW_028318730.1, read as the reverse complement.
CTAAATACCTTTTCTCATCAGCACTTAGAGCAGTATTGTGACTTCCAACAGTGTCCAGCAGAGCACTGGTTAAAGCTTGTAGGAGGAGTCTTCTTTCTGCTCTACGAGGATGCAGAACCCCTAACCTCTCTCTGGACAAGTCTGATTGATCCTGTGCTGATCATATGCACTCTCCCAAGAAAAAAAAAACCTATCTAGCAATACAGACTAAACTGAGCATGTGCAAAATGTCTACAGATTCAGTCTGTCTTATCAGGAGATAAGACGTGGACATTTGAACAAGAGGAGGGGCAGAGAAGACAGAATCTAATGGCATTTTTACACAATGCAGAGGAGGTTCCACAGGGAGTATAACAATCATGCTTTACTGCATATACAGATTGATTTTACTGTTGTGGGTTTAGAAAGACTTTACCAAAAAAAAAAAGTTTTCCCCTGCAATGTAATGTCATGATGTGCTGGTATGCATCGCATACTAGCACATTATGAAGGACTTACCTTAAAATGAAGCCCTCCTGGGACACGCTGTCACCGCTGTAGAGGCTTCCATCTTCTCCCGGCCTTCCTTCTGGCCGTCTGACTGGTGGAACCAGGATGACGTCCTGGGCCATGGCACAGTGGTCTGAAGGAACAGCTCAGCTATGCTGTTCCTTCAGAGCTCATGTGCCGGCTGCCAAAAGGAGCTAATATCTCGTAAACGGTGCACGTTTATGACATATTCATTTTACCTACAGGTAAGCTTTATTATAGGCTTACCTGTAGGTAATAGTATAAAAAAAGAGTTTACTACCACTTTAAATCGACCAACAAGTATCTACTACAAGGGCCTACCCGATTGGATACACACACATGGACAAATCCCCTGACACGGCTATTGTATTCTGGCAGCAGCTGCCAGAATACCCAAACAGTAGCAGCATTGGATTGGATGGAACTGCTGTTCAAAGACCCTGCATTCACTATATCTGGTCTCACACAGTACACACAACATGGAAATGCAATTATTTTAGTAAATATAAACTGCTAAATACCTTTTCTCATCAGCAGTTAGAGCAGTCTTGTGACCTCAGCAGAGCACTAGTTAAAGCTTGTAGGAGGAGTTTTCTTTCTGCTCTAAGAGGATGCAGAACCCCTGACCTCTGTCTGGACAGCGCTGATTGGCCCTTTGCAGATAACATGCACTATCCCAAGAAAAAAAAACCTCTCTAGCAATACGCATTAAACTGAGCATGTGCAGAAGGGCTACGGGTTCAGTCTGTCTTATCAGGAGATAAGATGTGGACATTTGATCAAGAGGAGGAGCAGAGATGTCAGGATCAAATGGCCTTTTTACACAATGCAGAGGATTAACCCCTTAGGTTCCACAGTGAGTATAACAAGCACGCTTAACTGCATATACAGGCTGATTTTACTATTGTGGGTTTAGTAACACTTTCAGCCAACATTTTTCCACTCAACTCCTTAAGTTTTTTTAATCCAAGGGTGCCAAGTGGGAGGGCCAACCATGAATCGAATTTTGACCACTTCATCAGGGACCATCTGAAATCGGCAAGCATAAAAAACACATTTAGTGATTTTCTAATGAACACATGACCGTATGCATTTTTTATTACATCTGTCATTTCACCTTTAAAAAAGAAAGGAGAGTTGCAGGTATTGGAGGCATTCAGTAGTTATCTATAACTAGATCTCATAAAATCCAGGGACAAACCTGTTTCTCTGCTATGAATCTTATTTCCTCCAATCTACTATCCATACAAGGCCATGGGCCAGCAAAGCTAATAATCTATCACATGTTCCGCTTAACTTCTTCCCCTCTAAAGGCTATAGGCACTGGGAACGACCTTGGTAAATAAAATGTAGGTTATTCATTGAAAGCACAAGGGCGGCCATGCATTTAACAAGACTGGTTCCCAGCACCCCCCCTCGCCCTCCAGGGACCCTTTGCTTCTTTTTCATTTCCTGCAGATCATTAACAAAGAGCAGTTTGAGTGTCACAGGTGAGAGTACCGGGCCTGCTTGGCGGCAAAGCCACACCGCCTGCTTTACCTGTAGGTATGTATATGCAAAGCAGATTTCCTGAATGTCTGCAGATTTGTGCTTTAAGTCACATGAGGAAGTCCTGCTGCACGTACATGTCTTTTCATGCAGACTTAGCCGACAAACCGCACTGTACCTTCTGTATTATCTTCATACCTCGCAGAAAAAGCAAGTCTAACCATGCTGTTCTGCTAATTGTAACCTGGGCCCCCTCCCTCCATCCTACGCTCACGTTTTTAAAAGCTTTACTTCCCTGCATGAAACATAAAGTTACCGATTGGCATTTCTACAATATTATCCCGCTTCCAGCACAATTCAGGGTTTGTACGTCACTTGCTTGCTGCAATTTAAATGAAAGATTTAAAGCTGAACAACTCTAGGCAGTTATATCCGACAATTAATGAAGCTCTGTGTTCATTAACCCCTTGCCCTCCAGAGGATTTACCCCCCTTCCTGACCAGGATATTTTTTTTTGCGTTGCAGCGCTGCGTTATTTTAACTGACAATTGTGCGGTCATGCAACGCTGCACCCAAATGAAATTTCCATCCTTTTTTCCCATGAATTGAGATTTCGGTGGTATTTGGTCGGCTGTGCGTTTTTTTATTTTTGCGCTATAAAAAAACGACAATTTTGAGAAAAAAAACAATATTTTTGACTTTGCTATTAAACACGTTCAGTAAAATGTTTTTTAAAAAATCACATTTCGACACAATGATCCCCAATTGCCCGGGGGCCCCATGAGTTGTCAGTCCGCCCCTGGGGAGGAGAACTGTTAGTAACAAAACAGTCCTTCTCCCCATCGCACATGCTCGGTAATCACCGGGTGCTGACAGGTAATCACTGGCCGGGACCCAGTGATTGACAGCCACGGCTGCGATTGGCCCAGAAATGCAAGATCATGTATATATATGTGATTTGGCACACCCGTGCCACCCTGTAGCAGTATTTCTGCTATAGGGCGGATGGGAAGCGGTTAAGGGCCGGTTCACACTATAGAAATGCAAAATGCAGTCCAGATGTGTTTCCACATGCCCGATTTTGACGCCTACTGGTGAGTTTTTGATGCCTTCTAGTGTGTTTTTTATGCATTCTAGTTAATTTTTTCCCCTCTCTTTTTCTTCAATTGAAATATGGACATGTGCATTCCAGTGTATTTTTTATGAGTTTTACCAAGTTCCAGTACATTTCTGTGCAGAAAAAATGCAGCATGTACTACTTTTTGTTTCTGCAACCGGAACGCACTGGAACTGCAAGCACTGTTGTGAACTATTATTATACAGGATTTATATAGCACCAACAGTTTGTGCAGCGCTTTGCAATATAAAGGGAGACAGTAAAATTACAATACATTTCAGTAAAGAAGGAATAGGAGAGCCCTGTTCATGGAGCTTACAATCTAAAGGAAGGGGGAGGTGGTACAAGAAGTGATAGCTGCAGGGGATGATCTCATGGAGGTGACTCAAGTACAGTACAGGTGGCATAGGCTTCCTTGAATTGTGAGAAGTGAGTTTTCAAAGATTGCCTAAAGGCAGACAGCGTGGGGGCTGACAGGACATACTGCGGTAGGGAGTTCCAGAGGATGGGAGAGGCTCTGGAGAAGTCCTGGAGGCGACCTTTGGAGGAGGTGACGAGGGAGCTAGAGAGCAAGATATCTTGGGAGGAGCGGAGCGGGCGATATCTGAGGGTGAGGTTGGCGGTCCTGCATTGTACGTGAGGTCAAGAAAGCCCACCCACAACCTAGGATGGTGGAAGAAGGCACCAGCTGCTGGGGAAGAGAGGAATAAGTTATAGTACCCTTTCATATATCACCTTAGTCATCATCATCTAGGCGACATTAGTAGGTAACTTTTGCAGTGCACCAGAGGAGCCATTGAAAGGATATATTTATATAGCTTTGCTTCATGTCAGAGCTGCCCACCTGATGACTACTGAAGTAGTGATCAAGCACCAGTAAGAAAGTCAAATAAAGCTCAGATCCACAGAATGAAGTGGAAGCAGGGAGATGCTTATTTGCAGGTCCCCAGGTACAGTATTCTCCCCAGCAAGGAGAATGATGAGAATAGTAGCGACATCACCAAATCTCACTCCACATTTTGTCAGACTGTAAGTCACAGACAGCAGTGCCTTAGATGATATGACACTGCAGATGGGTTTCCTCTGAGTACTCCGTTTTCCTTCCACTCTCCAAAGACATGCTGGTAGGTTAATTGGATCCTGTCTAAATTGGCCCTAGTATGTATATGTATGAATGTGAGTTAGGGACCTTAGATTGTACACCCCTTGAGGGTTAAGGACTGATGTGAATGTACAATATATATGTAAAGTGCTGTGTAAATTGACAGCGCTATATAAGTACTTGAAATAAAATAAATAAAAAATATATAATTTTTATTCTCCAGGTTCAGATTATATACATTACTAAATTTATTTTTTGCAAACTGTAAATACCTGAATTTGACTAGGTATCAGCTTCTTACTAACCAAGAGTAAAAAGCACAATGCCGATGGATTCTGCTGCAGTGCTGATGCACTGAGGACATGCTGATAGGAGAAGAGAGCAGAGTGATGTTTCTCCTTTCACTGTCCGTTCTTGGGACAGTACCTGTAAGTTGGTCTTAAGTCCACTTATTAGAATCAAGACCCCCTCCCCTTGTAAAAATTGCATGTAGGTAGTTGCAAATGTACCTGTAAGAAACAGCTGTACCTGTAAGGAAAACGTATTCAGTGTATACACACACACACCAACTTTGATTGGGGTTGGGTTCACTTTACTGCAAGGTATGCTTAACTGTAGAAAAGAAATCAGATCTCATGCCCCGCTACACTAGGCTGTGCTGTGTGGCAAAGCTGTGAAAATCTCAGGACTGCATGGACAGAAATGCAACACCCTATTGTGTGTAAAACAGCTCCCTTACATGTATTTGATCTGTGTATTTAACTCTTTGCATGTTCAGCTTTGAATTCCTGTCGGACCTTTATTACTCACAAGAACCTTAGCCCCGACCTTGTATCCGCTCCTTTTTAACCGATTTCCGAATGCTGCTACAGTTTACTCTCATGCAACAAGATTTTTTTCCTCTGTAATAGGGAATGATTCTGTAGATGCAAAAGATTTTCCGTGAGCCGGGATTGGTTGCTCAGTGTTCTGTGCGCTGTGTGACTGCGGCAGGCGAAGCTCAAATTGGTTTTGTCACTTGTGACTATCACGCAGTTTGGGGTCAGCTATGGGTAGAGCTACGTGGGTGATTTTAATCTTCCAGCCATCATGCAATAGTGTGACTGTTAGATTTGTGCTAAGGCGGGAATAGACAGATCAGTTTTCTGGAAGTGATTAATCATGGAAGAGGTGTAACTATTTTGTGATGTTGTGCTCATGAAGAAATACTGATTCATGGGTTTATTGGAATAAAACAGGGAAGTGCCTGAGTTTCTTTCTATAATGATGAGGTTGATGCAAGGAGCTAGCTGCAGAAATACATGACATTCATGTGTTGGTGCTGGTGTCAGTTTCCCTAGGTACCAAGCTTTCCTAAGGCTTAGTTCACACCTATGCTTGTTGCGTTTGAGCCATTTCTGCATTGTGTTGCATTTTTGATGCGTTTTGCGCTTTTTTAAAATTGTTGCTAGGCAGATTTAAAACGCATAAAAAATGCAATACATTTTTTCCTGCAGCATTGCCATTGAAATCTATAGAAACAAAAAAACGCAACTTTTTGCTTAAAAAAAAGTCCCTGACCCTTTCCAAAAAACGCACCGGGTGAAAACACACAGGTGAGAACATGTCCCATAGGAAAACATGTTAAATAGACTGTACTGCGTTTCTTCAACAAAAACGCTTAGGTGTGAATCTAGGGTAATTGTAGACCTTCCTTTTCTGCAGATATGAATGACTGATTCCTGAAAACAAACACAACATCCAGTCCATTCAGGATCAGCTTATCCTGTCCGCCTCTGACCTGTCAGGGCTGTATAGCTCTTCAGCTGATACAAGATTACCCAGCTAGCCGCGGTCTGTCACTTATCCCGGAAGAGGATTCCTAGTCACTAAACATCCCCTGCTCTTTCTTTGTAGGTGTCACGCAGTATCTGTGCTCTGTTTAGATCTATACATGTGCAGGTTTTTTTTTTTGTAGGTATGTTGTCATGTGTCAATGTGTGTGCATTGACATGCCTTTTTAACCCCTTGACGCCGAGTGCACGCAAATATATGCGGCCTCTTGGCATCTGGGCGTTGATGCTGCATATTTGCGTGCAATCAGAAATTGCGCCCTGCATGCTCCCAGCACATATGTCCGTGACACACGGATAAATCCCGATCTCCCATTTCGATCGGGACCTTTTCCGATCATGTGACCACCGTTATGGTGAATCACAGCGGTCACATGACCATTAAACCCGCCGCTGAAACTCTTAAAGGGCCGGGAGGTACCGGCGCAAAAAGGTTAAAAAACGTGTAAAGCTCAAAACGACACTTCCGTATTTATCATGTGTATAGCAGCCAACTAAATTGCAGAGGCTGCCCTATGCGTGAAGCATGAAAATGCACATAGGCACAAACATTATAAGAGCTCATTCACACATGAAGTGCTGGCTTGCAATGGGCTCAATCCAATGAGGTATATGCCACCTTGTGGACCTATCTCTTGTATTTATAATTGACATTGTTACTAGGGATGCACCAAACTTTCGGTGGCCGAAACGGATGTTTTTGCCCGTTGGCCTAAATAAAAAAAAAAAGCACTGATTCAGGTGCTGAAAAAACCTCACCCCTCGCCTCCATCCGCCTGCCGGCCGCTGCCAACCACTGATCGCCACTTAGTAGTTCAGCCTTTGATCCCGGCACTGGGTATAGAGATGAGTGAAGGAAAGATGGCCGCTCTATGCTCTTTTAGGACCGGAGCGATGTCACTTCCTATTCTGGCCATTTTTTTTTTAAGCACTAGATCAGGGGTGTCAAACTAACGGCCCTCCAGCTGTTGCGAAGCTACAAGTCCCATCATGCCTCTGCCTTTGGGAGCCATGCTTGTAACTGTCAGTCTTGCAATGTCTCATGGGACTTGTAGTTTGGCAACAGCTGGAGGGCACCCCGTTTGACACCCGTGCACGAGATCAATGCTTTTTTTTAATCTAATGCTTTATATTGCAGAGGAGAGATGTTGGGTCTTATTGACCCCATATCTCTTCAAAAATAGGACCTGTCACTCATTATTTCTATCACAAGGGATGCATGCATTCCTCCTGATATGAATAAAAGTTATTTAAATTTATTTTAAAGGAACAGTTAAAAAAAAACAAAATAAAAAAAAATTAAATACATTTTTTAAAAAAAGTTTAAAGTGCCCCCGTCCCACCCGTGCTCGCATGTAAATGAACGCATACGTAGGCCATGCCCACATGTAAATGGTGTTCAAACCACACACGTGAGGTATCGCCACGAACGTCAGAGCAAAAGCGATAATTCTCTCACTAGACCTCCTCTGTAACTTTACATTGCTAACCTGTGTGAAATTTTTAAAGCGTCACCCATGGAGATTTTTAAGTACCGCAATTTCACGCCATTCCATGAGCGTGCACAATTTTAAAGCGCGACATATTGGGTATCTATTTACTCGCCGTAACATCCTCTTTCATATTGTACAAAAAAATTGGGATATATATTGTTTTTTTTAATCAAAGTGTATTTTTTCCAAAAAATATTCATTTTTAAAAACTGCGCGTTTCGGTTTTCGGCCAAGTGCATTTTGAATGTTTGGTTTCAGCACCAGAATTTTTATTTCGCTGCATCACTATTTATTACTGAGCTCTGGGAGTACAGCTGTGCAGATGCAGATAGTTGCAGCCCTCCAGCCTGTACAAAGTATTGACAAGCCGACAGTGGCTGCAGCTGTTTGGATGGAATGGCACATGGAGCGGTTGCACTCTGCAAGAGCAGTTGCTCAGAGCTTAGTTAATGAGGTAAAGATTCACTTTGCAAAGAATACCCAATCACATGCAAGGAAAATGATTGGATGATGGAAGTCAACAGAGCTTCCCCCCCATTTACTAAGCTCTGGAGCAACTGCTCTTGCTGAGTGCAACTACACTTTGTAAAGTGCACAATTTATTTACCTTTAGTAAATCAACCCTCATGTCTACAGTCGTGAAAAGTTGTGTCTTTTGTGGTCATGCGGGCAGTTGGGGGCTAGTAAAACCACGGCTCAACCACCTGGTTTTACCACCACTGACTTCACGCATTAACAAGCCCTTATAATGTTACATACTTTAGAATGTACGCCCCTTGATGGTTAGCGACTGATGTGAATGTACAATATATATGTAAAGCGCTGCGTAAATTGACGGTGATGTATAAATACCTGTAATAATAAATAAATAAATCATGTGGCCATGCAGTTCAAATCTCAAGCCCCCATTCGTGTAGTTCATATGCGAGCTTTCGTACATAGGGCAGCTCATTCATTTTTTTAGATGCCCCTGCATATGATAAACGCGGGGCAAAAGCCCAAGCGCCTTTTTTTTTAGCTTTGCACGTTTATTTGTTTGCGTGTCTTTTTGTCACCTGCAAAACCATGCACCTTGCTTCCTATGTTTGGGGTGCCATCAACATTTTTTTTTTTTTTTTTTGCACGGTTCATTAATGCGCGAAAAGTGGTGCGATTTTTCATGTGCTACGCAAGTGCGAATTCAGCTTGAAGAATGCCCCTGCGCTTGTCGGTAGCATAGCAGGTTGCTTTCTTTCTGTCGCAGATGTAGGAATGGTTTGCAGAAAGGAAAATAAATATTTCCACTACAAAAATGCAGATGAGAAGTCTCTGTACATCAGGAGGGTGTCAGTGGCTGCTTCCTTTTATGTGGTTTTTTTTAGAGAGCAGGCCCAGGCCATCCAGATTTAGATCGCGTTCCAGCGCTGGCTAAAGTGCTGTGTGACAAGTCTTGTGACTCTGTATCAGCCTGGAATGCATGAGAGGGGCTGGAAGGCACTGCCTTTCCTCTTTACCCGTTCTGTTCAGCTGGGAGAGCCTTTTTTGTGATTTCCTTTTAAAGGCATGATTCCAAACAACGCCAAAAAAAAAAACTCTGATGTTCTTGGGGAGGGAGACAACTCCGAGCCTTCTGCTCACTTCTTTTATAGCAGGGCTGCATTTTAACCTGTGAGCTGCTGGAGGGGGGGTGGGCTGCGGGCTTGTTGCAGCGTAGACCTGAAATGTAATGTTCTTTTGATTTTTCTAGGACCCCTGTCAAGCTGCAGATTCCATATCACTGCAGAGACCTGATATGTAAGCAGTGCAGAGCTGCACAGACGTCACCGATTGACAATAATGTGCAGCGACGTCTTGCATGGCAATGAAGGCATTAGAGCAAACTTAACATCCTATGCCCTACGCTGTCAATACATGTTGGATGTTTGGTCACATCCAACATGTATTCATTCTGTATACAATGATTTTTTTTTTTAAGGTTGGTTTGTCTGTTTCCTCTACCATCCACTACTAATGTTCCTCTATGAGGTCTATATAGAAGCCTATCCACATAGGTTTCAAAATGTTACATAATATTGCCCTGGGTTTGGATCTGTACAGCAGTGTGCAGTGCCACAGTTAAACAGCAGGGGGTGATCGCTTGCATAGTAATTTAATGTTGACATTTGTGAGTTTTCAGTTCACATAGACGAATATACAAGGTTGCTTTGAAGCATACTGTCTTAAAAACTCATTAGTTATGTCTTAGGCTCCATGTACACGGGACGTTTGGAAAACACTTCTGAATGATGGAAACTGACTGCTGGAAAATGTAGGTTAAAAAAAACGTCTGTTTAGCTGCGTTTGCATACCGCGTTTATGAGCGTTTGCGTTTAGAAGCATTTTTAAAGATAACCTCAGGAGACCTTCCAGAATGCACTCAAAAACAGTACAAAATTAACTATTTCAGACATTTTGAGAGAAATAGAGAGAGCAGTATTTGTTGAGATTAGCTGTCTTTTTCTTTTTTGTGGTGTTTGGATGTGTTCCAGCTCATTTCTGTGCAGAAATTATTGCAGCAGTGTCGAACATATTTTCTTTCATGAGAAACCTCAAAGTATGGTGTACCAGGTTCATTTGAGTACCGGGGAAAACGCCTTGCATGCATTTTTCATGATGAAAAAAGGCTCTGGACAGCATCTGGAAATGGAAGAGTTAAAACAAATTTGCAAACGCTTATAAGCGCGGTTAGCCGCGTTTACACGCATTTACAAGCCTTTGACTTTTGAAACGCTGATAAAATCTACTCATGAACGCAAGTTTGGTGCGTTAAAAAAAACGACTGTAAACTCAACTGCCTGTAAACGACATAGTATACATGGACACATAGGAAAACAATAGGGAGAGTTCAGGGGCTGCTGAAAAAAACACAGAAAAGCTCCTAAACGTGAGTTTATCAGCTGCAGTGTACATGGAGCCTTACTGCCTACCTCATTCATGTACTTGAACTTTCTTTTTCTATGATTCTGTTTTATAATACTGTTTTCTACATATGTGCCTTTTTCTTGATGTATTCTAAACCTCATGAAGTGGTGCTGTTTTTGTTGTCTATCTCTCAATAAAAACGTTTGTAAACAAAAAAAAAAAGAAAACATTAGTTTTCGTGCTCTATCACAACTGCACTGATTTTGATCTGTCAAGGACTACCGTGGAGATTTTTTTTAATCAATAGCTTTTTATTTTTTTACAATCAAAGTTTATTAAGTTTTCCAGAGAAATGACAAGGTAATAAAAATGCATTATCAGTATTATACAGCGTTACAGAGGAATATATTGATTTTTCCAAATTCAGGCACATGGAGATGTACCGTGGGACAATATACCAAAATCAGGGCATGAAATGTGCTGCATTTGTATCAAACAAGTAAAAAAACATACAATACTTACTCAATTTCACATAACTAGGTGAAAAAAGAGTCAAACAAAACTATTCAGAATAGATGTAAAACCAAGGGGGGAGAGGAGTGTGTGTGTGTGTGGGGGGGGGGGTGAGTGCAGTAATATCACACAATGGTATATGCAATCTGGGTGAAAGTTATTTAAAGGGTCACCAACAAATCCGTGACAACACTTTTATCAATAGCTTTTAAAGTGTAGTGCCTTTAGCAACTGACATAACAGCATATCCTTTGCATCAGTACTTCTGCATATGTGACTAATACATATATTATTATTATTATTATTATTATTATTATTATTAAACAGGATTTATATAGCGCCAACAGTTTGTGCAGTGCTTTACAAAATGAAGGTAGACATTACAGTCACAATACAATTTAGTACAAGAGGAGACAGACGGCCCTGCTCATTAGAGTTTACAATCTAGGACGGGTGTCAAACTGGCGGCCCTCCAGCTGTTGCGAAACTACAAGTCCCATTATCCTTTGGGAGTCATGCTTGTAACTGTCAATCTTGCAATGTCTCATGGGACTTGTAGTTTGGCAATAGCTGGAGGGACGCCAGTTTGACACCCGTGGTCTATGGGATTGTGCTGGAGAAGAGACTTTCACTGATGGATATAAACAAATAACTGATACCACGGCTGTTGGATCTTAGTAAATATGTATCTGTAAAAGGGGAGGGTGGAATTGTTTAGGTCAGGGCAAAGAGGCAAAATGAACACATGCACTTTGTCTGAAAGTGCTCTTATTCTTTAAATAGGTTTAAGATTAGATAGGTTTAGCCCGGACTCCCACTTTAAGCCACTTGTTTAAAGGGTAGTTGTACCTTTATATGAACTCCCAAGCTATACTAGATTAAATGCCCCCTGTAGCGGAATACTTGCCTTCAGTCTATTGTCCCTTCTGATGAAAATCTGTTAAGTGCTGCCCAAGCAACCTGTCCATATAAGCTTGACTGACACCTTATACAGATTTTATATGAAAGTAATATAGATACCGCTAACCTACAAAGGGGCAGCCTGTGTTTTCCTTTAAAACGGTAGTAAACCACGTCCAAAAAACCCCCACAAAAACCGCTGCATGGTAAATACTAGGACATTATGTAAAAGTTACCTTTATATTTTAAATATATTCTTCAGATTTTTTTAACATAAAAAAGTCATTTTAACATTTATTTTTACATATATTTGTAAATGCATGCCAAAAATGTAGATTTGTATTTTTAAAGACATACAGGATATTTAAAATGTATTTTTAAAAATATTTTTCATATATTTTGTATTAAAAACACATTTCAACATACAGTGTGTGTGTGTGTATATATATATATATATATATATATATTTTTTTTTTTTCTTCCTTTCCTTCCATATATATGTGTGTGTATATATATATATATATATATATATATATATATATATATCTTGAAATATATATTGAAATATATTGAATATGGCCAAAATTGTAGCATTTCAAATATATGTCAATATATTTGGGAAGAATATTTTTAAAATATATTTCAAATATATTTTTCTTCCATGTGGGTTACAACCACTTTAAGATCTGTATTTAACATCTCCAAACTGATGATGTTGCTCAAAACAATCTGCTTAAAAATGGTTGAAAGCTTTATAAATGCTTTATAAAAACCTACTGTACATGCTGCTCTTAAACAAGCCTGGAGCCTTAAACAAGCGTCTGGGCCTTGACGCCGAGCGGCTGCATATCATTTGAAAATACATATGTGCTGGGAGCGCGTACCCTGCGCGCTCCCAGCACATATGTCCGTGACTCACGGAAAGGTCCAGATCTCCCCTTGCGATTGGGACCGTTTACGATCATGTGACCGCCGTGACAGTGAATCACATGACCCTAAAACCCCGCCCCATCTCCTGGAACTCTTAAAGGGTCAGGAGGTGCCGGCACACAGGGGTTAAATACAAAAACGTCTAGAACTGCACTTTAAGCTCTGGGGACAATCCCCCCTTCACAGAGAACAGCCTATTTACCTTTAGTACAGGGGTGTCAAACTGACGGCCCTCCAGCTGTTGCAAAACTACAAGTCCCATCATGCCGCTGCCTTTGGGAGTCATGCTGCTAACTGTCAGTCTTGCAATACCTGCAATGGATTTGTAGTTTGGAAACAGCTGGAGGGCCACCAGTTTGATACTTGTGCTTTAGTAAATCATCCCCTATGTGTCCAATTCCTAAAGGCAGTTCACACAGTAGGCACTTGACCTCTTCGGTCAAGCAGTGCATTTTCGGAGAATTGGAGGGCTAGTGACGGAGCAGTCAGTAGTGTACTACGTGTTAAGCTCATATCTTTTCACATAAATAACCTCAGTCCATACGGCAGTAAAAAAGAACAAAGCTGTTAGCCCAAATGAGTTTAAAGCATCAAATAATTTTTCCGTTTGTTGAAGTACAATCAGGGAAACGTGCATTTTAATTAGGTAGTACGACTTTCCACTTTTCACGTTATTTTGTACTGCAGAAGTCTGAAAAGCTTTAATCATGGTAAGCTCCTCAATGCTAGCAGATTTACAGTTTAGACATTTGGATGTTCTGCCTTAAACGGCTAATAAGTGATCACTTGAACCGATGAAAACTTGTTAGAAACAATTACCATGATGCGTGCAATGCGTTAAAAAAAAAAACGTGGAAATTGGTCGTCTCCATAGCTATTACGCCAGCACATGGACAGGTTCCCCGCTTCTGACTGCAGTAGGCTGACGTGCTTTCCCAGCCTCTGCTTCACTGGTCAGTAAAATGAATTGTGAAATCAATTCCCTGAGGATGTGTATGTGTTCCACACGGCTTTATTTGCTCTAGTACCAACTCTCACTTCCTATGATGCCGCTGTGTGATCATGTGACTGCGGAAGCTTTGGACGCTCTGCTTTGTCAGGTGCATGGTTTGAATGAAGATGACACAGCCTGTTATCCATCTCCTCAACACTAGAGCTAGAGAGTGTCCCGAAATGCTGTTCAAGGAGCATCTGCAGTGCACAGGTGGATGAAGCTGAGGCTCAGCCATGGTGACAGATTGGTCTAGCTGGTGGCAGACCAGTAATGAGTGCATATCCTTTAAAATCTGACCTGGTGGAGGGGAACTTCAGGACGCTAGTTAAAAAGCCTTGAGCATCTTAGTGGCATCTTGTGGGATATTACTTACTGTCGAAAAATGAACGCAGCCATTAATAAGCGAAAATATACCAAATATAAACCCATTTATTTTGTGCATCAGGCTCTTGAAGGTTTGTAGTTGAGGAAGTGTAATCGGGCATTTGCTCATAAAACGTATTTATTTAAAATAATGAGTAAATGATCCATTTTAATGGATTATTTTTACTCTAAACTAGAAACAATAGAATGGATTCTGGCTGCAGATGGGAACAGCTTCAGACTTCCTTCCTCCACTTTTTGTAAATTTGCTCCCATATATGGCTTCTCTAGCTAAATATAGCTTTTCCCATTCATGTGGATTTCAGGCTATAGTTGTACTGCATGTCATACAGATTGGATTTATTCAGTAAGGCAGTCCAAATGGCAGTGACGATATACAAAGTGTGGTGACCTGGGGCTAAAAAAATCAGAGCTGCTCTATTGTTATGGTTTAAAGTAGGCCTATGCGTGAGAATAAAACTCCAAGCTTCTTTATTTTCAGGAGCACTTGGAGGCTCGGAAATCCAGGATATTACATTATACAAAAATTGATTTCATTCCACAAAGACAGTGGGGTAGATTTACTAAAACGGGTGCAGCTCTGCATGGTAGCCAATCAGCTTCTAACTTCAGCTTGTTCAGTTAAGCTTTGACAATAAAACCTGGAAGTTGATTGGTTTCTATGCAGAGCTGCAGCAGATTTTGCACTCTTCGGTTTTAGTAAATCAACACCAGTGCTTGATCACATCTTTTTCCCCCTTTACTGGTGATGGAGGGTGAAGGACAGCCTTAATGTCCAATTTTATTGCAGTGGAGAGGGGTTTAGTACAGTTGAGCAAATTTGGGTTGCTAGGTGTCCCTGAAAATTATTTATTTCAGGTACTTTTATAGCGCTGTCAATTTACACAGCACTTTACATATATATTGTACATTCACATCAGTCCCTAACCCTCAAGGGGCGTACAATCTAAGGTCCCTAACTCACATTCATACATACATTATATACATACTAGGGACAATTTAGACAGGAACTAATTCACCTACCAGCATGTCTTTGGAGTGTGGGAGGAAACTGGAGTACCCAGAGGAAATACACACAGGCACAGGGAGAACATGCAAACTCCAGGCAGGTGGTGCTGTGGTTGGGATTTGAACCAACGACCTTAGTGCTGCCAGGTAGAAGTGCTGACCATTTAGCCACTGTGTTAAGTGGGTACAAGAGTATTAGATTGTGCTCAGTTTGGCTGTATGGCTGACAGTATGAACCTACCTTCAATTTTTTTTACATTTGAGGAACCCTTTAAACGTGTTACAGTGTTAGAGAACCCTTAAAGGGTTACTACATCCAGGACCCTGGATCCACTATAACTGGTTTCTCACAGTACACACAACCTGAAAGTGCAATTATTTTAGTAAATATAAACTGCTAAATACCTCTTCTCATCAGCACTTTGAGCAGTCTTGTGACTTCTATCAGTGTCCAGCCCAACACTATCTAAAGCTTGTAGGAGGAGTTTACTTTCTGCTCTAGGAGGATGCAAATCCCTGACCTCTGTCTGGACAGTGCTGATTTGCCCTGTGCTGATTACATGCACTCTCCCAAGATTAAAAAAAAAAACTTCTCTAGCAATACACGCCAAACTGGGCATGTACATGCCTACGGTTCAGTCTGGAGATAAGAGGTGATCACTGGAAAAAGGGGAGGAACAGAGAAGTCAGGATCAAACAGCTTTTTACACAATGTAGAGGATTAACCCCTTAGGTTCCACAGTGAGTATAACAAACATGCTTTACTGCATATACAGACTGATTTTACTGTTGTGGGTTTAGTAACACTTTAAAGAAAATTTGATCCACAGCTCATGGGATGTTAGCATGATCAGCAATTTGTATAATTAAAAAAAGTAATACAATTTACATTAATACCCCATTCACACTTGTACAATTTTGGACATCAGAGTCGCATGCCAAGTCATACCCCATGTTGTCCAATGATAACCATTCATATATGTGCAACTTAAAGTTGAATCGACTTCAAAGTAGTTCATGCACTACTTTGGACTGATTTTCATTCAACTTGGGGACCATAGATTTCAATGTTAACCCTCAAAAGTTGCATGAACGTCATACCTGAATGTTTTACATGCAACAGTAGGTATGACTTCGCAGAGGGACAACAAGTCACATCCAAGTCGTGCCTATCCAAAGTTGCATCAAAGTTGCACTCCAAAAATCACACAACTTTGGAGTTGTACAACTGTGAATGGAGCCTAACACAAAAAATGTATTGGTGCTAATTGGAAACGCTCATTTGTACTCACTTGAAAATGTATTTATTTTAATAATGTCGCTGAACCCCAGTTGAAGAATACTGATCTATAGTCTGTACATGTTCTCCAATACTATATCAATATGCCCCCATCCTTCTCCTTCCTCATCACTGAGAAATCTGGATTGGATTGAAGTGTCTCTGATTGGCTGCTAAGGCAAAGGGATCCAATCACTAGAACATCCTGCCATAGAGCAGTACTAGCTACTGGAGGGAGCTCTGAGCTGGGGAAAGTGAAGTCTTGTTGGCCGTATTGCTAAAGTGATGTCAACATATATGATAGGTGTCCCAACTTGTGTTTCTTAGAAAGGGTTGGAAAAATAGATACAGAATAGAGATAGGAAAGTAATATAACAGAAGAAGAAAATTGCACAATGAGAACCTTCTAGGTGATTGTAATTGTCCCAGAAGCATCAGTCATAATCTTCTTCAGTTTCGCCATTTGCAATTTAGGAGCTCTAAAAATCTGTTAAAAAACAGTGATCTTTGGCCTAGAAGTGGTGGAATTCAGGGTGGCAAATAGCTGTGGGTTGTATTTTTTTTATTTAAAGAGGCCATACTGGACTTGCAGAGGGAGCTCAGTTATCCACGGCTTGACAAAATCTGGCACCAAGCCTGGTTATGCCACCCCTGTGGAGTGGATCATATAGGTTCTCTCACAATGTCACAATACAGGATCAATACAAGTCCTAGCCAGGGCTGTGATGAACAGGAAGGAGAGCAGCAACTGCCTAGTAACACTTTGCATTGATGTTGAAATAGGGCTTCTTATATATTCTATATCAGCTTCTATATTGCTTAAAATGTTGGAAAACTGCCAATTTTATAATTTGTTAAAATTAGCGCCATATATATTTGTGTTTTCCGGCCTTGGTTGATATAGCAAATAAATAACTCCAATAAGCTGTTTTATCATCTAAAATTGGCCATAGAACATAGCTCCACTACAGTTTAAAGCGGGTGTCGGCAACCCGCGGCTCCAGAGCCGCATGCGGCTCTTTTTCACCTTTGCTGCGGCTCCGGAGCACACTGCCCACCAGGTGACAGGCAATAGGGTTGCCGAAGCTCAGTGGTCGGCAAGCCGCGGCTCTTTTAACCTCCCTGGCGGTTTTCCCGAGTGTAGCTCGTGGTAGAATTTCTATACCACGAGCTACACTCAGGCTTACCATGCGGCGCTGCTCTGGGGGTCCCTGCAGCACTTACCTTGTCCTTCGTTCCCGCGATGTGTCCCCTGCAGCGTCCCCGGCCATCTCCTCCGGCCGATGCCGGCATCCGGCTTCTGTGTTCCGGTCCCCGTGACGTCGGGACGTACGGGCGCCGCCGGCGGCGGGAAATTTTAAAAATTTAAAAAATGTCTTTTTTTTTTTTTTCAATTTTCAATAGTAAAACATTGCTGTTTCATCCCATTTCACATACATGTTGTCCCGAGTGCTTTGTCCTGTGCCCTGCCTGCATTTTGTCTGTTCTTTCTGCCTGGAAACTTAGAAAAGTCCATGGCGTCCAAAAAGCGTCCCTTTAGGTCAAAAGCGGTTTTAGACCGGCTAGAGAACAGCGATAGTAAATCAGAACCACTTGCAGAATTGAGTGATAATGATTTGTGGGGAAATTTTCCTAAAAATGACAGCCTACAATAAAAAACTATTTCCATGCGAAAAAATGGTACCGCTTTCAGCACAAAAAATCGGAAGGAATCATACCGCCAGGGAGGTTAATGCAGCTCTTCTGTGTGCCGGGCGCCCGCTCCCCTCCCTCCTCTCGGGCGGCCGCCCCAAAAGTCAGGACTCTGCAGCTAGCCTAGCAATGGGCAAACTATGGCCCGGCGGACCTTATAATCTGGCCCGCGGAGTGTGGCAAACATTGGCTGTCAGGATGTAGGCGGGGCAGCGTGACGAACTCCTCTCCTCTCACAGTCCGCCCAGAAGACCAGAACTGCGCGGGAACACGGCGAGAGGAACGCGCGGAGTACAGGTAAGTGAATTGACACAATATGGGAATGAATTACTATAGGGGGGATGAATTACTATAGGGGGGATGAATTACTATATGGGGGATGAATTACTATAGGGGGGATGAATTACTATATGGGGGATGAATTACTATATGGGGGATGAATTACTATAGGGGGGATGAATTACTATAGGGGGGATGAATTACTATGGGGGATGAATTACTATATGGGGGATGTATTTTCAGTTTTAAAAATGTGGCTCTCAAAATAAATTTTAATCGTGGTTTTGGCGAGATTTGGCTCAGTTGAAAAAAAAGGTTGCCCACCACTGACCTAAAGCTATGATTGTGATTATGATGATACACTGTGGCCCTGATTAACCCTTTGCTTACTGGGCCCTTAAACCCCCTTCATGACCAGAGCGCTTTTTGCAATATATGCAGTGTCGGATTTGTTTTAAATGTTGCAATGGTTTTGCGGCTCCCAGTCTTTTTTTCCCTCTCGGAAACGGGTCCAAGTGGCTCTTTATGTCTTAAAGGTTGCAGACCCCTGGTTTAAAGGATAATTATATTTCCATCAGTCTTACATATGTGGAGAGATATAAAAAAACACAAAACAATTGTGAGGCAGCTCCTTATCCATATCATAGCACGGTTGTTAGTAGTGGGACAGTATTAAGACATTGCATGAGCCCCAGTGAGTTATAGCAGAGTAACCTCAAATCAAAATTATTGGTGACTGGATTAGTAAATTTAGCTAATTTGCATGATATGATATTTCAGAAACTTTGAAAAAAATTTTGTTGGGTCATCCTTAGAGATCCAATCACCTGTCATTAAGCAATAGAAAAGTTTTGTTTAGGTCATTGTAGATATGAGATAATATCTGGTTCCTACATCGCACCTTTTGATTGTAGCAAACTGCGGCACTGTCAGCTCAAGAGACTTGAAAGGAAAAGCTGTGCTTTGCAGTAGAACAGTCATAGTTATATAATAGTCAAGGGGCAGGCTTCAAAGTGCAAAACAAAGCTATTAAGCCAGGCAGTTAACATACCCTGGATTCTGAAGAGAGCAGCGGAACACGTTATTTTTGTAACTGCCTTCTAAGTCATTTTCTGGAACGATCGTTGGATCTTTTGCTTTTCTACTTGCTATATTAGCAGACTCCTTAGGCAGATTTCATCCTTTTAATGGTCACATTGGCCCTTGCTGTACACACTCTATATATTAGGGGCAGACAAATACTAGGAGCAAGGTATCCACGTATCTAAATGTTTTTCGCTGACAACTTCTAGCACTCTCTTTCATCAAATGTCTTTGAGGTTCATTTTGCCTGGCTTCTGGCTGTTCAGATAGATCCTAAAACATGTACTGTGCCTGCAAAAATATTCAGACCATAGACCACTTTGGTTTTCTAAACATGAAGCTCTAGAATGCACTAAACTAAAGAGGCTACTTTTATGTGTCATTTTTTTGTGTGACAAATATTAAAGGGTCAGCCCGCTCAAAACTAATATTTCTATTTTTATTAGGTGCTAGAGAGTTAAACCACCAGACAACTTATTATATGTCTTGGAAAATTCATTGGTGAGAAATCTTTGCTAAAGGATCGGCACATTTGTTGTGACCATTATGAGAGTCCCATTGTCCTGTAGTATTGTCATTGAGAACGTAATAGAGGGAACAGGAACACACAAGGGTTCTTGGAGCATCCATTGGTTTGATGTCTCGCTTAAATTCCTGAGTCTGCACATCTGTGTGGCCCTGTTGAGGTTCCTGTTGTCTTGTAGCATAGTAATAGAGAACACAACAGTAGGTATATAAACAGGAGCACTCAAAAACGAAGTGGATTAGAACAGAGGTGGGGTTTATGGCAGATCTTGCATCCTAAAGACCTACAAGAAGTCTCCTTTTTTCAACAGTAAAGGTCTTTACATCATTGAAGAAAGAATGTGTCACCTTAACATAGTATTTGGGAGTGATATTGGTGGTTTCTTTTCCTGGCAAGCTTGTTCCAAGTTCTCTGGATGATTTTTGACTGTTGTAGTTTACAACTAGTCCCAGAAATTCTCAGTTTAAAATATGTTCATCACTTTAGCTATTTTAGGTAATTGCTTTAGCTATTGTAGGACATTACTCTTCTGGTTCTTGAGTTATTTTTTTTTTATTGTGCTTGGAATCATTGTTCTGCGAAGAGATAACCATGCATGCCAAGACACCAAAACACTTGTTTCCTGATCATAGCTTTCCTTCCTATTTACAATTTGAAGATACCTTACAACTTAATAATATCTTTTTGTTACAGTTTTATACAGAAAATGAGGCAATCAATATACTGCTTTTTAGGCAGAGAACTTCGTTGTAGGACAGTTATCGCCTTTTTAGGCATACGGTTTTTCCCGATGTCATCTTGCAGCCTCCATAACACAGTGATTAAGGAAACCAGTTGGTATCAACTGGAATGTACTTTAAGGGTCCAATCACACCAGGTGTAATGGAATGCCCACGGCAATCCCAATGCAAGACAAGGCAAAATCATGCCAATTCACTCCACCATGCTGTGTTTGTGCACGCTGAGAAAAGTATGGCATGCAGTACTTTTTCAGTGCAGCGTGGTGTGACGCAGTCCATCACACCATGCTGTGGCCAGTAGAATTTATTGATATATCACTGTGTGACATTTCAAAAGAATGAAACATTGTGATGCTCTCTGTACAGCGCATCGGCACTGTTACTTTCATACTGCACAATAGTAACTATGTTCTATCACAGCAGGTGATGTAAACAGGTCCTTTGAGAAGATTCATACTTATCATTCTTATCTTCTAGAGACTTGTAAGAATCGTGAAATCAGTGGGGCTGAATTATTTAATTGCTAGCTTCATCTTCTGCCACATACCACAATGCAATGACTGGGTCTCCAAATCCTGTAATATGCATCCATAGCAGGGCAATGCAGAACTCAGAATGGCCATTCACATTTTAAACATTTAGAGTAATGGGGCTTCCAGAGTTCTCTACAAGAGAAGGCCCATCTTGATATCTTCTTTATAAGTTTACTGATTCAGCGTGGCGATCAGGTAGCTAATGTTTTCAGTAGATGAATTAAGAAATTGTATCTTCCATGCATCCTTGGTATAATTTCCCTCTAAATGTTTTATTAATGTAACCAAAAAAAAAAAAGCAGTAACATGAAAGAAAAGAAATCATATTTTGATCTTCAAAGTCTTGAATTAAAAAAATGCAAGCTGATTTTTATTTTCCTATTTGGCTATACGGGAGCATTGGTGACTTGGAATCATTTACTAGGCTTTGTATTTCTGTAAATTGTATTCATAGCCTTGTTTTCTAGGCATGCATTACATTTGTTAGATCCATTATCACTTGGTATCCTGCAGGTACTAACTGTCAAAATGGTCTAATGTGAATAAAAGACAGCTGAGATTTTATATAAACAGAGTCTGACTGGTTGTTCTTAAAGTAATTCTCTTTTGAAAGTAATATTTGGTGAATCCACTTTGCTGGGATTATGAATGCTTTTTTCACTTTGTCAGTGTTTATTTCAAGCTAGAGCCAAACTAGATGTTTAAATCTCTGTGGGAAGACTCAAACTTGGCAGCGTAAAGGCAGAGTTACACCCTAATTACATATCGCACAGTACTGGTTATTGGTTCTTAGCTTCAAATGTGATCTGTTCTGGATTGTACAAAACTGTGGCATAAGCGTCTTGGTTCCTTAGATTATCCGATCCAAATCTGGGGGTCTAGCCTCCATCATTTGACAGCAGAGATGTTTTCAGGAGAAATGAGGCATCTATTCTGGATAACAAACACTGTGTTCCTGTAATATAAGTGAGTGAAGGACAGTGCTATGATTATATAACCTAACTTAGAGTTGTTTCATTAATTATGTATTTACAAGCTTTTTCTTTTGAATAGCAGTAGTAGATTTGTTTCTTAAAGGAACTGTTTAGCCAAAATAAGAAGACACATTT
Organism: Staurois parvus; assembly: GCF_062004578.1. Lineage (NCBI taxonomy): Eukaryota > Metazoa > Chordata > Amphibia > Anura > Ranidae > Staurois > Staurois parvus. The sequence goes on along the minus strand of NW_028318730.1, from coordinate 404,768 downwards.
TGATGAGGGTAATTAATGTGGTCAGAACTGTGTGTTGTATTCAGTGGTGTTTATAAATTTGGTGGCTTAAGTAGGTTTTTTCCCCATGAATCAGCCTAACAGAAGCAGAATGAAGAACACTTCTACCTTCTTTCTAGAGAGCTCATCGACACAAAGTTCTTCCATTGGTTCATGAGTGGTAATATCTAGTAAATGCTGTAGTTGCTTACCTTTTTAGTGTTTGTCCTTTAGGCATCATATTAGAACAGTGATTAATATAAAAGGTTGTTAAGATTAACCTCTACTTAAGAGTTGATATAAAGATGTATATAAAGGTGTATTAACACTTTTTCTTGTATGGACGAATACACAGTCAAAGACTGAATTACTTGCCTCTTCTGGTCAAAATGCTGTTTTAGGCACTCTTCTTCTGTTAAGCAGTTTAATAAGGAAGCATAATGATTATTTTGCCCCATACATGCACACTTCATCTTTTGTTGGCTGGCTCCTTTAAACATGGATAAGTGCCATAAGAAATATCTTTCCTTCTACTGTGTTAATTAACCAAACTGGCTGCATTGTTGGGTCCTACTGGGAGTTATACTGAGGTTTGTGTATCCTAGCAATACAATATGATCTAATTGTTCTCTGGGCCTCCTCTACGTGTATATCAAGGATTCCTAGACCATTGTTAATAGCTTTTGCAGTTAATTTCTGATGTAGACTTCCTGATAGGAACTTGGCTGTATTAATCAGGGCAATTGGGGTCACTTAGATCAGGTAAATGTTGTGCATATGAAGGCACGCCCCAATTCCCTGGCAAACTTTTCATAGGGAAAGAATCACTTTGACTATCAATATTGCTTTTTCCTAAAAGAGACCAGTACTGTGTGACCTAAAGACATGCACATTCAGCTGATCCAAACATACACATTTATGGAAACCACTTTTTTAAGAAGATCCTTCCATGATCGTTTGTTTCCATGATCTTTCCAGGATGATTTCCGCACACTTAACTGCCCTCTAGTGTCCGTCAGACTCGTGTATGTAGGCACAGTTAAAAAGCTCTTTAAATACTGTTGATGAAAAGGGGGACAGAACAAGGAACTATATTTCCCCCCAAAAAAGCTTGCCCCAGTTGTCCACATGATACACTTGTTTTCATTTGATGTGGTTGTCAGTGGGAAGGCATCTGAAATGCATGGTAAGCCTAGTACTTACATTTTAGATGCATTTACTGTGATTTCCGCTTGTCAGTGTGATGTACCTTACAGCAGAGCGTTAGACTGGGTGGGATTTTTGTTCACAAGTGCAACACCTTTTCAAATGCATATTAAATGCCACCTAAATATGCAGGAGTCCTAATGAACCCTACAAATGATTTTACCTGTGATTCTGTGAATCTTCTGTGAAGAGCTTACAGAAATAAACTTGATGTCAGTTCCTGAAGAACAGATTGGTAAAAACCAGATGAGGGCGGTGGATCTTCTTAGTGCATCTGAAGATAAATTATTAGTGCACATCTCATTTCACTAAGTAATATAATATAATGGATCATTACAGATGAATTTAAAGTGAGCCTGTATTTTGCCATTGCAGGCAAAATAATTGGTTCACTTTATGGCTCTTGCTATAATTGCCATGACCTGCTACTGTGACCTGCAGGAGCCCTGAGAAATTCCTGGTACTTACAGGTATGGCAGAACTGACAACATAACCCGCTGCTTCCCACAATAGTGAAGTCAGTGCCACAGCATGAGGGGGATATCTCTGCAAGTCAAAGCTTATACAGAAGATTGTGAGCTGTCTGGTAATGGACTGGAGGACCGGGTCATACAAGGTGTCACGCTTACCCCTAACGCAGGTGCTCAAACAATATAGCTGACTTCTGTGTTCTTCACCTATAGCAGCCCCCTTTTCCATAAGGCATGCAGGCCTACCGGCACTCTGTTGCACCCTGGACTTATACACAATGCTTTAGTGCCTGACTACCACTCCGGGGCAGAAACGAACTGAAAACAGCAAACAGGTACTTATGGTTGGCAGACAGGCAGAGTGGTTCATTGACAGTCCAGGTACAGGAAATGCAAGGTTCAGAATAGTCAGGGTTAAATCCATAGTCAAAAGGCAGGCAGAGTTCAGAGAGTAATTGATATCTGATACAAGGTCGTCAACGAAGGAATCAAGACTAGCAGGCAGGGCAGACAAAGAAGGAGCTTAGAGCACGTGTTACAATGCAATGTCACAAGCATGAGACTGCCGGCTTGGCTGGCTTAAATCAGGTTTGGTCTCCACCCAGAGACTGGGCACATCAATCACCTTGTAGGTGGACAGACAGGGAGAAGGTATCACAACCAAAACTGGGATGCTGGAAAGAGACCAGCAGCTGTGATGGAACAAACTCCTGACACATGGCCTGAAATTTGAGCATTGGGTGGCCCAGGCATCACCACCTATCTCAAGAAATTTGTGGAGCGTGGAATTTGAGCATTGGGTGACCCAGGCATCACCACCTATCTCAAGAAACTTGTGGAGCATGGAACTTGAGCATTGGGTGGCCCAGGCATCACCACCTATCTCAAGAAACCATGGAGCAGGGCAGGAAAATTTGACCAAACTGTGATTGCAGCCAATTAGCTGCAGTCACTGTTTGGGAAGCCTGACAGCTATGCTCTAGTCACACTGATGTAAATGGAGCAACCTATAGATTTCTGTCATTTAGCCAGTTTTAGTGTTTCTGCTATAAAGGGAAACCATTTATTTGCCAGCTCTTTGCCAAAGTACAGATTCATTTTAAATCATGAAGTCATCATGGGCAAACTCTGCCAGATAGTTATAAACTGGTTTTTAGGAACACTGGCACTCTGAATGGAGACGATTGCCAGTCAGTTGCTTTGGGCTTCTGCATGATCAGGAAGCTGACAGCTTGCGAACAAGGATAGCTTGCTACAAAAACAATTTGGCTTTTCTCCTAGTTTAATTCAGGCCTAGACCATTAATGACTCAATAATAATTTAAATGTACGTGTGTTGTTTTGTAGTTATTTTGTCAGACTAGTCTGCTGGTAGAAGTTTGTTTCTGATTTGATAACCACTTATAGTTTATTGCGATTCCAGATGTTGACTATTCCATGTTGGTTTGATCAGTATGACATCACACACATGGTCACAAGTGGTCATCTGTGGTCTTGCTCGCTAAGCAAAGGTAGATTTTTGAATTTAGATTTGTGTCTATGAATTACTGCACTTAACGAATAAGTATTGTTTACCTGATAAGACCATATGTAGTCAGTGGGGTTGATTTACTAAAACTGGAAAGTGCAAAATCCAGTGCAGCTCTGTATAGAAACCAATCCGCTTCCAGGTTTTTTGGCAAAGCTTAATTGGACCAGCTGAAGTTAGAAGCAGATTGGCTACCATGCAGAGCTGCACCAGATTTTGCACTCTCCAGTTTTAATAAAGGAACCCCAATGTGTGCTACTGTTTTTAGAGCCTGTGTTAATGATCTTTTGTTTGTATCAGGTGGCCGCTGAATTCTCATGCAAGTCAGTGGGAGTGCAAATCTTGCTTAAAGCAGGTCAGAAGGAGATCAAGTGCAGATCACATGGCAATTAAATATATTATTTAAATTTGAATGATCTCAAAATTGTGTCAAAATGATATCAAATTGATGTTATTGACACAAGGCCAAAGCAGTTGACATTAGACCCTTATGGAAGATAAAGTCAAAAAAAAAAAAAAACAGTTGCTGCCAATAGCCACCAGATCTCTTAATTTCGCTAAGGCTAGGTTCACATATGTGCAGGTGGTGTGGCTGCAGATCCACATGAATATCCGTGTAGCTGCACCACCCACACAGAGAAATGCGGACCCGCAGGCGGGTGCTATTAGTTCTAATGGCACGCCGCCCGCACTGGAAAACGCAACCGTACTGGGAACCGAGGTTCACGTGCGGGCTGCATTTTCAGAAGAAGTGCAGGGACTTCTTCCTTGTGTGTCACAGGGCACGGGAGTCCATTCAGATGAATGGGTTCTCGTGCCTGCGAAGAACGCAGCTTGCACGGCCTCATATATGTGAACCAGGGGTCAGAGGTTGGGCTAGAATATGATAGCCCAGTTAATAGGGTTCAGGGCACATTAGAGTGCCCTGTTGTAGTATTCACCTTAATCAATAGCACTGAATGGTCAGCATAAAGCCTTCTACTCTTTGCCATCCACGCTGGCCAAGAGGGGCCACGTGTGATTTTAGGGGTTATGTTTGGGAGCTTTCAGGCTTATGACTGGACAAATTACTTCTGTCCAGACATCTAAATTCATATGAGTCCATTGCTTGACTGAGCATCAGAAGAAAATGTTGCAAAGGCTGGAAACTCCGAAAAAAAAACCCCAAAGGAAAGTCCAATTGCTTGCTATAGACCATCAACTTATTTCTCATTTACTCCAGTGTTATTAATCAGCCTTCTAGCGTGAACACAGATTTTTAGTAATAAAAAATGCTGATGTTCTTTGAAAGGTTTTGGCAAGTGCAGAATATTGTGAATTGATTTTAATTCTTAGTATGAGATAGACAATATAAAAAGTAATTTAGGTAGAGAGCCCTATAGCTCCCCACCACCAATTTCATGTAGACTCTGTTAACAAGGGATCCTCAGTGGATAAAAGCAGATAAGCTGGAAAGCTGTGTCAGTCCGGCTTGGTTGGAATGAGCTCTTGTGCCAAGCCTAAGCATGATGTTTTCTATTTACATAAACACACACTGTGCTTGGAGCTGTGATACAGGTTTAACTTGGAAAGGAAGAACAATTATACAGCGCAGAATTCCCTCCTCTTTGCCGTTGGTCGCTTCTATTTACAATACACAAAGAGAAGTTGGGTAAGCGCTGGGAAGGCAAGCAGTATTTTTTTCTTTTCTTGAAGCACGTCCAAACTCATTCATTATATCGTGTTGCCTTATCATAGTGATAAATGCACGACTATATGAATTGCCCATTATTCGTGTCAGGTGTTAGAATTTCCAGCAGCTTATGGCATACATTTGCTCCCGGATTCAGCACCATTTGTAAAGTCTTGCTACAGTCTTAAAGGTGAACTCCAGGCAAACCAATAAATACATAAATTAAATGCATATAAGGGAGGAGGTTTACCTGCCAAAGGATTTGTATTTCTGTCCATCCAGTTCTGGGATTTACTCGGCTCTGTCAAAGTGCAGCTCTGGCTGGCAGGCGACCTAATTTGTTTTCGGTTGCAGTTCAGCAGGGTCTTGTTCACACCAGGTGCACTGTCCAGTGCTGTCCCAGCACAAGACAACATGAAGAGCTTTGTTCCCTATGGTGTCAGTTCACACCATAGGGAACAAAGCTCTTCAAGCTCTTCATGTTGTCTTGTGCCTGGTATGAACAAGCCCGTGAACAAAGTACTACATGCTGTACTTGTATTAACTGTTCATTATGGGACACAGTCTTAGAATTCATGGACCCTGGGTTATAGGCTGGTACCTTCAGGTGATTGAACACTGGCAAGCTTTTGAGGATATGCTCCCTGGGCATCCCCCTCCCACTCCTTTTTTTTTTTTACAACCCAGTGAGTTGCAACAAAATACTGTGTGAATACAGCTTTATGAAATGGCGCAGACATTTCAATAAGGATATAACAAAAAAAAAGGCAAATGGTGCTGTGTGCTGCGATTGGTGCATCAGCACTGTTCATGTCAGATCATATCTTAGTTACATAGTTAGTCTGGCTGAAATAAGACAAAAGTCCATCCAGTTAAAAAAAAAGTTATAATCCTATACCCACAGTTGATACAGAGGAAGGCAAAAAAACCCCCAGTAAAGCATGATCCAATTTGCTCCTGAAGGGAAAAATATTCCTTCATGATCCCCCAAGAGGCAATCGGATATTCCCTGGATCAACTTTACCTATAAATGTATAGTTACATAGTTATGTATCGTTACATAGTTAACAACAGCCATGCAAACAGTAAGGCTGTCTGTTGGGAACAAAACCTAACACTTATAGGCCTTGTCTCTTCCCAGTCTGACTGGACAGTGAAAGGAGGATCAGCAGAATGATGAGCTCATCTTTTCATAGCTCTGCTCTTTTCTTTTTATCAGCATCTTCCTTGTTTGTGCATTAACCGCTGTAGGATCGCCCTATAGAAGACATACTGCTACAGGGCAGCACCTGTGTGCAGGATCGTGTATATATATGTCATTGCATTTCCAGGTAGGGGGGCAATCGCGTGTTCTGCGAACGCCCTACCCGTGCCATCATTTCCGGGTGCAGATGTCAATCACCAGGTCATGGCCGGTAATTACCCGCTGGCGCCCAGTGATTACCGAGCATCTCCGATGGGGAGGAAGATTGTTTTGTTTACAAACAATCTACCTCCCTGTCAGCTCGAGCACACTGCTCGGAATGGCTGTGCACAGTACAGCCATCCCGATCAGTGTGCTTACAGTGAGGAACACCCCCCCCTGCCCTCTAGTAAAACACTCCCAGCACACAGTTAACCCTTTGATCACCCCTCACATTAATCCCTTCCTGCCCAGTGTCATTAGTACAGTGTCAGTGCTTTTTTTTAGCACTTATCATTGTATTGGACATAAATTTCATTTGGATGCAGCATTGCATGACCGCGCAATTGTCAGTTAAAATAACGCAGTGCCATAACACAAAAAATGTCCTGGTCATGAAGGGGGGTAAATCCTCAGGAGTGCAAGTGGTTAAAGACTGCAGTACAACTGATTGTCTAATTGTGTTGCTTCTTCCTTCTTCAGTCTGAGCTCTGCTGTACAAGGATTGGTAGAAACTGACACCAAATCAAAAACTGGGACCGTACACTGCTTTTATTTAAAAAAGTATTTATTGATGTGTTTGGGAATATCTAGTGGCATTAATGTGTAATGTGTGATATACAGGGACTGGCCTTATCCTTCTGAGAATGCTAGCTGCCTGTCTGTGGCTAGTTTGAATTTAAAGGAGTAGTATGCACCCAGTGAAGTCGGAACATGTGACATGCATACTTGGTCTGGATCAGCCACTCAAAGCATTTTCAGATCTGTTCTGGACTTCACAGTTTCGTCCTCAGACACGTCAACTGAGCATTAACAAGTGTCTGCCATAACCACTTCTTATTCCGGTTTTTGGTTCCCTTTTGTTGCAGTGTGCATATCTTGGTACAAAGGGCCTCATCCTATATTGTGACCTGCTCTGACACATGTTGCACAAGCAGAATGGCTCAGTTCTGTATTCTGATGACTTGATTTTCTCAGAAGCATTGTTTGTGCAACACAAAAGATCAGTGTCATGATGCAAATATACCATATGCCTATTCTTGTTTTTGTTAACGAAGTGAAAGAAGCCAGTCTGTTAAGGCTTGGGGACATATATCCAATGTTATTTACTATGCCTTCTGGGGCCTATGCTGAAAGAACAACTTATTGAATTATTGTGGTTTTGTTGCTTAGCGGGATGTCTAGGACCTCCAGTAGGGCTAATTTGGAAGTGCCGCTATAAATAACATGCTCAATTCGCTAAGCCACGACGCCTGTGTTATTTGCCATACTGATCGTTATTTTAAGCCATGTGGTTATTTCTTTCTGCTCCTGTTGCTGAAAATTAAGGTCAATTATAGCTTAGTGAATTGAGCCTACTGCAGGAAGCTCATCCTAGATAACAAATTACAACTATGGTTGCATAAATGTGACCAGGACCTGTACACAATGATGGGATTCTTTTTGTTGTCCATTGTTGAAACGCAGCAAAACACACAGATGCATACGGGGAAAAGTGGCTTCAGAGGATAGTTGGATGTGCATGCATGAATCAACCATTCAGAAGAGATCTTTAGCCACAATTTCAAGCATAAAAATGCATGTTCAGAAAACCCATGTATGGATGTTTATAATAGGACATTTGAAGGAGGGAGTAGGTGTTTATCTTAGAATACAGGTGTCAAACTGCGGCCCTCCAGCTCTTGACAAGCTACAAGTCTCTTCATGCCTTGGCCTTTGGGAATTCCACAACAGTTGGAGGTCCGCAGTTTGACACCCCTGTTTTAGGATATGGGCAGGATGGAGTGCATGTGTGTACTAGGACATGGGCTGGAGGGAATGCATCTTTATACTAGGATATGGGCAGGATGGAGTGCACATTTATACTAGAACATGGGCAAGAGGGAGTGAACATTTTTACCTGGATATGAGCAGGAGAGAATGCATGGTTATACTAGAACACAGACTGGAAGGAGTGTATGGTTATACTAGGACATGGGAAGCAGTGAGTCCGCATTTATACTAGGACATGGGAAGGGGGGAGTTCACGTCCATACTAGGACATGGGAAGGAGGGAATGCATGTTAATATTAGGACATGGGAAGGAGGGAGAGCACGTTTATACTAGGACATGGGAAGGAGGGAGTGCACTTTTATACTTCGACATGTCAAGGAGAGAGTGCACATTTATGCAGGGACAAGGGAAGGAGTGAGTGCACATTTATATTAGGAAATAGGAGAGTCAGTGCACATTTGTACTAGAACATGGCAAGGAGTGAGTGCACATTTATACTAGGACATTTCAAGGAGTGAGTGCACATTTATACTAGGACATTTCAAGGAGTGAGTGCACATTTATACTAGGGCATGACAAGGGATGAGTGCACATTTATACTAGGGCATGACAAGGGATGAGTGCACATTTATACTAGGGCATGGCAAGGAGTGATTGCACATTTATACCAGGACATGGGAAGTAGTAAGTGCACATTTATACTAGGACATGGGAAGGAGGGAGTGCATTTTTATACTAGGACATGGGAATGAGCGAGTGCACATTTATACTAGAACATGGCAAGGAGTGAGTGCACATTCATACTAGGACATAAGAAGTAGAGAGTGCACATTTATACTAGGGCATGGGAAGTAGTGAGTGCAAATATATACTAGGACATGGCAAGGAATGAGTGTACATTTCTACTAGGACATAGCATGGAGTGAGTGCACATTTATACTAGGACATGGCAAAGGAGTGAGTGCACATATATACTAGGACATGGGAAGTAGTGTCCACATTTATACTAGGACATGGCAAGGAATGAGTGCACATATATACTAGGACATGGGAAGTAGTGTGTCCACATTTATAGTAGAACATAACAAGAAGTGAGAGCACATTTATACTAGAACATGGAAAGTAGTGAGTGCACATTTATACTGGGACATGGAAAGTAGTGAGTGCACATTTATACTGGGACATGGAAAGTAGTGAGTGCACATTTATACTAGGACATGGCAAGGAGTCAGTGCACATTTATACTAGGACATGGGAAGTAGTGAGTGCACATTTACTAGGTCATGGGAAGTAGTGAGTGCACATTTATACTGGGACATGGAAAGTAGTGAGTGCACATTTATACTAGGACATGGCAAGGAGTCAGTGCACATTTATACTAGGACATGGGAAGTAGTGAGTGCACATTTATACTAGGACATGGCAGGGGGTGACTGCACATTTATACTAGGTCATGGGAAGTAGTGAGTGCACATTTACTCTACGACATGTCAAGGAGTGAGTGCCCATTTATATTAAGACATGGGAAAGAGTGATTGCACATTTATACTAGAACATGGGAAAGAAGGAGTGCACATTTATACGAGGACATGGAATGACATGAGTGCACATTTATACTAGGACATGGCAAGGCATGAGTTCACATTTATACTAGGACATGGGCAGGGGCGGACAGACAACTCATGGGGCCCCCGGGCAATTGGGGATCATGGGGCCCCTGTGTTCTTGCCCACACTCAAAACACACCCACAAAAGCCTATAAAAGGTACCATGGGAATTTTATGGGGCCCCCTACTGACCCCGGGCCCTCGGGCAGTGCCCAAGTGCTCGAATGGTTAGTCCGCCCCTGGACATGGGAAATGTGAGCTCACATTTATACTAGGACATGGGAAATGTGAGTTCACATTTATACTAGGACATGGGAAATGTGAGTGCACATTTTTACTAGCACATGGCAAGGAGTGAGTGCACATTTATACTAGGACATGGGAAATGTGAGTGCACATTTATACTGGCACATGGCAAGGAGTGAGTGCACATTTATACTGGCACATGGCAAGGAGTGAGTGCACATTTATACTAGGACATGGGAAATGTGAGTGCGCATTTTTTACTAGGACGTGAGAATAAGGTAGTACAGCCAGACCTTCCTGCACTGGCCTATCCCAGGTAAGAATAGTTATTGGACTCATTTTTAGACCTTCTTCGCAGATGTTCCTCCGATTTCAGTTGACAAGGATTTTCTATCTAGGGCATTTTTGTGACATACAATGGAAATCTTTGAAGCAGTAATGACTTGCATTTTGTTCTTGATTGTTAAATAAATCTGGAAAGTGCCATTGTCAGTGTGTGCTGAATCCTTTCTAGATAACGAGGCTACTTTGTGCTTTCTCTGCCTTCTGCAGCTTTGCCTGGAGTCTAATGTAAAGCAGTGGTTGCTCTATTGCCTTTTACAGTATAGTGTGGTGTCTGCTTCTGCATTCCTGCTCCTTGCCTTGTTTGGTTTTTCTTGTTCATCCACACTACATATACTTGTCTGCCCAGTCACATGGAGAAGAGCAATCTTTTAGAGTTGACCTCTTGATTTTTCCTTTGCCGAAACAAACACTCGGAGAATACATTTTTTTTCTCTTAAAGAAGAACATCCCCTACCATAGTTTTTTCCCCCTCCTACCTTTTTTTACTGGGTTATCCACAAAAAACATACTCTCCCCCAGCAAATCCAGCTGTGTTCTGTAGGGATCTGCTTCTCCGCTGTTACACACCTGGTCCCGTGCCACCATCTCCTTCAGACGTGATCAGGAGCGAGGTGTCTCTCCAAGGTTCTTGCACCCGTAGTGAATGTGTGTCATTAGCTGCAAGAACTAGAGAGAGACTGATGGTGCACCACAGCCCATGAACTGAAGAATACCATGAGGCATCCTGGGATGTGCAGTGGTATTAAAAAATAAATATGTGTCCAATTGTGAGAGATCAGGTAGGGTAGGAGAAAAATGATGAAAGATGGGTGGGAAGGGTGAAGGTCCACTTTGAATACATTTAATGTTGTATGCACAAGAGTTCATAGAGTATAAAAATCAGGAATGAAATCCTGTAGGTACTGCTGATAAATTATGGGTGTATCACCACTGATTAAAAAAAGTTGAGTTATGGTGTATGTTTCGATCAATGCAATAATAATTATTATATCATAGGCCACATGTCAGACACCTGTATACATGGAGAGCTGGGATTAAAGTGAGTTCTCGTGTCTTATAAAATACCTTCTATATAAAGGAGAACTCTAGTGACCGATTGGGCTACTCTATATGGGAACCTTCTTGATTGTGCTGCATGGATGACAAGAATGCAGATTTTATAGCTACCACAATTTCTTTGTGTCTTGTCTAACAAGTTATCCGTCTGTTCTTTACAAAGCCAGATATCATTAGTAATTAATGGTCATGTAGTAACAATGTTCAGAAAAAGTTGAATAGTCAAGTTGATAAACTAGATGGACATGTGTTCTTTCAGACTAAGTATGTAACTGTATAAGTTCTTGTCCTTGAAGCTTTTTTAGATCTGCATGGCTAAAAATGAGCTTGTATCTGTTGAAAGCCATCTCCACAATTGGATGTTTGCCCATCCAATTGCCCATCCACAATTGGATGTTTTGTTGAAGTGTGTCACCACAACACAATCCATTATGAATGTCACCCCCAGGGGCGGACTGACAACTCATGGGGCCCCCAGGCAATAGGGGATCATGGGGCCCCTGTGTCCTTGCCCACACTCAAAAAAGCCTATAAAAAAGGTACCAGGGGCATTTCATGGGGCCCCCTACTGACCCCGGGCCCTCGGGCAGTGCCCGAGTGCTCGAATGGTCAGTCCGCCCCTGGTCACCCCAAAGCTTTAATACAGCATGCAGTGCACCATGAAACACAACTAATGTCGTGGTGCACTGCACCAGAAAAAAATGTTGCTTCGTAATTTTTGTTTGTTTTGTGGTGTAATGGCAGCACATTCAAATGTTTGCCTTAATGTATGCACCACACAATGCGTGTTTTACGCAACACTGTTAAAGTATGAATGGACCCTGAGTATCAACATGCATTAAAAGGAGCCCTTACAGGCTTCCATCTTATGCTTGGTATTCAAGGCAACAAATCTTTCATATTAGGAGTAATATTTATATGGCCAGATCTTGCACCCAAATAACAGGCCTGCTGTTCTAGGCTCATTATAGTGGAGAAGGCCATTGTGCTTATAAAAATGCCACGTTTCAGTGATCTGATTGTTCTAGTCTGAAATCTAGTCACCATGGGGTTTATTTACTAAAGCTGGAGAGTGCAAAATCAGACTCACTTTTGCATAGAAACCAATCAGCTTCCAGGTTTCATTGCCAAAGCTTCATTGAACAAGCTGAGGTTAGAAGCTGATTGGTTTCTATGCAGAAAGGAGTCTGAATTTGGACTCTCCAGCTTTAGTAAATAAACCCCCATGGGTCACTGCACATTGTTGTTACCTATTGAATTAGCTTGAATTTAAAATACTTCAAGGTCTTGTGCACATGGGCACCTGGGGTAATAGGTTGGAAGACTTGGGTGTATTTCTTTGCTCAGGGTCTATAGGTTCTGCCCACAGCTGCCCATAGAAAGCATTGTCTGTACATGGGTATACACTGGTACCTAGGGGCATATGTCTGCATGCATGTTTGTTGATGTCTCTAGGCGGCTGCATACAGCACGTGCGGGGCAATACTCCCGAATTATATGTCATATGGCCCCAGGTGCCTGTGTGCATGAGTCCTTGACGTTATTTGCAAATACAACCTAATTCAACAATAATGTGCAAAGCACAGTAACCCCTGGCATACAGATTTTAGATAACCACAACTGCGTGGTTTGATTTTTATAACAGCGATAGCTGGGGACCACTACTGCACTGCCAGTGGATCAGCAACATTTTGACAAGAGTTCAGCACTGACTGTGATTTCTCAGAACGGGTTCCTTTAGCATGTGATCAGTTAGTACTAATAAATCAGATTAACGATAACAAGAATTACAACACATGGGAACAAAGACTCTAGGTCATTTCTTTTTGTTATAATTTTACTAAGCAATTTATTCCTGGAATTGTGAGCTGATTGGGCTTATTTCTTCTTTTTTTTTTTTTTTTTTTTTTTTTTTGTGTGTGTGTATCTGTGTAACTTGCAACCATGCAGATCTATATTGCTTTTGTGTTGCTTTTTATAGATGATAAGAGACATCTCACGTACAGTGAAATTTGACATGCAGGGAGATCAAGGGATAAATAGTCATGAAATAATTTCTAGGCAAACAGACCAGAAAAAGAAAACAAACATCAGTGAGTGGAGCTGGATTCCTTTAGGGAGTCACGAGTCACTTTGACTTGTTATTAAGATGTGGAATTGTTCTACCAGCCCCAGCTGAATAATTCTGGCTGGATGTAGTGTGTAAACAGTACGATGTGTGCACAGTAAACAATGCTTTGTGACTGATGGATGGGATACTTTGTATATATGTAAGACATTTACCTGTCTGGGCCAGCAAGTGAGGCAGTTTGGTGTAAACAGTGTCTGAAGACAAGCACCAATTAATTGCCTTCATATACAAACACACTTGCATGAATAAGTTAGGCTTCTGATGAAATTATGAAATCTGTTGTAAAATCGAGTGTTCAATGCATGGGTGAAGTCAACGAGTTCACATCCACCAAAGAGCCAACCTGGGCTGTAGAAACAGAATGCATATAGGAAGAAATGAGCATCAACTTCTGATCTGCAAACACTGGCAAAGCAAATAGTTTAAAAACTTATCAAGAAAACAGATCAGAGTTCCCCAGGGAATGTTTCGGCCCAGCCTGAATATATTTCAAAGCTTGACAAAGAAGCAGGTTGGATTGAAACATCTCCTGCATGTGCATTGTTCCTGGTTAATGAACAAAGTAATTTGAGTGTACATTGGAGAGCTCCTCCTGACATATTTTTCCTTGTGTAGGCTGGGGCTGATTCATTAAAACTGCAGTAAAGTAAATGTGATTAAGTGTTGAGCTGTTACCCACAGTGACAAATCACAATTGTTGTTTACTTTATTTTGTAAAATAAATGGTGATATCTGGTTAGTTGTTTTGGCCATAGTTACATAGTTAGTCTGGCTGAAAAATACAAAAGTCCATCCAGTTCAACCATTAAAGAAAAAAAAAAGTTATAATCCTATACCCACAGTTGATCCAGAGAAAGGCAAAAAACCCCCCAGAAAAGCATGATCTAATTTGCTCCTGCAGGGAAAAAAATTCCTTCCTGATCCCCCGAGAGGCAATCGGATATTCCCTGAATCAACTTTACCTATAAATGTTAGTGTCCAGTTATATTCTGTGTATCTAAGAAAGAATCCAGGCCTTTTTTAAAGCAATCCACTGAGCTGGCCAGAACCAACTCTTGAGGGAGTCTATTCCACATATCTTACTGTGAAGAGACCTTTCCGTATTTGGCGATTACATTTCTTTTCCTCCAGATGTAAAGAGTGCCCCCTTGTCCTCTGTGATGACCTCAGGGTGAATAACTCTGCACCGAGTTCACTATATGAACCACTGATGTATTTATACATGTTGATCATATCCTCCCTTAATCTCCTCTTCTCAAGAGAGAATAAATTCAGTTCCTCTAATCTTTCCTCATAGCTGAGCTGCTCCATACCTCGTATCAGTTTGGTTGCCCTTCTCTGTACTTTCTCCAGTTCCCCAATGTTCTTTTTGTGAATTGGTGCCCAAAACTGAACTGCATATTCCAGATGAGGTTTTACTAATGATTTGTACATAATTACACTTTTTCTCTCATTTTCCTTTCTCAAATGTTAATGAGCCACCTAATTCTACTACTAAGCTGCAGGGCAGAGTTAGGTAAGCTATAGATAATGTAATTTTCTTAACTGCAACCCATAGAAAATAGCTCAATTCCCTCATCAACACTGAATTTCAATCCTTCCCGCAGTGCTATTGTGTTCTGCCTGCAGGAAGCCTTCACTGCCTGCAGAAAGCAATATTTACTGCTGGCGGCTATAGCTGCTGGTAGTAATCGCATGCAAAAAATATGATAGTATGGTTGTAGTGAAGCCGATTGATGGATCAAGTTCAGTACAAGCAGCCTGCCCATAGATTGATCGAATCTCAGCCAGTCCCTGCTGAACAGGTATGGAAATCGATCCATCTATGACTGGCTTTAGAGTCTTCAGTGATGTACATTTGCCATGGGGCTGTATAAGGAGCACAAGGAATCAATGGGTGTTGGCCATAGCTGCAAGCTTTTATAGTTCACAGTAGACAGACTCTAAAGCAGTTGTGATCAATCTAATCGATATAGTGCAGTCTCTGACATCACCAAAGGGCTGCATGTAATATTCAGTGAATCTAAAGCTATGGAAAACTGTCAGAGACTAAAGATGTCTAGAGAAGGCAAATATACTACAGATGTTTTTGGAGAATGGAGACGTGCCTCAGGAGACAGTCACAGACTGGAGACACGTTACATGAGATAACTAGAGATTACTGCTTTTACATCCCCTTTACAAGTCCATATTTCCACATTTATGCTCCCTGCAGCCCTCTTAAAATGTTCTTTAGTCCACTTCTGATTCTCTTGGCAAGATCTGTATTAAATGATTAGATGAAGAAACACAATGTAAAAAGAACAATGGGATGGGCAACACAGAAATTAAAGTTAGAATAGTGAAAAAGTACTAAACCAAACTACTAGAATCCACTTGAAATGTTTTTCTCTCACTGGCATGAGTATGCACCAAAACACTCCACCGTCTTCAGGAGCAATGAGGGCCAGACAGTAGGTGCCAAAGGGCCACGATTGGGCACCAGGGTTCTAAAGTCTCTTTAGAATGTGTTTGACATTAGCCTTCTGTCACACTCTGAGATCGGCAGACAATGGGCTTAGGACCAGAAAATCTTTGGCCCATAATTTACAGGTGTAATTATGGTAAATTCAGAGCCATGCATAAATATAATGGCAGTCACAAGATGAATGCCAGAACCCAGGGGTCTCAAAACCCAACTACCTCATATGTTAAGTGCAGAGGCAGAAAATGCTTGTCTAAACTTGGTTCAAGGCTAGGTTCACACTTGAGCTTAAGTTTCTTTTGGAGTGTTTATATGAGCATTTTTTCACATATTTTTCAGGCTTGAGAGTTTTTGTTTTAGCCAATGGAAAGTTATTTACAAGAAATAACACAAAAAGACCTAGGTTGCACACGTTGTTCAGACACTCCCATTGAAGACCATAGGGATCAGGAATGTGCTACTCTGCCCCAAAGAAGCTCATGTAAAATGGGTGTCCAGTGTTGGAGTCCTTCTAGAAAAGTGTTTCAGATTGCTAAGGGTGTGGACAAGAGCTAAATGTTTCCTGTTTGACTTCACTGTGCAGAAAATAATTTTGGCACCTTTTCCCAGTAATTGTTTCACGTATGGAATGGTAGTGATCATAAGAAAACTCCAATAGTTAATTTGCTGAACTGGAAAACCTCCCGCGATTGTCTGATCATTCAGTGCTATATTCATAACAAAGCCTCCATTTGACAATCATCAAGGTAAGCTGACTATCAAGCCACCAATCACCAATGTTTTTTTCTGTGCTGACTGTCATAGATGCTTGGATGCAAGCCACTGTATCCACTTTTTTGCACAGCAGCATACATAGGGTTCTTCAACCAATGAAGAATAAACATGAATATAAGGAATTGAACTCCATGCAACCAATCTAATTTTAGTTAAATAAAGGGATATTGGGGTTACTGTATTTTGTGTGTTCTTCATCCTAATGAATACCCAGTTAATATACAGTAGGTATATGCATTCTGCATGTGATGTATTCTGGACTATTATTCTACATCAGGGGTGTCAAACTGGTGGCCCACCAGCTGTTGTGAAACTACAAGTCCCATCATGCCTCTGCTTTTGGGAGTCATGCTTGCAACTGTCAATCTTGCAATGCCTCATGTGACTTGTAGTTTGGCAACAGCTGGAGGGCCACCAGTTCGACACCCGTGCTCTACATTATTGAGGTTTTAACACTTAAAAGTGTTACTAAACCCAGGACCCTGCATTCACTATATCCAGTCTCCCACAGTACACACAACATGGAAATGAAATTGTTTTAATAAATATAAGCTGCTAAATACCTTTTCTAATCAGCAGTTAGAGCAGTTTTGTGACTTCTATCACTGTCCAGCTGAGCACCGGTTAAAGCTTGTAGGAGGAGTTTTCATTCTCATATAGGAGAATGCAGGACCCCTGTCCTCTGTCTGGACAGCACTGGTCCTGTGCTGATCACATGCACTCTCCAAAAAAAAAAAACTCTAGCAATACACATAAAATTGAGCATGTGCAGCTTGTCCTTGAGCCTCTGTTCTATCAGGAGGTATTTAGGAGACACTGGAAAAAGGGGAGGATCAGAGAAAACAGGATCAAACATCCTTTTTACACAAAGTGGAGGAATAACCCCTTATGTTTCGCAGTGAGTATAACAAGCATGATTTACTTCATATACAGAAAGATTTTGCTGTTGTGGGTTTAGTAACACTTTAAATACTCTTAGATTGTAAACTCCAAGGTGCAGGGCCTCCTAACCCTCTTGTATTGAACTGTATTGTTGCTGTATTTCCGTTATATTGTAAAGCTCTGAGCAAACTGTTGGTGCTATATAAATCCTGTATAATAATAATAATAATAATAATAATAAATACAGAACTTAATGCATCAAGGTGCTCACATTCTTGGTCCTGTCGGTTCATCCATGTCCAGAATAGCTGGAAAAGGCATGTTTTAAAGTACACTTGTATATACTACTGCCTCCACAATATATTACCATGCCCTGTGTGCCATAAAAAAAATTTGTATCTTGTGGATTTGAACTTTGATAGTATTCTATTCTATTCCTACAGGGCCTTGAACAAAAGATGCCTGCAGCAATGCAGGCTTTCATATGGGAGGTGGTGGAACCACCCTCCACATGCGCTCCGCTGGGCAGCGATAATAAATGAAGTGGCTATATTTAGACTCACATTCTGTAGTATGATCACGTGACTGTCAGTACATTTCACTATAGAGTGTATACAGTCTCACCTCTGTCCATTGTACTGGCTCCTCTCCATGCATCTTCAGGAAGGCATTGTGTTGTGTCAGTAGAAAGTAATGTGAAGGACACAAAGGTCTACCAGAAAGCAAATGAATGACAAATCAGTTCAGTTACCTGCTCTTTTTCCTGCATGCTTCTTCTGTCAGGATCATTTGATACTATATATAATATAGGAATGTACAATGAGTATTTATTTAAAAATAATACAAATTCAACAAAAAGTAGGAAAAAAATGAACACTTTTTTTTTTACCATTTCATTACTTGACGGCACTACAAACTACACCTCCTCCACAATGCTAACAGACAGCACAGCTTATTGAACAGATCAGTTGAAGCTCCCATGGAATCACAGGAGCTGAGTTGTTTAACTGGAGGGAGAGAAGTGAAGAGCACACAGGGACAAGTGCCTCCAACTGCAGAAGTACCAGGGAGTTAGAGACATGGGCACACCATTAAAATGTGACACTTATCACAGTATGGGTTGTAATTAGATTTGATGGTGCTTTGTTCAGTTTTTTGGGGGGAAATGTTAATTGCCTTAGAAGATCCTTTCTCAACCTTTTTGACACTTGAAGTTTTTTTATGGTCTCGGAGAACTCTGCTAAAACCAATTTATTGGGCGCCAGTGGAAACAATACCCCTTACATGGTGACCAGTGGGAAGAATGCACTTCTTGCAGTTGTAATCGGAACGTGCTACTTATAGACAGCTAAAAAGACCAATGGGGGTTTATTTACTAAAGCTGGAGAGTCCAAAATCAGACTCCCTTCTGCATAGAAACCAATCAGCTTCTAACCTCAGCTTGTTCAATGAAGCTTTGGCAATGAAACCTGGAAGCTGATTGGTTTCTATGCAGAAGTGAGTCTGATTTTGGACTCTCCAGCTTTAGTAAATAAACCCCATGGTGTCATGTATCTGATTCTGTCAAATTGCATTCGTCCCGGAAATCAGCCACAACACAAGGAACACCTAACAACCTCTGGAGGAACCCTAGTTGAGAATAGTTGTCACAGAGCTTGAAGGAGCTCTTATGTGGGTACAGAGGTCATTTGTGGTTTCAATCTTAAAGCCTAAAAGTGGGTCCCTTTTACCCCAACCTACATTTTTATGAACAGTTCACAGCAATGCCTTTTAAACTCATCTCACCGTGTGCACACCATTTTTCCTTTTTTTTAACCACTTGCCTACCGGGCACTTACCCCCCCCCCCCACCTGACCAGGCCAATTTTCAGCTTTCAGCGCTGTCGCACTTTGAATGACAATTACGCAGTCATGCAACACTGTACCCATATGACATTTTTATCATTTGTTTTCACACAAATAGAGCTTTATTTTGGTGGTATTTAATCACCACCGGGTGTTTTATTTTTTGCGCTATAAACAAAAAAAGCAAAAAATTTGAAAAAAAAGGTTTTCTTTGTTTCTACTATAAAATTTTGCAAACAGGTAATTTTTCTCATTCACAGATGTGCATTGATGAGGCTGCACTGATAGCACTGATTGGCACAGATAGGCAGCACTAATAGGAGGCACTGATAGGCGGCACTGATAGGCGGCATTGATGAGCTGGCACTGATGATGCTGCACTGATAGGCAGCACTGATGGGTGGCACTGCTGGGCAGCACTGATTGGTGGCCCTGCTGGGCACAGGTGGGTGGCACTGCTGGGTACAGGTGGGTGGCACTAATGGGTACAGGTGGGCGGCACTGATGGGCAACGGTGGGTGGGTCAGATGGGCATGATCACTTATCTGACAATTGCTGGTTATCAGCAGTACTTTTCTCATGCTGTAACAGCGTGAGGAAAGTGCAGCCGATAACCAGCAACTGTATTTACCCAGTGATCTGCTGTGTCAGACAACCGCGCTGTAGCCGTCTTTCGGCTATAGCGCGGTAGAGAAGAGGTTAAATGGTGCTAGTTCAAAACAGTACAATATGTTGTGCTTTTCTATGAATCAATGGGGTTAATTTGCTAAAACTAGAGAAAGCAAAGTCTGGTGCAGCTGTGAATAGCTGTGATTAGTAGCCAATCAGCTTCTAACTTCAGTTTGTTCAATTAAGCTTTGATAATAGCACCTGAAAGCTGATTGGTTTCTATGCAGAGCTGCACCTGATTTTTTACTCTCCAGTTTTAGTAAATCAACCCCATTGTGATGGCAACCTGGCTCCCATAAAAAAGATTTTTCGGCCACCTTCACTGCTTGTCCTGCTCTGAACTTTACACCCCTCCAACCCCCCCCCCCCCCCCCCCCCCCCCGCAGAAAGGAACTTTGCATTCCTTTCCATTGTGGTCTATCGAGTTCCTGTCCTGTACAATCTGGCTTCCCAGGCTCTTCTGCAATCGAACTGCCCTGACCAGAATGGTTGCTGTCTCTTCCTTGATGTAACAGACCTGATTTGCTGCCTGTGACCCGCTTAATAGCATCCTCTAGGGTCTTCCCAAACAACATCTTGCCTTTGTATTGGTTACACAAGGCCTGTTTCGAAGCCCCATCTGCGGTCCAGTGCCGCAACCAAAGAGCCCTTTTCTCTGTTACTGAGTGATCCATAAGTCTTGCTGGCAGCTTCACCAGATCTGTGGAAGATTCCGCTAAGAAGGCTTTGAGGGCCACAATGATCTTTGCTGCCTCAATCCCCGAATTTAGTGCAATCTCTACAGGGGAGGGGAGGGCCTATAGATGACAACAGCAGTGGATGAATGATAATAAGCATCAAAATGTGAATCCAGCCTTACTGATTATTATAACTTCCTGATACAAATGCTGCCCAAGACAAAGGTCATTGAAAGCCTTTGTGTGGCATTGGCCTTCCTATCCCTTCCGAGGGCCCTCACAACTTTTATTATGCTTCAAGAATGAAAAGCTTCTTATTGCAGTAGAGCCTTTCTGGTGACATTAATAGTCTTGCACATGCCTAACAGTTAGCATATGGTCAGCTTTTTTTCCTTGTTTTACAGTGGGCATGCTATAACTGCATCATCTTTTTCTCAGTGTCTCCTTTTTCTACAACCTTGGGGTTAACCAGACATAGCCATGCCCTATTAATCAAGTTGTCAGCTTGCAGTATTTGTAAAGAAGATGCTGCAGCTGCTCGGGATGATTGTCTAGTGAAGAGCACACACTGTCATTTCCCTGTTCTTTGTGGAATACATTGCAATTCTAGTAGTTTGTTTTCCACATCTGTACATCCACTGGAAAGGAATAGAGCTGGTCTTTTTGTTGTCTGGTGGGCGACATGTCATTCTTAGCAGAATGTTACATAGCAGATGCCCTCTGCAATCCCCCATTTTTACTGGCCTGAAAATGTGAGAGTGTCATCTGTTCTGTGAGTATGGTTATCATTTATTGAAGACAGTCTCACGTACCGAAATATCAGCAGTAATCTGAGACATATGGCCTTATGCTGCCTTTGTCAAAGGGTCCTATTTCAGCCCTATTGTGGGATCTGAATGAAAGGATAAGACAAGGGCACTGCAGGTATAATATGGATAAATAGAAAATTTGTTTTTGTTATCAGAAAATCTGATCAAAAAATGTTAATGTTGTCAGATTTTATGTTCATAGAGTATACCGCCATCTCGTATTCTTTTTATAATTTTCCATAAGTAGCATTTGCATAATGGGCCCCCACATTAGTGTTTGTTTTTTGGGGGGGTCAGCAGATGTTAGTTTGTAATTTTTTTAGGACCCAGACTGGTGTGTTTCTTGTAGCACTCTGGCGAACCCCATAAATATTGTGGAACCCATCTGTGGTCAATTCCCTTGGGTTGTCAACTTTGGCAGTTAACAAATGCAAGGGCACTTAAAACAATTATTGGACAATATATATTTCTCCATCTCTACCTATCATGGCATAATTATTTTAATTCACGTGTTCACAAATATATTTAAAAGATTTTAATTATGGGGTTAACATTGTATTGTCAAGTAATGAACAGCACTCTGAAGCAATTTAGACAACATGTGGTTATGATGAAGGTATGTGAAGGAACTTAAGGAGCTGAATCAATACAAGATAAATCTATGGACATCTGTGAAAAACCATTTGACCTGCAGCTTGGGGATACTGTCCTTTTAAATAGTTATCTCTATGATGTTAAATGGTCAATATGGGCTAGCTCAGGGATACTGTCCTTTTAAATAGTTATGCATTGCTATCTCTATGATGTTAAATCGTCAATATGGGCTAGCTCAGGGATACTGTCCTTTTAAATAGTTATGGTTGCTATCTGTATGATGTTAAATGGCCAATATGGGCTAAGTGTACTAGTCACTGTCGATAAACTGCTTTTGCATCTCTTCACAATACTATCCATAATAGCTCAGCAGCTTTCAGTTGATAGGTGATAGTGTTGAAACAGAATGGTTAGAGAATATCCTGATGGCCCTTTATTCATTTTATGCTGCTTTAAGCATTGTTTCTGCACTCAGGAGATACCAGTAACCAAAGATGTAGGACAATGCAAGGTCTGCCATTTCTACCATCATGGCTTTCCCCCCAGGGAGCTCTGCTCAACACAGCTCTTTTCCACATGTGTAATACTGTAGAATGCCATGTGCTTTTACTGTACACATAAAGTAATTGAGGATCTCTTTATTCATATGCCAGTACACTGTTCTAATGAAGAAGTATCAGCATGGTACCTAACCAGTTTGTCCCCTTTTTGGAGTACTAAAGCCCAACTCTATCCAAAACTTTTTTTTGTTGGAGTGTAGAAGATTTAGAACTACTTTCAGGTTTTCATTGATTTTTTTGTGTCTTGGAGGCATTTCCCGTCACAAGACATTACTTTTCAACTTGCACAACACAAAGGTATGAAATTCCCTTCCTATTACCAGCTTTTTCAATATGTTTTCATTCTAGTCGCATCTTAAAGTCATTGAAGTTTGTTCCCTGGGCCTCAGCTCTCTATGGTGGCATTTTGTAAGCAGCAAGCGACCCATTACAATCAGCTATTCATTACACATTTCCATAACCTTCTAAAACCATTAATTCAGTGGATTGGCCAATAATTAGTGGAAGGCACATTAATCATAAGGGAAATAATGTAAGCGCTGAAGGTCTCACTATAGGATTTAACATAAGTTTTTGTGTTTTAATAATTGCTTTTCAATGCTAGATACTTGGGGATCATATTATTATACATTAATGGCCACAGAAGGGTTGATTTTTTTCTTTTGTACAAATATTATTTAAATGATTACTCTGATGACCTTTATTTGCATGGTAGGGAAAGTTTTTTTTTTTTTTTTTTTTTAAAGTAAAATTAGTGTAACTGATTTAAAAATTATTTAAACTATGTCAAAAGCCAACACTTTATTAAAGTGCTGCCTATGCCTTCCATCACTTCTGGATATGTCTGATGCCTGCGTTGTGGTTCCATCTTCTAGATTGTAAGCTCGAAAGAGCAGGGCCCTCAATCCCCTCATGTTTTGCATTGCATTGGTATTGTTCTGTCACATGTTCTGTCCCCCTTTGTAATGTACAGCGCTGAGCGAACTATTGGCGCTTTATAAATACTGTATAATAATAATAATCTCTAGCTGCTACTTCACTTCTATGTTACTGGGACACACCATTGACTTAGAGGGTGTATGGTATAACCATAATGCTACAGAGGTGTTACTTCTAGATGGTCTGCATTCAGAATTATTGGATTTTGAAGATTCTGCTGGTGGTTGTAGCGAAAACAAATAATAAAAGGGTCACTTGTGTGTTTTTTTGATCTGTTGTAGTGCCATTGGCTGCCAGTGCTGATTTGGCTTCTATAGAACAGACAGTTGTACACAGGAGCCGAAAATTGACCTGTTCCTGCCGAACCTAGCGATTTCTACTAATTTTCAGCCCATGTGTACAAGGCTTTACACAGTTGTTACCAGAACATGTATCCTCATTCAAAGACTTCCCATCTATTCTAGTAATAACTGCAACATTTTCGAATTTCCGTCCTTTCTGTCTGGTAAGCATTGTCAGCAGGCAAAACTAGAGGGTGAATCTCCCCAATGGGGAAATAGCAGTCATAACAGACAGCAATAAGAATCTGACATGGGCTTCAGCACGCAACAACGTTTTGGCTTTAGATATACTGTACTTTAGGTCATGCTGGCAAAATGTTTGTTGCCACAGGGACTAAAGTACAGAGACTCAGACACGCACGATTTCCATGATCTAATGCTTGTTATTTTGTAAGGTTTGGATAGTAGACTTTGTCATATACGAAGTACTGCAGGTAAACTGGAAGTCAGGAAAATGAACTTTAAACTGGAGATTTGTTTTGAACATTTAGATATTAGAAACATTTGTGTGAGTCTATCGAATCATCTGAAAAATCCAGCTGTCCCCTGAATAGGGTAACTTCGCTAATCTGTCCAAAGTTTTCTGAATTGCTGCAAATTTGTATTTTTCGGTTAAGGATGTTATTCTTTTTGAATTGGTCATTATCTCCTAACTGAAGAACAGATAGTGATTTTCAGAGAGGTCTGATAAATGATACATCCTGAACATTGTGTTTATTGAACAGGACGTAAAATCGTAGGAGGTAAATTGCTGAAAGCTCTTAATAAGCAAAATAATCATTTAATTAGCAGAGGATCCATTTATTGCCATGGACTATATAAGGCAGTTTATGAAACAAAAAAGGAAAATGGGAATTGGACTTAGAAGGAGACATCAAGGCGATAGTTATGTTTGTAGCACAGCCTTTGTAGGGAACACATGACTAGCGCAGTCTTTCTGAAGATACACAATAATAAAAATTCGGCTGAAGAGTCTCTAGCTACCAATGTCAGTTATACTTTTGACCTATCATTTTATATTTTTTTGAACAGACACTCCGGCTAAATTGCTCTCTTATTTTTATGTCTATTAAACTGAATTGACAGTGCATACGGTCCATTTAAAACAGCAGCCAGCACTTTGAGTGAAGCCCTTTTGATTATTCTCTGGCAGATTTTAAGTTGTGACCATTCCTTTGAACGATTAGGAGTGATAATGCAATTTTTTTTTCCATATTGTCTCAAAAGGCTTATTGGGGAATAAATGCATCCAAGAAAAAAATATCTGTCTGATGTGTGACATGATATTTAAATAATGTGTTCCTTGAATATAATAGAGACAATTCTGCTGACAGGTTTAAGAAAGGAAAATTGTTACTAATATTTAAATTGTGCGTAGTTGTCGACAGGCTGAGTCACCCACAGGTTTTTGCATGTTTTTGGGATTCCAAAGCTCAGGAACTCTGGATTTCAGTTCACGGGTTCAGACAAATTGTATCATGGGTGTATGGAACTTTCCCAGCACCAGATATAATTTAAAAACAGAAAATGTATATAAAAATGTATTACATAACATAAAACATATCTCAAAACATACACTATAGGCTTAGACCATAGGGGACCAAAACCCCATATATATCTCTAGGTTTAAGTGTAACAGTCTTGATGTTGAAGATGGTTGACACGTTTTGAGTATCACCCTTCATCAAGGACATATATACACAAGCTCATAGACATGTTAGTCGATGCAAGCCTACAGATAAAGGTTAAAAACAGTAAGCCTGGTATTATGGTGATGCGATCCCATGATGAAAGGGTCCTAAAAGTGGAGAAAGGGACAAATGTAAATGCAGAGATTCAAAGGGCAGCTAGGAGACCTTAACCACAGCCCAAAATGGGTCCATTCAAGAGCATGGCTAGCCACAACACTAAATGCCAGGGAAGATGCAGATGCTCTAGCAGTCTCCAATCACACCAATTAGCTTCTGCAGTTCACAGGTTCACCCACCTGCTTTAGGACATTTAACACTTCTGATTGGTTCTTAACTTATTTTAAGTTAAAGTGCAGCAGAAGTGTTGCTCCATAAAGCGGAACGCTAGGCAAAAACACAGATGAAATGTGTATAAGGGAGATGGTTTACGTGCCAGGGTATTTGTATATCTGAGATATACACAGCTCTGCCACACAGCACAACCCTATCAGGCAGAGCACTAGAACTCAATTTACTCTGATGAAGTTAAGCAACACTTAAATTGGTTGTAAATCCTCACATATACCCAGTGAAGTGACTGGCTTCAGGTGATGCACAGAGATTAAACAAATCCTCCTACATAAGTTGTATCTGTTTATCTACAGTTGTCTTTCCCCTACATCCATTTAAAGTGCAGAATTTGCATAGGATCTCTCGGCTCTAAAAAGCAGAGGGCGGAGAGCTGAAGTTACATCAGTGAGGAGAGCTCTTAGAGCTGATTGGAGAGAAGAGGCACACCCCTCCACAATGCACACAGGAACAGAGCTGAAGCTGTCAATCTGCTGGAAATTACTCCCCTGTCACCATTTTTCTCTTGGAAAAATTGTCAGAAGTGATTTATCATGATAGCAGAGGAACAAAGCAGCAGACAGAAATGACACTTAGTGTTCTTAATTGAGACAAGTACACACTATAGAGGGATATGCTATGTACATCTCCGAGGTTTACAACCATTATAAATGTCTTGTCCCTCCCCCAGCCTCTGAACACTAAAAAGAAAAGCAGTAGACTGATGAGCTCATTTTTCTGTCTCTCCACTTGCTCTCTCTCTCTCCTTCTGTCAGCATGCTCCTTGTTAGCTCAGCACAACTTATTGCCTTAGTTTGCTGCCTCTCCCAGTCTGAGCTCTGCTTTACAGGGACTATACCAGGCTGGCACCCTCAAATTTAAGTTAAATTATTTTTTTGCCTTAGCTTCAGAACAGTCTATATGGTCAGGTTCCTACACTTGAATGGATTTTTGCAAGGTTTGAAAAATTGTGATGGTGGGGGAGGTTGAATTTGAGGAACCTCATTCCAAGCATACATCACGATAGTAAAAAGCAAGTGATTTGAGAGCCCAGTGCTTGCCTATAGTGCACTTGTGGTCAAGACTAATAAACATTAAACTATTCACATATTCTTAGTACTCAGGCAGTAAAAGAGATTTATAACAAGGCCCCGTTCAACTTTCTAGTTACTTTTATTATGAAGTTATTCATTCTCAAAGATCTCAACTAGAGGTGAGCTCAAGGTCAAATCCCCATCCGAACCCACCTGAACGGTCCTACCAGGAAGTGCCACTTCACTAGACTGATTATAAACAACAGAAGCATTCCATGGCCACAGCCGCTTGTATACACACTCCTTTTATACATGAAGCTGCTGGATGGGAAATGCTTGGCCGTCTATGATTGACCCAGTACAGGTGACAGCTTCTTGGCAGGATCACCGAGGTAGGTTTGGACTAGGATCAAAACATGCCTGAGCTCAATTCAAATCTCGACAAAGACTCTGATGTTGAGCTTCAGTTGGTTAGAATACTGGCAAGTACTGTTCACGGAGGACAAAAAAAATAAATTCAATGCCTGTGTTGTAAACTGAAAATTAATTTCTCCACAATTCTCATAGATACAGTGATGTATCAGGATTTTAAAGTGATTTTACTGCTTCTTCAAAATCTGTAAATACTTAGTGTACATGATCTGGGCAGTAGTTCACTTTAAGACCAAAAGATCAGGTGTGCAGTTGGCCATATAATAAAAGATCCATCATAATAAATTAATTTATAAACAATAAATCCTGTAAAAAAAAAAACCCTGAAAATCTGGAGATTCGCCTGATTCTGCTAATCTCTGGCCATTAAGAACTACGAGAAGGTATAGTGAATTATTAAAAGCTGAAACCATTCCCGATCTATAACCAACAGGATCTATGTTCTAATGGTTTCACTTATCTTGATTATCCACCATATACAGTTAACATTTCACTTACTGATCTTGCAGTATTTGCTACTGCACATGTTTTGACCTCCTTTAAAAAAAGATTCTTTTTTCGTAAGTGGTTGGGGGGGGGGGAATCTGAGGATGTTATGGACTTCATCCAGGGTCAAAACGTAGGCTACCTTCAGGGGCTCTCTGAGCCCCTGAAGAGACTTTTGATGTGAATCCAAAGTGACTTGCTATCACATCTAGATGATGCCAGTATTCCATGCTCAGAGCTTCCATTGCCACATTTTAGTTTCAAGCAGTTCCTCATGAAATGTTTTGTGGCATGCAATTCACTCTGTGTGGGGGGAACACTCAGAGAAAAAGCAGAGGAGCCTGCAATTCCTACCCTAATGTAATTTTTATCTAATAACTTTTTCCTCTGAGACTAATGTAAAAATCTAATTTCTGTAGCTGGTAGAGCAGGTAATTTATGTGAGTAGAGATCTAGGGATGGATGGATGTTATTAAATGCCGTGTCAGCCGAAATGACAGCCCTTAAGAACCAGGAGTAAACAGGACATTAAAAGGTCAGTTTTCCTTCACATATGACTAACATTTTAGTACTGTGGTCAAAAACACTTTTAATTATGGTTTTGGTGGAAGGATTACCATACAATTGAGAGGTAATAACCTACTTACAGTATTTTTTGTTTATACATGCAAAGCCATTACTACTAATATTAGGTTGTTTTTTTTTTTTCAGTCCAATTACTGGATCTTAATGTCTCACTTCCATTCCTGTAGACCTGGGTTCGGCAACCCATCGATCAAGATCTACCTGTTGATCGCGGCCATCTGACAGGTAGATCGTGATCCGACATGCCTCCAGCTCCTGATTCAGCCTGCCCCCTGTCAAATCAGAGAAGTAATCTACAAAAACAGTGAGCCTAGACGGCGACCAGATCAGTTCACACATGCACCTGCAGTGGGGTGTCGAGTGCACTACTGAATTCAGCACTAGTGTAGAAGAGACACATTCTGATCTCCACCCAACATATGGTTTCTAGTTCCAGCCCCTGACTTGCTGTCGTTCAGAGGCCGAGATGTGGGAGAGGAAGAAAGAGCGGCACCCACACCATGAGGGAGTAGGAACTACAAGTGTACAGTTTGTTATAGTGGGGGGGGGGGTGGGAAGGGGGTGGATGTAATAATGACATTAGTAATGTGCAACATGAAGGAGTTAAAGTGCTGTTTCTGGTCACTGATGCATTAGTGACCAGTGTGAACAGAAAACAACAATCAGTCTGTTGTTTACGGACTGAGGTGTCCCTGTGGGTTGAATTATGTGGGGCGTACCGTGTGCAGTATGCGCATGAGGTTTGGGGAACATAGGCGCTTCATAGAACAAAATAAGGATAAACATAGTGTTCCCCAACATTTTTCCCAGGTTCATGGAGGCAGTACAGATGGGATAGATTTTGTCATTGTAGCAATTTCTGTGGCGGTCCCAGAGGGGGAGATGTTCTCCAGATTATGTTTACGGGAAACATTCTGGATTTTTACCCTCAATACTATGTCCCCGGAAGGACTGAATGAGGAATTAGAGATTAACACTCTCCTCCTTCGACCCTGTTACCTCCAAGGAAGTTACCGATCTCCTTTCCAAGGTCCACTTCACCACCTGTCCCCTGGATCCTGTCCCCTCACGACTGTTGCAGCCTCCTTCCTGCTCTATCCTAAACTCTCTAACCCACATCTTCAACCTCTCACTCTCCATGGGCACCTTTCCCTCCCCACTCAAACATGCACTGGGCACCCCCATTCTCAAAAACCCTCACTGGACCCCACCTGCTTGAATATTGTAAGACCCATCTCCCTGCTCCCGTTTGCCTCCAAGCTTCTCGAGCGCCTTGTTCACAACCGTATGAACTGCTACCTCACTGACAACAACCTTTTTGATCCCCAACAGTCTGGCTTCCGCCCACAACATATCACAGAAACTGCCCTACTAAAACTCACTAATGACCTACTAACTGCTAAAACCAATGGCCATTACTCCATACTCATACTCCTTGACCTTTCCGCTGCCTTTGACACAGTCGACCACCCGCTCCTCCTCAGTAAACTCCACTCCATCGGCCTCCGTGACTCTGCTCTCTCCTGGTTCTCCTCTTACCTTTCTCAGCGCACTTTCAGTGTCACGTACAACTCCTCCTTCTCCGCTCCTCTTCCCCTTTCTCTTGGGGTAACCCAAGGTTCTGTTCTTGGGCCCCTCCTTTTCTCTCTCTATACCTCCTTCCTGGGCCAACTGATAACCTCCCATGGCTTCCAATACCACCTCTATGCTGATGACACCCAAATCTATTTCTCCACTCCCCAGCTCACCCCCTCAATCTCCTCACGTATCACAAATCTACTAAGCGACATATCAGCATGGATGTCACATCACTACCTCAAACTCAATCTTTCAAAAACTGAGCTTGTAATATTTCCTCCTCCCCGATCCCCCACTCATGACTTTACCATTTAGATCAACAGCACAACCATTGGTCCTTCCCCTTGTGCCAGGGTGCTAGGTGTAATCCTAGACTCTGACCTCTCCTTTGCGCCCCACATCCACTCACTGGCTAAATCCTACTGCCTCAACCTCCGGAACATTTCCAAAATTCGCCCCTTCCTGACCAATGACACAACAAAACAACTTATTCACGCCTTGGTTATATCCCTCCTCGATTACTGCAACTCCCTCCTCACTGGTCTACCGTTACACAGGCTATCCCCCCTTCAGTCTATTATGAATGCTGCTGCTAGACTCACACACCTTACCAACCGATCAGCGTCTGCTGCCCCTCTCTGCCAATCCCTTCACTAACCCAACGTATAAAATTCAAAATACTAACCACAGCTTGCACAGCCATCCACAACACAGCCCCTAGCTACATCACCGACCTCATCCACAGATATCGGCCAAATCGCCCACTCCGCTCTTCCCATGATATCTTCCTCTCTAGCTCCCTCATCACCTCCTCCCACGCTCGCCTCCAGGACTTCTCCAGAGCCTCTCCCATCCTCTGGAACTCCCTACCACAGCATGTCCCGTCAGCCCCCACCCTGTCTGCCTTTAGGCGATCTTTGAAAATGCACTTCTTCAAAGAAGCCTACCCCACCTCCACATAAAAACTGTACTTGAATCACCTCCACCAGATCATCCCCAGCAGCTATCACCTTTTGTATCATCTCCCCCTTCCTTTAGATTGTAAGCTCCATGAGCAGGGCCCTCACATTCCTTCTGTACTGAAATGTATTGTAATTGTACTGTCTCCCTTATATTGTAAAGCGCTGAGCAAACTGTTGGCGCTATATAAATCCTGTATAATAATAATAACACCTTATTATAAATATACAATACAAATTTATAAATATAAAAACAAGAATTATGCCCCTCTTCCATTATATTATATAATACATTAGCATCATGGCTTCCTAGCATCAGGTTCTTATACATTATATTTTATATTAAAGTTATGTATTATTAATTGTATGATAATATCCATCGATTAGAGGGAACAGACATGTTTATAAAAAGCAGCGAGATATACATATATATATGTATTTCTGCCTAAATTGGGTAAATTGTTATGGAAGGTTGCTAAATCCCACCCCCTGGTGTTTTGTTTACAGACCATGTAAATGTGGCATGGTCCTTTTAAGGCCTGAATGCCAGGAGGAGCCATGGTTTCCTATAAAATCTTTGACAAGAGGGAGTGGGTGTGACTTGATAAAGGAGGCCACACCTCTGAAATGCGTTGCCATAGCAACTGTGAGGTGGTCATGGGTTTCTGTGTTGTGACCCTCCCTCCTCCAGAGCTACTAGTCACTAATGGAGCATGGGCTGTCCGGACCGGACAGTGGGGAGGGACGCCACCGGTCTGTCACTGTTCATCCAAGTCCTTGGTTGATTGTGGTCTACAGCGGGCCATCCAGAGGCCCTGGATCTTACAGGGACCACACTGGATCATTTTATATGCAGACATGTTTGATACCAATTTGAAAATGTGAGTGCAATCTGAGAAGATCTTGTGCTCTCTCTTTTTGTATGTATTAGTGACCAGTGGCAGTTAATTAACCCATTTGTGCTGCATCAGTGGCACTAGTGTCAGTGTTAATTAACCCCTTTAAGCTGCAGCATGAAGGGGTTATTAAATACTGCCAGTGGTCAATAATGCAGCATAAAGAGGTAATTAACACTGACACTGGTGCCAATAATGCAGCACAAAGGGGTTAATTAACTGCCATTGCCCACCAATAGGCAGGGTAGTTTGACACACATGAGAGGCGTGGGAGGGGGAAACTCCCTTTCACCGCCTGTAATAGCAATTCTGCGGCCAATTAGTCACTAGGATTGCTTTTACAAAAAACGTTATCGCCTGCCTGAAAAAACAATACCACAAATGATGCTGTAGCATCAGGCATCATCCCGGTATACCACTTTAAACTGGCAGCTTGAATGTATGTTAGCCGGTCTTAAAGTGGTTAAAATAGAATTCTAGCTTAAACCTAACTAGCCTTAAAATGTCCCTCCTAACACCTATGTTGACTAATCTATTTTCAGGCCATTCCAATCTGGTCTTGTTATCTCACCTGTGTGAGCCAGCTGCATATGTAGGGGAGAGGAGGGAGCGCCAACAACAGCTGGGACATACAGTTGTGGCCAAAATTATTCAACCCCCAATGCTGTAAAGGGGTTTAGGGACTATAGTGTACATTTGGAATTGTATTCAGAATCAAATCCTACAAGGACGTTGTAACTACCCAAATGCAACTAAAATGACATCAATTGTTTATGTAATACAGTAGTAAATGGTTCTTATGTGGTTTCTTCATTGCCACAATTATTCAACCCCTTAAAGACTACCACTCTGAAGAACAGAGGTTCATACAGGTGCTTTCCATCAGGTATTGAAAACACCTGTGGATGTCACCGAGCAGCAATCAAGCATAATAAGCACCAATTAGGCAGCTTTAAAATGACTGTGATACTCAGCTCCTTCTAGACATTTACTGGTGTGGTTACAAACATGGTGAAGGCAAGAGAATGGTCCAGGAAGACAAGAGAAGAGGTGATTTCTCTTCACAGGAAGGGCAATGGCTATAAGAAGATTGCAAAGATGTTAAACATACCAAGAGACACCTTAGGAAGCATCATTCGCAAATTCAAGGCAAAGGGCACTGTTGAAACGCTACCTGGTCGTGGCAGAAAGAAGATGCTGACTTCGACTGCTGTGCGCTACCTGAAGCGTAGAGTGGAGAGAAGTCCCCGTGTGACTGCTGAGGAACTGAGAAAAGATTTGTCAGATGTGGGTACAGAAGTTTCAGCCCAGACAATAAGACGCACACTGCGTAATGAAGGCCTCCGTGCCAGAACTCCCAGGCGTACCCCCTTGCTGTCTCCAAAGAATAAGAAGAGTCGACTGCAGTATGCCAAAAGCCATGTGGACAAACCACAAAAGTTGTGGGATAGTGTTCTGTGGACTGATGAAACAAAATTAGAACTGTTTGGGCCCATGGATCAACGCTATGTTTGGAGGAGGAAGAACAAGGCCTATGATGAAAAGAACACCTTGCCTACTGTGAAGCATGGTGGAGGGTCAATCATGCTTTGGGGCTGTTTTGCTTCTGCAGGTACAGGGAAGCTTCAGCGTGTGCAAGGTACCATGAATTCTCTTCAGTACCAGGAGATATTGGATGGAAACGTGATGCAGTCCGTCACACACCTGAGGCTTGGGAGACGTTGGACCTTTCAACAGGACAATGATCCCAAGCATACCTCCAAGTCCACTAGAGCATGGTTGCAGAGGAAAGGCTGGAACATTTTGGAGTGGCCATCGCAGTCACCAGACTTAAATCCGATTGAGAACCTCTGGTGGGACTTAAAGAAAGCAGTTGCAGTGCGCAAGCCTAAGAATGTGACTGAACTGGAGGCCTTTGCCCATGAAGAATGGGCGAAGATACCCGTAGATCGCTGCAAGACACTTGTGTCAAGCTATGCTTCACGTTTAAAAGCTGTTATAACTGTAAAAGGATGCTGTACTAAGTACTAAGATTGAATGTCACTTGGGGGTTGAATAAAACTGATAATGCTGTGAGCACAGAAAAGACATTTGTGGTTATTTCATTATAACTGTTATGTTATATTTGTCTGACCTACAAGTGCCTCTTTAATGTAAATGTAAGCAAGATGACTGAATGATCAAAAGCAATGTCAAACTGGCCAAAACACTCAATTTCAGTGGGGGTTGAATAATTTTGGCCACAACTGTAGGAACCTATGAGTGACATCACTGCGCCAGGTTATTTGGGCAGTGCGAATTAATTTCTTTAAAAAAAAAGGGCTCTGCACCCCAGTGATCTTTGATCAGGTAGATCTTCACCTCTAAAGGTTGCCTACCCCTGCTGTAGACAGGGAGTTTATGTATCCTCTTACTTCTTGTTTAGCTGCTTGTTGAATTGCATGCTTATGTTGAGATTTGGCCAAACTCTAAAGCACTCTAAATTATTTTATTATTCGGACTATTCAGTAGCGTGAATATATTCCAAAGTATTGCATTATAAAGCAGAAAATTGAACTGTACCTGCATGTGTACTGTTTAAAGTTGAACTCCAGGATAAGCAGGTATTGTTAAAATGCAAGAGGCATGTATGTTCTTACTTGTAATATTTCTTCCAGATCTCTGCACTAATCCAGCATGAAACCTTGCCTCTGTGCAGGAGCTTCCTGTTATAAAGACTGGTCAGTAGTGCTCTGCTCTCTCTCTCCTGGTGACTAGTCTTGTATCCGCCCCTTCCTGTAGTTTACTGCAGTCAGCCTGTAGTGGGTGGAGCTTGCTGGGACCCTCCCAAAGCTCTGCTGTCTGCACAGGCTATGTGCTGCACAGGGCTGATGTTACTGCTAATTTGAGAAAGGTCATTTGTTTTTGCAAAATTTAGCCGGGCTTGAATGTTTTTCTTCATAAGAAAAGGCTTCCGTCTTGCCACTCTACCCCATAGCCCAGACATATGAAGAATACGGGAGATTGTTGTCACATGTACCACACAGCCAGTACTTGCCAGATATTCCTGCAGCTCCTTTAATGTTGCTGTAGGTCTCTTGGCAGCCTCCCAGACCAGTTTTCTTCTTGTCTTTTCATCAATTTTGGAGGGACGTCCAGTTCTTGGTAATGTCACTGTTGCGCCAAATTTTCTAAAAGATGACTGTCTCCATGGTATATCTAATGCCTTGGAAATTCTTTTGTACCCTTCTCCTGACTGATAACTTTTAACAATGAGATCCCTCTGATGCTTTGGAAGCTCTCTGCAGACCATGGATTTTGCTGTAGGATGCGACTAAGAAAATGTCAGGAAAGACCTACTAGAAAAGCTGATCTTTATTTGGGGTTAATCAGGCAATTTAAATGATGGCAGGTGTGTACTGACTCCTATTTAACACGATTTTGAATGTGATTGCTTAATTCTTAACACAACTACATCCTCAGTTATAAGAGGGTGTGCACACTTATGCAACTACATTATTTTAGTTTTTTATGTTTACTACCCTCCCATAAAAGATTTCAGTTTGTTTTTCAACTGAGTTGTACAGTTTATAGGTCACATTAAAGGTGGAAAAGTTTTGAAATGATTTATCTTTGTCTGTTTTTTTACATCACAGAAGCCTGACATTTTAACAGGGGTGTGTAGAATTTTTATATCCACTGTATATCATGCATTACTTGGCACCCCAAAAGTCCCATATCTGTTTTTTGGGGCTATTAATGACTTTAGGGATATCGGTACCAATTCATGCAATCCTGGCATCTGGTACATACAAGGATTTTAGAAATGGTAAATTAATTGGTACAATATGGCAAAGAGGTCAACCCAGGAGAACAGTTTATAGGGTTACAAGAAAGTGGCATGCACTCTGGCAAAAAAGGGTGTAGCTAAATTGTATAAGAGGCATGGCTGAATAAGTGGTACCCTGTCATTTTGTATACAAAGAACAAACAACAGAGAACTATATCCATTGTGTATAACAAAGATATAGTGCTGTGAAATGTACATATATAACTGTTGTCAACATTTTAGAAACCATACCAAAGTCGCAAAATACAAATTTACTGTATTGTACTGTCCTGCAAAATATAGGACCACTGACACCTATGCAGGAAAGAGGGTTGGGTTCAGTCTTTGGTAAATGAGAAGAATCAAGGGAGATGGGTTCATTATGTAGTGGTACAAAACAGGGTGACTCCCTGGATTTTAGGGTGAGTTGAGGGCTGGTAAATTGTAGCATTGTCAGGGTACAGGTGTTATAATAGATGTTGAGAGTGACAGATGGTGATAAGGGCCTCCAGCCCCATTGGTCAGTATTATTTGGGCCTAACACTGCTTACTGGCTCTATGACGCTGCATGTAGACTTCTTTAACTTTATTGAAAAATATAAACCCTTGGATTTCATTAAAGATTTCTTCAGTTCATTACCAAAACAATCATATCTTTTGTGCCTCTGCTTCTTGACTATCTTAAACAGACATTTTGACTTCTAGAAAAACTGGGTCTGTAGAAGCAATATGCTTAACTTAATACATTTATTTTGTGAACATTGGTTTTATTGGGTTTTTTTTCAGTAATTTTCCGATAATGTTTCTTTTATGGCAGAAAATGTCACTTCTTGATTACTGTAAACAGTGGTGTTGTGGTAGTACACCAAACAGTAGGGTTTGGAAGGCATTGTACCTGCCTGCCTCCATTCCTTGTAAGGGTCAATGCCTACGAGCTGGCTCTAAACATGAGCAGGAGTTGTATGATTTTCTAATGTAATGAAGAAACACAGTAGATTATTATAGGCTGCTAGTGAAATACTTTCCTTAGCCAGTTTCTCCCAGTTCCAGTTGGTTTATGTCACAGGAGAATAGTTGGGTTTAACAAGAAATAACTAGAACTGACTGTCTGGGTTACAGAGGTTAATTCAAGGATGCAGCTCTTTTACTCTTTTACTGTAAAGTATGTCAAGGTTACATGTGGGGCTTGGATGGTGTTAAAGTCCACAAGGTATTTTTAATGACAATTTTTTTTTCAAAGACAGCGTTATCAAGCTCTCGATTATGTGTGCACTGGTCATATAAAACCGAAATATATCCTGCAGGAGATTTTAAGTATAATCATGGAGGGGAATGGGTAATAATAACCAGAATTGAATGCTTCAATCCTTGACTAGGTTCAACCCTATTCTGTTTTGCAAGTGCATGGATGTTACCTTTATGAATGGCTGGTGTTACCCCTTGAAGGTGTTTTCGTTTTTTCCTACTAATAAGTGAAAACTTTCTTTTAAAGTTTGCCTTTTTAAAGAGGAACTATGAAAACGGTGCCCAAACAATGCAGGCAGAGAGCAAAGGCCTAGTCACTAGCATTGCCTGTGGTCTCCTTGCAGCTGATCTTTTCTCCATTATTGATTTATCATGCCTTGATCTGTTCTGTGTCTATATATGGAGGCAGCCATCCTTATAAAGACAGGGCTTTGCCTGCATAATGGAATTGTTTGTCATTGACCACTGATGTCTCTACAGATTACTATACTCAACTTTTCTCTTGTTCAGTCTGCAGGTTCTACAAGAAAAAATCAGTAGGCTAAGGCTACGTTCACACTAGCCTTGTTAGCAAACGGCAGACAGGCATTTGGGAAGCGTTTTTACCGTTTCCCAAACACCTGGGAAAATTCTGCACATTGCAGCACAGAGAACTGTTCAAAAGGGGGCGTTAGCATCGCGTTGCGTCACAGCAAAACGGACACCTCTGGTGGAGTCAGGGGGAATTGAAGCCTCCTATTCAAGTCTATGGTGCCACTCCGCAAACTCCCAGCTAACATTTGCGGGGCGGTTACGGAGTGTTAACACCATTCAAACTTCATTATAGGTGTTTGTGGGGCGTTTTTAACGCTCAGCAAACGCCTAGCAACCGCTGCTGAACCACGCATGCGGCGTGTTTGCAGAGCGTTAAAAATGCTCCACAAACACCGGACCAATGCTTGTCAAACGCTATAGGGGCGTTTGGCAAGAGTTGGAAAAACAGTCAAGTGTGAACGAGCCCTTAGAGCAGGGGTGGACTGACCATTTGGAAACTCGGGCACTGCCCGAGGGCCCGGGGTCAGTAGGGGGCCCCATGTGAGGCCCCTCGTATCTTTTTCAGTTTGGGCAAGGACACAGGGGCCCCATAATCCCCTATTGCCCGGGGACCCCATGAGTTGTCAGTCCGCCCCTGCCTTAGAGTGTGGATGGAATAGTCTTCATTGCTAGGTTCTGCGGTCAGGCATCCAGGTCATTCACGGCTTCATGAATGCCTGAACATGAATTGCAGTAACTCTTCAGCTGATAATTTTCCACCTGGTCTAGAGAAATTTTAAATTGACTTTTGTCCAGCTGGGTGGTGCTTGTCGGGCCACCTGTGGCATGAATGCGGAATCAGCCAAACTTTGAGCTGTCTATGGAGGCTTTAGGTGTTTTAAACCTAGGGCTACACTGGTGATTCATTTTTTTTGTTTCTGGATATTTAATGGCTTGTTTAATGTATCCTCCTTTGTAACACACAAAAATAAGTGTGCTGCTAATGGGATGATGGGCAACAAGTAGTTAAATCTCTGAATATCAAAGTGCTTTGACTACCAGCCTATGTAGCTCTAGGTTAAGAAGACTGTGGGTGTTAACCACCTTATACTGCGATGTTGCCCATAATGGGTGATATAAACATACTTTTGTGTAAGCATACATTTGTGTACACCTATTCCTTTTTGTGCATGTGGCCCCCATGTGATGACATAAGCTCCCAGATAATAGTAGAAACATTGATTTTTACAGATCAGCCTGTACAGGTCGCACTGGCTAAAGAAAATCTATAGTCCTGCACAAAAAGACAAGCATAGAGGGGGTGTAGGATTTTTGTTAGACATATAGCGAATAATAGTCTGTCACAATCTCTGCCCCCTCATGAACTGTTCCTTTTAAAAACATACATTTGGCAGTGAGCAATATTAATTTTTTATAGGTATAATCTCAGTAAATAGCACTTTTCATAAAGTACCAGGAAGTCTAAGAAATACAGATACTTAATTGATCTCCATTACTGTGACCCCTATGACTTGTCATTTTTCTGCTTTAAAGGTATGTAGACTGGATCGGTTACAAAAGCAGTTGCAGTTTTGTAACGCTTCCCATAGATGTGTGCCCCAGGGAATGGGAGGGAAAGACAGCTGCTCATGTCACATTGTACATACATGCAATTCTTGAGAAACTGGAAAAGACTGTTACACAATGTACCGCACACTTTCCCAGTTCGGGAAAATTGGATGGTAAAGGAAGTGGATCTGGAAGGACTTGTTTAAAAAAAAAAATACAAAATTTGAATTTTCTTTGCTGAAGGGCAAGTTCACTATGTTCTTTGTTAATTTGA
Source organism: Staurois parvus (assembly GCF_062004578.1). Taxonomy (NCBI): domain Eukaryota; kingdom Metazoa; phylum Chordata; class Amphibia; order Anura; family Ranidae; genus Staurois; species Staurois parvus. The sequence goes on along the minus strand of NW_028318730.1, from coordinate 365,384 downwards.
AAGTACAAATGTATGTTTGCTTTCTACCATGCAAATTGTGATCTAAAATATCATGATGCATCTCTTAAATGTCCCACCAACGGGGGACTCGTCAGACTAGAGTGAGGGTACAGATCCGATTCATTTGTGTGAAAATTTCGTTGAAGATTTGAGCTTAAAAGGATATTGATGTTGTCCTTAGCTACTGACAGTGATTTTCAAGGGCAGATGTGATATTGACTTTTTGCCATAGCAAGAGTCATACGTGTATCAGGCTGCCAGCCTTCAAGAACTTACTCCATCATGTCACTTTCTAGTTAGAACCCATGGATATGTAAGCTACGCAGATTGAACATTTTCATCTCTATCTCCTAACAGTATGTGAAAAAAAGTCAATGCTTAGGATGACAACCCCACAGAGACAGCTTCTCTTCTACACCAACACTAATTATTCTAATTATTCTTGGAATGAAACATTGAGTACGGGCATGCCAGCTTTCCTTTCATATTGATAATACTGATATAATACTGAAAATACCTATCCTTCAATGGGCTTTGGCAAATAGTGTCATAAAGCATACCGTACATAAACCTGTGAGCCTTTCTGTGGTAGCTAGTCTGAATTGATAAAAAGAGAGTCTCTGGTTATAAGGAAAGAAGCAGATTTGTAGTCACAAGCATCAACTGGCAAGAGACCTTATAGTCTATACAAGCTGTGAAAGGTTACAAGTCATAGATCCTCAGGTGCTGCTTACTTCCCAGATGAATATATTTGGGCTTGGTTATGAGAATAATTCTCTGTACTTGCTCCCAGGATACCCCCACATTTCACAGTCCTTGGACCCACCACACTTCATTGTCCCAGGACACCACACTGCCTGAAATCAATGGATGCTGCACAAACCCAAACACTTCCTGTCTTCCTGCCTGACATCCTAAGAGATATCTTTCACTTTACTGCCAATATACTCGCTATTGACATACTACACGAGGTCCCCGCAACTGCACCTGCCAGAACTGTCAAAACCAAGGTAGAGACACAACTAGACTATTTTTTGTCAAGAGCACTCTCCATATTCTATCTATATAAACGTTGGCCTGGTATAGAAAACGCTAGGCCTCAGTCCACACAGCTTCTTACTATGTTTGAATATTGTTCTAATTACTCCAAATTCTTCTCGTAGTCTATCCAAATACTGATAGGTTAGTGAGTTCTCAAGGGTAATATTACATCATAAATTTAGGAGAAGAGACTGGTGCAAATGGTTCAATGATTTCTGTAAACTGTGGAGATGGACTCCATGATCCTAAGGGATACAGAACTCAACCGCATCAGCCCGCATTAGGTGAGTCTCTGATTTGAAAAATTTGGTTATTGGGAAAATACACGAGATAATCTTTAGAAATCTGGTCCCCATCGATAGCATACTCAAAACTCAACTTGAGAGCTTTCCAAATACACCCTTGAGTGGGTGATTGGCAGGCTCCCAGGAATGGTGGACTTTCCATACTTCCTCTTGCCCCTCACCACCTCTCTTCCCCCTTCATTTGTGCTTACAATATTATTTTCTGCTCTTTTCTTCTGTTTCCTCATATGTTCTTTTCATGTTCTTTCTACAGTCCATTGGGTAGTATAGATATAGTAAATTTGGACTTGGAATTAGCTCTGTTCCTCCAGAATTCATTCTTTAATATGTCCTGGTAGATACTTATGAATATCTTCCACTTTTGCTTATCATATACTAAAACTCCCATGGTTGGGATGGTGCTAGAACATCGGATCCACTATGTTCAGTTTAGTTATATAGGGGATAGTCCAGAGCCACCGGATATCTGTGCTTTATTATAATTGTTCTGTCAACCTTGAGTTGAAATTGTACAGTCAAACTGAAGGTATATCCACGTACTTGTCTACATCACTCTGTACTTGTTAAAACTTCAATAAAAATCATTTAAACAATTAAATAAGAAAAGTTGTATTTAAAATGGCATTTTTTTAAAACATTTATGAAAGTATGTGATAGGTGTAGTTACATTGTCCTGTAACTACACCTATCACATGGGACAGGATTTATAGGGTTCCCCCATGTGTTTGCAAAGTAGCAAAGCTGGAAAGTTAACAAACACCAAAATGTATGAAAGGGTAGGATGTAAATCAGAGATGAGTGTTCAGACTTGTTTTATGTCGTTGCCTAATGGAAATGTTTGAGCCAGAGACCTTTTTGCACCTGTTTTCCTGCGCTCTGTGGGAGAAGGGCTTACCGCTTCCTTCTGAACATTAAATATTTATACATGGGAGAGCTCTTTCCCTTAGAGAAGTCCGTCATCTCTGTTTATAATTATAATTCAATGGTTGGTGGCATTCAGACAAAAGAGCCAGCAATTCCTATTCACCGTGACATTTTATCCAATGCCGTAGCAGGAGGTCCCCCTGCATTTAGTCAGTGTTTGCATCTGACATTAAAAAGCTGGCAAATGCCACTCTTCAGTGCAATGCTTCCAGACTTATAGCAAACCTAGAGGAGTATGAAGTGTTAACCAGACAAGTAAAGCTGCATAGAATAAACCACAAACTAATAGAACTAAATGCGTTAGTGTCTCCAGTCTTGTGAAACACATCGTCTGGAATCTGCTGTATGCACTTTATTGCAACCAATAAAAGTAACATAACATGGCTAGATCTACACGCACTTCTTCAGGAATTTGTTACATACGTGTATATTCTTTGTACTGTAGTGACTGAACTTACCTTAATCTGGCCAAAACGATTCATTTTTGGTTAGAGTTCTGTTTAAATAATTCTGGGCAAATGGATAAATACACGGCTGAAGATTATATAATGTTACTTGCTTAAGAAATTACAACTGTGTTCAGCCAGGATTGTAATCCAGACACTCCTGCCGGACAGCATAGCCAAGTTGGGGTTCTCAGTTTTCTCTACACCCTACCTTGTGTTTAGAGAGTGACAGACAAGCAGAATGCTGAAGAGATTTTGCTCCCTCCTCTGATCTTCTCATTTTCAAACTGTTGACTACTGGCATTATGCAAAGCAGTGGAACCGTGATTTGGCTCAGGGTGTTCGCAATTCCTTTTTCTGTTCTGCTGTGCAGAGGATTACAGGAGGCTTATATTTTGACAGATTTGAGTACTTGGAGTTAAAACTTTTTTTAACCTTAACCTCCTTAGCGGTATTCCCGAGTGTAGCTCAGGGTAAAATTTCTATACCAAGAGCGGTAACCCCGAGCTACACTCGGGCTTACCATGCGGCATTGCTCAGGGGGTCCCTGCAGCACTTACCTTGTCCTTCGCTCCCACGATGCGTCCCCTGCAGCGTCCCCGGCCATCTCCTCCGACCGATGCCGGCATCCGAGTTCTGTGTTCCGGTCCCTGTGACGTCGGGACATACGGGCGCCGGAACCGGCGGGAAATTTGAAATTTTTGCTGTCATTGCTGTTTCAATGCATTTCACATATATTTTGTCCCTACTGCTTTGTCCTGTGCCCTGCCTGCATTTTGAATGTTCTTTCTGCCTGGAAACGTAGAAAAGTCCATTGCGTCCAAAAAGCGTCCCTTTATGTCAAAAGCGGTTTTAGACCAGCTAGAGAACAGCGATAGTAAATCAGAACCACTTGCAGAATTGAGTGATAATGATTTGTGGGGAAATTCGTCATCAGACACTGAAAACGATTTTGCGACTTTGCTCAGCGATGTGCGAATTTGCCTCTGTATTTCAAATTTCAGTGTTTTTGGTTTGATTATATTATTGAATTAAATTTATTATTATTATATTTTTTTTTATGATTATTTATTAAATTATAATTTATGATTTCGTGTTTCAAATTTTATCATACCCAGGATGTTTAATAGACTCTTGTTCGGACAGATTTCAGTGAGTTATTCCTAAAAATTGCAGCCTACAGTAAAAAACTACATATTTCCATGCAAAAAAATGGTACCGCTTTCAGCACAAAAAATCGGAAAGAATCATACCGCCAAGGAGGTTAATGCATTAGTTTCATTAAAGTGGTTAAAAAGCCTAAACATATATTATCTTAATGCATTTCTTGCATTAAAATAAAAAATGTTTAGGCATCAGTAACCCCCACACCCCCTCCCTTTACTTACCTGAGCCCTCATTCAATCCAACGCTGTCTGCAGCTCTTCTCTTCCCTCCCTTCCTGGTCTCTTGGCCAGTGCCAGTGATAAGAGAGTTTGGGGTGAGGCCGAGTTCCGCTGTCTGTGTCAATTGATGCAGATAGTGAGGCTTGGGAGAAAGTCCACATGAGAGCCCCTGAAGAAGGCGGTTTCCTGGGGGGGCACTCGGAGGGGAGAAAGCAAGAGCTCCGGCGGGGGACCTTAGAAGAGTTTGTTGGGGGCCGCTCTATGCAAAACCATTGCTCTGAGCTGGTGAAAATAACACGTTGATTATTTTAATAATAATACAACATTTAGCCTTTAGAAATGCTTTATTATAGTACAATGTAACACATAATTATTTTTAAATAGAAAAAATTAAGTGTAGATTTGCTATGTTATAGGGAATAGATGTTAATTGTGCCTGAACAATACTTTGAAAATGTACCTTTTACCTGGAATTTCTTCTAAAAATGGCTGTACACTTCCTGGTCTTGATTGTGCTTAGGCACTTCTGTTTTATAGCGCCATAGCTGTATATCTGTGAAATCTGAGTCCCTGCCGCCTCTGACTGGTAAGCTCAGGATATTTGGAGTGAGACTTAGTGATTCACTGCTTTTCACTATTCTCTTTGCTGGAGGCTCTGAGACAAGGAAACAAAGCCCTGCTTCTACCAAGATGGCTGCTTCCACACAGAGACAGGGTACAGAGCAAGGCATGGTAATTCAGAACCGAGGAAAGATGAGCTGCAAGATGACCACAGGTAAGGGGTCTTATCAATTTCATAAACTTTGAACTCTGTGGAATAACACAAGTCAGGGGTCTTCTTATACCTTTTAATGGTGCTCAGTTTGTAGGGTCTGTAGTCTCTGTGCTGCTATACAGTAGTTGGAATAGCCAGTTACTGTACTCCATTGCAGTCCTTTAGGGGCCTGCCCCTCAAAAGGCTAAATTCAAACCAGTGTTAGTGTTAGGATAAAACACGGTCAGGAAAGTGAGTGCTAAAATAACCAAAGCTGCTATAGCACCAAAAAGGCAACCAAATAAACTTCTCAAAGACGTCCTAATAAATATAAGGTGCAGCGCTGAAAATCTTAAATGAATTCTACATAAAAATCCGTAGTGTTGTGCAAATATAATAAAAGTGCTGATAAGCTCATATATATAATAGATTACAATAAAGTGACTTTAAATGCTGATACAGTGACATATAAATGTGATCACATAAAATGGTGTCACAATAAAGTGACTATAAGTAAAAATAAAGTGTCCAATGCAATAAGCCAAAATGATGATATAAATTGCACAAATGACAATATAATGTCCATAAGGTGAAAAAGTGGAGATCTGGGTAATTGATCTCTTAAGTTCCGTGATCCACGCACTATATACAATGATTCAGTGATGTGTCAGGTAGGTAGTAAGATTACGCACTAACCAGATACGCAATCTTAATGCGCATATATATATATATATATATATATATATATATATATAGTGGTCAGCCGGAGGTCCCTTTAAGGATGTCCACAGCCTGGTCTGGAATCCCCTCCTTGGGTCATCTGCAGTACCTCTGCCATCCACCGCACTATGCTCTGTGGGTTGGTGAGCTCATAAAGAGCCCAAAGGAAGCATGATCCTGTTTAAAATGATTTTATTCCTTTCTTATGGTGTAAAATTAAAGAGCACAGACACTGACCATGAGGGAGATCCAAGGTGGCCGCCGGACCTGCTTGAGGCTCCGGCGGCGTGATGTCATGACGTACAGCTCCTCCTTGACGCGTTTTGTGCCACTGTACGTAGTCATAAGGGGTGTGCACTTACCCTTGTTTGGAATTGTTCAGTATATTCAGCATATTGTTGTTTTTTTTACTTTAAAAGCTGCATTTTCTTCATATACAATTCATACTACTGATAGTAAGTCTGTTTTATTCGCATAGTAACTGTTGCACACTGCCTCTCCCAGTGCATAGTCCAACCAAAATGAAATTGTCAAGAATGGCAGATATCATTACCTTATCAATTTGACACAACTAGGATTACACCGTGGCAAGTGCCATTGGTTTACGGTAGTACTATAAAGGATTTCAAACAGAAGACTTTGGCTTGCTTCCATTGAATTTTTAGTGCTCTGTTAATTACAGTTGGAGTATCACTCCTGGGTCACAAAAATATCACAAGTGAAATCCGTATTTGGAAAAGAAAAATACTGTGCCAGCATGTCCTCGACGTTTCATTAACCTCATTGCGATCAAGGTTCACAGTTGTGCTATTTATACACTAGCAGACAGTACGTTACCTTGGTGTGCCATAAAGTTAAAGTTGAACTCTGGGGAAATTTAGAAACTACCCCTGCAGAGGAGCACCTCCTGCACTGCAAAGGTAAAATGCTCATTTTTGTCTACGTGAACTTTAAAGTGCCGCTTTACTTACTCCGCTCCTCGCTCTCCTCTTCCCTCCAATGCTCCAGGGTTTTAGGGATCATGAACATGCCTGTATGATTTTTTTCAGGATCTTGATTGGTAGTAAGATACTATGGAAAATTGTGGCTGTACACTGTACATACACTATATTGGCAAAAATATTGGGACACCTGCCTTTACACAAACATGAACTGTAGCCTCCCTAGCGTTCTGATTATGTCCATATTTCTGTGCTCAAAGCGGTACATTTTTTTTCATGGAAATATGTAGTTTTTTTATTGTAGGACTGTAATTTTTAGGAATAACTCACTGAAATCTGTTCAAGAGTCTAGTAAACATTCCGGGTATGGTATGAAACACAAAATCATATATTATAATTTAATAAATAATCATAAAAAATAATAATATAATAATACATTTAATTCAATAATATAATCAAACCAAAAACACTGAAATTTGAAATAGATCGCCAGTTCGCACATCACTGAGCAAAGTTTCAAAATCGTTTTCAGTGTCTGATGATGAATTTCCGCACAAATCATTATCACTCAATTCTGCAAGTAGTTCTAATTTACTATCGCTGTACAGTAAAAATGCAGGCAGGGCACAGGACAAAGCACTAGGGACAAAATGTATGTGAAATGGTTTGATACAGTAATGTTTTACTATGTGATTTTAGTGTATTTAGTGAATGTCACTTTTTGACATTTTTAAATTTCCCGTCAGTTCCATCCCCGTACGTCCTGACGTCGCAGGGAACGGAACCCAGAAGACAGATGCCGGCATTGGCCGGAGGACATTGCCAGGGATACTGCAGGGGGACATCGCGGGAGCGCAGGACAAGGTAAGTGCAGAAGAGATCCCGGAGCAACGCTGCAGGGTATTCCCGAGTGTAGCTCGGGGTTACCGCTTGTGGTGCTGAAACTTTACCCCGAGGTACACTTGGGAATACCTCCAGGGAGGTTAATGGCATCCCAGTCTTAATCCGTAGGGTAGAGTGTAACTGTCTGCCCTCTGCTTTCAGACAGTTCAGATAAGCTTTATAAATTGAGGACTTCTGGATGGATGTAGAGAAGACTGCAGATAAACAGGTACAACTTATGCAGGAGGATTTGTTTAATCTCTGTGTATCACCTGAGGCCGATCACATCACTGCATATACAGTATGGAAGGGTTTACAACCACTTTAAGTAAAGCAATTTATAGGTGCTGTTGTCTAGAGGTAACAGGTCCACTTTTATGCAAATAAAAGAAGTAACCATATGCTACACACACCATTTTGGCTGAAGATGTTACCAGTAATAAATCTAGCTTTTTAAATTTGAGAAAAATGGTATCATCTTTGTCTGTAAATGTTTTGTTAATGCCTTGTCTTAGTATTCCAGAGAACAGAGTTTTGTCATTCAGTCCCTATTGGACTTCAGATGATTTAAATGTGTTGTGTCCGTGCCAGACCCGAAGAGAGGCAGCCTGTGCTTCTAGGTGGGCTAATGACAATCTGCATCAAGAATTTGTGTATACAGCACTACAGCAAATGGTTACATTAGAGATTACCATCATGTTGTTGCCATCCCTCATTTTTCTAATGAGAGTTCTCACTGGGTAATGTGGGCATTTTGTAAGCCTTAAAGCCAAGCAGATGGTTTGTAGGCTGCATTAACAAGGCTTTCAGAGAGAGCCGCACACAGGACATTACACAGCTATATATCAAACTGATATTGATGATTCTGCTTCCTACCCCCACTTCCATATTTTAAAGACGCACGGTTTTTCAAAGAATTCCAGACTGCAATGTAATAGGGAATTACTACAAGGCATATGCAGGCTAGTCGTAATTACATTGACTGGTAAGCTGATTTAAATCAAACACTTTTGACCTATATTTAGAGGTCCTGCTGTGTTTGATGTGTTTTGTCACTTTGGCGCTGGCAGCTTATGAAGCAAATTAAGTTGGAGTCAAGATGCATGGAAACTTGAGGTCCAAATCCCTTTTAGAAACCTGTTGTCCCATAGCTAAACATTTGGAATGGTTCAGCAGAGAGCTAGCTGTGTTCAGACAGCTACAGACACCTGTTAGTGTAGGTATAGCTGGGCTGCAATATTTCATACAGGGCCATTTTTTTTCTTTAACCACGGCAATTATACCCCCTTCCTGTCCAGGGCAATTTCCAGCTTTCAGCGCTGTCACACTTTGAATGACAATTGCGTGGTCATGCAACACTACCCATATGAAATTTTTATCATTTTTTTGTGACAGATAGAGCTTTATTTTGGTGGTATTTAATCACTTCTGGGTTTTTCTTAAACAAACCAAAACCACTGAAAATTTTGGAAAAGGTTTTTTCTTAGTTTTTGTTATAAAATTTTGTAAACAAGTGATTTTTCTCCTTCACTGATGTGCGCTAATGAGGCTGCACTGATGGGCGCTGATAGGCTGCACTGATGGGCGCTGATAGGCTGCACTGATGGACACAGATAGGTGGCACCGATGGGCACTGATGAGGAGGCACTGGTAGGTGGCACTGATGGGCATTGACAGACATCACTGATGGGCACTGGAAGGCAGCACTCATATATGGCACTGATAGGCGGCACTGACTGGCACTGATAGGCGGCACTGATGGGCATTTACAGGCATCACTGATGGGCACTGAAAGGCAGCACTCATATATGGCACTGATAGGCGGCACTGACTGGCACTGATAGGCGGCACTGACTGGCACTGTTAGGTGGCACTGACTGGCACCGTTAGGCAGCACTGACGGGCACTCATAGGTGGCACTGATGCACACTGATACGCAGCACTGACTGGCACTGATAGGTGGCACGGACTGGCATTGATAGGTGGCACTGACTGGCACTGATGGGTGACACTGAAAGGCAGCTCAGATGGGCACTGATATGTGGCATTGATGTTCACTGGTAGGCACTGAAATGTGGCATTGATGTGGCACTGATGGGCACTGGCAGGTGGCATGGATGAGCACTGACAGCTGGCACTGATGGACACTGACAGGTGGCTCTGCTGGGGCTACACAGATCATCAGTGCCCTGATGATCAGTGTACATGTCCCCTCTGAGGGATGCTGATTACCGGCTCTCCTCTCCGCCTTTTTAGAGGCCGATCTGCCTACAGCTTTAAAGATTTACTGTTGCCGAAGGGAGAGGAAAGCAACAGTAATAACAGACTGTGCGAAAGGAACTCAGATTAGGGAGGGAGAAAAGAAAAGGAGAGGTGACAGGACAAACTGTTGCCAGAGGGACAAAAAAAAAGAGTTAAACTTACAAGAAGAGCTTCTTATCCTATCCTATTGATATTCTCTTCTTTCTCCCTCATGGCAGCCTGTGAACTTCAGCACTATTAAAGCGGAGTTCCACCCAAAAGGGGAAGTTCCGCTTTAAGGACTGCTCCCCATTAAGGATTGGCACCTTTGGGGGGCGGGGGGGGGAGTAGCGGGTACCCGAATTTGACAGGTACCCGCTCCCACTTCCGGTCCGATTGCCTAGGCGATCAGAAGCGGAAGGTGTCCTCCCTCCCTCCCTCCCTGTAGTCTTTTGGGACACTTGACAGGTCCCAGAAGACTACAGGACCATTCATGAAGTGTAGTGCTACTTGCGCATGTGCAGTGGGTACCCGGCTGTGAAGCCGCAAGCTATCACAGCCAGGTGCCCACACTGAAAATGAAAATAAAATACAGGACGGCCGGTAAAACTGGCTGCGGGGGACACACCACGGGACCGAGGGACAGGTAAGTGGCTGTTTTTTAAAAGTCAGCAACTACAGTTTTTGTAGCTGCTGACTTTTATTTTTTGATAGGTTGAGTGGAACTCTGCTTTAAGCTTCTGTCAACCTTTCTCTCTATCTGAACCAAGACATACAATCAAGGTTGAAAATGTATATATTTTATTTGAAGAAATTGACGTGAAGTTTTTGAGACCAAGGAGAGGGGGGAGAGTTTCCAGTAAGGAAGCGACTGCTCTGGGCTTCAACAAAATGGTGGCCTCCAGCGAAAAGAAACAGGAACAATGCTGGAGACAATTCACAGCACACACTCATTTTGGTAGCATAATTATTAATGTGGAATGTACTCTATGTTCTTTTGTTAAAGCACTTATCAAAGTCTTATATGGGGAAAGTTCTGCTTTAAATCAAAAGAGCAAGCCCCTTATTGCTATTTGACCTCCTCACTCATTTTGCCTTTTTCTTATTTAACTTTTAACCTAAAACAAAAAGTCAGTTTAACTGAAAAGATTTAGTCTGTGAACTCCTACATTGCAAGGTTACAGTTCACATATTGGTATACTATGTTTTGTCCGTGTTTAAAATTAACTTTTGGCTTAAGGAATAGTTCTAAAGTGCTGGTAGTGTATAGTCTTCAGTGTGTCATAGGTGAGCAGCATGTTTGCTTCCTGATGAAAGACCTGTGTGACTGCAGAGACTTTAACTATAACCCAAAAGTGCTGGAAATTTTCTGTTGCCGAAGTGTCACAAAGGTCTTAAAGAATTTTCTTTTTTTTTCTGAGACGTCCAAGTGAACATTTGGAAAATAATCAGCAGTTATTAGCATTGCAGTTCAAATATTCTGTGCTTTATTGTGGTTTTGAGGCTTTGATTTATAGTGTAGAACCAGCCCATTGATTAGGTGTTGAAATAAGGAGTGGCATTTGCATAAGAATTTATTTCATAACAAAAAAAGGTGGTGTTACATGAGATTGATAGGTGCTCTAGGCACAGCCTGCCTGAATGTTATAAAACTTATTGTTGTATTATTGACTGTATTTTGAACAGCTAATGAAAGTTGTTGGAAACTCTAAAAGCCTTTGCAAGCTCCAACTTTTTGAAAGTCAGTAATAACTTCGGCATTACTTGTGCCACCCATCTGACAGTGCTTAGATGTGGTGATTGACTGCTCAAGAATTGAACATTTACTTGTGGGAGACTCCATGGTCCTTTTTCTACACACATCATAGGGTTATTAGGGTAGTCCTAACAACACCCTATGGTTGTTGGCTCTGGCTCTTTGATGACCTTAATGCTGTATTAAACCCATAAGCAAACATTTATTATATTGCAGTATACCAATTCTTGGATGTGAAGGTTCCATTAGTTGTCTTCTTAGGCTTTCTTTGCTCTCAGCATTCTGGAAGTTTCTTGTGTGTGCACTCTAGTGGGATAGCATTAAACTAAGTAGTGTGCTCGTTGGCTGCTACATTTTGATGACCATCACTACAGTACATAACACGTACCGAAGGTTTTTGCAAAATGAGAGCTGAACAAAGATGAGTTTTTAAGAGACAAACTATAATAGGAACCTTGAAAAATTACAGTATCCAGCACAGAGTGGTGACAGTGAGGATATAAACAAAGCTCCCAAGTGCCACAACCTAGTAAAGCTATTGAAATAAACAGGGAAGGGAGGCCATAGAGTGGACTTTATAGGCACTACAACAATGTTCATTAAAATTGTTACTTTATTGAGTATAAACAAATGTGCAGCAATTAGTAAAAACATCTGTAGAAAGTGTAATCCCCCAATGGGATGATTCACTCTGCAGTTACAAATCTCATAGATACATAAAATGTTAACGAATACAAATATACCGTATCCCGGTAAAGGTATAAGGAAACATATTCTGATGTCAATGGCTCTGGTGACTCAACATGTTTCGCGAAGATATCGCTTCTTTCAGGAGTTACTACATAAGAGAAAAGTTGGTGTAAATTTATACATAACATATCATGTTCACCCATCATTCAACATAGAAATAATAAATTGGGTATCTTAATCCACAGGCATGTTAGGGGGGTCTGGGCCCTCACTGCCAGGGCTAGTCAACAGGGGGACCTCAATAGACCAGACGGACAGTCGACAGCACCTCAAAGGGCTTCCTGACATATAAAATATAATGGGAACCTGATGTCTATGGTTTATATACCTTCAGTTGCTATTGTGCGCATTACATTAATACAATATTTTCTCTACAGAGTCCATAATGTAAAGTTTTTGTTTTTTTTAATTAAATTATTTTTTCTGACATTCGAAAACAATTTATGAAAGCTTCATTGTAATCTTTCAAAATCGAATAAATATTACTTTGATCTGTTGTCGTGGGGCCCTTTAACGGTGGCTACTCTGCCTATTCGGTGATCCAGCACTGAAGAAAAATACAGCTAATACTTTTCTTTTGATCCTTGGCTGCTCATCTTAATGGAAGTGCCACTTTCTTTTCGCACTTGGCCAAAGATGTTAGTTCAGGGCATGATTGTTGGTGTGTAAATGAATGTTTATGAACATTTATACTTAAAACATTGAAGAATTTATTATACAGGATTTATGTAGTGCCAGCAGTTTGCACAGCGCTTTACAATATAAAGGGGAACAGTACAGTTACAATACAATAAAATGCAAGACGGTTAAGAGGACCCAGATTTTGATGTATCAACGGTCTCCATTGCCTAAGTTAGAGAAATAAAGGAAGGTTACCAAATGGCGTCTAGTCTAGTAATTACTGCCAGCTGCTTCACAGTATTCACTTTTCCCCCACATGTACTAGCCAAGCTCCACTCTGAATTGTAGTGATAGGCCTCAGCTGCTGTCTGAGGAAATGGGGGCAAAGTGCAGCAGTATCAGAGCTAACAAATGGCCTGTGGACAAACTGTATGAAAAAACAATGTTAATCAGTTAAACGGTGAGTGCTGTTGAATGCCTCACATACCTTGAGAGAGAATCCGCTACAGGTTATTTTTCTTATTTAAAGCTGCTTTCATTTTTGAGTTGCCATATTGCATATATGGCTGAATATACCTATATAACTCTCTCTCTGCTGGAGATTCTGTATTTACATTAGCTGAAGAACTTCATGCAAAGCGAACCACTTGTACATTCAAACAGAAGCAGTGACTGGTTCAGCTAATCAATTGATTGCCCTACAGTTTCAGCTTTTACATTACATTAAAAAGAATGTAATTTAATTTGGTCAAATCAAGCAGGCCACTTACTGGAGATATCAAAGCAAGTGATTAGCTCTAGCACTACAGATGAAGGGGCAAGCTCTCCGTCTACCATTAATATATTAGTATGTCTTCCACTGCAGGAGCCCCCAGCATGGCAGTATATTATTATTTTCTGCAGCAGCCAAAAAGAAATATGTAGGTTTGTGTTCTGTTTATAGCATTTCAAAAAAACATAGACTTGAGATAAAAATCTTAATAATTAGATATCCCAGTATGTTGCTGTGCCACTGATTCAAGGTTTACAACCCCCTTTCTTTCTTCCACCGCTTCTCAATTTAAAGACACACAGCTCTTGCTTGTGGTGTTGGCTCAGCCTTTGGCTCATACACAACACATAAGACAGACAACAATACAGAGTGTAAAAAGCAAAGTAGACTATTCCTATTGTACCGGTCTGTGTTTAGCTAAGTGAATTCTAATTGGTTTGTCCTTACATATTCTGTTTTCATTGTGATCACTTCAGTGGTAGGCAGTGCCTCCTGTACACACAGTTTGGAAATATAACCAAAACTGAATAATACATAATCTGCCACACGTATCAATTCATACCTCCTTTCTGCCCTTTAGCTCATGTTACCAAAACAACTTAGAATTATATGAAAATGTCCCACATGGCCACTTTCGAACTCTCTTTTGTAATCATGTGTAATCCATAGACTGGCCATTCTCAACCTAGGGTTTCTCCAGAAGGGTTACCTGAGCTGTAGTGAATTGACCTCCCTTTTGATGGTTCCTGCTTCAATAAATACAGAGGTACAAAAATGAACAAGTCTAATCGTATATACATGTAGCATATGTGTGGTGAGATAAGGTATTCAACAGCAATATACCACCAATTATCCTTTTAACTGTGTAATGGTGGATTTCCGCCCACCATTCTTCATACTTACTATCAATGTAAGGTCATTTTTCCTACTGACCCCCCTATAAATTGGTAAGGGTTATTCAATACCTGAAAATTGTAGGCATTTCTCTAGTGTAAAACGTTTTATAAAGGCTGCCATAGGTTGACCAATAAAGCTTGGAATCACAGGTTTAGAATGGAATGATGGTCACTGCTCTATTTGGTCAGCAGTAGTCTATTGGGTTTAGCTTCCCTTGATTTTTTTTATCAAGAAAAACAAAGTTTCAGAGAACAGAAAAGCTTCACTACATTCTGTCTCTGAACAAGTATAATTTAAAACGAAATAATTTGCTGTTTTACAGGGTTTCCCTGCTGTTCTATACACAGGGCAAAAACCATTTAATTACTAAATGAGCATTTTTCTTCCTACTTAGATGTAACCTGATGGCATTATATTTTAGGAAACCTTTCCCACTCTCCCACTTGCCCATTAAGCCCTCGGTAGTTTTTTTTCTATATTTCTCTTAAGAAGTAATCAGATTTGCTTGCTTTTAATTTGCATTTTGAATGTGTGCATGTGAACTGTTAGTCACAGTTTCATCGCGACTAGAATTTTTTATATATGTGTATTTTTAGAGCTCTATTTTTGGGATATAATTGAACTGAGTGGGAGAGTTTTGTGAATAGCAATCAAAGCAAATAGTTGCAATGGTTCCCAGTGACTATATGTACCCCTGCTAAGAAAAAAAGAAAAAAAAAAAAAGAAAAACTGCTTGCTTTATCCCCATACACCTCACAAAAATGTATATTCTATTTAATTTATTTTTAGATAAACACGTAGAGGTCAGCTTGATTATGAATAATCTAATCAATGTGTAACAAAGACTTTTTCAATGTACGATTTGTAATTATATATGTACACGGAGCCAATCATATTTTCCAATATATATATAGGCTCTGATTCCTGCTTTGCAGTTCTGCGCTGTGGGTATACTTTGCTCCATCTCATGACGCATGTCTGTGCAAAAAATTGCTTAACCTCCCTGGTGGTCTAACTAATCAATATTTTTGACTGTCAAAGCGGTACATTGTTTTGCATGGAAATATGTAATTTTATATTGTAGGCCTGTGATTCTCATGAATAACTCAAATCTGTCCAAACAAGAGTCTATTAAATATCCCTGGTATGGTAAAGTTTGAAACACAAAATCATAAATTGTAATATAATAAATAACTATAAAAAATAATAATATAATAATACATTTAATTCAATAATGTAATCAAACCAAAAACACTGAAATTTTAAATAGAGCATCAAGTTTGCACATCACTGAGCTCAGTTGCAGAATCGTTTTTAGTGTCTTCTCATGAATTTCCCCACGAATCATTATCACTCAATTCTGCAAGTTATTCTAATTTACTATCGCTGTTCTCTAGCTGATCTAAAACCGCTTTTTACCTAAAGGGACGCTTTTTGGATGCCACGGATGTCCTGAAGTTTTTAGGCAGAAAGAACAGTAAAAGTGCAGGAAGGGCAAAATTTAGGTGAAATGGTTTGATACAGTAATGTAATACTAACAGATTACAATGTATTGTGTGTATGTCATATTTTTACTTTTTTGAATCTCCCGCTGGTTCCTCCCCCCCCCTGCATCCCGACGCTCGCAGGGAACAAAACATGGATGCCGGCATCGGCTGGAGGACATGGCCAGAGGACACAGCAGGAGGACATTGTGGCTCGGGGTTACCGCTTTTGGTACTGTAAATTAACCCCGAGCCACACTTGGTATTACCGCTAGGGAGGTTAAAGTGATTGTAAACCTCAGACATGAAATATGAATAAAGCATCTTCCTCTATAGTGTGTGCTTGTCTCAATCCAGAGCACTAAGTGTAATTTTTCTCTGCTATTACCATGAGTCACTTCTGGCGAGTTTTCCTGAAACCAAGAAAAAAACGATGATGGGGAAAAAACCTCAGCTGATTGACAGCTTCAGCTCTGCTTGTGTGTGCTTTCCATCCAATCAGCTCTAAGAGCTCTCTTCACTGATATAAATTCTGCTCCCCGCCCCATGCTTTCAGAGCTGAGAGATCCTGTGTAAATTCTGCACTTTGGATGTAGGGGACAGACAGATGTAGATCGACAGGTACAACTTATGTAGGAGGATTTGTTTAATCTCAGTGTATTATTATTATTATACAGGATTTATATAGCGCCAACAGTTTGCTCAGAGCTTTACAATATAACGGAAGACAATACAGTTCAGTACAAGAGGGAAAGGAGGGCTCTGCTCCTTGGAGCTTACAATCTAGTGTATCACCCAAAGCCAGTCACACACTGAGATGTAAGGGTTTACAACCACTTTAAAGGATAAGTTCACCTTTACAGGGTGTAACATGTTAAGATCTGACCGGCGTCATGGTGAGTTGCATTAATGTGGACAGGTGTCATTATAAACACCATTGTCATATGATTCTGTGTGACCCAAGTTGCATCTGAAATCGCACTTGTATGAATGGAGACTTATGGTAAATATTGCCAAAAAAAACAAAAACATATAAAAATAAATAGATTATACATTCCCTTTAAACATGGCATACATCCTGAAGGTTATGCCTGTATCTTTGGTAATACTCAGTTCCAACTGACAAACTACAGACCTAGCATTTATTGCTACTGTCACAGCTATCAGACATGTTTGGACTTCATGTGACAGTGAGGGACACCCAAATTGCTTATCCTAGAAGGACATTACTGTACGTATATTCTACTGCTGGCATCATCAGTTTTCAATACATTAGCATCTGCAGAGAAAGAAGACCTCATTACTGGAAAATACTTGTCAACAGCAGTATTTTGCACTATACTTTATAGTAAAATCATTATGTTCAAAAAGGCTGCTGTAGTAGACATCTATAGAGTGATGTTCTTCTGACACAGGGGAACACACAAAAAAAAGTCTAATCTTGCAGAAACAGTTAATGAAATTCCAACTTGTATTTAGAAAGTGCAAGAAAAAAATTATGCGAAGACCTAGAGCATGAAAGTAATTTCCATTGAAAGCCTTGGATTTTATCATCTGTATTAAGCAGTAGAAAGTGCTATCCTATCACAATGCCTTTGTCTCGGAAAACGTGGCAAATATGGAAGATGTACTTTTGAATGGCTTACAAGGCTGCAATCACTGGCAGCACATGGCTGATTCGTGACTTTTGGTTAAATTAGAGATCTTCATGTTTATAGAGCAATTAATGCGATGAAGAGGGAAGAGGAGCTTAATCTGAGGTCTGAATTCTGGTCCACAAGAGATGGTCATTATTTAGTGGTCTCACAATGTATAAATCACTTGGTCAGTGGGGTTGATTTACTACGTAAGAATATTTTTCACTTGGCTCAGTGAAGCTGTATTCACTTTAATCATTCAGTCATGTGCAAAGGACATTTCTGTTTTCTTATGTGCCTATGCCCTTGATTGAATGGTCAAAGTGAGCTAGGATAAGTGAAAAATGTACTCCTTTACTAAATAAACCCAACCGAGCCTTTAAGCAGAAGAAGAAGCGTGATCATTTATTGAAAACACATTGGAGTAGAACATTCCAAACTTTCTTTTAGTTACTTGCATATACAATTGCATTATTCAATGAAAAAGATGGCAAAAGAGGCATGTACTGACCCTTGTTCAATTTTTTTGGCTCGTGTGAGGATATATAATTGCATGGTGAAGCAGTGATGGTGCACATTATCACATGTGAAAAATACTTGTTATAAAGATTTCTTTGGTTGACCACATAGCATTCCCTTTTTCCTCTTTGAATGGTAGTAGTTGTCAAGTGACCAAAGAGCTCTGTAGAACTGCTGTATCTCAGAATTGCCATACTTCCCTGAATTGAAGCCCCAAAATGACAGCTTCCCATTGACTTGGACCTCAAATATAGAACACACAAAAAGAAATGTGCGTCATGTTCAATATCACGTGGACTTTAAGTAGTGATTGTGGAATCTGGAACCAAATCAACAATTTATGCATTTTCTAAAAGTTAATGCACTTGTATAATTACAGTCATTAGGTGGCCCTTGTCATGTGGTGATTGAATAGGGGCCACATAGTGTACATCTTGATGTGGTACCAAACTATATTTTCCAGGTATGTCTGATTTGATATTTGGACTGCTGAGCAAAGTGCCATTGTTTTGCATACTAGTCAGGCCCTGGAGAAAAAGACCCGAAGAACCCTAGCATGACCGGGGTTAAAAGGGGAGTGGTGGACACGGGTGGAGTTCCTAAAAGTTTAAAGGATGCAGAGGGGGGTACTGACCTTATTGGGAGGCTGGACAGGATGTGTGGAGGGGGTTGGAGGCAGGACAGTTCGGAAGATTTCAGTTGGGGGACCGTAGACTTCAGGGAATCTTCCTGCCCTCCCTTCTCTGTAGTCATTAGTGTTTTTTGTCCTTCCTGTTGGTGTTGCTAGTCCGGGAATTGTGTAATTGCGGCTGACGGGGTTCAAGGCCCTACAAGGCATGTTAAGGTTAATAGGTTGGGACTTGTACTGGGTACAGTTCCTCCTGATTTGGTACTTTTATAGTAGATTTGGTGTACCTGACCCTGTCTCTGAGTTGATGGAGTGTGGCTGGAGGCCTACTTTATGGGTCAAAGATACGTTTTTGTTGCCTACAAGGACCTTGAGAATCCAGTTTACATTCAGTCTGTTGTTGGTTACTGTTGTATATTTTGGATTTTTAATATTGGTTATTTATGTTTTGTTAAATAAAATGGCTGCTGTGGCCAATAAATTCTAGTTGGTGTCAGTGTGTTTTATTTGGTGGCAAGGTCAGGTGGTGGGGTGGCCAGGCAGCTTGGGACTTGTGGATCTGCAACATTATTTCCCAAAAAGCACTTATGTTTCTGTCTCTGACAATTTGGTACTTTTAGCTTTCATTACATATCTATCAGGACTTTCGATGAACTGTTTTGTCCTTTGTGGAATATTTTAGTAGCTGCTTGTCTTCCGTTGTCTAAACACGCTTTTTTAAATTAGCAACTAGCAAAATGATGCATGGAATGTACATGTGTAAAACCGATACAAGCACCTTTTTTTTTTTTCGGTATTTGACATTTTCCTTCCAGTGTAGTTGTAATGTAAATCAAGCCTAAACCGATTTTTATTTTCTGTATCGCTTTTCTGACTAGCAAACTCCTGCAAACCTGTATCAGTTACCTCCCGCTTTACGTAATGCAAACAGACAGTGAGAGTGTAGAGGAAAGAGCCACTGTAGGTACCAGCTGCTTTCTGTAATTAGAGAGATATATTTAGCTTGTGTTCCCAGAGCATCAAGCTAAGTCCTACGCACATCACAAGGAGGGAGGGAAGAGGGATGTGATACACAAGACAGAGCCATGCACCTCCTCTTTGTGCTGTTTGAATAGTGGAACCTACTTTAACCCCTTTCTTGCCAGTGCCATCAGACTATTAGCAGTGACACGGTTACACAAGTGATTTTTGCTGCTAAAGTATGTCATCTGTTTCAAAGGAAATAATTTGATCACCAAA
The DNA here is from genome assembly GCF_062004578.1 of Staurois parvus. Taxonomy (NCBI): domain Eukaryota; kingdom Metazoa; phylum Chordata; class Amphibia; order Anura; family Ranidae; genus Staurois; species Staurois parvus. Next base: position 345,442 of record NW_028318730.1, on the reverse strand, counting down.
GATTCAGTTATGCTATTATATTACATAAAGAAAAATACCTCTTAGTATTCATTACAGACATTTCTATAGTGCCAATAATTTACGCAGCACTTTCCATTCACATCAGTCCCTGCCCACAAGGAGCTTACATTCTAATGTCCCAAGCTCTCATGCATACATATACTAGGGCCAATTTAGACAGAAGCCAGTTAACCTTCCAGCATGTCTTTGGATTATGGGAGAAAATCAGAGTACCCGGAATAAATCCGCACAGGGAGAACATGCAAACTCCATGCAGGTAGTGTCCTAGTTGGAAGTCGAGCTGAAGAACTGTAATGCTGCAAGGCAACAGTGCTAACCACTAAGCTGCCCTACTGTTCTTTTAATACGATTACTTACAATAAAGCTGTCCTTCCTAGAAAACACCAAGGCCTGAGGAACAACTACAGTTGTCATTGAGAAGCCAGACTTGTAAAGGACATGATTATGTCAGTAAATGCTTGTTACATATATGGGGTAAATCTTGCTAGTGGAAAGATGTTACATTTGGGTATCTCTTTATTCCTCCTTGTTGTCTTTAAGAAACTATAGATGTATTGCGATTGCTGTCAACAAATCCACTAAAGGTTAATGGAAGATTAGCCCATGTAAGGGAGAGAGGTATTCTGCTTTGCTCTGCCATTATGCTTAAGGCTTGCAATCATGGCATAAGGTGTTCTTGTGCATGAAAAGAGCTTGCAAGGATAAGTACGTATGTTGCCTACAACACCTAGAATCTGCCATCAATAGAAACATTGTTTTTATTTTAGCCCCACTTTGTATGGACTTTTAGACAAATTGTGGTACAGCGGCGCATTTTATGATATAACGAGGGCCAAACTGGACTTTCATAGGGGGATTATGGAGGTGTTTAAAAAACCATCAGTTTGAATATACTTCCAAACCCACATGGCTGAGCCCACCAGGAAACTGTCATCTGTAACGGTCAATCACTTGCGGCCGAGGCATCATCTTTCAGAAAGGGCACCCAAACTGTGGGACATAATAGAAGTATAAGCGCAGCTAATAGGAACGAAAACTGCGGGTACACTGTGCTGAGCATGCCGTTCAGAAAAACTGCACCGCATCAGTGTGAAAGTGCCCTTACATGCCACTTGTATATGTGCAGATGCGGGGCGGGGAATGCCTCAGTTGCAAATGATTGTCCGATTAGAGGTGACAGCTTCCCGGTCGGCGCAGCCACGTGGGTTCAGTGCATCAGTGTGTCAATAGTTTTTTGGTTGCTGCAAAGCGGCTTCTAACCTGTTACAAAGCGGACAAGTGCCTTGAATGAATCGTAGATTATGAAAAGTGATAAAAGGATCAGGGGCAGACTGACCATTCGGGTACTCGGGCACTGCCCGAGGGCCCAGGGTCAGTAGGGGGCCCCATGAGATGCCCCTGGTACCTTTCATAAGCTTATTTGGGTGTAGTTTAAGTGTGGGCAAGGACACAGGAGCCCCATGATCCCCTATTGCCCAGGGGCCACATAAGTTGTCAGTCCGCCCCTGAAAAGGATTTATGATGCCATTTTAGATACAAATAGAGCTTAGCTTTATTTCTAGGACAAATACAGGTAAAGCTTAGCTGAAAATGTACAGTCGGTATACTACGTACATATGATTTTTCATGTTTAATTTGTCACATGATATAGATTTTTAATTTCAGTTGTTTGAACTGTGGTTCTGAAAGGCCATGTATTAATACATAGGCAAAGCTTTATGCCTTCCTATCAGCTGAACAAGCCCTGTACTTATTCCCTATCCAAAGAAATCTTTAATCAAGGTAATGACAGAGCTGTTTAACAGTGTGTTTGGATTTGTTCATCTGAATATTGAATTTAATCGATTTAATAGTATATCTTCCAAGTAGTCTAATGTGCAGGCACAAACTTAATTTAAATTGATCTTGAAAGCTAGTCTTTTTTTTCTGGAGCCCTGGTGAAATTGAATTTGTTTTCTTATCTTGGCACAAATTGATTTAAAATGTGCATTTTTAGCGTGAGATGAGAAAATGAATGAAAACTCTTGGATCATATTGCAGGGTGTAAAGTGTTGCACATTAACTGACAGAAAAGATAATCTCTGCATCCAGGCACTAAACTTTATTTCAGTGATCACATGATGGGGAACTCAATATGGTCCAACAAGTAATTGGTGATTATCTTTTATATATATATATATATATATATATATATACTGTATATATATATACATATATATTTGGATTTTGATCCCTGTCAATCTGTTGCTTACATTATTATGGAGGACTGGAGTCTAACATTTGAGAACCTTGATAACTCTCTACATTGGATTTCACCAGTAGGTGGTTCTCCAAGTCAAACTGTCTGTCCCAAGAAAAGATGGGAGCCATGCAAAAAGGGAGCCCTTATGTTGCTGTATAGTGGGGAGTGGAGTAAACCGTATTTTCAGTATTCATGGAGATCTTCTATTAAGGTCCAAACAAGCATATGACAGTGTGTAAATTATTATTATGCTATAGCCCACTATCGTGACTGTATGCTTTGTACAAAACTGAGCAAAAATAGAACATACATACCTACAATGTATTTTTCCGAATCCCTCAATGTATGTGTTTTATAACAGATGTATGATCCTTCATCTGTTCCTTAATACAAAACCCAGACTTGTCATTGGTTTGAATGTACAGGCTTGTCCTTCAGAGCATGCATTTTTAGCAGGTAGATTATTTTCCCTGCCAAAAGCAGGATTTTCCTGATATGTAGGGAGCAACATTCCATGACTTATCTTGTGCACTTTACTTCTCTTTCAGGAGCCTGGTGAGGAGCCTCTGTCACTGGACTTCCCCGAAATCGATCTCTCCCAGTTGGATGCTAGTGATTTTGACACTAACAGCTGCTTTAATGAGTTGCAGTGGTGTAACGATCAGTCAGAAAACGAGTCCAATCTGTACAGCACTGACGACTCCGAGCTTTTTCAGGTGACTACAGTCTTTGCATCCTACTGCTTTCATTCCTCATACTTTATATATACTGAAAGTTTTTCGTGTCTGATGATATCACTGGAGATTCATTTCAGCAAATTTTGATGTTCATTAATAAAATGCAATGCAGAAGTGACGAAGTAATTGCAGCCAATCTGGTTCCCACTATATTTCACCTGTTGCAAGACCAGAAATGACCCGATTGGCTATGTTAGACAACATCCCTGGATTCCTTTTGCTTTGTTTTTTATGTATAGCAAAGGAAATCATAATACAGATGTGGCTAACAATTTTAGTGGTCCACAACATCCAACAGATAAAAAATGAAGTGACATTTCAGGTGCAAGCTTACATAACTACATTTATCATGTGCAACCAGCTTTTTCGTTGAAGTCTTGAATAAAAATTGATAGGTAGCATTTGGTCATCCTTCTAACAGAACTGCAGATGGACATTATTTGTGAATTATGAAGGTTTCCAATCTCCTTCCTAAGGGACTTGCAATCTTGGAGTGTTCCACTTTCAGCTCTGGTTAGAACTAAAAGGAGCTTGGATTTGCCAGTTCAGAAGGAGGCACATTTATTTGTTTGCTTTCCAATTGATTTTTCCTCTTGTATCTTTATTATGCCTGGTGTCTATAAAAGTTTTTTTCTACCTAGAGACAGTGGAGCTCATTTGTCAGCTAAGATAGAGGTTCTCCGGGGATCTGCTGAACACAGAGGACAGGATGTTTGGGATTTTGTGTTTAGACGCCTCCATTGCCTCAGATTGAAGCAAAGTCTTTGAGAGGACTAAAGGGATTTGGAAGCTAGGTTACCAGCAGGTTATAGCAAACGCACGTTCCAGCACCTGATAAAAGCTCAGATGTCGGAATGATTGGAAGAATGCTTTTCCACTTCATGGAATAATCAATCTGTTCCATCCCAAAATTCCACTAAACCTAAAGTCAACCCTAGTCTACTAATTCGCTAGGGCACGAGGAGACATAAATGTGAAGGAGTATGGAAGTAAAAATAAAATCAAACTGCCCGTCTCTGTTTACAGGGGTTATAAGTGACAGTTTGCCTTTATTTAATACCAAGATGGTCCTTTGTTATCTGCAGCCCATAACATATAAACCTTTTGGTGCTTTTTAGACTTTTGTTTTTACAAACCATTTTACAGCCAAAGCTGAACTCCAGGCCAAAAGCTAAATACATTGTTGAAATACATATAAGGGAGCCATTTTACCTGCCAATGGATTTGTATTTTTGTCCGGCCAGTTCCCAGTTCTGAGATTTATACTGTACGTCTGTGCCACACCACACAGTCCTACCTAGTGGGGTAGGAGACCTGGTGTACTATTCAGTACACTTTTAGGTCTGCTCCTCACCTCCAGACTTTGATTGGACAGTGAAAAGAGAAGTAGCAGATTGATGAGCTCTTCTGTCTGTCACTCTACTCTGTTCTCTCCTCCTATCAGCATGCTCCTTGCAATGCTGCATAACATATTGGTTCCATTTGTTGCTTCTCCCTTTCCCAGTCTGAAATATCCTTCAGATAGGCATTTAACAAGCTGATACCAAGTCATATTCAGGTGTTTAAACTGAGTCCATGCAAAAACATACATTTAAAATGTGTTTATAGCCAAAATAGTTTTAATGTATCATGTATGGAAGTGTACAGAAGGTTATTTTTTGCTGTCTGTGCTCCCTTTCAATTCACAGTCCCAAAAATGCAACAGGAAATTAGAGAAAGTCTCCCAAAGTGAGAGAAATATATCTTAAAAAGTGGTACCCAGAGTAAGTGCCCCTACTGGACAAGTTCCCCTTACCCTTGTTCTGAAGACACTTTATTTCTAGGTGGCAATGGTCACCAGTACAGAGGGGTAAATTTCTCCAATGGGGATATGACAGAGGGTCCATCCCTTCCACATTCTACCAAAAAAAGTAAAGAAAAAATGATTTTGACTAGAGATATACTTTATTATATATTTTTATATCTGTCTAGAGTTTAGTGTTATAACTGTAATATAGATTTCAGCTAACTAAGCACTTCAAAATTGCTGGTTGCAATCTCCCAACTACTACTTGTTGACTCAGCATTGAGCCCTGTTTCACACCAGTGCGGCTTTGAAAGTGTGCTACTTCAGTGCGGTTTCAAAGCCACAGATCCGTGCGATTTTGAAGTGCAATTTCATTGTGGCTTCCGACTTCATTTAACAGAAGTCAATGCAAGTCACAAAAAGTAGTGCAGGAGCCTACTTCAAAGTCATTGTTCCATAGCCGCAAATAGGCTGCGATTTGACCTTTGATTTTTTTTTTTAACAACAACGGAGTGCTTTATTGACCAAACAGACAATGCAACATTGGTACAAAAACGATATGATGCGATACAAAACACAATCCACAGCAGAATGAAATAGAGAAAAACAATAAATAGACACCGTTCATACATATATTGCAACACCGAAAAGGATATAACAAATTCGATTATGATGTCACACATGAGCAGTGTATAGAACACATACAACAACCAAAAGCAATGGCAAATCCCCAAAAAAGGAGAGAAAGAAAAGGAAAGAGAAAGGGGAGGGGGAGTGGAAGAGGAGAAAAAAGGGGGGGAAAGGAGGGGGGGAATTGGGGACACAGAGGAAGAGGAGAAAAGGCACTACCCATCTAACCATGGAGCCTACACCTTGTCATACTTCCAAGGGCAACCCCGATTAATGTACGCTGTCTGTACATGGGTAAATCGGTATCCACCCGTGCCTCCCAAGCCAATAACTCCGGAGGGGCCGGGGTAGTCCACTTGATCAAGATCTCTTTTTTAGCATAAAACATAAGGTAAGATATGAGAAGCTTCGCGTGATGGGACCGCCGTTCGTCCTCATGAATGCCCAATAGGGCCAACTCTGGCGAGAGAGGCAATGTCAAGTGCAACCTGAGGTTAATCTCAGCAAAAATCTCAGACCAATAGGCCAAAATTATGGGGCATGACCAAAACATGAAAAAAGGACCCTGGCTGCACACGACAACGGGGACAAACAGGGTCTTGGGCAGGGTAAATTGCGTGAAGCCTCTGATGGGTATAATAGACTACAGTTGCAAGAAAAAGTATGTGAACCCCTTGGGATTACGTGGAGTTTTGCATGAATGGGGCATAAAATGTGCTCTGAACGTCATCTAAGTCACAACAATAGAAGAACACAGTCTGCTGAACATAATACTACACAAACGTTAGATGTTGCCATGGTTTAATTGCACATAACATGTAAACATTCACAGTGCAGGGAGGAAAAAGTATGTGAACTTTTGGACTTAATAACTGGTTGACCCTCCTTTGGCAGCAATAACCTCAACCAAACGTTTCCTGTAGTTGCAGACCAGACCTGGACAACGATCTGGAGTAATTTTGGACCACTCCTGTTCACAAAACTGTTTCAGTGTAGCAATATTCTTGGGATGTCTGGTGTGAATCGCTCTCTTAAGGTCATGCCACAGCATTTCAATCGGGTTGAGGTCAGGACTCTGACTGGGCCACTCCAGAAGGTGTATTCTGTGCTGTTGCAGCCATTGTTTTGTTGAATTACTTATATGCTTTGGGTCATTGTCCTGTTGCATCACCCATCCTCTGCGGAGCTTCAGTTGGCGGAGAGATGGTCGTACGTTTTCCTGCAAAATGTCTTGATAAACTCTGGAATTCATTTTCCCATCAATGACAACAATCCGTCCAGGCCCTGAGGCAGCAAAGCAGCCCAAACCATGATGCTCCCTCCGCCATGTTTTAAAGTGGGGATGAGGTTTTGATGTTGGTGTGCTGTGCCTTTTCTTCTCCACACATAGTGTTGTGTGTTCTTCCCAAACAACTCAATCTTGGTTTCATCCGTCCACAGTAAATTTTGCCAGTAGTGCTGTGGAACATCCAGGTGCTCTTTTGCAAACTTCAAACGTGCTGCAATATTCTTTTTGGACAGCAATGGCTTCCTCCGTGGTGTCCTCCCATGTACTCCATTCTTGTTTAATGTTTTCCTTATTGTAGATGTGTCAACAAAAATGTTAGTATGTGCCAGAGATTTCTGTAGGTCTTTAGCTGACACTCTGAGATTCTTCTTTACCTCATGCAGCATTCTGCGCTGTGCTCTTGCAGTCATTTTTACAGGATGACCACGCCTAGGGAGAGTATCAACAGTGCTAAACTTTCTCCATTTGTAGACAGTCTGTCTTACCGTGGACACATGAACATCAAGGCTTTTGGAGATACTTTTGTAACCCTTTCCAGCTTCATGCAAGTCAACAATTCTTGATCGTAGGTCTTCTGAGAGCTCTTTTCTGCGAGGCATGGTTCACATCAGACAGTGTTTCTTGAAATCAGTAAACCCAAAACAGGTGTGTGTTTTTTAAGGGCAGGACAGCTGTCAGCAACACATCCAATATCATCACACTGATTGGAGTCAAGGTTGGCTCACTCCTGGCTCCAATTAGCTCTGGGAGAAGTCATTAAGCTAGGGCCTCACATACTTTTTCCTCCCTGTACTGTGAATGTTTACATGTTATGTGCAATTAAACCATGGCGACATCTAATGTTTGTGTAGTATTATGTTCAGCAGAATGTGTTCTTCTATTGTTGTGACTTAGATGACGTTCAGAGCACATTTTATGCCCAATTCATGCAAAACTTCACGTAATCCCAAGGGGTTCACATACTTTTTCTTGCAACTGTATTAAGGAATTTGACTTTATCTCTTGAAGAGATGACCAACTTAGGACTCCTTTCCAGACAGTCCTCTCTGTCCAAGGTCGGAATATCAATCCGCCAGTGGTCCCACACACACTGAAGCTTAGGAGATTGAACATGAAGAACACCCCATATAGAGCCAAAAGAGGCTTCGCCAAATCCAGCCAAGATACCAGTCCCTCAACCTGGACAGTCTAGAGGAGGGGAGGCATCCCTTGCAGCGTGTTTCAGTTGGAGGTACCTAAAAAACCATATCCAAAATGCATTTACAAGCAATCTTTCCAAAACTAATGTGAAAAAGACAAGGTTTTAGTTTGGATATTAAGACCTTATTGTATACAAGATGGATGATGCTACTGAAGACAGCATTATATTACAGAAATCACTTTGGCCTTATTTCATTTATCTTTTGAAAGTGTTCCTCCAAAATCCATAGATTAATTATCAGACAATAATGTTGTTTTACACGAATAATTGATTTTTGTTAAGTCCTTAGCTATTATGTATAGATTCAGTTTATCGACTGATTCACCTTTTTCTTTTTTCAGATCATATATGGTGACAATGAGGCCTTGCTGGAAGCCCTCACCCAGACATTGGATGATATACAGGAAGACGAGATCAGCTTGTCAGCCTTCATATCCTCTGGAGATGGGGACTTCTGCCCCGCACCCGCCCTCCTGCCAAAACCCTGCCTCCCATCTGAGTCCTTTAAGGGTCTAGAAACTGAAGATGAGCTGTCTATAGTAAGAACCACTTCCTTCTGTTTAAAGTGGAAATGGATGAGGCCCTGAATAGCCGCCTGCATGGGTATGATAGGCAAAAAAGGTCTGAATTTTTTCATTTAAGGCTTTAAAAAATATACAAAACTCATCCATATGTTGTATGTCTATGTATTTATTAGATTCAAATAAATGTTTTCTTCCCTATTATAAAGGACCCAGCATAGGATTTTCTCATTTGGAATATACTATTCCAGGTGATATGATGCAGTTTCCCAGAGGGCAAGCTGCATTTGGCCATTTTAATGATTTTGTACTTGAGGATGGGAGGGTGCTGTTTCAAAGTGCTACATTTTGTAGTTCAGAAGGGTAGTATAATCATGGTGGGCTTTTAATAAATATCTCAGTGTCCTGCTTATTAGAAAGGCTGATCCAATTTTGTCACTTCTTCAATCTATATTGTGTTTTTAAAGAAACAGATACTCGTGTCTGTGTTCTAACTAATATTTTTATTTGTTTAGCAAAGCTAGGGCTTGTGTAGGCGAAATGCAGTAAAATGCTATGTTTGACCTGCTTTGCCTGCATCTGAATACGATTTGTTGCTTCCAGACAACATGCAAAACAGGGCAGCCTCAAAACTGCCATCCACTCTATACTGCTAAATGTTATCAAATGCACCCTAAAGGTAGCATTTAAACCCAAATGTAAAATACACTGCCCATACCCTAGCTACAGTCCATGTGTGCCAGTCATATGATATGTTTTGAACTTTAATTGGCCAATTGAGAATTAAAATATTTTTCATTGGCTGAAAAGCATAATTCAGTATTACCTGCATCATCAAGGCAGACCTCCAATCACCCCCTAATTTTTTTGTAGTGGTACACATTCCAGTGGTCTGAATGTTGAAATAAGTTATTGTTATTGGTTCATTTTAATTTGTGAAATCTCTTTGTCCCCCATCTTGCCCCAGCCATAAATTATCACTTCTTTTGTTGCCTGAGGAAGTTTCTCCATTCTCCTGCTTCAGTTTCTTAACGTGTAAGCCTAAAGATGAACCCCAGGCAGAAATAAAATATTAAAAAAAAAAAACACCAGTGGATAAAGTTTTTTTGTTTTTAGAAATCATTAAGTGAATTTAAATGCAGCATGTACAACTATCTACGTTTCACTTCTTTAGCTTCTTGTAGTCTCCTGTATAGCAACATTCAGATTTGGAAAGGCTGTACTTGGGGCCGATCAAATTTGCTGAGAAGGAACATGCTGAGAGATGGAATTCGGTTTTAATGAAAAATCCAACAATAAATATGATACAGCCCCATAGTGTCATGGCAGGTGGATACAGATGGGATTTTAAATACAATAATTTCTATACTACGTCCCCAAGAGCAGCAGAATGTGGTGATTGAGCTTACCAGCATCAGTTCATAGGGAAAAATTTAGATACGGTGTGACTAACTTGAGGTATATATTCACCTATTGGTATATGTTCACCATGTTAAGATATATATGTTTGCCCTGTTGAGGTAAATGTTTCACCTCAGCGTTTCTGCTACTAATGGCTAAGTTGAGGGTGGCAAGGAGAACCTTGCTCAACAAGGTCATGTTGACCAAGCTGGTCATTTCACCTATACATAATGAACCTTTTTACATGTAAAGTCCACGTTGAACATTCAGTCTACTTAAAATGTGCTTGAGCAAGTGGCAAAATGTACTCATTTAAAGTGTTACTAAACCCAGGACCCTGCATTCATTATATCTGCTCTCCCACAGTACACACAACATGGAAATGAAATTATTTTAGTAAATAAAAACTGCTAAATACCTTTTCTTATCAGCAATATATAGCAGTCTTGTGACTTCTATCAGTGTCCAGCTGAGCACTGGTTAAAAATTGTAGGAGGAGTTTTCATTCTCCCCTGATTGTCCTATGAGGCTGCAGGACCCCTGACCTCTGTCTAGACAGCGCTGGTTGGCCCTGTGCTGATCACATGCACTTTACCAAGAAAACAAAAACTCTAGCAATACACACCAAACTGAGCATGTGCAACTTGCCCTCAAGGCTCTTTGCTATCCACAGATAGATTGGGGACAGTAGAAGAAAGGGAGGATCAGAGAAGTCGGGATCAATCAACTTTTTTACACAATGAAGAGGATTAACCCCGTAGGTTCCACAGAGTATAACAAGCATGCTTTACTGCATGTACAGACTGATTTTACTGTTGTAGGTTTAGTAACACTTTAATGTTTGCATTGATATAGCTTCAATACTACTGCTATGATCAGTACAGTCTAACCAATCATTTGGATCACTTGATGTAGCTCAAATCCTACATATGTGCTTACTGGCCGACTTATTGTCCTAATTCTCAAATAACCTATTTACTGCCTAATGCACATCACAGTGAATAAAAGCAAGTTTCTGAAAGTCAGAAGGAAATGCTAAAATTTCAGGATCCTGTAATAGTCTAATTACATGGAAATTAGATAACTGACGTGCTATTTTTGGAAAAATAAATTGATTAGAAAACATATTCATGAAAAGTGTTTTTAAGAAAAATCGCACCCTTCTGATGTGCTGTTAAATTACATTTACGCATGTAGCACATAAAAAGAATACAATTAGGTTTGTCAGTGGTGCATGCATTTGTTGTAACACACTTGATACACAGCCAGATGAGCAAAAGGGATCATTTATCAACAACTTCCCAATGACATGTGTGCCTAATGGATGCTATTCTGTCTATTTCAGATTGCATCTGGTTCAGCTCTAAGGGTTGTTTGAACTTCAATAATTGCCTGTTCTCGCACAAAAAAGTCTGTTCTGCTCCACAGGGTCACTATGTGTGTGGATGGCTTTCTGTTGCCATTACTAATTTAGGTGCACGCATGCTTGTTAGGGTCTGTGAAAAATTGTTAGGTTTTTACAGCTCATGTGATATGTCTCACATGTATATCTGAAATGGGTGGGGATTTCTTTGTACACTTAAAGGGGTTTACTACTTTTTACAAATTGCAGGACAAACTAAAAAAACTGTAGTGTGTCTCTGCCATATATACATTGTGCATGGAAATGCACCTCAGCTCCTACTTTCCTTTTGTGGAATGACTCCCCGTGTGTTTTTGTGGACTAAAATTGCAAAACCTGATGTCAGTCCTGTCCAGTTGTCTGTTGTTAAACTGCTAAATTTTGCTCATTCTCCTCTTCTCCAGAGCATAGACACTAATTGTTTTGTAGTGCAAACATGCACTGTGTGATAATGACATTATCAGTAGATATTTTTGCACAGATTTGGCAAAAATGGTATTTTAACAGACCAAAATAGAAGTTTATTTCTGGGTTTATATGCACTTAAAAGAATGTGCACATTTTCCCAGTGCCTGCATCCTTTTTAAAAAAGGATGCAGGCAACTAAAAAAAAGGGAAAACATAAGACATATGCAGGCTATTAAATCTGTCCCTACATGTTGCGTCTTGGCATGGAGTAACTATAGATTTAATTGCCTGCAGTAATCTACTGCATGCACTCACTATTGTTTCATATAACTATATGGCAAAAATCTAATTTTGGACATGCCACTGTGCAAAGCGAATACTAAAATTGTGTGCCTTATAAAGGAACAAGATAAAACAATAAAGCTTGTATTGTTAAGTGGTTTTAAACCCTTACCTATACCCAGCGAAGTGACAGGCCTCAAGTGCTACAAAGAAATTAAACAAATTCTCCTACATAAGTTGTAGCTATCTATCCACAGTCTTCTCTTCTCTACATCTGTTCATAGTCCAGAAGTTATACAGCTTGTCTGAGCTTCCAGAAAGCAGGGGGCGGAGAGCTGAAGTTACACTCTGCAGAGCTCAGTGTTGAGATCTCTCAGAGCTGATTGGAGGGAAGAGACACACCCCCTCCACACAGCACACAGGAACAGAGATGAGGCTGTCAATCAGCTGGAGGTCCTTCCCTGTCACTTTTTTTTTTGTTTACAAATGTTTTTATTTATTAAGAAATAGGCTGCAAAAACAGCTTAACAGAATAAGGTATAATATTCAACAGAAAAAAAGGCACATCTGTAATATTCATTCTAATAAGGTACAGTTATGCAGAACATACATGTTAAGTACTTGAGCAAGGTAGGCTGAAAAGTAGGCAGAACAATAAGGCCACCAACAGAAAGATACCATCACTTAAATCATGAATATTCATTGGTCAGACAATAAATGTCTGAAATTTCCAAACACCTGTCACCTTTTTTCTCTTGGTGTCAGAAAACTTGTCAGAAATGCTGGTGGCAGAGGAATGAAGCAGCAGAGGGAAATGATACTTAGTGCTCTGGATAGGGACAAGTACACAGTATAGAGAGATACCTTTTGTTGAGGTTTACAGCCACTTTAATTATTTAGCTGCCTCCCTTTACAATGACAATTATTTCAAAGCCCCATGTGCAGCCTTCTATGCCATAGATTATAAGGGAAAGCTTGCCTCTTTTAATCTGTGGAACAGAGATAGACATACACCATACCCTAATGGCCTGGCTCTCTGAAAATTAGAGCTAGCGAAGGCCACAGCTTGCAAACTAATATCTGTGGAGAGGCATGTAGTAGTGTTGGAAGTAGACCAGTTGGAAATAACGTATTGGCCAAAAACTAGAGCTTCTGTTCAACTTTTTTATGGAAGTCTTATATGGATACTTGTACAATATTAGCAATGGGTAACATTGGAGAAAAAAAATAAAGGGTCTCCTCTTTACTGACTGAAGAGTCTGGTTGCTGTAGGCAACAACTGATCTGCCTTCATACTGTACTACAGAAATTAAATTGAGAATCTGCTTGCTGTAAGCAACAAGAACAGTTGTTCCTTCAGACATTTAATGGACAGCAGTTGTTCGATGTGGTCGAGAATTTTCCAACTTGATTCAAAGACAAACGTTCAACAGTGTGCAAATTCTGTTTGTAACGTTCTAGAGGAAGGCATTAAAATCTATAATTCGAGAGGAAGGGATTTATCACTTTCTTTTTTTAATATGAAAGAACACTTTTAAATAACCAAAAGACTTGAAAACATAACATATAAAACTTTTGCTTTATACAACTAAAACTGCATTGATCACTAAGTTGGACGATCTAGAAAGGGGTCGTTTTTTCAGGATGCTGTGTGTTTGTGTATTTTCAGATATATTTATATGTTAAGGGTTTGCAATGTATGGTCTCTGATGTGTCTTCACTTTGTTTTGCAGCTCAAGAAGTTGCTTCTTTCTCCAGCACAGACGCCCATCGGCTCTGACGCTCACAATGACAGCAGCTACAAGCAAACAGGGATCACAAAACTTCGTCCTCACCGGCAGTGTCTGAAGGTAAACTCAGAGGCTTTGTTCTTAACTTTTGTGCTAGATAAGGAAAAGCAAATATTAAGGCAATATCTGTGATGGTGTCGGCAACATACCTTTATCATTCTCAGCTATTGGGGATGTCTCTGAAGTTATCGTCACACTGAAAGATGTTTACTTTACTGATTTACTGATTGAAAGAGCAATATCTGTATATATACACTATATTGCCAAAAGTATTGGGACACGTATTGTTACGTACATGAACTTTAATGGGTCCCAGTCTTAGTCCATAGGGTTCAATATTGAGTTGGCCCACCCTTTGCAGCTATAACAGCTTCAACTCTTCTGGGAAGGCTGTCCACAAGGTTTAGTAGTGTGTCTATGGGAATGTTTGACCATTCTTCCAGAAGCGCATTTGTGAGGTCATGCACTGATGTCGGATGAGAAGGCCTGGCTCGCAGTGTCTGCTCTAATTCATCCCAAAGGTGTCCTATCAGGTTGAGGTGCAGGCCAGTCAAGTTACTCCACCCCAAAACTTGCTCATCCATGTGTTTATGGACCTTGCTTTGTGCAGTGGTGCGCAGTCATGTTGGAACAGGAAGGGGCCATCCCCAATCTGTTCCCACAAAGTTGGGAGCATGAAATTGTCCAATAAGTCTTGGTATGCTGACACCTTCAGAGTTCCCTTCACTGGAACTAACGGGCCAAGCCCAACCCCTGAAAAACAACCCCACACCATAATCCTCCCTCCACCCAACTTTACACTTGACACAGTGCAGTCAGGCAAGTACCGTTCTCCTGGCAACCGCCAAACCCAGACACATCCATCAGATTGCCAGACAGAGAAGCGTGATTCACCACTCCAGAGAACATGTCTCCACTGCTCTAGAGTCCAGTGGCGGCATGCTTTACACCACTGCTTCTGTCACTTTGTATTGCACTTGGTGATGGAAGGCTTGGATGCAGCTGCTCAGCCATGGAAACCCATACCAAGAAGCTCTCTACGCACTGTTGTTGTGTTATTCTGAAAGCCATACGAAGTTTGGAGGTCTTTAGCTATTGACTATGCAGACAGTTGGCGACTTCTGCACACTGCGCTTCAGCTTGCGCTGACCCCGCTCTCATTTTACGTGGCCTACCACTTCGCGGCTGAGTTGCTGTTGTTCCAGTTGCTTCCACTTTGTTATAATACCACTAACAGTTGACTGTGGAATATTTAGTAGCAAGGAAATTTTTCACGGATGGACTTATTGCACAGGTGCTAATCTATCGCGGTACCACACTTGAATTCACTGAGCTCCTGAGAGCGACCCATTCTTTCACAAATGTTTGTAGAAGCAGTCTGCATGCCTAGGTGCTTGAATTTATACACCTGTGGCCATGGATGTAATTGGAACACCTGAATCCAATGATTTGGAGGGGTGTCCCAATACTTTTGGCAATATAGTGTATGTTATTTATTAGTATGCTCAAGCCAAAAAATTGTTTGTATTGAGTATAGCATAAAATAGGAGAGATTTTTTTTATGCTTACTTGCTGCCCCCCCCCTTTCTTCCCATTGGGAGGTTCCCCCTCATTTCTTGCATGGCCACCAGGAAAAGAGCTGAGCAAAATGTAAATGTAAGCTAGTTAATACTAAGGGTAATTTAGGATTAAAAGAGACGTATGGGTTTGTAAAAAAAAATAGACATTTATACTCGTCTAGGTGGATGCAGCATCAATCTGATGCTGCATCTGTCCCCCGCCAGTGCTAAGGCTGAGAACTGCTGATTGCTCAGTTCTCAGCCTTCAGTGAGCAGAGAACCTGCAACTTTCAGTCACCTGCTCTCTGCTCTGCCTCTTCTGTGCTCACTGCAGCGCCGGGCTGTTGAGGGGGTGAGAACGGCTGGCTTAGGTTTTCAACGGCTCGCTGGGAGGTTGAGCCAGTCGCCGGTCAAGGCATTTGGGTGGACCAGGGCCATTATGGTTGGGATCCTTTCAGAGCCTGGACCAGCCCTGTGACTTAAGCCAGCAGCAGTCTTTAGCTTGCTGTCTGCTAAAAATGGGTCACAGTAATGCAGAACGAACTGCACTTCTGTGATCCTCAGGAGAATTACTCCCAAAAAGCTTTGGCTATACTTCTCCATTAAATAATGATAATGATGTTCTGTTTGTCATGGCTATATAAACTTCCTAATTGCTTTTGGCCTTATTCTGACAATCATAGTCTGGCCATTTGTGAGCAGATCTCCAGCTCCCCTTTCAAAATGTTTTGGATATTAGGTTCCTTTTTTTAAGTATTTTGCCTATCTGATTATGTGTTTTGGTATAATGACCATCTTGCAGGTGGAGAGTCCAGTAGAAAGACAGACTGGGGTTCCGCAGACACATGGCAGAGGCTGTACTGAACTACAGAGGCATTTGGTGTCACCTGCAAGTGACCCTCCATCTTCAGCCAAGGATGACAGCCATGACAGCAATAACGAAGCAGAAAGTGATTCAACTGAGGAGGATCATAGTGAGGATGAATCTGGGAGCTTCTCTCCATTACTAGCTTTACAGAGCCAGGAACCTCAGTTCACATGTGAACGGGAGAAGCAAGCCGTGGTGGACCTTATTAGGTATATGCACACCTACTGCCTTCCACCTAAAAAACATCACAGTGATGAGAAACACCAGCATTATACTGGTCTCCTGAAGAGACCAAAGACTGACACCACCCCATCTGTGCATTCTTGTTCCAACCAAGTAATAAAAGTGAACTCTGCTAATGTCAAGGGGAAGTGCTATGCACAGGGCAAGTATAAAAGGACGAAACCAACAAGGACCGAGTCTTCAATCCTAAAAGTACTACTTGCAAAAGACATTTGTGGGGATGTAAGCAAGCCATATAGGTTGACACAACCAGTATATGCAGCTTTTACTGATTCTTCTTGTAGCCATGTAATGCAAGGAAAATCGGAGCAGGGGTTTGGAAGGGGCAACAAAGCAGAACTGGAGAAAACTCACAAGCCATTTCTGTCTCTCAGGAGAGAGAGCAGATACATGGAAGCAGACTCTGGAAAACCAGCACATAACAATTCTGAGCAGGTGACCAATAAATCTGCGTTCAAACAGGAATGCTCTGTTTATGCAGTCAGACGCTCCAGTAGACTAAATCCAGAGTTCTGGTTTAATGATGAAGTTTCTCCCCAGACATGCACAGCACATGCCCAGATTACCATGGAACAGCCTCTCTGCTTGACAACAGAGCCTTTTGTTGATGACGAGCAGGTGGCCGAAGTGGAAGTTGAAGAGTCTGTTGAAACCACTGGTCAAGTAGAAGGTGATCGAACTCTACAAGACATGCTCGAAATGGATGCCAGGGAAGCACACGGTGATATTGACAACCAAGACTACCACCCCTTAGGTAAGGCTTGCTGCATCATAGTTGGGGCATATGTGTGAAATTTGCCAAAGGATTAGTCTTCGCAAAAGAGCTATAAAAATTAAAATGCATCTTCCTTTGTCATGCAAGGTCCAATTTAAAGCAGGCTATATGTAAATCTTCTCTTACTGATTTATATGGGCAAACACTTTAGAATGTTATGAAGGTCCTTATTTAGAACTTACATAGGCGTTACAGATTTTTATGGGTTTTGCAGTTCAGTCATTTTGGTTTGATAATTACAAGAAATGTGGTTTAGCAAGTCTACAAGTTTTTAAACTGTATCTTTCAAACATGTAAAAATAAAAATCTACTTTCAGATTTAATGTTTTTGAAAGCAAATATACCTGACATCAAGGAAAATCCAAATGTATTGCTGGTCATTCTAAAGCAGACCTCCATCAAGACAACATTGTTAGTTTGCACCCTTCCAAGTATGTTTTTGGAATCAAGTTGAGGAACGAAAACCCTGTTTAAGCTCTAAACTGCAAACTATTCCTAATTTAGTGTAGAAACATTAGTGCAAGTATGCAGTATAACAGCATAAAACAGCAAATGGTATAACAGTCTCCTGTTCCCCGTACACTCACTACAGCGCTCGTGACTCAATTTTCTCCACAAACGTCAGCATCCAGCAAGCCCTACTAGTTTCGTCATGAATGACGTCTTCAAGGGGCCCCTTGAAGTCGGGGGTCGTCTTATACGCCGGTATACGGCATACTGACACTTTTTAGGGGGGCGGCGCGGTGCCGCCGCCCCCCCCCCCCTTCCAACGGAAGGGACACTAAGTACAGGGGTGGGCAGGGGCTGGTGTTTCTTACCTGGCTCCGGTCCCACGACGATCCGGTCCAGGAAGCGCGGCTGCTCCTTCAGTTCGGCCCCTGGATGTTCGCGCGGCTGCTCGGCTCCGCCTCCTCACCGGTGATTGGCCGCCAGAACTGTAGCTCAGGAAAGGCACACAGGCGGCCAATCACCGGCGAGGGGGCGGAGCCGAGCGGCCCCGTGAAAATCGAGTGCAGGAGCAGCAGGTAAGTGTGCCGTGTAGAGGTGCTGCTGCAACCACATATGCTGGCTGCAGCAGCACCATACTAAAACAGGGTCAGCAAGTGTCATTGGTGTCAGTGGGAGGAATAGTGCCCCATCATTGGTGTCACTGATACCAATGATGGAGCACTATTGCTCCCACTGACACCAATGATGGGGCACTATTCCTCCCACTGACACCAACGATGGGGCACTATTCCTCTCCCCCACTGACACCAACGATGGGGCACTATTCCCCCCCCCACTGACACCAATGATGGGGCACTATTCCACCCCCCACTGACACCAATGATGGGGCACTATTCCACCCCCCACTGACACCAATGATGGGACATCATTCCTCCCACTGACACCAATGTTGGGACACTATTCCTCCCACTGACACGAATGATGGGGCACTATTCCTGCCACTGATACCAATGATGGGGCACTATTCCTGCCACTGATACCAATGATGGGGCACTATTCCACCCTCCACTGACACCAATGATGGGGCACTATTCCACCCCCCACTGACACCAATGATGGGACACCATTCCTCCCACTGACACCAATGTTGGGGCACTATTCCTCCCTTTGACACCAATGATGGGGCACTATTCCCCCCACTGATACTAATGATGGGGCACTATTCCTGCCACTGATACCAATGATGGGGCACTATTCCTCCCACTGATACCAATGATGGGGCACCTATTCCCCCCACTGATACTAATGATGGGGCACTATTCCTGCCACTAATACCAATGATGGGGCACTATTCCTGCCACTGATACCAATGATGGGCCACTATTCCTCCCACTGATACCAATGATGGGGCACCTATTCCCCCCACTGATACTAATGATGGGGCACTATTCCTGCCACTAATACCAATGATGGGACACTATTCCTGCCACTGACACCAATGATGGGGCACTATTCCTCCCTCTGATACCAATGATGGGGCACTATTCCTCCCACTGATACCAGTGATGGGGCACCTATTCCCCCCACTGATACTAATGATGGGGCACTATTTCTGCCACTGATACCAATGATGAGGCACCTATTCCCCCCACTGATACTAATGATGGGGCACTATTCCTGCCACTAATACCAATGATGGGGCACTATTCCTCCCACTGACACCGATGATGGGGCACTATTCCTCCCACTGGTGTGCATTGGAAGAGGGGTAGTCTTATACGGCGAGTATAGCCCAAACACTACATTTTAGCAGGAAAAGTAGGGGGTCGTCTTATACGCCCAGTCGTCTTATACGCCGGCAAATACGGTATATCTTTTGCACTAATGTTTCTACACTAAATTAGGAATAGTTTGTGGTTTTAGCGCATTCCTTTATTTAAGTTATAGCACTAAGAAATTTATTTGGTTTCTTTGAGGTGGAATTGCTGCTTTGGGGTATTAAGGGTGTGGCGCTTTTATTACACTTGTGATAAGCTCTAAACTGTTCTGGTTGGGCTTTACACAGGACTGAGGAGGCTCGGGCCATTACAGCGAATCTGTTGCTTTGCCTTTCATGGCCAATGTAATGTTTAGTCTAAAGAAATTCGGGGTTGGGGATGGATATTTCTGAAATCAATGCTTACTGTAAATAACAGGCCACTGGATGTATTGGAACACTAGTACCCCTGAAACCAAATTGTTTGCCCATCACTGTGATGGGGGGCCTAATTAGCCAGTATAAGCTACACATGTAGTGGTGGGCCTCATACACACTGGGCGTTTTAAAAATGCCAATAAAATATAAATAGATAGGCTCTACATTTGCCCAAACAATAAACTTCATATAGTGCAATAAGTACAAGGTTAGTACCACCTGAGGGTTAACTCAATTTTGGTCCATGCAAAAAATTTTAGCCTACAGCACCTGATGTTCCCAGGCAGTCTCCCATCCAGGTGCTAAAATTTTTTGAGTGTTGTAAGTGTCAATCACACTTAATTAGGGGCAGCTTCATTTAGAATAGAATAACACTGAGACAAGATTTGTTTAGGGTCACTACAATTGGCCCAGGTTTTGGGGGCCTTACACTATATAGAGTGATTAGTTATAGGGATTATTTGTATATACACATCCCTTCTATATTGTATTTTTATATATATATATATATATATATATATATATATATTGCCTACCTATTCTTTATTTCTATGTTTTAAAAATGCCGGTAGCATAAGCCGTATAAAGTCGTGTTAAAAATGCACGTTTTTTTTAGCATTTTTGCATTAGTATTTAGCTGCATTTTTCCACATTAGCGTTTTTTAGCACAAAAAAAAAATGTTTTCCTCAAAAACGCCAGTTTGCCACATTTTTCCTCATTTACCAGCATTAGAGCGTTTTTACAGTTATAATACTCCTCTTGAAGCCCACTAGTTCTAGGGGTTTTTTTCCAGCCAGAAAACGCACCTGCCAAAAAATGTTGCATGGACACATAGGATAAAATGCTGGGGAGTTTACCAGCTGTAGAAAAAAAACACAAGAAACCAAAAACAGCAGCTGTAAAAACGCCTAGTATGCATGAGGCCTGAAAGCTGGGCCCTGTTTGCATTACGCAATAGCCTGTATTTCTAGGGTTCCAGGGCACTATACAGGAGCCCTATGTGTACTTTTTAGGGTATCCATCTCTAGTCTGGGAATGCTGCGTACAAATCCTAATGAGAGTGGTACCTATAGCTCTAAACAAACGTTTAGCAAGCTTGCTGTATGCGAAGTAAATGCTTGCTGCACTTCAAACCAGCATTTACTAGCTGGATTTACCAAATACCCCTGTGTATAAGGCCCAATTGTTCCTTAATGCATCTTTAATAATACAGGACCAAAACTTTAAAGTGGCAAGCCAAATGTGCCTTTATTTATTTAAATCTGGGCAGTCCCTACTTCATCCAGTCATGGGACACTTAGATATATTTTTTTATGGGATCAGCAATACTGGCAGTTATTGGCTTTTAAAGGTTAAATACATTATTACATTTGTCCATGATGTGTCTATTTGTTTGCATGTTTGTATTCCTTACAATGCATTCCCTGCATACAGTGTGTGTATTTTAATGTTTTCTCTGGTTCACAGCACCATCCAGTGGATGAAGTAATTATTACAGACTTTAAAGTCAATTCACTATACAGTATCTCATATTTCATCACTATGTTTAGTTTGGGACAATTTTAAGTAAAACATTATTGCATTTAGAAAATATGTTTAATTATTGCTTGATGTCACATTATTATACAAATATGTATTCTTTAATTATTATTATTTTATAATTATTGTATTTCTTCTTATTGTATGAAAATGAAAGCTAGTTTATTTCCCCTGCTGTTCTATTTTAAAGTAAACCTAAAGCCCAAACTTTTTTTTAAGATTTGGATAGAGTGGATTAGAGAGATTAGAACCCCTGCTGTCTGTACCCCTGTTAGGGGGATTCACCCTTTCTATGACATGGGGGGCCCCAAAGGATTCCCTTAAATTGCTGTGATTTCCTCTCACTTCCTGTTGTAGCTATGGGACAGGAAGTGAAGGGAAATCTTCCCAGTGGGACACAGATGACATTGTACTGCTGTGAAAATAAGCATCTAAATGGCAAAAGTACTTCTGTTTGGCTGTTTGGGTAGCCAATCAGTATCATTGCTGTATAGCTCTTGCGTGAATGTACCCTGGACCAGAGCTGAGGGAGCCCATAATTTGTGAAAATGGTGGTTGTAGGAAGTGTTTTTTGATGTTTATATCAAAGCAGTAGAATGGGACAAGACTGGGTAAAACAAAACTGGGTAGATTTACTAAAAATGGTTCACTCAGAATCTGGTGCACCTTTGCATAGCAGCCAATCAGCTTCTAACCTCAGCTTGCTCAATTAAGCTTTGGCAATAAAACCTGGAAGCTGATTGGTTTCTATGCAGAAGTGCACTAGATATTGCACTCACCAGCTTTAGTAAATAAACCCCTTTGTGTCAATGGCATCAGTTTGACATCAACATGAGACACTTTTGAGAGAGTTTAAAATTCATAGACATGTGCATTGACCTGCTTTTAACCTGTTTCAAGCATATTTTGCATTTCAATTGACTTGCATAGGAATACAAAATGCTTCTGAAGAAATTGAAAGTCTATCAACACAGATCTTAAACTTTTTTTGCATGTAAACATATTGCATATATTTACATTCCTTAAAATATTGCTAGCTTGTCAGTGGCATTCATTGGCATTAATTGTTAAACCAACTTTAAATCCTCTAATCCTGTCTTTTTTATGCTTTCAGATGTCACCAGATGCTCTACAATCTCTTTGCCACAAACGTAAGTTTTTTAAACTAACTTATTGAAATCAAGGAATGTATTTTACAGAAAGCCAAAACTGTCTTATATAATTACAGTGTACATATGATTCAACTTTGTAAGGGCTCATGTACACGGGACGTTTGGAAAACACTTCTGAACGATGGAAACTGACTGCTGAAAAATGTAGGTTAAAAAAACGTCTGTTTAGCCGAGTTTGCATACCGCGTTTATGTGCGTTTATGAGCTTTTGCGTTTAGAAGCGTTTTTTAAAGATAACCTCAGGAGACTTTCCAAAATGCCCAGAATGCACTGAATAACATTAAAAAACTAACTATTTCAGACATTTTGAGAGAAATAAAGAGAGCAGAAGCAGAAAGAGCAGTATGTGTTGAGATTACCTGTCTTTTCTGGTTGTATTCACTATGGATCCCATCATGAGCATAATGCAGCACGTTCTACCATCTTTTTCTTCACACAAAACCTGGAACTGACTGCGTTGGTGTACCGGTCCATTTGAATACATGGAAAACGCTTTGCATGCATCTCTGATGATGAAAAAAGGCTCTGGACAGCATCTGGAACAGTTAAAAAACGCTTCTAAACGCAAAGGCTTATAAACACAGTTAGCCGCGTTTACAAGCGGTTGGCGTTTGAAACGCTGATAAAATCTACTCCTGAACGCAGGTTTGGTGCGTTCAAAAAAACGACAGTAAACTCAACTGTCTGTAAACGACTATGTGTACATGGACACATAGGAAAACATTAGGGAGAGTTCAGGGGCTGCTGAAAAAAATGCAGAAAAGCTCCTTAACGTCAGTTTATCAGTTGCAGTGTACATGAGCCCTAAGGTTCTCCACTTATAAAGCTACTTTCACATGGGTGATTTGCCATGGTACAAATGGCAACACTGGAATCTACCAATTCCTGCTGTTGTGTTTGACAGGTGTGAGCAGCTAAAAGTGGCCGCTGAGCCTGTACAATTTATTGATAGATTGTCTTTAGGTATATGATTTGTTTTTCCAGACTTACTAGGCAGTTTTGAACACAATTTGATGTTCATTATTAATATTATTAATTGTCACATTTTGCATTATGTATGTTATTTTGCAGGACATCTGCATTTGAGAAGAGAAACTTTGATCAAGGACTTTCTGTTGAGCTGTGTGGGACTGCAGGTATGGTATTCAAATATTACAGTTCAGTTCACTTATTAAATGATACAAATGATAACCCATGATTAGTTTTATGTATACAGCTAGAAGGGATAGTTGTCAAATACCCGCTCCCTTGCCAGTGCCAAAATCTTCGCTTTGACGTCTTCTGGGTGCCAGGCCGTCATAAGGGTTTAACAAGAATGATGTTCATTCATTCCAGTACCAAGGTGTGCCAAAAATGTACATTGAGCTTCACATGCACAACTTATTGTACATTCTAAAGAAAATTGTGAACATGCAGGCAAGTTTGTTTTATTGCAGTAGTATGTGTCTCCTGAAATAAAGTGTCCGCCTGCTCGCAACCTTTTATTTTACCGTGTTCGTTCTGCTTTTAAATAAACCTTTTTTGTTCAAGGATCTTTCAGTATCTGCCTGACACAAATTAATTTAATGACCTAGACTGCTTATATGAAAACCTCATCTTTCGTGCAAAAGTTAAAACCTAGCCTGCCCTCTCTTGCCCAGTCTGCAACATCTTATTGAACCATTATGGAGTTGCAAATTTTGTTCAGAAAGCCAAGATTTGCATATTGAAGAACTGGAGGTTTTGGGAGTTGCAGAGAGCTTGTGAAGCAAAAGAGAAATACATATGTCTACACTTCTGCTAAAGTAGCTGTAAACCCTAACTGAATGTTGTTTAATTTTCCGAAACAGTGTATCATGAACAATTGTTATTTTTTGTTAATAGAATACCTGATTTCTCCTTTTTTCTTTTCTTTTTATTCCTTTAATCATTTTGTATCGCACTGCTACTGATCTCTTGCAGTCACTTGTTGTCCACATTCATACACGCTGGTGATGCCTCCATAGCATTACTTAGAGAGGGTTTCCTGAAGCTGACAACTGTGGACTATGCTTCCATAATATGCATTGAAACAGCCACCTGTAGTCTCCAGTTCAAGCGTGATGAGACAGGACCACAATTTGGAGACTGGGGACAGAACACTATAATCATAAAATATGATGTGCCTGAATAGAGACCTTCAAGTGATATTAAACCCTCAGTTTTTTAAGCGCATTTGGCAGCGTAACTGTAATCACTTACAGAGTATGCAGCATCTTCATCTTTTAATCTTTGCCTACAGTGGGGAAAATAATTATTTGATCCCCTCAGATGTTGTAAGTTTGCTCACTTACAAAGAAATGAAAGGGCTATAATTTTTATCATAGGTGTATTTTAAATGATAGAGACAGAATATCAACCAAAAATCCATAAAAAACACACGATACAAATGTTTTAAATTGAGTTGCAGTTCAGTGAGTAAAATAAGTATTTGATCCCCTACCAACCAACAATCATTCTGGCTCCCACAGTCTGGCTATGTGCTCATGTTGTACACAGATTAGTCCTGTCAATTTAAGAAGGTGCTTCTAACTACAACTTGTTATGTGTATAAAAGACACCTGTCCACAAAATCTCTTTTGCCCATTCAAACCTCATCACCATGGGCAAGCCCAAAGAGCTGTCATAGGCCATCAGGGACAAGATTGTAGACCTGCAAAAGGCTGAAATGGGCTATAAGACCATCAGCAAGAAACATAGTAAGAAGGAGACAGCTGTTATTCGCAAATGGAAGAAATTAAAAATAACCATCAATCGCCCTTGGCCTGGAGCTCTAATGCAAGATTTCGCCTCATGGGGTAAGGATGATCGTGAGAAAAGTGAGGGATCAGCCCAGAATACACAGGAGGAGATTGTGAACGATCTCAGTGTAATTGGGACCAGAGTCACCAAACAAATTATTAATAACACAATATGCCACCATGCATTGAAATCCTGCAGCACCCGCAAGGTCTCCCTCCTCAAGAAGGCACATTCTGAAGTTTGCCAATGAACATCTAAATGATTCAGAGAAGGATTGGGAGAAAGTGCTGTGGTCAGATGAGACCAAAATTGAGCTCTTTGGCATTAACTTAAAGAAAAATGCTGACTATGACTTTTAAGACATATGTTACCCTTAGTGGGCCAGCTGCCTCAAACTTGAGGTGTATGTATGTTCCACTGGAATGAATGGAGACAGCAACACAAATGCACGAGAGAAGCAGGGCCCAAGTGGGGGCTATACAGCGAAGGAATTACCAGAACTGGGGGCAGGTAAGTATTATCAGGGAAGGTATGGAGTATCAATAATGTTACGTGCACTGTTAAAGTCCCACTTAATATTTGTGATGCAAGAGACAATTATGCACTTTGTAAGTAAACTATGATGTCTTTTGATATGTAGGCATGTTAATTAGTCATGCACACATAATTGTATTGATGAATGCACTCACAGAAAGTCATGCTACGCATTTCGTAACTAGTGTTTTTTATCTTCCTATTTGAAGGTCTGACGCCCCCAACTACTCCTCCATACAAGCCTACAGAGGAAGATCTGTACAAACCTGAAATCAGTCAGGACACTGTAAATAATGATTCCTTGATTACCTCGTCTGTAAAAACGGGAGTGACTGAAAAACGTCTCCCTTCAAATAGAAGACTCTCAAAGAAACAGCCTGAAAGGACTGAATTGTTTGCACACTTAAGTAGAAGCGCATCCGTCCCTGATACCCCTCCACCACAAGGAATTAAGAGGCCATTTTCCCGGTCATTTGGAGACCATGATTATTGCCAGGTGAAGAAGTCAGAGCCAGCTTTCCAGAGAAAAGTGATTAAATCTGTGGACCTGCCATGCTATGATGACAGGAAGCACAAAGTGCCTCCAGTACTGGAAAGGAAAATGTCCTCTAATAAAGAGGACAACAAACTGCTGAAGGACCATGAAATTCGAGCAAGTCTCACCAAGCACTTTGGTTCTCCAGATACCACTCTAAAAGAAGAGGATAATGTTACATGTACCAGCCCTGAGTATGATTCAGCCTTTGAGGACAGTGAGAGTGAGTGCAATTCTCCAGAGGATGATGTGTTCTTTTCTCCTCTTCGAAAAAAGTCGTATTATCGTAGAAGCCCTCCATCCAAGCTGCAGAGCTATCCTCGAAGTCAGGCTACTGCTCAAATTATCCGCACACCAGATAACAGGAGGTCACACAGGTGTGATAATCACTATCTAATTTAACGCTTTATTTATCATACAAATGTTTCCTCAAGTAAAATAATGAAAAAGATTTCAGTAATTTGCAATATATAAATAGGTTTATTAGCTCATTTACTTTTTCTTGTTGGATGCACTATTTACAATAAAAAGTAATACTTGTCTGGATTTGGACCTGTAGCTGTAAGTGATTTTTGATTGTTAACCTCTTTTCAATCATCTAATGCACATGTGCAACAGCAGCATGGGTGGGCCTTAAATATCACATGCTTCACATATGCAACCACCTGTCACAGACAGCTCCTGGTGGCTGTTGACAATCAGGAGCCAGACATATTGGCTGCTGATCATGTGACCACTGTGACAGCCAGTCAGAGTGATCACATGATCAGAACGTCCATCCTGCCTCCCAGCTTTAAGACCCACATAAAGGGCCACTGGGAGGCATTTGGGAAAGGAGCAAGAAGAAAAATGTAGTAGCATCTGAAGTCACAGCCACCCATCATATTATATGATGCCTTGAAATTTTTAATATGATTGGAGAATCAAGTAGAGATGGAGGAAGGTATAGAACAGTGGCCAGGCTGTGAACACTTGAATATTCACATATTCTTAACAAACAATGAAAAAGCATTAAAACAAGCCCTTATTGATCTTTGTAGCTGCAGCCACACTTGAGCATTTCATCTTTAAAATCACAGAAGCATCATGAAAATTGATATCTAAGCTAGTTTAGTTTATCTTGCTCCCTTCCCCTTCTAAGCAGACTGGACAGCTTTCTAGCCTTCTAATGTTTAATGTAAGCACAGAACAGGAGCTTTTAGTCAGGGGGACAGAGGAAAATGAGCTGCTGAGAGATACAATGTCAATTGCTTTTAGGGCAAATTATGCTACAGTGCCAGCTGCTACATAGGTAAGTAATAGCTTCTTTTTTAAACATCATTTACAGTTTGTTAAGAATTTGTTAATACTTGAAAGTCCAATTCCTGGCCACAGGTTCACTTTGAGAAAACCATACATCTAGTGACCTATTAGACGTTCTGTGGATTATCTGAGTCGGGCACGACTGCAGTGTTTGCTGGAAAACATTGGTAGTTTACTGAATGCTTTCATCTGTCACCCAGAATTGCTCCATAAATACACAGGTGAACAGTTGCACTTGCCAAAATTCTGTTCAGCCACTCTTGTGATACACACACCACTGTTCTGTTATTCAGAGGAGGACATCAATATTCAAAACCTTACGTATCCTCAGCTTCTGGGCCAGCTTCATGCTTGCTTTCCATGAATACTAAGGCAGTATAGATGATGGGTTTTTATGTTTGCTTTTTCCACTAATATGTGGTCAGACAATTTTTTTTTTAACTAAATGAAGCTTATATTAGCATTGAAACAGTGCTTAATACTCTTGCCAGCCATACGTTAGTCTCTTCTAGTGATTAGGCTGGATGCCAAGCATCCAGTTATGGACAATAAGATAGGCCTGGGGTTTTCTGTAATAATTGTGTTGTTAAATAATTCATGTGCTTTGACATATATTCTATGTATATTGTGCCCCATGGCTTCTAAGATTGCTTACAGTAGGACTAATAAAAGCTTAATATGTGCATATTCCATCTTTTATTCACATGCAACCTTTGTATATTTCCAGTAGACGTGAGATCAGTGAGCAGAGACAGACTGGTCACTGGAGCCAAAGGCAAATCCACAGGAAGAAAGAGCAGGTAATTGTGAGTTTTTAGGCATCATAGGAATCAGCTCATTACTATGACTGAGATTTCCAAAGAAATATTTGCACAGATTAATCATCTCTTTTTAAGATACCGTGTGTGCCTATATTAAATGAGATTGAGGTTGATGATGAATTATTAAAGCTTTAGGGCATCTGTAGGTTTGTACACAATTCTGGAACAGCTTTCAGTGATCCTTCTATGCCTGCATGCTGGAGAAAGGTCTAGCACTTTATAGAGGTGATGGAGCTTGCCTCCCGCTTTCCACACATTCCCCATGATCCCCTATTGCCCGGGGGGCCCCATGAGTTGTCAGTCCTCCCCTGGGCGTAAGCACTTTTGAAAAAAAAGAGTCAGTAATGGCAGCTCTGATGATTCCATTCTAACAGTTTTGCTCTAAAGCAGATAGAAAGCCAGAACAAATGCCAGTCAATGCACCACTGTGAAAAAAAATAAAGTACTGTAAATAACTCGCAGAGAACATGAAAAGCAGAATAGCTCTTCTGGACCTTTTTATATAGGTGGAGGTACACCAAATAAATGGTGGATTTGAGCCACAGCTGCAGTCAGTGATTACTCTGTGAACCCGAGCCCGATAGCTAGCTGTTCAGAGTTTTCAGCATTTTATTCGAGTGCCTTCAGTAAATTAAAGGCCATGGATTAACTCCCAGGCTGCAAAAGCTTTTACTCTGAAAAGGTGATGTTCTCTGGGTCAGGCTGCAACAAAGGCACAGGGAAAACAATCTGTATGAGAAGAGGAATGCTCTGTGGGTCATTGAACCTTCTTGTGTCTTATGATGCAGGTGCATTATGCAGCAGGTCACTGAGCAGCAAAAAGGAGAATTAAAACACAATATAGTAGTCAGAGGGTAAAGCTGCAGAGACGACTTGTTCTTTCCAGGCTTCACACAAGTTTGAAGAGCATAACATGGCTTTGCATGGCGGTGTGCATTATACTTTTTATTTCTATATACACCAGCGGACATCCGTTTTGTTAGATTGGTTTAACGTGTTAAAATATTTCTGTGCCCACAATTAATTAATTATTACCAGGCTGGATTTGATTTAAATCAAACTGATTTAAATCACGATTTAAATCACGATTTAAATCACTAGTCAGTAAGGCTTGATTTAAATCATAGTTTTCTACATAAAGACTAATTCTTGCTGGTATAACTTTAATATTCAAGTAGATGAAGATTTTTAGAATAACAACTTTTCATATTAGTTTTTTTATCCCCAGTTTAATAGGTTAATCATTCATATTTGGACAACTTTTCTGTTGTACTTAGGAAGGAGAAAAATAATCATTACCTTAATAATAACAATTTAAATAGATTTATTCAACTGAAACAATAACATTCCAGCATATGTTATTTGCTTAAACATCCATGTTTGTTAACTAATTTGGCTAAACAAAATATATATATTTTAAGAAACTTAGACTGTCAGCCCCTTCCTCCTCACTTCGTTTCACTTTCTTCTTGTGCAGATCTATTCCACTCCAAACAATCAGAAAAATATTGTTTCGATTCTATTCACTGAACTTCTTGAAACTTAGCACTGAAGGGGTTGATTCTGTATTTATAGGTTTGTAGAAGTTAAGATTAAGGTCTTTTTCTTAACTCTGTTCATGTTATAACATTTTTGCTGTGAAGAAGAGGCATGTGATCTCCGCTGAGTCAAATTCAGTTTTGAGAACTGCAAAAGTAAACCAAGCATCTGTGATAATATCTTGTAGGCAGAGAAACTGCCCAATAATCTTACAAAAACCTCTGGAAGAGCATGACATTGTGAATGGATTCATGGAATTTATTTACCAAAAAAATTAAACATATACAGCCTTATTCTACATAATTAAAAAACTAATCTTTATTTCATGATGGAATAACCTTTGGATGGTAATATATTTTCCTCAAAAAGCATTTTATTCAAAAAAATCCGATTTAAATAAAAAAAAATCTGATTTTTTTTTTTTTTTTTTTTTAAAAATCATTGATTTTTATCCACCCTGATTATTACTTTAATATGTTTGATGGGGTTTTTTATCCCTAAGATGGTGGAAAACACTTAGATGGGAGGTAGTGCCGATGGGAAAGGTTCCATTCTCCACAGACTTTTTGGAGACTCATAGCATTACAGGAATCCTTGAAATTGAGAGCTTTCTAAAGTGAAACTCCTGGCATTTTTTTCTTTCTTCATCCTCTATCCCAGAGATAGTTGTCACAGTTTTCTCTGGTGCATCCATTCCTATTGGAAGATATCCCCTCCATAAAATTTTGGTTTTTCCATTACCTACTGTTTCGACAACAGTCACCAGGACAAAGAGGTGCAGAGGGTGAATCTCCCCAATGGGAGACACAGAACAATACAAAGAAGAGAGCGGTTGTACCCATTCATCTTTAACCACTTCCCGACCAACCGTTGTATATAAACGGCCGGACGGTGGCAGTGCAGGGTCGGGTGGCTGTTTATAAACGACCTCCCCGCACCCTGCTTGTGTGCGCTCCCTGGGAGTGCGCAGTACCGCGATCCGGTGCCCGCTGTGTCCCCCGGACACAGTGAAACACCGATCGCCGGAAGGGACCTCCGAGGTCCCGATCCTGTGATCACTGATTGGCCAATCAGTGATCACATGCAAAGTAGTAAGCAAGATGTCACTTGTGACATCATTGCTTACTACGTGTGAAATCTGTGAATGATCACAGAGGTCACATGGTACAAGGCTATTCGCAACAGCCTTGTACCATGTGACAAGCTGTGACCAATCACAGCTCACTCAGTACTTCTCAATGACTGCAAGAATGCAGACAGAGAGAAAGAGAAATGATTGCTTTTACATCCTATATGGGTGTAAAAGCAATCAGTGTAAAAAAAAAAAAAATCATCACCCCAACAAGTAGTACAGTGTCACCATGGTGACACTGTACTGCTAGGGTGACAGTACGTAAAAAAAAACTAAATAAATAAAAAATAATAATATATAAAAATAAAATAAAAATGTAAAATAAATGTTTAAAAATTATAATTTTTGGTTATAAACTAATTTGGATTTTTTTTTTTTACTAAAAAGATAACGGAATACGTTTTGGCCAAGATTTATGATGAAATATTATTTATTTGCAAAATTTTATTAAAAAAAAGTTTTTCAAAATTTTTGGACTTTTTCATTTACATAGCAAAAAAAATTAAAAACCCAGCGGTGAATAAATACCACAAAAATAAAGCTTTATCTGTCTCAAAAAAATGGTAAAGAAATGAATTTTGGTACAGTGTTGCATGACCGCGCAATTGTCATTCAAAGTGTGATAGCGCTGAAAGCTGAAAATTGCCCTGGTCAGGAAGGGGGTAAAAGTGTCCGGTCTGGAAGTGGTTAAATCCAAAATATAAACGCTGTAGGTAGAATGCTATGTTTGCTTCCTTGTGTATGTAGACTTTCTTCGTTTGGCTAATAGCATGGCAGTGGTATTATTGAGAAAATGTTAGGAAATCAAGCTTATCATAAAACAACCAATCAAGAAGTACCTTCATTAAACATACGTTTTTGACAGGATCTGAAAGATGACAAGTATAATTGTACAGTGATGCCATTTATGACATTTTATGATCACATTTGCAGAACTAAGTATGAATTCCAGGCAGATATTAAAGACACAAAATAACGCTTCTCTGTATTCATTAACACATCCTTAAATATATTTTCTTTAAGTATAAGAAGTGTACGTACCTGAATTTACCACCTGCCAACTCTGCAGGCAGCATTATTTTTGCCTACTACAAGTGTTCAGTCTCTTATAGTCCCTGTACAGCAGAGCTCAGACTGGGGAAGAAAGAAGTAAGGAGGAGCTAGACAGTTGTGCTGCAGTGCAAGGATCATGCAGATAGCAGCAAAGAGCATAATTGCAGAGTTGAGCTCTTGGTCTGCTGCTTCTCCTTTTACTATCCAGTCACAGGTTGTGCTGCAGTGCAAGGATCAGTTGTGCTGCAGTGCAAGGATCATGCTGATAGTAGCAGAGAGCATAATTGCAGAGTTGAGCCCTCGGTCTGCTGCTTCTCCTTTTACTATCCAGTCAACAGGTTGTGCTGCAGTGTAAGGATCATGCTGATAGAAGCAGAGAGCATAATTGCAGAAGTGAGTTCTCGGTCTGCTTCTTCTCCTTTTACTATCCAGTCACAGGTTGTGCTGCAGTGCAAGGATCATGCTGATAGGAGCAGAGAGCATATCTGCAGAGTTGAGCCCTCGGTCTGCTGCTTTTCCTTTTACTATCCAGTCACAGTTTGTGCTGCAGTGCAAGGACCAGTTGTGCTGCAGTGCAAAGATCATGCTGATAGTAGCAGAGAGCATAATTGCAGAGTTGAGCCCTCGGTCTGCTGCTTCTCCTTTTACTATCCAGTCAACAGGTTGTGCTGCAGTGTAAGGATCATGCAGATAGAAGCAGAGAGCATAATTGCAGAATTGAGCTCTCAGTCTGCTTCTTCTCCTTTTACTATCCAGTCACAGGTTGTGCTGCAGTGTAAGGACCATGCTGATAGGAGCAGAGAGCATAATAGCAGAGTTGAGCTCTCGTCCTCCTGCTGCTTCTCCTTTTGCTATCCAGTGACAGGTTGGGGGAGGAAGAGGACCTGTAAGTGATATTGAATTATAGCAATGAAAATTCAGGTCTCCTGCTCCACCAGACTGGGCTAGTAGAGCTGTGTAAATACAAATCCTTTGGCAGGTTAACTTCTTCCCACCGCTGCCTCCCAGCCCTTTAACAGGATCCAAATGCCGGGAGGCGGGCATTGTGATCATGTGACCGTTGTGACTAGCAAGTCATCACATGAGCAGAAAGCTCCCAATCGCAAGTATGCATCTGGAGCTTTCCAGTACCCACCAGTTACTGTGCTGAGAGCGTGCAGGGAGCGCGCTGTCAGCAGATATATATGCCGCCACTCAGCACTAAAGCCCACTATCTGAAAGGTCGAATATATGCGTGCGGCTGGCGGGGAGTGGTTAAACAGCTCTCTATTGTGTATAAAGTTGTTTGAATAAAAAAAGATGACAGGCGCATGGAATAAGCAGTCCCCATAATCTCTGGGCTGAGTATGGGGTCAGGAGCTGGCAGGGGAACAAACGGTCTGGAGACACCCGGCGAGCTGTGATAGAGTGAAGCAATGACTGGAGTGGAGTGTTTTCTCTTCTTGTATAAAGTTGTTTACCTGGAGTTTAGCTAACAACTAATGCAGATTAAATATCTAATGTAATTTTTCTTCCCTTAATGTAACATAAAAGTAAAACCTAGATTACTGGGTTCATATTTGATCCTGGTTATTTAATTACAAACTAAACCAGTCAATAGTTTTATATAAAATAGAATGTGCAATATTGTATATCAGATATTTATGTTCCAAAAGCAAATATTTTGCATAATCCCCATTAAGGAATTTTAATGATTTAATATTTTGATTACTCTGAATTTTAATGATTGAATATTTTGATTATTTTGTTCCTTCTCCAATGGATTAAGCTCAGTCTTAGTCAAGTGCAAATATCTCTAAGTTGCAGAACTTGAGGTTAATCAGCCGCGGAAGTAGAAAACATGCAGTGCGAGCCAAGAGCACACTGTGGATGAGATTTAAATGGACCACAATGTCCTTCAAAATTACACTGCTACTAGCCAAATCTATTGAAAATTCAATAAAGTAGGAGCTGTGTAACACCACTTTGTTCATAACACATCTTTCATAATTCAGAAGGCTTAAATAGAATTTTTTAGTCTTTATTCTTCTTAGGCAATCACAATATGATGCTCTTAGAGATCCAATGTGAGTTTAAAATTCTGTCCGTGATTTTATGATGTTATATGTCACCACTTGTAAATGGTCATAGCAATTTAATAAGATTTAACTAGGAAAAATATATAAACTTTTATATTTATAAGTGGTGAGACGGTAATGGTGTTTGGAATATCAAAAATTTAAAACATCTGTTAAAAAAAAAATATAAAACAGTGTTGTGGAAATAGTGGGATTTGCAGTTAAATTTTCCTAATAAAATGAGCAGCTTCTATTGAGGACATAAAGAAAACTGCTTATTGGTATATCATTTAGAATGACTATACAACATATTTGTGCACATGGACCAAAAATTTAGCAGCTGGCATTTTGTTAAATTAGGTTGTGTGTGTGTATATATATATATATATATATATATATATATATATATATATGGGGTGTTCAGGTCAAACCGGGACTTTTGAGTTTATATAGTAAAGTGTGGAAACTGCATTTATTTTTAGACATACTCCCCTGCTACATTTGTAAATGTATTCCAGTGTTTAACTAATGCCTGGAAAGCTTCAGCATAGAAAGGTTTGTCAGTACATCTGATCCATGCTAGGACGGCCTGCTTCTCTTCGCCATCATTGTGTTCACCGTTCCCACAGAAAGAGTCGTCTCCTGGTCAGTTTCACAACAGGTTTTGCGTTGATTATCCAGGATCAGGCATTCCACATGCTGAATGTTCTCAGGAATGACTGCTGTGGGCTGGGAACCACCACAGCTGGGATCGTCACTGATGGACGTACGGCCATCTTTGCAATGTTTACACCATTCAAATGTCTTACTGTGGCTGAGTGTCTCATCACCGTACTGTGCTTGAGGTCTTTTGTAGATATCTGTGGGTTTTACACCTTTGTTCCCAACAAACTTCATCACCACACGCTGTTCCATGCACACACTAACACTGTTTTCTGCTATCTTAATTACGGGTCTCTGGACTGGCAAATGACATGTTGCCTATCAGTAATAGGACACACTTGCCACTTACTACTGTGTGCAGTGCCACTACACTAGTATCCCCTATGATACCTGTAAAATTAAAAGTCCCGGTTTGACCTGAACGCCTCTCGGGTATATATAGTATAAGTATATATATATATATATATATATGTGTGTGTGCATATGTATATATATATATATATATATATATATACACACACAAAAAGAGTATAACCCATTAGATTATGGTAGGGTGAGCCAAGAAGAACAAAAAAGTCCTCCACTAAGCCAGTGGGATGCTATTTACATGTGTACAGTGGACAAATCAAAGAGTGGACAAATCAAAGAGCCACAAAACCATCCACTGAAAAGCTATGAGTAACATTTCTTCCTCTGCAGAGGGAGGGGAAGGGGCATAGACTGCCGCTAATCTAAGCTTCACTTTTAGTGATTTGGGGGTTTATTTATTTTAGGCAAATAGTTTGTTTGCTTTTTAAGGAAGATGTTGCAGTTTGCAAGGGAATTTACCCCAAAGCTTAGTGAATGAGGTGAAGCTGTACTGAATTCCATCATCTGATTATGTGCAATCAAAAATATTCAGCTATGCCTGGTAGTTGCATAAACACTAATTATATAGACTATTTCTGAAACAATAGTGGTGAATGCTATTGTAAACAAGTAATAAACCAGAAAAATAGCTTTGTGCAAAATACAGTAACCCATGGGCCCTGGATTTTGATTAGTGTGAAACTGTAATTTTGATGGTATGGCTCACTCCACTCGGAACATGCCTTACTAAGTCAGCCAAGCAAAACGAGGTTATATATTCAAATCCCCAATGTGTCTAGATCAAATTCCAGGTTCCCAAAAGGCAGGGAAAGCAGATTTTTCCCTGATTCTGAATATGAATTTAAGAAGGATAAAACTTTTTAGAAAAAAACATTTAATGTGGTTGTGACAAGTGTTGTATTACTTTTGCAGGATGATGGATGGGTCATTGTCATCAGAAACCTCTCAAACAGCATTAATGCTCATGAGCTGAAGAAAAGATTTGAAGTGTTTGGAGAGATTCTTGAATGTCGGGTCCTCAGCAAAAGCAGGTAACTAACAATCTTTCTCTTCCTTTCATTAGATAGTACTGAGAATGCAGAAAATCCAAATTGCACATTGACACTAGAGGGCTGTTGGAACACAATCTCACAAATTAGGGGCAATAGCTTTTGTACAAGTTAGAAAAGGATGTCCATTTCCTACAACTGTCTTGTGCCCCTAAGTAACTACAGAGTGGAGAATTAGTGAGTGTAGTGACTAGCAGAAGAATACATATACTGTAGATGTATGTCAACTATACAGTATGTTTAGCTGTTTGCCTGGAGTTTCACTTTAAATATAGATTACTACTTCCCTTCATAAATTTATAGGGCTTGGAACTTTGCCATTGGCAAAGTGTAATTTAAAAACACAATTTTCTTTTGATCCAAAAGTATAATTGCATATTTATGAAGTTGGCCCTATGGAAATAAGTTAAATCTTTTTCACTTTTAGAGGAGAAAAGCATGGATTCATCACTTATCGGCGATCGGAACATGCTGAAATGTCACTAAAGAAGGGCCCTTCTCTGAGAAAAAAGAACGAACCATCATTTCACATGAGCTACGGAGGTTCTAGGCATGTTTTTTGGACCAAATAATGCCACCTAGGTAAAACCCATGACCAAATGGTTCATCTATGCCTCTACAGAACATGTATATGAGTGTGTGTAAAAAGTTAAAGTGGTCAGAGATATGTGCAGCTCATTGTCCCCAGGTGATAGCTGGTGTCCTGTCCCATCTAGCCTTGGCCATCACTGGTTGCGCCATTTTTTTTGTAAAGCATTTGATTTGGTATGTGATTTTGATGTTCTAAATCAGCCTTTTTTCAACTTGAGTGCTGTCTGATTGCTTTCACTGTCCCTGCTAATCAGCATGCTAATCAGCACGGACTTCGATGTTGGATTGAGGAGTGGTCAAGCACAAGGGGTCGTGGGTGAGGGGGCTTATTGAGTGTCAAGGTATGGCCAGTGGCAGGATAGTGCAGTGGGCAAGAAAAGCGGGTATCTAGGGACTGTGAGTGATAAGGAGAAGCAGCCAGAGTAACCAGTCACGTGTTACCCATTGGTT
Source organism: Staurois parvus (assembly GCF_062004578.1). Taxonomy (NCBI): domain Eukaryota; kingdom Metazoa; phylum Chordata; class Amphibia; order Anura; family Ranidae; genus Staurois; species Staurois parvus. Next base: position 308,077 of record NW_028318730.1, on the reverse strand, counting down.
TGAATGGGGAAAGGGGGGGGGGGCCTTTAATGGGTTGCATTATACCTAAAATTTGTTGTTGATTTACACTGACTGGTTGATATTCCATTATTAGATTCAAACATAGAGGAGCCCTCATCAATGAAGAAGTACGAGTCCATGGATTTTGACAACTTGCGTCGATGACAGCCTTATAAAGGAGGAGTACCTCAATACCTCAGACAAGGCACTTCCAAGATGTTTACGTTTTTTGAAACAAAAAAAAAATGGAATAGAGAAAAAAAAAGACTTGATCCTTTAAATTGATGTTTACATTGAACAAAGCTGCTTCTGTATGTGATTTTATCCCATGGTGTTGCTGTCTCACTGCCACATTTTAGAATCGTTGCTTTTCCAGGTATGTCTGTAAACCTCCTGTCCTCCCCTTTCCCCTTGTGGTTGCAGCTATGTTCACCATAACATTTTGTCTGTAGTGCGTAAAAACAAAACCCAAAAAACAAAAAAAATGTCTTTTGTGAATAGTCTGAATTACAAAACTAATTTTAATTGGGGGAAAAAAAGGTGTATATTCTTAAAATTAATAATGATGTATTTATGGTTCACATGTACTGTATTTCAGATTGTTGTTTGCTTCATCTTGAACTATGCACTCTAGTGAGGTGTTTGCAAAAGATCAGAATTAATCCTCAAGTTTTAGTATTCATTATCAAACTACAGGGCATTGAAGGCTGGTCTGGACGAACGCAGGGCATTGACAACAATAGACATGATATTGCAGCAAAAGAGATTCATGTTTAAAATAAATATATATTTAGGGGTATATGTATAAATAGCACATTGTTATAGTTGAAAATGTGTTTTTCAAGGACACTGGATCGCACGCACATTGTGGAAACACCACACTGGTACTTTAATACTTTCCTGCCTTTTTGAAGCCTCTGAGGGAGCTGTCTTCATATGTGCTTTAAAAGCAATTTGGAACTTGCACAGTACTTTCTTCACAGTTACAGTAATGAATCTATCAGTGTAAATACCACATTCCTTCGTTTTTCTTAAAAAGAAAATGTTCTTTTTTTGTTTTTAAGTACAGTACAAAGATTTGTGCAGTAGATAACCCATACGTTTGTCTTGTAATGTGAATATTTTTGATATGTACACTTTTTCTGGTAGCATCTGTGAACAGTTCGAACATGTTTTCTATACATACAATTGCTTGTACCCCCTCTCTGCCTGAGCAAAAAAAAAGGTCAGTTACCACGCCTACAAATGAAAGTGTGCAAAAATATACTATGTCCAAAATGCCAATGTCGACCAGTCAACTTCTCCTATAGATAACAGAATGAGAGGGATAAACTGATTGGTTGCTAGGGGCACTGTTTCTTTCAAAGGCTTATTATTTTGTTCTGATTTGTAATTGGGTGCCCTGTGAGAAGTGTCCAAAATCTCATTAAGTCAAGCAGATTGTATCCGTCATCAATGATATGTGTTTATTTCCAAAGATTATTAGGGAGAACTATCTCCTTATCACCTTATTGTATGCAGTGAATTCATGATATCGCTATGTGACAGCAATACACGCCTGGAATAATGGTCTCCATGTTGTGACAGAGGCATTTAGTCTTGTGTTCAGTAAGAAATGATCAATATTGTAACAAAGCCCACAGTCTGATTAGGACATCCATTCTTTATCCATAAAAGCAAACATGTGCTTTGTCCACAAAGGGCAAAACATTATTGTCCCTCTCACTAGCAGTACATTCTCACCCTTCCTTTGCACCCCCACCTAGCCATGCAGGTAGCAGCAACAAAGGAAATATTGGGTACTTTATGGTATGGAGGAGCATGTGACTTGCTCTTCAATTTCCCATGTGACAGTGCTGCTTGGTGATTGTCCCACCGTTGTCACATGATGTGAGGAGACATTCTTGCAGTTCAGACTACAGCAACTCTGAACTTACAAAGGACTTCCTTTTCTCACTTCTGGTAGCTATATGGCAAGGTGGGGGAGCAGATGTAAAGCAAACGTTACTGTGGAGCGGACCATGAAAGTGAACCTGATGCTTTGCCATGCCTGGGTAAACCATGTGTTTCTAGATCTAGTACAGGTTGCAATCCGATTGGTGACTGTGAAGCCAATAGCATCACTTATCAAGACAAATGATAAGAGGCCTGTTATTTCTACGTAAAATAACTTATCTTTGTGTAAAAGCCATTATGTCCAATAACACCAATGTTGTGAATATTCTTATTTATGTTTTGGGAACAGGGACTGCTGAAGCTGCTTAATATATGTTTACCAGGGTAGTTTAGAATGTAGGATTAAGCCATTTTGTGTAGATTAGGAGACGTAGCCTTACTACTTCAAATAGTTACCGGCTGAAGGACTTCTTCCGGTCTTATTTTTTTATATTTTGCCAAAGTTTCCAGCAGCTCCCACGACCCTGGGTAGGATTAAACATACCTCTTTGGCAAACACCTTATTGTAGATCTGCCTTTCTGTCATAGTATTTCCATACAATGATGTTTACATGTGATTGCTATAGAGTTTACTGTAGAAAAACAAAAAAACAAAACGATATATAGCTATATATATATATATATAAGTATATAATATATGATGCCCTTAGGGTAATTAGTATTGTCCTGTGTTGTGCTGATAGTTTTGAGAACAATATGGAGTATTGGTCACCTGACTCAAAGCATACAGTTTACCTAAAGCCCATGATGCCTTGGGGTTCAAATTGTATCAAGATCAATGATCAATTTATTTTTTAAACAGTTTTTCTGTGGCAGATGGGTTTCCAATTTTTTCTTTTGCCTGCCTACGGCTGTTTTGTCGCCTGCTTGTCAAGGTCATTAGTGCTTCCTTTCGGTGACCAGATTTCCTTTCACACAGAAGACCTGATAGTAGATGCTGTTATGACCAAGTCTTTAAGTGTGGTGTACATATTCAGTGGATTGAAGAATTGTATTTGTTTCCATGAGGCCTTTAGACCATTGTTTAGCAAGCATGTTGTGCAGCACTTATGCAATGCTTACCTACTTGCACAGGTAGTTACAAAGCAGGTCCATCTTGAGTATGTTCATCTGTAAGCCATGTTTGATCCTTTTTCTTTTTGTTGTTATTTCAGTGGTAACGCACTTAACACCCATGAATGTATTTCAAGGTAGATTGTGGCCTGTATTAAAACTTTAACAGTGGCAATCATGTTTTAGTGCAAACTCCTACTATGGAATCATACAGTGTCTTTTTTTTTAAATGATTGAATCTGTAATTTGGTCTATGGGTTTACCATATTTGTCAGTATAACAATAAACAGGTTATTACTGGTTTGGAAGGAGTAAAATACTACAACATGAATAATATATTTAATGCATATTAGATATTCTGTTAACGTGCTTACATATGCAAAAGACAGGTGTTATGGATTGTCTTATTAGACAATCTATAGGACAGAGTAATCAACTATAACTTTATGTAAATATTTAGCCAGTGCTATTAATCATACCATAACATCTACGAGAATATAGCAGTTTAAAACTTAACCTCGGATATGAAAACTTATATCAAATGTGTTCCTCAATACCCACAAATGATCTAAATCCACCTGATAAACATAGTGGTGACACCATTATGGTGCTGAGCAGAGTTGTGGGATAGACACAACAGGTTCTCCCATTATAGGTTGCCTACAGAAACCTATAGGGAGGGCGGATACAAAATCAGTCACTCTGCACAAGGAGAGATAGCATCAGTGACTGGTCTTTATTGCATAAAACCCCTGCACAAAGTAGCAAAGGGCAGGGATTGTTTCATGTTAGATTACTGCATGGATCTGGAGACAATACACAAAGGACCTCAAGATTTGAGTAAGAATACCCATGTCTTTTGTATTTAGACAATATTCATTTAGCCCACATTTTCAGCTTTAATGTAAAAAAAGACAAAACCTAGGTTGGCATAACACCCAAGTTATGCAAGGCTGTGGTTGTATCAAAGAAGATAAAGGTTTTTGTAAGAGTACATGCCTGCCAGGAACCACCTTTTTCCTTGGCAAGGCATACAGTCACAGTTGTATTTGGTGAGGCTGCTCTGCAATGTGTCACTTATTGAAGATAACTGTTGAGTCTGGGCCCAGGTTGGGTCACAACTTGGAGACCACAGTTAAGTCTGTCCTGTTTATGTCCTGTATCTAGAGATAGGCTCCATCTGCCATATTGCCTTCAACTCTGAAGCCACAATCTGAAAAACACCAATGTAGATTATTCTATGTCATTTCTTTAGAAACAATCTGCCAGACAAAATGACTTCACTGGGAAATTTCCAACAATGAGTAGGAAAACATAAGGGGTAGGTCATCCAACTTGAAAAATTACTCTAATGTATCAGAGAGCTTCACCAATAGACTTCTTGTGTAACTTACAGCACACACAAAGAAGCCATAATCAGACACCCAAGTGTTTTATTTTTGGGTGGTGTCCTTAATTGAAATAAGTCAGGCATGCATGCTCTTTATATTCTAGATCAGTATTCTGGCTAATAAATACAGGAACCTAAATTTCTATAGTTACAGTTCCATGTGATCACATGTATTTTTTCCTGTTTTACCCCACAATTAAAGCATATAGTATGCAGACACATCAAAGTTAATATCTTCTATATTAAAAGTAAATGCACCTTGAACATATGTATAGGGAAATGGAAGTATTAAGAATTCTATAGGGAATAGATTGGATTATTATTTTTGTAAATGTTCTTTGAATGCAAGTTTAGCCACTAAAATACAATTATTTTCTTATGCTTAATGCCCTATAGTATATTGTAATTGAGTATCTATTAGTATACCTTTGGATCCTTACTGAAGTCCTTTCCACTGGATTATAAGAAATAAAGCAATATGGCCGCTCAACGTGGCCAAGTTGTCTGTCCATGTCACATATAAGTCGTGTGAATTGCATTAAAAATCTGTTTCAATAAGCCAATAATTCTCCTGTTAAATGCGACAGGTCAGAAAAATTCACTAGTTCCCTAAGTGTGCAGTCTGTTCATTGTCTAAATAATCTTTATTGTAATTAATAAATCTTTCTTTTCCCACTTACTGTCAGCAATTCACCTATAGCTGTTTAAATTTCATTGTTGTCTGTTGCTTTTCATGTTCCATTTGATTTCCTTGTGTTCTTTTTATACAAGTGAAAACTCTAATCATTTGTACAGTTTTCTAATTTCATATTACACTCTATATGTACATAATTTTCCTTTATTTCACGTGGTGTTTTACCCTGTGTAATCACACTTTTTTTTACTTTGCTTTTCCTAAGCACCATTAAGCAATAGTATGAGAAATCTACCCATTTAATTTTCTGTCTTGCCCCCTCACTGCTGTCCAATAGTATAGTATCACTGTTCAGTAGTCCACATTAAACTTCCCCTAAAATGGCCAAATTTATTGAGACACATCTTAAAGTATATCTAAAGCCCTAATTTGTTTTTCAAATTTTATATAGTGTAGACGAGGGATATAACTGTCAAGTTTTTCTTTAAATTTTTTTTCACTTCTTGTCCTGTAGCCTCAACACAAAGTGAGAGGATATCTTTCCAATATGGACAATATCGCCTTTTAGACAGTTGTCATGGGAACAAATGTCCCTATTGAAAAATTTCCACTTTACTCCTGCTCTTGCAATTCAAAATGTGGAATTTGCACTCACTTTCATTTCTGGTGACATTAGTGGCCAGGATAATTGGAGAGAATAAATTGCCCTAATGAAGACACAGACAGCAATAAAAACCTGAGTATGCTTCTAACCTCTCACTACTTTATTCAACCCAAAAAAATTGCCTTTAATTATACTTTAAGAAAATGAAAGGAGTTTATGTTGACATTTGTAATCAAACACCCTTCAGCTATTTTCTAACCTGTATCACTGTTGGAACCTGATTGGTTGGTAAGTCACTAACGCCTTACTTTCCACTCATTGTATGTCTGCCTTGGGTCAGATTGAACATCATGGGCCTTATCGGGAAAGTCTGTAGTACTACCCTTAGTGTGTCTCATGTATTTCTGGTGCAGGATGGAAAATGAAACAAAGAAGCTGGTTTTTATGGACAACACAAACTTTCAGCCACTTTCTTTATAAGGCTACAATTCAGAATGATCTATGGGCTTCTTTGGGATTCCATCAAGACAGGGATTCTATAACCTTTGCAATCTAGAATGTAATACTCAAGATCACAGTGTGTGGGGCATTATTAACAATCTAGCGTGAATATGGGTAATAAAAATGTTTTGTATGATTTAATATTTTTCATTAGGATTGTGTATGGATTTTCACCATGCCACATCATTTTATTTATGATTACATAAATCTATTTTTTTGGTATGAATACTGCTAATTCTTGAATTAATGGTTAATATGAATGATTCATGTGTTGTTTTGTTTTATTAATGGTAGAGGTTTATATATATATATATATATATATATATACATATATATATATTTCACTTTTAAATTTAATTCTGTTATACCTTTTATTTATGTACCATACATTTTACCCTCAAATGGCATACATTTTCTTGACTTTTTTATTTTTTTTAGTGTGATTTAACTGTCTACCTTATAAAGAAAGAGGATGTTTTATTGTATTTTTACATTCAGATCGTATAGTTTCGTAGATAATTTAACCAAAATCGCTCAGTGTATTATCCAGTGAGTAAAATTATATTTTAAACTGTGTAAATACTTTCTGGACTGGCTTCTTTTATTCAAATTCTATTCCTCTGGATAAGGAGTTTCTTGTTTACATTACGGAATAAACTGTAGAATCTCTACGTTCATGTACTGTAAATAGCAAATGTGTTCAGCCTATGAATAAAACTATACCATGGATGGTAAAAATCTAATAACTAAAATTCTTGTCTTGTGAATATACCGTATTCCTTTTTTAAAAAAACCTTAAAAAATTTCCGTCTTGTGATTGGAAAAGAGGGAAACTCTAATTTCAACTATCCAAAAATCTTGGCTGGAGTTGGGCTTTCACATTAATCTCCTGTACAAGAGGAGGATATTTAAGAGGATATGAGGCAATTTATTTAAGGCAGATGTAAAAGATAGCATCAGCTCAGACTGATGCAAAGGAGCCAATCAGTTGTGCCACAGTGCTCATGTGCTAGCAAGAAGCATGCCGATATGAATAAAGCAAAATGACCCAGATATAAGTTAATCAGTCTACTACTTCTCCTTTCCCTGCCCAATCACAGGATGGACATGGCTTTATGGGCCCTTTCACATGGGCTTCTGATCACTTCCACCTGTCGGTTTTTCAGGAAGATCAGATTGGAAGCTCCATGCAGTCCTATGGGCAGGTGGATGTAAACAGATTACATCTGGCTACCATTCAGGTCAGCAAAACAGAAAAGGGCTGCATCTTTTTCTGTGTTTGCAGACCTAAATATGATGAATCGGAGGTACACAGCAGAGTCGGTTTATATCCAGCCATCCATAGAGCTATCAGGGGTCTACTGGGCACAAAATGGAAGAGGCACTGATGTCACACACACATATATATATATATAGTCACTATATTGCCAAAAGTATTGGGACACCCCTCCAAATCATTGGATTCAGGTCAATCACCTCTATGGCCCAAGGTGTATAAAATCAAGCACCTAGGCATGCAGACTGCTCCTACAAACATTTGTGAAAGAATGGGTCGCTCTCAGGACCTCAGTGAATTTAGGAGTGGTACCATGATAGGGTGCTACCAGTGCAATAAGTCCATCCGTGAAATTTCCTTTTTACTAAATATTCCATGGTCAACTGTTAGTGGTATTATAACAAAGTGGAAGCAACTGGGAACAACAGCAACAGACCACGTAAAATGACAACAGGGTCAGCGCATGCTGAAGTGCGCAGAAGTCGCAAACTGCAGAGTCAATGGATAAAGACCTCCAAACTTCATGTGGCCTTCAGATTAGCACATCAGTGCGTAGAGAGCTTCATGGAATGGGTTTTTATGGCCGAGCAGCTGCATCCAAGCCTTACATCACCAAGTGTAATGCAAAGCGTCAGATGCAGTGGTGTAAAGAGTGAATTTAAGAGTGGTACCATGATAGGGTGCTACCAGTGCAATAAGTCCATCCGTGAAATTTCCTTTTTACTAAATATTCCATGATCAACTGTTAGTGGTATTCTAACAAAGTGGAAGCAACTGGGAACAACAGCAACAGACCACGTAAAATGACAACAGGGTCAGCACATGCTGAAGTGCGCAGAAGTCGCAAACTGCAGAGTCAATGGATAAAGACCTCCAAACTTCATGTGGCCTTCAGATTAGCACATCAGTGCGTAGAGAGCTTCATGGAATGGGTTTCTATGGCCGAGCGGCTGCATCCAAGCCTTACATCGCCAAGTGCAATGCAAAGCGTCAGATGCAGTGGTGTAAAGTACGCCACCACTGGACTCTAGAGCAGTGGAGACGTGTTCTCTGGAGTGAAGAATCATGCTTCTCTGGCAATCCGATGGATGTGTCTGGGTTTGGTAGTTGCCACGAGAATGGTACTTGCCTGACTGCAATGTGCCCAGTGTAAAGTTTGGTGGAGGGGTTGTTTTTCAGGGGTTGGGCTTGGCCACTTAGTTCCAGTGAATGGAACTTTTAAGGTGTCAGCATACCAAGACATTTTGGACAATTTCATGATCCCAACTTTGTGGGAATAGTTTGGGGATGGTCCCTTCCTGTTCCAACATGACTGCACACCAGTGCACAAAGCAAGGTCCATAAAGACATGGATGAGCGAGTTTGGGGTGGAGGATCTTGACTGGCCTGCAACCCGATAGAACACCTTTGGGATGAATTAGAGCGGAAACTGTGAGCCAGGCCTTCTCATCTGTGTATCTGCAGTTAGCCTTGGATTCAGCTTTAATGAGAAGTCTTAGACTTCCTAACTCCAGTCATGAGAAAAATTACATGACATCACTTACCATAAATGTGGGTAGTAATAGTTTCAATGGCCCAGAAATGGCATAAAACCTAATATTATAAGTGGCGTGACCTAATGAAAGGAGAAGAATATGGGGCAAGGGGTCATAGCCTAATATGTACCAAATGTAGATGTTCAGTTATTACGAGACTTTACCTGGACAAAATGTTCCTAGTTATTTTATTGGTTGTCAGCTGTCTGATGGGTGTGTGCAGAGTAATGGTTATGCTAATTGGGAAATACATATTTTTAGTGATTGGCCCATCCAATTTAAAAAGACTAATTTAGGAGTGTAGAGGTATTGAAAATCTTTAGGTAATTTTTTCCCATCCAAGGTCTCTTGGTGCTAGGGTTATTGGTAGACAATTGTCTACTGTATTGCATGAAAATGTTAATTCGGGTGCTTTAGAAATAATCACCAATTACAATTAAAAAGTAAAAACCGAGTTTAGATAGTGTGGTAGAGAAACATAACAAATTCTGCCCGTTCAGTGTTACTTTCCTAATATATAAAGTGGTGCAGTTAAAATGGGGTTGATTTACTTAAGGTAAATAAAATGTGCACTTTGCAAGTACAGTTTCACTCATTTCCCCAGAGCTTAATGAATGCAGTGAAGCTTCACTTTGTAAAGAATGCCCAATAAAAAACAGCATTTTTTTCTTGCACATGATAAGATGATGGAAATCAGCAGAGCTTCACCACATTCACTAAGCGTTGGGGAAATGAGTGCAACTGCACTTACAAAGTGCAGTCTATTTCCTTTTAGTAAATAAACCCCAAAGGATATCACTTAAACTCCAAACGTTTTATATTAATTGATGGCTAACAACAGTACAATACTGTATTACAGCCAGGAGTTTTACTATAAGGCTTTAGTTATATTTTGTTTACTTTACTTACTGAAGGCAAATAGGTTGTGCATTTTGCAAGAACATTTTCACTTTGCAAGATTGTGGTGAAATATCACTTAACAAAGTATACCCAGTCATGTGCAAGAAAAATTAAAAAAAGTATTTTTACTTGTACATGATTGGATGATGGAAGTCAGCAGAGCTTCATCTCATTCACTAAGCTAATGAAATGCTCTCTTGCAAAGTGAAGAGCCTATTTGCATTTAGAAAATCAATCCCTAGGAATTATATTAATAAAGCACCTGGTCTAAACTGTGCCCACCCCTGTATGATGAAGAATTAAGATCAGTGATTGAAAAAACACTATATCTTATTTTCTTAGGATTTTTTTTTTAACCTAGAACAGTCATCTAGCGAAATTGTACCATTATTTAAAAAGGGTAAAAAGCTTCAACTGAGTAACAATGGTTCAGTAAGCCTGAATTAAAGTGGAATTTCACACTGACAATCAACAAGGACTATTTTTAATATTTGTGCTGCTAGCATTGGTAAGTGGATAGGAAAGTATATTATATTTACTTACCGTATTTTCCGGCGTATAAGACGACCCCCTACTTTTCCAGTTAAAATATAGTGTTTGGGCTATACTCGCCGTATAAGAGGAATAGTGCCCCATCATTGGTGTCAGTGGGAGGAATAGTGTCCCATCATTGGTATTAGTGGGAGGAATAGTGCCCCATCATTGGTATTAGTGGGAGGAATAGTGCCCCATCATTGGTGTCAGTGGGAGGAATAGTGCCCCATCATTGGTGTCAGAGCGACGAATCATGACGCCATCATTGGTATCAGTGGAAGGAATAGTGCCCCATCATTGGTATTAGTGGGAGGAATAGCGCCCCATCATTGGTGTCAGTGGGAGGAATCGTGCCCCATCATTGGTATCAGTGGCAGGAATAGTGCCCCATCATTAGTATCAGTGGGGGGAATAGTGCCCCATCTTTGGTGTCAGTGGGAGGAATCGTGCCCCGTCATTGGTGTCAGTGGGAGGAATAGTGTCCCAACATTGGTGTCAGTGGGAGGAATAGTGTCCCAACATTGGTGTCAGTGGGAGGAATAGTATCCCATCATTGGTGTCAGTGGGGGAAGGAATAGTGTTCCATCATTGGTGTCAGTGGGGGGTGGAATAGTGCCCCATCGTTGTTTTCAGTGGGGGTGGTGGAATAGTGCCCCATCGTTGGTGTCAGTGGGGGGGAGGAAAAGTGCCCCATCGTTGGTGTCAGTGGGAGGAATAATGCCCCATCATTGGTATCAGTGACACCAATGATGGGGCACTATTCCTCCCACTGACACCAATGACACTTGCTGACCCCTGTTCCAGTATGGTGCTGCTGCAGCCAGCATTTGTGGTTGTAGCAGCACCTCTGCACGGCACACTTACCGGCTCCACACGATTTTCGCGGGGCCGCTCGGCTCCGCCTCCTCGCCGGTGATTGGCCGCCTGTGTGCCTTTCCTGAGCTACAGTTCTGGTGGCCAATCACCGGTGAGGAGGCGGAGCCGAGCAGCCGCACGAACAACTAGTGGCCGAACTGAATGGAGGAGCAGCCGCGCTTCCTGGACTGGATCGTCGTGGGACTGGGACCAGAGCCAGGTAAGAAACAGCAGCCCCTGCCCACCCCTGTACTTATTGTCCCTTCCGTTGGAAGGGGGGGGCGGCGGCGGCACCGCACCACCCCCCTAAAAAGTGCCGCCCTGACACCAAATGTCAGCATGCCGTATACCGGCGTATAAGACGACCCCCGACTTTTGAGAAGATTTTCAAGGGGTAAAAAGTCGTCTTATACAACGGAAAATACTGTATTTTAAACTTTTTATTACATTTCTTCAGATACTTCCTAGTTTCAATGCCTGGGCAAGGGAAGACAGGGTTCTCAGCGCAGCCAATGCCTAAGCTAAGGGCAGATGGATTTAGAATCAACATTTTCTATGGGATTTTCTACTACAAAATACTCCCAATACTTCCTAACAAATTCATTCAAGACCATGTTGCAAAATATAAATATACCCCAATGAAAGTCCTAGGAGCAAAGCTAAATTTTGGACAACAAAATCCTGATTAACAAGAATTCAACTACAGGTGAGTCTAGTTATTCATTAAACAGGTGTTTAGCGGACAGTTGATCATAAAAGGGCATTACTTAACAAAGAAATCCTCATCCCATTTCATGCTGTCAGCAACAGCACCACATGGAAGAGAAATGTCACAAGGCCTGAATAGGTAAATCATTTCTTTACACAAGAAAAGTGAAGGTTTAAGAAGATCAGCAAAGTTTTACTTATTAGTCAGAATATTGTAACAAAAGTGATACAAAAATGTAACAAAGATGGAACTGCATCCATCTCAGAGATGTCCAGGCCATTCACAGAAGTTGGAAAAAAGCACACAGGTGGCGCAAACACCTAGCGCATTATCCAAGGTTTATTAAAATGTTTTAAAAAGACAAAAAACATACTCACAAAATATGTACGTGAAAAGCCTGTAAAGCCACAGGGATGGCCCAAAATAATGGTAGAGTGCCCGACTGGTGGTGCGGTCAGCCTGCTGACACATTTTGGGGATATGTTCCTTTCCTCAGAGCTCTGAGTATGTTTTTGTCTTTTAAAAACATTTTAATAAACCTTGGATAATGCCTGTGTGCTTTTTGCCAGTTTCGTTGATCTCCCAATCTGAGGAGGGCTGCATCACCAGGATTTTATCCATAGGTCATCTACACGTTAGATTCTCTGGCTTCTTCCTGGAATTACCCCTTTGAGGTGCTGGAGAGTTAGTGCTTTTGGTCCATTTTTTTTTCATCCACAGAAGTTAACACCTCGACAGGTGCATTTTCTGATGAGGATTGAAGCAAATCGCCATGCAAGTTCACTGCAGTTAGCATTGTAGAAGTAGAAAGCCAAACTGGGGTGATTGTTTCCTGTGACACAATACGGAATACACTGCAGAGGCATGCATGGGTGCCGTCCATGAAGGAAGCCATTTATTATCAATAGTTGTTTGGCTCCTTTTTAAATCATAATGATAACAGAAATCACCCAAATGGCCATGATCAAATGTTTACATACCCTGGAATGTTTGGCCGTGGTACAGACACACAAGGTGACATACACAGATTAAAATAGCAATCAAAGGTTAATTTCCCACATCTTTGGCTTTTTAAATTGCAAATAATGGCTGTGTATAAAAAGTCAATGAGATTGATAGCTCTCACCTAGATGCACTGAGCAGGCTAGATACTGAGCCATGGGGGGCAGAAAATAACTGTCAAAAGATCTGTGTAAGAAGGTATAGGAACTTTATAAAGATGGAAAAGGATATAAAAAGATATCCAAAGCCTTGAATATGCCAGTCAGTAAAAAATCACTCATACCAAGCCAAGGTCAGGTAGACCAAGAAAGATTGCAGCGACAACTACCAGAAGAATTGTTCAGGATACAAAGAAAACACCACAGGTAACCTCAGAAGAAATATAGGCTGCTCTAGAAAAAGACAGCGTGGTTGTTTCTAGGAACACAATGCAATGATACTTGAACAAAAATTAGCTGCATGGTCGAGTTGCCAGAAAGAAGCCTTTTCTTGCGCCAATGCCATATAAAAAGCCTGGTTACAAAATATCCAACAACACCTTGACACGCTTTACAGCCTCTGGCACACTGTAGCTTGGAGTGACGAGACCAAAATAGAGCTTTATAGTTGCAGGGGTCAGCAAGGCCTATAGTGATAAGAATACCATTCCCACTGTGAAGCATGGTGGTGGCTCTCTGATGTTTGGGGGGGGCTCTAAAGCCACAGGCAATCTTGTGAAAATTGATGGCAAGATGAATGCAGCATGTTATCAGAAAATAATGGCAGACAATTTGCATTCTTCTGCACGAATGCTGCGCACAGGACACTCTAGGACTTTCCAGCATGACAATGACCCTAAGCACAAGGCCAAGTTGACCCTCCAGTGGTTACAGCAGAAAAAGGTGAAGGTTCTGGACTGGCCATCACAGTCTCCTGTCCTTAATATCATCAAGCCACTCTGGGGAGATCTCAAGCATGTGGTTCATGCAAGATGACCACAGACTTTGCATGATCTAGAGGCATTTTGCCAAGAGGAATGGGCAGCTATACTACCTATAGGAATTTGGGGCCTCATATGTATGCAGACTTTTGAACAGGGCTCATTTCATTTGTTAACTTGTTGCCATGTCTTGTTTTATGATTGTACCATTCTGTTATGACTTACAGTTGAATATGACTCCCATAAGAAATAAAAAAGTGTGTTTTGCTAGCTCAATCATGTATACTGTATATTACCAGGGTATGCAAACTTTTTGCACAACTTTATATATACATGCAGTATTAATGTTGTAATTTCAATAATATAATCTAGCCGATGGAAAAATTAGCTAAATATATTTAAATTAATATGGGTTTAAGAACTAGAACACAGACTAATTTAATTTTGTTTGGTGCCTTTTTTGATAGAATAATAAAGGTCAGTTTGAATTATTAATATAAGAAACAGTCTACATAATCCATTTGTGACAGACATTTTATTCTTTTGTAAAACAATTTTACAGATTGCAACATCTTAAAATCACACAGTCTTCTCAAGCAATCTTAACTTCATATATGTATATACAAGTAACTACATAATAAGTGGACAGTTTTCTGGATAACATACAGGATATAGCAGACAGACTGTTACCTCCCAGTATTTACAGATTATGACGGACCTTCCTCACCAGACTGAAATCCTTTTCTTAAATTCAATTATATTAAAGTACAATTCATTTTCATAAAGTAAACATAAAATATCCCTTTACCTCTCCTGACTGATCCAAATCCTCCTTTATTTATGTCTCACACGTTCCCCCTCCCAGACTCTGCAGATCACAGTAGATCACAGTGGAAGGGGTTTAGTAACAGAAGCAGTGATGTCATCGAGAAATCAGTGGGCAGGACTTGGTGTGGCCAGCTGCTGATTGAATATTCAATCTATTCTTTTAAAAATGTTTTTACATTTTTTTATTAATTTAAAAAAAGTTCAGATTCATAGGTGCTATACCAGACTTCAAGGTTCTGTTCAGGTAACTGACACCTATGATCACACTTATGAAGAGTACGCAGCAGTTATGTGTGGGCCCTCTCCCCTTATGAACCTATCAAAATTTGAACCTCTGCCCCTGTCATTATGATCTAGTGTATAGCCTGATTCATCAATTTGCAACAGCACTTAACACATATATAAAGGCTTTTTTAATTATTTTGCATGGAGTGGGGGTGGTTAAACCCCTGTTAAATTTTGGCTGTCATCTGTGTGCCCTCTGGGGGGAGATTCACCCAGACAGCATACAGATTTGTCCTGATGACCATTGTCACTGGAACAGAAAGTACAGGAAAAAAACTATTTAGATATCTCATGGAAGAGATGGGAGAAGAAGGAGATAATAGAGATGAGGGAACTCTTCCAATGGAGACAAATGTTCCAATGACAAATACTTAAGACCGGAATAACCCCTCACTCTGAAGAGCTATCCACCAACTTTCTGTTGAATCTCCAGGACAGGAAGGGAAGGAACATTTCCCTAGCAGAACATAGAAAGCTAAAAAACCTCTTTGTAAGTCCTCTGCAATTTTTTGTGATAGCAACACTCATTTCTAATGACATTCTATTAAATTGCAGCAGGCATTTTACAATACTCACTAACTGAAAAACTCCACAGATTCCTGTTCGTTTCCTGGTTCATGTACCGGTCAAGGGCTGTGTTAGATTTCCCAAGAAAGAATACATGGGGGGTTGATTTTCTAAAACTGTGCATGGTAGCCAATCAGCTTCTAACTTCAGCTTGTTCCATTAAGCTTTAACAATAAAACCTGAATTATATTGGTTTCTATGCAGAGGTGCACCAGATTTTGAACGACCCCCCCAATGTTCAAATTTACAACTAAAACCTTAGCAAAACAATAGATACCTTTTTTTGGGGTGTCGTTATGTGGCATATTTCCTGATCACCCGATTAGAAACACTTCCTTAAGCTGTATTTACTAGGCAGATGAGTGAGCTGGGAGGGAAATTTGCATTTGGGTACTACACAGGTTGACACTTCCCACTCAGACACCTTTCCTGTACAACCTCTCATTTAATTTTGAAAAACTTCCAAAAGTTCAAATGGCTTTACAGTTAATGTAATCTATAGATGTGGAGTATTATTCCTAGAAATAGGTTGGAATTGCTAATAAAGTTTGCTAAAATCCTTACAACATCTGTAGATGTTGAGGATATTTTTACTGGAGCTGGAGTTTTAATTAAAGTAAAATTATTTTGCTCATGTAGTGGCAATGCTCATTGCTCATGTTTAGCATGTTGAGTGAGGTGTATTAAAATTAGGACTGTAATTCAAAATGGAATATAATAAATAAAAAATATGACCGAGCCTTCACTCATTATAGAGAGAGGTATTTTCAGTGCTCTTCAAAGTTAGTACAAGAAGAAAGGCTTTGCAGTGTTTGATTTTCTACTAGCAACTTGGGCTTTTTGGATAAAATAAAATCTAGGGTAACCTAAAGTCTAAAATATTTGTGTTTCCTGTAGGTCCTGATCAGATTTAGCCTGATACCGATATTGCAGTGATAATAAAAGGCTTCTTAAGCTTTTATGGGACTCCAACAATGACATCTTCCTTCTATACTGTAGTTTCAAACTACATTTATGCTCAAGTTCAGCAGTGTCACACATTCTTATAGCCTACTATTGCTTGAAAAACAGGTCATAGAATGATATGATAGATGTTTGGGGCAGAGAAGTAGCACTCAGTGGATGTGGTAAACAAAGGGGAATAGGAGTTACCTTCGAATCCGAAAACATTGTGAGCCCATTAGCAAGTGCACTTCTTGTAGTCATACCTTAGGTCCTGTAGTATGAAGTATTTTCTTATCATTTATAAGAATTGTAATAGGAACAGAAACAGGTGTATGCATCTCCTGATGATGTTGACAATTCCATTTTGCCTAAAGGCCCGTGTATTTCACATTTTGATTATAAATGAGCTTTGTTTGCCCACTCACAAAATAGTAAGGACAAAGCCACCTCAGTTCTCCTTGCCCACAGTCGAACTTGCTACTACAGAGAGCTGGGACAAAAATAACCAACTACTACCTTTCTCATGTATTCACAACGCACAGAGAGAAAAAAAAATCAATTAAATAGACCATCACAAGTAACTGGTATATTCTACTAACCTGTATTATGCTTTCCTTTATAAGGCTCAAAATCTCATTTAAACTGTTGGCTTTACTGGGATCCATGTACATTAAGTACTTGCTTAGGTTATAGTGGAACACTACCATAGTTACCTATAGATAACCTGGGAAGTACAGTCTGGCAATGCAATGAAAGATGCCTGCATTTAATGTATACAAAATTAGATGCTCCTGCTTTATTCTAGCCTCTTAATATAGCTATTTTTCTCATAAAGAGTGCACACATCTTAAATGAATATTTATTTACATACAGTAAGATTTCTTGGCTGATTGTGGAAAGATCAGACTTTTTTTCACGTAGGCTGATCATCGTTTATTCAGAAAAATACACAATAACATGATTTCCAGAAGGTTCATACTGAATCCACTTACAATTTTCAGCTTTTATGAAACAGAGCATAACAGCATGCATATTACAATCACAGCATTGTAATCACCCACAATATTTATGGTTTCATACTGCAGTTGAGGCTATTCTCTGTGATTGAAACAAAGCAATTCATCTGCAATCATTGCAATTTGGATGGATTCTGTTTGAGCTTTTGCTTCATTTTACTTCTAAAAAAGTATATTTAAAGTCAGCCTGTCAATAGGGAGAATACTCCTTACATTTGTGGTCAAAGGGGAGAATATCCCTCTTGTAGATAGCTTAATAGATCATTGCTGTCAGCGGTTTCTATCATAAGAGTCAGAAATTGCTCAAGGAACCCCTAGAAACCTCTGAAGGAGCCGTGGTTGCAAAAGGTTGCCTTAGAATAGTAATACATATTTTGTATCACTTACATGCTTCCTTAGTTTTTTTTTTTTTTTCATTTTCAGCCCCATGACAAAGTCACAAGGCTAAAATATTTCCTATCTCAGGCACAGCTAGGGAAAGAGATTAGCTGAAGGGAGTGGTGATGGACCTCAAGCTGACAAAAGACCCAGCTACCCCCTTCCTTGGTGTCTGTCTCCTAAAAGCAACACTAAAGATTGGATAAAGCCCTGAAATGCATGTGATACACTTTCTTATGCTGCTGGTGCATAAAAGAGTTAGGAGAGTGTCTGACGAAAAGGAGGCTGAGAGCAACATCTGCTGAAGGACATCCAATAAACCTTTAATGACATCCATTGTGCTCTAAATTACATATTTGTTTTACCAGTGATAAATGTTAAAAAATCCTTATTTAAAGATAAAACAAACAACTGTTTGAATTCTTGCTCAGTTCGCCTGCCTGGTTAGTAAATTGTGACAAATTTATTAGCAGGACTCCAACCAAAACTTAGTTTGTGGATTTTTAGAGCATGGAGGGGTTAGAATCTCTACCAGGTTTTCAAGACTGTCCATGTCCCAATTAAATCCTGTTCTAGGGATATACCTGGAAGTGGGCGAAAAAATGAGGGTAAATTCCACCCTTGGCAGCTATCCACAGAACAAATATTGGATAATATCCTCTTTACTCCTGTAATGTTGAAAGCCATATATTAATGGATCTCCCTCTGAGTCATGAAAATGGTCATCAGGACAAAAAATGAGATTGGATTGACTCAACCTGATGGAGGTTCTAATTCCTCCTTAGGCTATGCAAAACTAGAAAAAGATATTGGACAGGTGTTTGCCTTTTGCAGCCAATATGGCTGCAATTCCACCAGCAGTGCTGACAGCAGTCAAACGTAATATAAATTACTATTTCTTTACTTCTTAGTGCTCTGATTGCAGCTTCATAGTTTATTTCAGTCAGCAAGAATACACAGTATTTGAGGCAAACATATGTGATATTCAACTATAAAATAAAATATTTTCACATATGGGTGATATTTAATGTGATCTTTTTATACAAATTGCAAAGCATGCTTCACAGTACCTAGGTCTAGCATGCTAGTTGATAGTATTAATAGCCTATCAAAAACAGGTGAAAAAAGAAAGAAAATATTTACAGTCTTATAAGATAGAACAGCTTTTGGACTGAGGTGCTTGTTCGGCTATTGGGACGTTTCCACCATTTTCTTTTCCTGTAGCTGCTGGGGCTGCAAAGACAAGAAGATGATAATTATGCCTTGTGTAGTATAAACCATTCATAGCATATAATTTAAAGGGAACTCATACTAGCATAGAGTCAGGTTTATGCATGTTTTAATATACAGTATATATCTTCTTTTTTTTACAATTGATGTCATCATTATTTTCCAAAAAAAAAAAAAACATTTAACACAAGGGGCTCTTGTGATACTGGTGTAGAGTTATGGGTTTACTAAATAGAAAGAACAGAAACATTTGCTTGCTTTTGGGCTGTTTTTCTCTAATTCATGGCTGTCTGAACAGAGCAGGCAGGGAGATCGACAAGTCTCTCCCATGGCTCTATGGACTGTGTGTAAATTTCAGTTTGAGCTGTTGAACTCTGCAAACCAGTTTTCTCAGCTAAATAAAAGCATGCAAAAAAGAACCTCGGGCTCCAAGTACTGGCTGGAAATGACAATGAAATCTTTATATTTATCTGACATGTTTAGATGTATAATTTTCCTAAAAATATTACATACATATTAAAGAAATTGTGTAGAAAACTTTATACATGATGTCACTCCAGGTCCAGTTTAATGGAGCCTCAATAATGGGAAATTGTTGGACTTGTATTTGTGATATAATAGAAGAAATACTTTTTCCTGAACAAACTAGGGTAAACCCACCCATACCTGGTTTTGCAGGCTGAATGCCTAGTTTCCTTTGCTTTTCCTCTTCCAAAGCTTTCATTTTTGCCTCATACTCATCAGCCAAAGCTTTCCATTCTTTTTTATTGTTCAAAATCCTATCGTACATTGGTTGGATCTCTGGATGAAATCTTGAAAACTCCTGGAATAATACAAACAACAAGCAATAGGTTGGTGGGTACCATTCCTTATGATATTGTATAGCAATGTAAAAAAATTAATTTTGATGTAGACATGAACCTACATTAATATTTCAATTAAATTTTACTTAGGCTTTTATGGAACATACAGCAATAATGTCTGCCCACTACACATGATCTAAAGTAAAGCAACCTGCACTCAGATGAATGCTTAAAGTGATTGTAATCCCACACATTGTAAAACAACCCATTCAGTTTAAAACAGAAATGAAAGGCAAAGCATTTGTGTATAGATATATAAAGATTAAAAACACCTTTTCCCCTTTTTTTAAATGGGATCACATTCCATCCTTTCTCAGCTGCATAAGAGCTGGGAAAGGAGACACAACATCACACTGGACTTCCCAGTGAAAGGCTGTGCAGGGGTTTGGGGAGGGGAGGAGGTAAGCAGATGTCTGCTCATTGGAGGAGAGCAGACTGAGTTCCCAGCACAGCTAGAGAACTGACCACGCTGTGTTATCCTGCCTAGTGTAGTTAATTTTTACTAGGACAGCAAAGGGACTGGCAGGAACTCCACATATTCAACACAAAGGAAGTAATACAAAGATAATTTTTTTCATATAGTACATAGCACAGCAGGCACATATTAGGAATATTAAATGTTGAGTTTACATATTCTTTAACTAAATCTCTCATCCTTTGTCAGCTGCACTGCTTACATCCTGCAGGCCATATCTTATATAGACTTTTATAGGGCCATCTACTGAAGGTGGAGTCAATCAGGAGATGGCTTCATAGATGCCCAAGAGGATCCAATGCAGGTCTAGCCTGTCTGATCTTGGGGTGCAAATACTGTCATTTTATCCTTGTAGCTGTGTGCACTGTGGTGGCTGGGTTGGGTTTCAGAAACCCATTATATGGTCCACCCTGCTAATGCTACCGGCCCTGGGGGGGGGGGGGGGGTGATAAAAATCTGGTGGGGGCCAGTCTGGGAAAAGAAAAGTCAGCTGACAGGATGTAAATAAGGCGATGGGCTGAAACTGCAAAATTCTGATAAATATGCAGCTTGTGTTGGGTGGGAGAGAAGGAATTGGAGTAACTGAGCACAGAAAAATAACTGTTGGTTCTGCCAGAAATCCAATAAGCTCCTAACTTCCTGTAGTGAGCTGAAAGGGCTGCTTTTTTATGAAGTGCCAAGCAGTGTTATCAGCCCTGCCTGGGTCCCCTCCCCCCTTACCCCCATCGTGCTGGAATACAGACTATCATCCCTCTCCTAACTTCCATAATGTATAATGTATGAGGAGGTTTTCTGTAGTCTCGCAGAGAATTCAGCATTTTTAAAGCAGCTGCACAGAATTATAGAGATGTATTGACTTTTTTTGTTATTTTATCTTGACATACATTTTAAAAGTACTAGCAAATGTCACATACTGTTTATGAAATCATGATATGATACCATTATGCTGGAAAGGGATTTTGTAAAGCTTGTAATTTGTTTATCCAGGGAATATCTGATTTCCTTCTGGAGAATCAGGAAGGAATTCATTTTTCCCCTGACGGAGCAGGGTTTTTTAGCACTAAATCAACCAATTTCACATAAAAATTGAGGTCTGTAAAGTAACTGTGAGAAAAACAAAGGGGGAGATTTACTAAAATAGCAGCACACCAATCATCTTCTACCTTTAGCTGGTTCAATTAAGCTTTGACCATAAAATCTGGAAGCTGATTGGTTACTATGCATAGCTGAACCAGTTTTAGTAAATCTCTCCCAAATGATATACATTACTAATGTAGGTATACTTAAATGTCCACTAGTTGATGCTTATGATGGCCGTGTCACCCTAGGCTCAGACCCTGTCTTAAAAAAAAAAAACTTTTTAAATTGCGTATTACTAAAGAACTGTATCTGTGATAACCTGCACATTTTTTAAATTCCTTTTCAAACACAGAGCCCTATACAAAAACAGAGCTGTATCCATTATTGTGTGTTCTCAAATTATAGCATACCACATTATAAAAGACATACCTTATATACAAATGTGCAGACAAAATCGATGAAACCACACTGCAGCTTTGGAAGCTCATCAGCTTTGTTCCTGTCCATCATGGGCTATAGCAAAACAATAAATCATACTATGAAATATGTATATTTCTCCATTTTCTATACATTAAAACTATTTCGCTCTACCACTCCACTCTTGAAATGTAAACCCATTAGTAGTGCAGAAAAGCCCACAACAACCAATCACAAAGCAACTTTACTGGTCTATCTACATTAAGGGGTTTTGTTTTTCCAGTACAAGAGTCACATTGTGTCCCATCAGCATCTTACCTTACATCAAGAAGTGCCCATTAGAGTCCCCTCTTACATCCACAATTGCCCATCAGGGGCACTGGATGAGGGTCATGGTTGGCTAGCAGTGGATGCACCAATCCCCATATTACAATACACAGAGCACTGCTAGCCAACCAGTGTGCTTTTACGGGTAGTCGATGTGCGCCATATTACATTTTGTAGTGGGCAAGATGTGACCTGTGGGTCCTAGTTTAAAGACCCCCTCGTCTAAACTAAACAATGAAGCTGAAATTGGATTGGTTGCTACCTGTAAGTGCATAGTATTGCTGCATTCACTATTATATTGTAGCCAGGTGCTTGTCTAGAGACAGAGAGAGTGATTTAGGACACTGCTGCAGTGCTTTTTCTGTCTCCAAGGACTTCAGGCTGAATGGGTTAACACTACCTCCATCCACCATGGGGAGCTCACAAGCAAATGGAGCTCAAAAGACATGATGGTTGGCAGCACTGAATCATGGGAGGCGAAGTTTGGGGAATAAACTTTACTATGGAAGTCTATGGACCATTCGACTGCAATCCCCAATGTGAGACAGTTATAAGAGAACAGAAAGTTGTTATTTCTCCTGAATACCGAGGAACTTTCTCTTTGCTGCAAGGAGACCAAGGGACTGGACAGCTAACTAGCAGCATTATTTACTGCATGCAGACTTTACCCGGACTGTACTCATGTGCACCACTGTAAAGCCTGGGCCCCAATGCTAGCTGGAGGAAGAGCTAGGGCTAAAGACTGCTCACTCAGATAGCTGCTGCACAAGAACTTTGCCTATTGTCCATAGTAAGAGGTACCTCTTTAGGGAGTCTTAAATTTAACTGCTGCCATTCATATAGAGGGCACTCTAAAGTGGATATAACCTTCTGTTTACAGAGGAGTTATCACAGTATTGATTAACATTGCTGTAACTGTTTTCTAAAGCCACTACTTTTTGCTGATTTTGTGGATTACCAGGTTTACTCTAATTTAGCTGCATAGAACTATGCTGCTATAGCCTAGTGCAAGGCTTAAAATTTCAAGTCCTGAGCTACTAGCCAGGCCTTAAGAGTTACTCGCCACCAAGAAACACACACAAACAGAGACACCTGTACACACACACAGACATGTACATACATACACACACAGAAACATGTACACACACGCACAGAGACACATGTATACACACACACAGGCACGTACAGACACGCATACACACAGATACATGTACATACACAGAAATACACATGCACAGACACATGTACATACACACAGACACATGTACATACATACACAGACACATGTACACATAGACACATGTACATACATACACACAAACACACATGTACATACACACACACAGACACATGTACACACACACAGACACGTACACACACACACATACATGTACATACATGCAGACACATGTACAGATACACACATGTACATACACATAGACACATGTACATGCATACACAGAAACACAGAAACACACACACACGTACACACACACACACACACACACACACACACACACTTACCCCTATAAAAAGTTGCAGTACTTCATTGTTCACTCACAGAGCCGAGTACTGGGCTGTAGGGGGAGGCAGAGTGCACAGCACACACTCCTTCCTTTGCTTTCACTGCGCTCAGCTATTGAGCAGTCTGACGGCTCCCAGTGCCAATGACAGATCCAGCCTGAGCTCCGAGCCTGCTCAGCAAGACGGCCCTGGGGGACACACTCGCCCCCACCATAATTGGCGAGCAGGCGAATGGAAATTTCAAGGCCTGGCCTAGTGAACATATTGTCTAGTGAACTGGGATTGACCTAATCCTTTACTTACTCATTTATGTGCATGCTGCTATTTACTGCAACCCATGGCAATATATTGGGTTCATTTACCACTAACCAGCCTGATGTTTGCTTTTTGATACCTTAGTAGTGTGCAGGGTATCTGGTTGTGTACTCCCAATACCAGTGTAGTATCCATTTGCTTAACCTGGTGCATCAGTGGGGCAGAGGTTGTTCTCAGTTGAGTTGAGGCAGAAAAATAGAGAACCCAATCTATTAAGCAGCTCCTGCGGGGGTAGTGCTATTAAATAAATATTTGCAGTACAATAATTTGCTGTACTTTAACACGAAAGCTTGTGCTCTCTTTTAATAATCAAAAAAAGCTTAATTCTGTACTACATCCTAATGTAAGCAATTGCATTACCATGGCAGCCGGCAATTTTTTTTGCAAAAGCTTAGCTAACAAAATGTATCCTTTTTTGTCACAGTTCTTCATAAATTATACTTACAATTGGATTTTGCTGCAAAACAGTCCTTTCCAAGTCACCTTGTTCCCAAAATTCAGCTGCAACCAACAAAGCAACCTACAAAGTAAACATTTTAATAA
The DNA here is from genome assembly GCF_062004578.1 of Staurois parvus. Lineage (NCBI taxonomy): Eukaryota > Metazoa > Chordata > Amphibia > Anura > Ranidae > Staurois > Staurois parvus. The sequence goes on along the minus strand of NW_028318730.1, from coordinate 283,416 downwards.
ATCAAAGGGCAGTTCCAGTTAAACAGTTTAATAAGTTGTTATATAATATTTATGCAAAGTGTTTGTTACATAATTCACAAAGTCTTATGTTCCACCCACTCTTGTGTGCCTTATAGAGGAATGACATAGGAAGGTTGACAACTATTTTGAGGAGGCACTATTATTTTGACATAGACTATATGCTATTGACTCATCTCCATTCTTCTCTTTTGACTGCTAACATTATCTGATAGACAAGTTATCTCTCTCCTGCAAGCTGACCCCTGTACCAACCCCTCCAAGCCATCAGATTAAAGAGCAGGTACTCTTAGGCTGGCCAAACATTATGGAATTTACATTCTTTCAACCACGGGTTGAAAGGAAGAAAATTGCTCAATTCACCCATCAACACAGTCAGTGTTAATGGGGGAATCCCTCCCGCCGTGCTATTACAGTTGCAAGAAAAAGTATGTGAACCCCTTGGGATTACGTGGAGTTTTGCATGATTTGGGCATAAAATGTGCTTTGAACGTCATCTAAGTCACAACAATAGAAGAACACAGTCTGCTGAACATAATACTACACACACATTAGATGTTGCCATGGTTTAATTGCACATAACATGTAAACATTCACAGTGCAGGGAGGAAAAAGTATGTGAGGGCCTAGCTTAATGACTTCTCCCAGAGCTAATTGGAGCCAGGAGTGAGCCAACCTTGACTCCAGTCAGTGTGAGGATATTGGATGTGTTGCTGACAGCTGTCCTGCCCTTAAAAAACACACACCTGTTTTGGGTTTACTGGTTTCAAAAAGCACTGTCTGATGTGAACCATGCCTCCCAGAAAAGAGCTCTCAGAAGACCTATGATAAAGAATTGTTGACTTGCATGAAGCTGGAAAGGGTTAAAAAAGTATCTCCAAAAGCCTTGATGTTCATGTGTCCACGGTAAAACAGACTGTCTACAAATGGAGAAAGTTTAGCACTGTTGCTACTCTCCCTAGGCGTGGTCGTCCTGTAAAAATGACTGCAAGAGCACAACGCAAAATGCTGCATGAGGTAAAGAAGAATCCCAGAGTGTCAGCTAAAAGACCTACAGAAATCTCTGGCACATGCTAACATTTTTGTTGACACATCTACAATAAGGAAAACATTAAACAAGAATGGAGTACATGGGAGGACACCACGGAGGAAGCCATTGCTGTCCAAAAAGAATATTGCAGCACGTTTGAAGTTTGCAAAAGAGCACCTGGATGTTCCACAGCACTACTGGCAAAATATACTGTGGACAGATGAAACCAAGATTGAGTTGTTTGGGAAGAACACACAACACTATGTGTGGAGAAAAAAAGGCACAGCACACCAACATCAAAACCTCATCCCCACTGTAAAACATAGCGGAGGGAGCATCATGGTTTGGGGCTGCTTTGCTGCCTCAGGGCCTGGGCGGATTGTTGTTATTGATGGGAAAATGAATTCCAGAGTTTATCAAGACATTTTGCAGGAAAACGTACGACCATCTGTCTGCCAACTGAAGCTCCGCAGAGGATGGGTGATGCAACAGGACAATGACCCAAAGCATACAAGTAATTCAACAAAACAATTGCTGCAACAGCACAGAATACGCCTTCTGGAATGGCCCAGTCAGAGTCCTGACCTCAACCCGATTGAAATGCTGTGGCATGACCTTAAGAGAGCGATTTACACCAGACATCCCAAGAATATTGCTACACTAAAACAGTTTTGTGAAGAGGAGTGGTCCAAAATTACTCCAGATCGTTGTGCAGCTCTGATCTGCAACTACAGGAAACGTTTGGTTGAGGTTATTGCTGCCAAAGGAGGATCAACCAGTTATTAAGTCCAAAGGTTCACATACTTTTTCCTCCCTGCACTGTGAATGTTTACATGTTATGTGCAATTAAACCATGGCAGCTAATGTTTGTGTAGTATTATGTTCAGCAGACTGTGTTCTTCTATTGTTCTGACTTAGTTGACGTTCAGAGCACATTTTATGCCCAATTCATGCAAAACTCCACGTACTACCAAGGGGTTCACATACTTTTTCTTGCGACTGTATATTCTGACAGTGGGAGGTTTCTCCACCATCTGAATACAATGATCACTACCACAGTTGCCAATAGTCACAGATTGCCCAGGACGCTCACGGATTTTTGACATTTGTCACATACAGTCTTTGTCCTGAGCTAAATCACGGAAAATGATTTTTGTCACGGACGGGTTTTATTTTGTCACAGACCGCCGGCCACGGCAGTTGTGGCTTCTAGTACTGCAATGTGTTAACTATATTCTTCCCCCCTCCCTGCGATCCTCTGCCCTCCCTCTCTGAACTCCCCCTGCCTGGGACTGCCAATCAGTGAGAGACAGGTAGTCATGTGGCTGTTTCTCCCATGCTGATTGGTTGTTAATGTGAGGGGGTGTGGACATCCCAGGGGTGTTTGCGCCAGCCCGCCTTAGCGTCCTCCTCCTCACGTGCAAGGCAGAGAAAGCTGCTGCAGAGAGGACCAAGCCCAGAATGCACACCAGGACCACCAATGATGGACACATTGTCAGAGCGGCTGTGGACCGGCCAGATGCCGCTCTATAGTGTAGCAGAGGTGATTTGTGAGAAAGAGTTTGTGTGGGGGGGGGGGTGCAGAGTGTGTGTGTCTGTGTGTGTGGGGTGTGTGTGTATATGGGGGGGTGCAGAGTGTGTGTTGTGGGGGGGGGGGTGCAGAGTGTGTGCACGTAGGTGTGTGTGATCCGATCCACCTACACTGGCTTTCTGGACATACAATAAAAAAAATTGCCCCTAAAAAAAATTTTTAACTGTTGGCAACTGTGCACTACTGTGATTGTATGAAAAGAAATGACAGTCTTATTGTACTGAAATCGATCGATAGATTGACTTCAGTACAACCAGCCTCCCCATAGATGGATCAAAATTTGGATGGTTCAGAAAGGTCTTTCAGGAAATTTCAATCTGTCTATGGTCAGCTTTACTGTACACCTGACTTCAAATAACAACAATTTAAAATAGCTGAATTACAAAAATGATTTCCTGTCTTTCAAATGTGATGTAAGGAGTCTTTCTGTAAACCTGCCTAGAGGTGTTCTTAAAAAGAAAAAAAAAGTATACAGTGAACTGTTGTAGAGTAGTATATATTACTATTACTAAATTAAATACCTAAAAAAGTATATATATACCAGATTTGTAAACATGAAAATATGATGTTATGGAAAAATACAGTCTGAGAATGTGCTTGACCTTGCAATGTTTTTCTCTCTGTGGGCTCTGCATAATTAGCCTATGTCTTGGAAGTAATAATCACTCCGCATAAATACTGCCCACTGTGGGAATGCAACAGTCCTCCGACAGCTAGACAAAACACTTGTATTGTTAGTGTGTATACTTACTGAAGGCAATCTTGTGTATTAAATAAATAACAATTTTGCAGATCAGCTTTGCATGCCTGGTAATCAAATGCCCCATATACATGTGCTTATAGAAATGTCGAAGTGCCATTTACTTTTGCCTTACCATATATAAAATTTTCAGTTAAAGGTAATAAAGTGTATAAACTGTATATTTTTTACATTATATATACAGTGAGGGAAATTTATCAAATCTGGAGGAGCTGAGCATGGCAAGCAATCAGAAAATAACTTTAATTTTCAAAGTTTAACCGAACAGGTTAAAGATAGAAGCTGATTGATTGACATGAACTGTTCCTCCAGATTCTGTTGCCTCCAGGTTTGATATATTCCTAGCACAGGGGCGGACTGACCATTCGAGCACTCGGGCACTGCCTGAGGGCCCGGGGTCAGTAGGGGGCCCCATGAGATGCCCCTGGTACATTTGTATATGGTTTTTTGGGTGTGCTTTGAGCGTGGGCAAGGACAAAGGGGCCCCATGATTCCCTATTGCCCAGGGGCCCCATGAGTTGTCAGTCTACCCCTGTCCTAGCACTATGGGGTTTATTTATTACTTCTGCATGGAAACCAATCAACTTCCAGGTTTTATTGCTAAAGTTTAATTGAACAAGCTGAGCTTAGAAGCTGATTGGCTACCATGCATAAGTGCATCAGAATCTGAGTGAACCAACTTTAGTATATAATCCCTATGTGTATAGTCTGTCTTAAGCCCCATATACACAATCAGAATATCATATAAAAAATGCCGCTTTTAAGGCAATCGTATGATAATCTGACCATCAGTACACAGCAATCATCTGAAAATAATAGAAGGTACAAGCACGAAGATTTTATTCGTACGATACCGAATCGTACGAATTTCATTTAACAAGTAGAGTATTCAGCCAAAAATACAATACAAATACATTACATGATTCAGAATTTTTATTCCATCATAAAAGAATTTTCGTAACTTTAGTAGCCTCTTCACTTTTGATATGAGACTAGCATGCAGAAAAAAAAGAACAATCTTTCGTCCGATATTCTAAACGTGTATGCGGGGCTTTATCTACATCAGTTGCAGGCATTTTTTTTTTCAAGATCTATACCTTGCTCTGTATTTCCCATGGCTTTGCAATAGCTGAGAGATCGCAGGCTGTCATCATCATTGCCCTACATAGAAAAAAATAGTTACATATTATGTACTAATAAACTTGTAGCTATTAAAAATCCGAGTTGGTATAAACTGCAAGAATATTGCTGTAACAGATTTAGGCAATGCTAAATAATAATGATATAATTCAGAAGTATATAGGTTTCATCCAAAAAAGAAACCAAATACTGCATTCTATGTGAAGTGTAATAGTTGCAGGTATTGATTACTCCTCCCAGACATCTCAGTACTCCCCCTGGTAATGCTTTCATCTGCAGGCTGATAGCACCAGGATTGTTGAGGCATTCCCAGAAACAGCATCTACTTCTTGGACTGAAATAGTGGCTCAGAGATAACACATTATGTAAAACCTAGAGCCTGTGCAGTAATTGGCTGTACTCACAAGTCAGATACAGATCAGCCCTTTGCTGTGGCCTCTGACCTTGTGACTACAAAGATACATTGATTGCAATGGACTAAATGCAATTTCTCCTGCGCTCCGGGACCCAGGCCGGTGGTGAGTAGATCAAATCCCAACAAAGCAACCACCAGGGCATACAAGGTTGTGCAGCTCCAAACCAAGGCTGGGGAAGCCCAAACAGAACTGTGAAGTAAAACAAGAAGAAGCGCACCAACCTTGCGCATTACCTCAGTAACCAAAATTTATTTAGTAAAAGAATGGTACTCACAAACAGTGAATAAAAACAGGCAGAGCTCTGAGGAAGAAGGCATGACCTTCGAAACGCGTCAGCTGTACTGAGTGGCTACCCCCATGATGGGATTCACACTGGCCTCTTGCCTTTGAAGTTCCTGGGAGGACTTACATGTCTGTTTTTATTTGCTGTTTGTGAGTACCATTCTTTTACTAAATAAATTTTGGTTACTGAGGTAATGCGCAAGGTTGGTGCGCTTCTTCTTGTTTTACTTCACAATACATTGATTGCAGTTTGATCCCTAGGGGGATGAGCCCTAGACTGAGGAAATTCTTCCTCCTACCTGCAGCAGACCATAGACATCATCTCTGACTAGGCAAAGTCACTTGACCGAAGATCAAGGACTGCTTTTTAGTGATAAAGATTTTTAAACTTTTTTTTAAATAATGCTGTTGACATGTTAGGACTTGTAAAATAACTACCTCTTTACTTGCTGGCATCAAGAATGTCATTTTCATCTTTTTTCTCATTTGTTCAGTCAGTCACAGGTTCAGCTGAGCCACAATAGTTACACCCAGGCGTACTGAAAGTTTGATTCATGCCCTACAGGAGTATGATATCATGGCAGACCAGAAACTGGGAAAACCTGAAACTGAAGGGGTTCTGGCAATCTCCGAGCCTAAAAGGTGCATTTTAACCACTTGCCCTCTAGAGGATTTACCCGCCTTCCTGACCAGGCCATTGTTTTTGCGATATGACGCTGCATTACTTTAACTGACAATTGCGTGGTCATGCAACGCCGTGCATAAATGAAATTTACGTAATTTTTTTCCCGTAAACAATATTTTTGACATTTTTTGCTATAAAACATATTCAATTAAAAAAAAAATTCTTCATAAGTTTAGGCCAAAATGGGCACACTAGTTCTGGTGACCCTGGTGTAGGCAAGGGCTGATAAAAACAAGGAATAAAAAAAGAACTGAAGATTAGGTTACCCATGTTGGCAATTATGAATCAAGTGTTTAGGGAGGAAATTTAGCTGGTTTGCTAGGACAACTGTAGCGCCCTCCTAGTTAGATAGGGGGTGCTAGAGTCCTGATTGTTAGAGAGGAGGTCTGAGTAGTAGCATGGGTGCAATAAGAGCTCAAATTGCAGTCAGGGTTGAGAGGCTGTGCAGGCCCACCCCTCTGGAATTTCCCCCTGCTTTAGAGCTTTGGAGGAAGGTCAGGAGGCAGAGGGTGGATCTGGGGAGTGGCTGTATTGTACTCTTGAGGGATCCTGGCCAATCCCCAATTGGAGGCTTGGCATGGGGTTAGGACAACCCTTAAAAGTAAGTAGGTCTGCTCAGCTGGGGAGAGTTTGGGTGGGAGATAGAGAGGAAGATGTGAGGCTGAAGGCAGAAGCCTGGAAGGGGGCCCAGATGGAGAGAGGAACTCACCTACAGCAGTAGAGCTGGAAAGGAAGAAATCTCAGAACTTCACTGGCCCCCAGAGCAAGGACCACCTGTACAGCAGAGAAGGAGTGGCCCAGCTAGAAGGCCTGGTAGCAGCCACCAACCCATCAGCGGTACAGGAGAGGAGTGAGTACCCCTGCACCCCCGGGCGGATAGGCGAAGGAGCACTCTGGTGGAAAACCAGATTCACCACCTGCCTGGGACTGTCCATTTCCTAAAGCGACAGGCACCAGATCCCCTGTTCAGGGATACTTCCAGAGACTGTATTGCAGTGAAGGCTTCTAAATAGTTCCAGGAAGTTGCTCTCAGTTTATCAGTACATGTGGGCATCCTGTACACCCCTAGCCCTATCCCAGTTAAAATACCCTATATAAAATAACAAAAAGAAAGCTCAAGGACTGATTTCTGACTCTGGATGAAAGCCTGTGTGAAAATGTGTGTTGCCTGGCTGTGCAGGACTATAGGGGGGCAAATCTCTTTGCAACTCCTAAGGGGGTAGTGCTACACAACTTCCCAACTTTTTCTCCAGTGTAATAACTTGCATTTTCATAAATGCTAATCTCATAATTTATTTTAGGAACAGAAGTTGCAAATCTATTGATATTGCAAAAGTTTAGCTGTAATTCTACAGTCATATACTTTGTATTTGTACATGTATTTCCTTCTCAATAGTAGATACATTTTATGGTACAAGAGCATAGATAATCAATAACACATCAATAGTGTAATCTCTCGCATCAGATGTTGACATTTGAGACCTGTTAGTTGGATGTTGATATTGTGTCACATGAGAGGTCGCAGAAAGGATTGGACAGATATGAAGAAGACTGTGTCTGCTCCAAGGGTGCTATTTAGCTCTGATTGTGAACGCAGGGTAGTTAGTATCTCTACGGGTAGGGATTGATAACTGGTCTTGAGCTTGAATATCAGATTATGTTGGGAGGGGGGGGGGGCAGATAGGCTATCTAAGAGGGAAGAGGTAGGTAAGTAACTTCAGGGAAAATGAGAAGGGGTAAGGAGTAAATTGTAAAAAAAAAGAGTGGGGGTGGAGAGCAGTTGAGAAGGGGAGTAGGGAGGTAGAGTATCAAAAAGGTTAGCACAGGAAAAGGATAAGTATACAGTGAAAAAAGATACCAAAAGAGAGGAGAAATATGGCGCATTTTCATAAATGAGTCATTATATAGCTCTCTCATATTCATACATGACTATTTCTTTGCGGGTCTGCTCCAACATCAGATACTCCGTCCATGCTTTCTCGTTGTCATATGTTTTAGACTGGTCTACTATTTTCTGGAACATAGACCTCTTCCTGTGTGGAGAGATAAAACCATGTCAGTTTCAATCGGTATGTGACAGGAGTACATGTTATTATTAACTATATATGTATTATTTGAGTTCATGGAAGGGTAATGTTCAGATCATAGGAGCATTGCTTTGCTTATGTATTGTTACTCATACTTTCAGAGCTGTGTAGCTATGGGAAAATAGTAGTGCCTTGATGCTAATCTGACGTTTTGTACCTTTATCCACCAATTTGACTTGTAAAACACTATACCATGGAATATAAAAAAAAATGTGGGCATAGACAAGGCAAAAAGTGATACCAGTAAGTCCTTACAGACTTTTGCAATGCAAAGGCTTGACGTTCCTATTTGTCCCCATTGGGGAGTTTCTCCCTTGCCTCCTGTTGTGTCATTAGGATAGAAAGCAAGGGCAAATGTCCACAAAAGGACTATAGAAATCAGTAAAAACCAGACAGAAGTTCAAACTACAATTTGGCTGAAGCATCACTTCAATATCTGTGCATTTCATATTTAAGCTGTGAATTACAAAAACAGTAACTCCCTAATTCATTGTGAATAATACGTGTTCTTAGTTTTATTACAATTTGATATCTTTTAAATTCATGGAAGTAGGCTTTTAACAAATGTAATCTTTTGTCCAATCTTAGTCACCTGTCACCCGCTGTGATTTAAAATTGTCAGGTGTGATTTCTGAAGACTTCATTGCAACTTGTGAGGATTTTCAGAGATTTCTTGCAATTTGTAATGTGATTTCCATTAGATTCTATGAATGTGAAATCACAACAAAACCGCAGAAAAAGTAATGCAAGAACTACTTTATAAAATCGCACAGCAGCAAATCGCACATGCTAAGACACTGACATTCACATTCATTAGATGCAATTTCAATTCGCAAATCACACCTGAATGACTGGGAACTTGGAGGTTTATTTTACAAAGGTGAACTTACTTGAAGTACAAAGCCAGATCTGTGGCAATGATTGCAATATCCATCATACGAATAGCATGATCATACTGTCTCCTGTTCAGGTTCTGGTAGATGTTTATTTGCTGCAAACAACAAAGCATGTTAATCTAAATCATCAAATGTATTTAAAAAAATCATTCTTAATTATTGGCACATTTCCCAACCATTAAAAGTAGATAAAAAGGGCTTGTTAAGTTTGGCCTGGCCTGACCAAACCCTACACCCAGTTTAACATTTCATGCTCACTTTTAACAATTGCCAACCTTTTTTGGACCTGAACATAAAAAGCAACCTTTCTAAAATCTGGAATGATGGGAGGTATAACTTGTTTTTCTTTATAACCCTGCATCTATTTTTCTATGTTATAAATTTCAATGGGATCCAAAATGAGCACTAATGCAGCAACATGCATGCAGGATTCATGTGGGCTACACAGCAAGACAAAGATATAAAAGGGTCTGATTAAATTATATTTTAAATCTTTGGAGTTTGCCTGAGGTAGCTGAGTGTGTTATACACCTGTATAGAATGCAGTCTCATTTTCAGCTACATTCCCTTTTTATTCTCGCTGACCATTAGGGAGGCGACTAATGATTTAGCTGAAATTTATTTTGCGACAAAATTAATGATTTCACCTTCACCAAAATGTAATCAAAATTAGATTCAAACCTCATCATAGCGGATTGCTTAGCACAGCAGAGCGATCAATAGTTTTGTTGACAAACAAAGCTAACCCAAACCCTAATTCTAAACCTAACCATAATGTTAACCTAAATCTTTGTTAATAAACAAAGCCATGTGAGCACTATGTCAGTGCTGGCATGAACTAGGGTTAGAGTGAAGGGTCAGATTAAAGTCTGAGCTCCTTTGTGCCTCAATATTAATTGTCATGTTTGTAGCTAACAAAGGGCCATTTTTGAGCGCAAGAACTTGTCCATGATAGTTGAAAGAGGTTTTGTAACCCTCAGAAGCCATATAAAGGCCTTTGCACCCTTTGGATCCAACATAAGTATCTTACTTTAGCTTTCCTTATTTACTCCAATACAATTTTGCAAAAATATCTTGTTTTTTGTGCTGAGAAATTTTTTTTCAAATTGCAAAACTCTACTCATACCCACCTTACATCTCCTTACACCTTCCTTGCTATATGCCTCTCTGCATTTCAAATTATCTAGATGCTAAGTAAAAGTTGGCTTTGCCTTAACAGAATTTAGTCTGCTGTTTTCTTGTGTCCCTATGTTCCTTCTTCTTTCCATATTTTATTTTTGCCAGCCTCATATTCCTCATATTGTCTCTAGTATCCCCTTCTTCAAAATCAAATTTAGTTTTCATGTTTACACATTGATAATACATATGCTATCAGCATATTTGCATCAGAAAGTTTTGTTATACCTCATCTTTGAGCAATGTTTTGCTGAACTCCAAATGATGCCTTTCTAGGATAGATGACCCGTGGAGCTTTGCTAAAGGGTGTCCGGATCTATATGGAAAAAAGTATCAACAGAAGCAGCATCAGAAGCCATTGGAAAAACTGGACATCCCATTAAACAGTTCAATACTACACACTGAAAATGTTCAAATACACTTGACAAAAAAGAGGCATAACTACATTTCCTGTGGTAGTTCCCTATTAAATTTTAAGAAAAATTCAAGTCTGTATAATTTGTTTTATACAAACAACTGAACCCCATTAGAATGGATTGTCTGACAATTTTTAAAGCCGTCTATACATGGTCTGATAAAAGTAAGTAGTCTATACATTTGTAAAAAAAAAGGTTCCAAGGGGCCATCTTAGCCTAAGTAGAAGAGTCTGTAGCTGAGGTCTGCCATCCTGCTGCACACTAAACTGTGAGGTCCTTGTATAATCGGTGTACATGAAAAGTGGACCATTTCTGAAGAGAATCGCTGTTGTTTTGAATAAAAAGTGGGCTATATCCCGCAAAAGAATGTGAGTGGTCTGGAGAGATTAATTTGAGGAGAAGTTACTGCGGTATCACGCTATGGTCTTTTCTTCTTCCTGATTTTCCTTTGGGGGATTCGGTGAGAGGAGTAAGCAGAAGAGGTACCTAGACATAAGAGGAAAGAGTACTTGGAGGTCCCAGACAAAGTAAAGGGGGTCCAGGAGCCCTTAACAATCCTGAAAGGCGTGTGACTCACCATTATCTGGTGAGTGCGGTTAATGTTGATTTCTGCACTGGTGGAAGGTGAAGGGATCAGTAACACGGAAGAATCAAATGGAAAATATATTATAATTTAATTTGATTTAATTTTGTCACGGGACTGTAATTATATTTATATTTATATTTTCTGGGGTTTTTTTTTGATTTTTTGTCACTTTGCTTTTTTGTCACTGGACTTATAATTTTAAATTTTTATATATGTTTTTATATCAATATATTTTATATATAATTTATTATATATACCTTTATTAGCACATTAATGTTTTTTTAAACTGAGTAATGTAATTGATCATGTGGGTTTGCGCTGGTTTTCATTGTTAAAAGTCTATACATTTGGCGATTTTTGCAAGTGATTGTTATACATAAATGTATCAATGTGTTGGAAAACCTCTTTGAGATTAATAGCTAACAGGTCCCTTTTTGTATGCAGAAAACCAAGATTTCATTGTAGCTATACTGCATGCATTTATTACCCTAAATTGGGTACAACCAGTATGTGTGTTATTTCAAGATGAACGAGGTGATTGTAGCCGTATTAGTGCATTTGCGACAGAAACAATTGAGTACTGATGTGATACTTTTTTTATTTGCACTAACATACAATTTTGAGGACAAGCTTTCTGGGTATGTCCCCTTCTTCAAGGTCCAGGCAGTACTACTACAGAATGTTAGGAGAGATGTTGAAAGGGGGAGGAAAAAAAAAAAAACAGAAAGAAACACACACAAACAGATGTACACAGCAATAGTTAAAAGACTAGGATTAGACTAGAGATAAGACACAGCAAAAGCAACTGGGGGGGGAACAACACTCACAGAGGGGGTCATAAAACTGTTTGATGATGAGTCCATCGAGGAACATAAAGAAGATGACTTTTGCACACCTGTGGGACACCATTTCGCACAACCAGACCACACTATGGAAGACCTCAAAATTTTAGTTCTTAAAGGAAATTTCAGATCTATTCAGGAAAGGAAAACTTTTGAACTAAGAATGATAATTCCATTTGATACAAGAGATAACGGCCTTCATTTGGACATAGGATTCCTCACCCATTATCCAACAGTTTTATGACCCCCTCTGTGAGTGTTGTCCCCCCCCCCAGTCTTTGCTTTTGCTGTGTCTTATCTCTAGTCCAATCATAGTCTTTTAACCATTGCTGTGCACATCTGTTTGTGTGTATTTCTTTCTGGGGTTTTTGTCCCTCCCCCTTTCAAGATGAACAGATTTTTTATTTCCTATCAGTCTTGATGACATCTGTCTTTTCATGACCAACCTAAGTAGGTATAAAATTAGTAATCATAGTATTGTTTTGGCTTCATAGTTAAAATGTATCCAAAGGCAAAACTATTTTTTTTTAAATTCATATAGATTAGGGGAACGTGAAAACCCCTGTCTGCTTTTTTTTACCATATGTGTGTGACTAAGGAAAATTTTATTCACTCCCTGTCCTGTAGAATCAACAGAAATTGAGAGAATATCTTTAGAATGTGAGGGATATCACCTCTTAAACAGTTGTCATGGGAACAAGTATCCCTATTGGAAGATGTTCTCTCTACTCCCGTCTTGTGGTGACTCTTAGACAATTTTGGATTTAGTCCCACTTTCCTTCTTAGTGTCATTGGAGATCAGTACAATTAGAAAGAGTGAATCTCCTTAATGAGGACACAGTCAGCAAAAAGGTCCCTCACCACTCTATCCAAATCTAATGTCAGTTAATTTGTAAGTCACTATCGGGAACTCTGAGACCTATGCCCCTCTCCTCCTCATAAATCTCCATTAGGATAATCCTGAGGAAGTTGTGACTGGGCCTGGAGGAGTTTTTTCTTATATTGTTATAGAGAATTGCTAGGTGATAGAGGTGAAATCATCATAAAGTCAAGTGAATAATATCATGTTGGGAAAAGGTAGAGCATAGAAAGCTAAGACATTTTTATAAGCCAGTAGGTGTTGAAAAACTGCCACATCCTATCTAAAGCTGAGTAATGGGATGTTTAGTGGGAATTATTATTTTGAGTATATCCAGTATGGATATACCTACTACTGGGTTATCTCATTTGGATCGCAATTCCATTCTTTTAATTTGTGCTAAAATCACAGGTTTTTGAAAACTATATCCAGTAAGACTATACTTTAATAAATGGGCAAACATTGCATCTAATACATAAATATTGTGCATTTGAACTTACTTCATTTGGTACAGATTATTTGTACCTCTGTGGTCAATATCATGGCAAAATGCAGCTGTCACCATTGCCATGGCCTCAAGGTCCGTAAAATAACGTTTTAACTTTCCTGTCTAAAAAAAACAGAACATTTACTTATCCCAGGGAATATAGACTGTTAGAAACTGAAAGGCAGTGAGCACAGGAAGGTTAAACCAGGAGATACTAGTGTTTATCAAAGACAGTCAATAATGATGCCGCCGTTCTGTGGCTAATTGGCCCACAATGATTTGAGAGGAAGTTCGCTGCTGATATTATGCTGACTGAATGCTGAAACTGCAAGTTACATCCTCAGAAACAATTGCACAGGTCTAAACACATGGCATTCGACTTCAAAACACATGACATTGGAGCTGATTCAGTGGGTTCAGTCTTTCTGACATAACTAAACCCTGCAGATTAGTAAGGTGTCTTGGCCTTGATATCTGTAAAATTTCAGTTCAAGCAAACTTCTCACAGTCCTAACCTATTCAAATATACAATAAAAAGCAGAATTTTGCTTTAGTGTACATTAAAAAAAAGCCTTAAATTCAGGCAGCTCCTATAAAATGAAAAGTGCAGGTAATAATGCACCAAAAATGTATTTTACAGCGCTATGTGTAATGCTAAATAAAATTATGTTACTGTACAAACAACATCAATAAATAAAAAAGTAATGATATACCACAGTTATAAACTGTATGACTTCAATAAAGTGCCAGTGCAATTATTCCCATGCAAGTGCTTCTGTGCAACCTTCAAAGACACAGCCATCTGTTTTGTGCCAAATTCGACCACGAAAACTCACCAGATGGATATGACCACCCACTATAAGTAAGTCATAATATTGGATCTTATTTGGCACCATCCACTGCACACAAGGGTTAGATGTTCCACTCTCCTTTTATTTGTTTTTGTATGATATGATTACTTTTTTGTGGACACTTTTAATGTATTGATGTGGTTTGTACAGACACATAATTTGTTTGAACAGTAACATCACTTTTGCAATTAGCATTGCACATAGCGCTGTAAAATATATTTTTGGTGTTAGGCTTGAGTGTGTGATTAGCACTTTGATTACAGGTGCTTTGAAGTGTTTATGGTCACTTTTTCTTTATCCCAGCGCTGATGCATAATATTTTGAAACCCTTACAATGATCTTCACCTATTTATTCACTTATCGTTTGTTAAATATGCCACTGGTCTTGCAGAAATTAAGAGCTGTCTTGTCTTTTGTGCACACTTCTTATCTTGAGATTACAGATAAATTCCTTTATGTTGAGTAGAATTGGATAAAGTATTAATTTGAGTAGTTTAGCAAAGGCAACTGGCAGGGTTGACAACACTAAGTCCACAAAAATGCTTTGTGTTGTCAGCCCACAAAAGGAATTAGGATCCAAGAGCAGAATAATTGGAATTTTCTAAACTTGCAGAGTCTTTAAAGGCATAAATGTGAATGTATTGCAGAGATGTACTGCATATGGTTGTTAGTTTTTTGCTTTTGCCCTCACATGCACTTTAAATGTTCCTCTTCCACCATTTAGTAAACCTCTCTATTGATTGTTGAGGCCATCCATCATAATATAGTACTGATAAGAACACTCAAGTGGCAGGAGGGGATTGTGTCAAGCTTAACTTTCTCAGGTTTCTCAAAAGGTACCATCTGCTTTTGCATTTTTTTTCATCATATGCTTAGTTTGTATTGATCACTGTTATGATATGATAGCTTTAGGTTAATAACCTAATGATATACAGCAGACAATACATTGGCACCTGACATATAAAAGGAAGAGCTGTCATGTACTACTATTGGTGCTTATCTTACTTACTATTAATTAATTAATGTGTGCAAAAATAGTTTTAGAAAGATGCATTGCCCCTCTTTTCTAATGAAACCAACAAACATGAGATAATAATCACTAGGGATAAGATTTCAGTTTGCCACTACCGTGGCTGCAAGGTGAATCCTATGGTTTCAAGAATCGCGGTCCAGAGAGAATTTTTGTTCAATTTCACCCAGAAGAATTGTTTTGTTAAACCATAATGCACTGCATGGCCCTTACACTATGGCTAGCAGGATTAGAGGGTCCAAAGCCATCATTGTTTTAGGGGGCTTTAGGTTAAACCCTCACTATAAATGGGGAAGGCACAGAGTAGCCATAGTTCTAGTGAATTAGTAGCTGTTGAAAGGAAAGCATAGGGAAAGCTAAAAAAATTGCATAATAAGTTCCAAAACTATACTTAAATTCTGATTGCTAGCTTTGTGGGCAAAAAAACTCTTGTTCAAGGGGTGGTATTTTCATTTGTTTTGGAATATATTGGATTTTAATGTTTGCTAAGACCCTTATTTAGGTTAAAGTTGGCTCTTATTTTTGGTATTTTTTTCGTTCATTTGTGTGTTTTGTATTTTTATTATAGGTTGATTGGGCATTTCTTTATTCTTAACTCTGGGGTTCTGAGAGTGGAACAATCACTTGCTATTTATAAACTTCTTGGAGCTACCCATTGTTCCCAAGATGTCACTGCATTGTTTGAAAGTAAAAGAAAAAGTACAAGAACAGAGAGTACCTAAAGCACCTCATATTATATCATTTGCTGCATCCTCCTTTCCTCATAGATAAAATAAAAGTTAGGTGTGCACTGGTTGGCCTACTGTCCTGCTTCTGGCCAATTTTAAACAGCTGTGTCTTCTGTGGTAATCTAATTCTTTATGTAAAGCCTCAACTTGTGCACTTTAGCTCTAGTAAATTTGGGCCTAGCCTTGCTATATAAAATTGTTCTGCTGCTGGCAAATTACACTGATTTGTCATCAAATTCCTGTAATAAAATATATGACTGTGCTTATAGATACCAAAATAGAGCACCTAACACTGCTTAGCCACCAGTCTTGGGAAATAATTAATTTATATGTCAATCTGTAAAGGAAAAAAGGCATATATTGTTTGACAGAGGTGGGTTACCCATTCAGGGTTACCAGCTTGTCCCTTTGATTACTAACATTTGTTATTCATAAAGACTCTGTGGCTAAATTGATTCCATTAATCAGTAAGTGATTAGCTGACAACACATGTGGCCTTACAAGGGCATATCTCTCTTTAAGATGATAATGTTGGCATATTTTACCCAAATCCTCTATTATGGGATGTGGTGCACCCCCAGGGAATACGAGGACTTCTTGCTTATCTTAATTGTTCAGTCCTGGTAACCAAATTCTAGGTAAAAACCCAAATCTCCATCCCCACTACAGATAAACAAGCCAGCGTGCAACAGATGTCAATTCAATATACTAAGTTACCACATCTGTCACCGTCCCTCCTCCTTCATATGTCTACTTAGACACTTCTTCATATCCAAGGAGCATAAATGAACTAGAATATGGCCACTACCATCATAAAATAGGTATTTGCTGACTGAAAGGCACTGCACACCAACTGCTAGGGTACAGCTCACATTGAAGCCAGTGTGGAGTAAAGTGGTGTGGACCAGTCTATGATTTTAATTGCTTGACTGTTAATTTAGTACCTGAGGACATGAATGCTGGAGTACTGGAGTTGTGGGTCTAAAGTTTTAGACTCCAGTCCAGGTATGTAAAAGCCCTGCCAAACTATCCAAATCTGGTAGGGTTGCTGTATACCTGAATTATATATTGTAAGCCATCTATTACCTAAAGTTATCTGTTTAAACATTGGACATTACCAGCATAATGAGAAGTCAATGCTATATTGTTTCTTACCATTAGGAGGGTGAACATGGTTTGTCCTACATTGAAGCCATGTCGCCAGTTGTGATAAGTAATTTTTCTGTATCCTTTACTTACTGAGAATAAAAAACGCACTAAAACCTGTAAAGTAACAAATTAGAACAAATATTACAAATGTTCTCTTATGACAGGTTGTAAAAATGCATTTCCCAAATGGTGATGAGCATACATAAAAAAGTAAGTTTAAAATTGAATTCACGGTGCATTCGCACAAATACAGTTTTTAAAAGGAACCCTGAACCCTTAGTAGAGTGCATAAATCGGAAATCTATAGTGTACACTGTGTAAATAGACAATTACCCGTGTTGAGTTTTCTTTCTAAAAGACAACACTTTATACTACCTGCACTGACATTAAAATGCAACAAAAATGTGTAGGAAAGAGTTATAACTTTGCTTACTGCTTATGTAACTGCAATGGAGAGATTTCCTTTCCTATCTGCATTCTGTGATACCAGGGCAAGAAAAGAGGAGAATGGGTATCCGCAAGACAGGAGGACATATAACAAAAGCCACACTGAGGTTCTAACCTCATCTTATCACTTCCTGTCCCTTCAACCAGGTGTAGCACCCTCTAGTGTGCTATTAGAGTAGTGTAGCGTGTTATAGGCAAAATCATAGAGTATGACTCATGGTAGTAGGGTGAGTCAGGTGATTAAGGTCGGGTTATTGCAGGTCAGCTGGATGACTCAACAGGTTGTGGCTCTATCGCCTCCTCCTAACTCTGGAGGACCATTGAACTTTCCAGACGTCGGTAAGAAGGAAGGGTTGGAGGCCTTATCTGCATATTTATGGGGGGTCTGGCCAATCCCAGATTTGGAGGCCCTGGTAGAGTGGTGGACTGGCCTATAAATATGGGAGAGTCGGGCTGACAGAAGAGTCGTGTGGAAGATGTGGAAGAAGTGGTGAGGAGACTGTCGATGTCTAGCAGGGGACCCCTATGTCTGTGGGGAGGGGGGGGGGGTTGGCCTCTAGGCTGGGCTCAGACTTGCTCAGGAGGATACATTCTGTGGAGAGGCACAGAAGGAATCAAGGCCTGGAGCAGCAGGGAGCAAGGAGGACAGTGTGAGTACAGCAGTACACTTTGGGATCTACAAGGGGAGACACTGCCACATGTATCAAGCTTTCTAAGGACAGCACTGGGATCAGTCCTTAATCCTTGTCCTGGGAGATCTTCTGAGAAGCCAGGAGGACTGGTAGTGCTTGCAGGTGGTGGAGCTGGGAGCAGCACTATAGGGGGAGAGAAGACGTCTCTGCATGTAGCTACGAGAAGCAAAGTGATTTTTGAGGGGCTTCTAGTTCCTCACTTGTAAAGGGCAGCTGCTACTGATCCGCAACGACTGATGGCTTTCAGGAAAAGAGCAGTCTAGGATCTGTCTTTGTATATAGGAAGGAAGTGTCCACCTTCCATTGATTCAAGAAAACTGGGCATCCCATAATCCCTATTTCCCTATCCAAGTTAATTTCTTCTAATAAAACAACAAAACCAGACTCATGGACTGGCCGTTGTCTTTGGATGCAAGTCTTTGTGAAAAATACCTTTTGCCTGGCTGTGCAGGGAGAGGCTTAGGGATACCCACTACCCAGTGGCCCTCACGAGGGTATCGCTACACAGGTCACACCCCTCCAGCACTCCTCTGGCACCAGCTATGTTAAGTTATATAAAATTGGTGTTAATGTATAGAAGCAGGCAGTGACTGAGCTGGTCAGATGGTTGCATGGCAGAGGTTTCTCTGTTTACTTAATCCTAGTTGGGAAGTCTTTGTGTTTTGCTGATCATATTGATGCAAGGAAAGAGTTTTTTTGCCTGTTCTGAATAAATAAAAGGAAGGCATGACAGCCTGATACCATGGCGGTAAGTGGATTGACATTCGGTACACTCTAGGTTATATGTTATATAACATTTAATGTAAGTGGAGACTTCCTTATAAGGCTGCTATATCATTGTAATCTATGCACCAAGCAAATACATTACATAAAGATAATGAGTGTAGAGAGCAAGGAGTGCTAATTAGTGTATAAGACCAGTGGAAGGCATTGATGCATGAGCCATATGCAAAGCAGCATGAACTGCCAAAATATATGCCTGTTAAGCAGTCTCATGCTATTCAGTTATTTATCTATACTAACTAATTAGATAACTACATTTGCAGGGTAAGTCACTGGCTTATTTCTGCTAAATCAGCATAGACAAATACGCCATCTAAAATGTTCTAGCTTATGATCGTAGGTTATGACCATTGCCATTGTTTGGCTGTTATAATTCCCAGCCCACATAAGGTCATTTTCTAGCATGCTTGCTTTAAATTGTTCAAATTATGCAAATCCTCTATATTTCTGTGATGGGAACCTTTAGTACTGCAAACTGTACCAAAACGTAGTATTAAAATGTGAGTGTCAGTAGTGTTAATTTTACTGTCTAAATGTAAGGCGTCATGCAAACTTACCTCCTGAGGTATATGAAATTTGTCGACTACTTCTAACTCATAGTACATCTGTATAGCACATTTCACCAAGAAAAACTCAGTCTGTGGCAAGTCACTAAAGTGAAATTCATAAATCTCGGCCTCCTCTGGATCTGGTAGCTCTTCTTGCTGTAAAAGAAGTACTTTATGTTGAAAAAGCAACTTGATGCTTGTTACCAGTGCCTGCAAGTAGCAGATTGTCACCTTGTAGTGATCCTTTACTGATTAAGAGGTCATTTGTGACTTAAATTTGTGCCCCCACCTGCTGCAACCCACATCAAAGTCCTTGTGTAATTTGAAGGTTGCCTTTAAGTCAGAGTATGAGCTAAGAACCATTGCCCCATCTCTGTGTAATAGGGGTTAGCAGTTGTCTACTCAAGCAACCTCTGCTGCATCAATGGGGCAAGGAAAGAGACTCACATGCTCCCCTATACCAAGAAGTAATGGGCATTCACAGGACTCCATGGGATGGCCGATGTGGTGCAGGGATGGCTCACATGAGAAGCAGAGGGGATGGCATATCAGACAAACATGTTATTTTCTCATAATGGTCAAAGTACAGGTTCAATTTAAGCTCCACTCTATCTCAAATGGTCACCTTTGTTATGCAGATTATTTCCCGCTTTGTTGATTCTACTGTTTGGTAAGTAGTCTATTTGAAGAGAAACTGTCTGCCACATTTAATTTTTTATTTAAATCCCTCTTTGCCTGATGCTAGGCTGACCTTAAATCAGATGCCTATCCATCCAGTGGATCCAGCGTTGTCCTGCTGCAGTTTGACACAGCTCAGCTCACGTATCACCATCGTCCACGTGACATAGTTGGAAGGCCGCTGTCGCATCCAGTTATAAGCAGCCATTTATCAATGATGAACCACCAAATACACCTCTCTCCTCCTTTCATGAATGGAAGCAGATGTCTCCTGTTATTTGTGATATGCATATTCCAGAAGGCACAAGGAGCATGGCACGCCATGAAAATGGAGGTTCGGGGGTTGGGAGGAGGGGGCAATGGTGGGCCAGAATTTGCAAAAATAAAAGGTAACCAAAGGGTGTATTTGTATGTAATGTAGAGCAGGAAAGTTTATTTTCAGTTTGAAAGTCTGCTTTAGCAAAGGTGAAGAAAGAAAACAGATTAAAATAATAGCTGGGCAGGACAAAAGTGGTTTCTTAAAGTGCTTTAGGAGCATTGTGGTCATTTCATGTCATTATAGGTGGCAGTGTAATGTTTTTCATTCACACCCTCCCTGCTAGACTCACATGAAGATGAAGGGACCTGCAAGGTATAGTCATTGCCCTATTAGGCTAGGTTCACATCTGTGCGGGTGATTACTGCTGCAGGAACACACCTGTTCCCACATCTGCAACCACCTGCACAGAAAAACGCAGGAGCTGTGTGCTGGTGCCATTATTGCTAATGGCATGCCAAATGAATGGAAATCACTCCTGCATTGGGAAATGCACTGCACTTAGGGTTCCCATGCTGGCTGCGATTTTTTAAATGCTGCAGGGACCTTTTCCCTGCATTTCAGGAGTCACATCGGTCCATTCAAATGCCATACAAACTGCGGCTCCCAGAGCAGCGCAGATGTGAGCTTAGTCTCAAGCAGAAAGCAGAGCCTGCATATGCTATGAGCAAGTATGACAATCTTCTATAGGTAGAACAAGGTTATCAACAGACACTGACTGTGTATCTAATAACTATTAAAAGGATTATGCTTCTCAATTAAAAAGTTTATTCCAAAAATAAAGTTTTACAACTGGTAAATCAAAATAGACATCACAATATGCTGCATAATGCTAATACAAAATGCTCACTTTTCAAGAAAGAGATTTATTTTGCATGGCTTACTTCTTACAGTACCCCTGACATTTCCTAATAGCTAATCTGTTCCCAGACTCAGCTTATCTAAGTGATGTATGTTCCCCTGCCTGCTTATGTATTTGAACTTGGACTAATTTGGACTTGCTTAGATTTCCACATCAAACATATTCATTTTGTAAAAATGTAATACAATATTTTATTGTTTTCACATTGTATTGAGATATAAATAAAGAAGTCATGATCTGGCATGAGACACGGTTACAATGTATTTCTACTTACCAGTATTTCATACATTTCTTCCTCCTCACACTCCTCTGGTAATCGGTTATATACTTCCTTCGTTTTCTGTAAACAAAATTGGGATTCTTAAAGAAGGGCATAATGCATTCAGTAATATTAAGGTCTACTCACAGTACAAACAAACTTTTTACTGGGTTATTTAATTTGATCTTCGAGTGAGCTTGGCATAAAGTCGAGAACACATGGACAGAAATGCTGCTGGTTCAGCAGAAAACAGCCAACTTTCAGTTTGTGTGTACCTCTCTCTGTTTAATAGAGGCCAGTCAATAGACTGGCTTCTATAGAGCAGTTCTACTGGAAAAGTAGCATTTGATCACCATGTGCAGCCAGTAGCTGCAGAGCTGATCAGTGCCCCTTCCCGTCAGAATACAAAAGCACAACGCGGAAGATCCCTGCATCCACATCACTTGTGTGGATGCGGGGATTTGTTAGTTTCTTTTTTTTCAACCCACTGGAATGAAATCTGCAGGCAACTTTTTTTTCTTGCATTGCCCAGTTGGGGAGATTCCTTTTATTTTTCTATCCTGGTAATATAAACATAGAAAAATGATGGCAGAAAAAAAACCAAGTGGTCCATCGGGTCTGCCTTTATATATATATATATATATATATATAGATATATATATATACAGTTGTGTTCAAAATAATAGCAGTGTGTTGAAAAAAGTGAATAAAGCTCAAAATCCTTCTAATAGCTTTTATTTCCATACACACAAATGCATTGGGAACACAACATGTTCTATTCCAAATCAAAACATGAAGAAAAATATCTAAAATTTGTGTTGTTCCTCTAAAAAAATTAAAGAAAAGTGAATATTAGACTGTTCAAAAAAATAGCAGTGTTTGTATTCTTCTTTACAAACTCAAACATTCACTATATAAACTGAAAAATGTTTGAAGATTTTGTTTTCCTTTGAATCACTTGAATCACTAGTTGTATAAGCACTGTTTCTGAGAACTGCTGTACATCTGTGTTGCATGGAGTCAACCAACTTCTGGCACCTGTGAACAGGTATTCCAGCCCAGGATGATTGGACTACATTCCACAGTTCTTCTCTATATCTTGGTTTTGCCTCAGAAACTGCATTTTTTATGTCACCCCACAAGTTTTCTATTGGATTAAGATCCGGGAATTGGGCTAGCCACTCCATAATGTCAATCTTGTTGGTCTGGAACCAAGATGTTGCACGTTTACTGGTGTGTTTGGGGTCGTTGTCTTGTTGGAACACCCATTTCAAGGGCACTTCCTCTTCAGCATAAGGCAGCATGACCTCTTCAAGTATTTTGATGTATTCAAAATGATCCATGATCCCTGGTATGCGATAAATAGGCCCAACACCGTAGTATGAGAAACATCCCCATATCATGATGCTTGCGCAACCATGCTTCACTGTCTTCACAGTGAATTCAGTGTTTGGGGGTCATCTGACAAACTGTCTCTGGCCACTAGACCCAAAAAGAACAATCTTACTTTCATCAGTCCACAAAATGTTGCGCCATTTCTCTTTAGGCCAGTCAGTGTGCTCTTTGGCAAATTGTAACCTCTTCAGCACATGTCTTTTTTTCAACAGTGGGACTTTGCGGGGGCTTCTTGCAGATAGCTTGGCTTCACATAGGCGTCTTCTAATTGTAAAAGTACTCACAGGTAACTTTAGACCTTCTTTGATCTTCCTGGAGCTGATTGTTGGCTGAGTCCTTGCCATTTTGGCTATTCTTCTATCCATTCGAATGGTAGTGTTCGCTTTCTTCCACGTCTTTCAGGTTTTGGTTGCCATTTTAAAGCATTTGTGATCATTTTAGCTGAGCAGCCTATCATTTTCTGCACTTCTTTATGTTTTCCCCTCTCCAATCAACTTTTTAATCAAGGTACGCTGTTCTTCTGAACAATGTCTGGAACGACCCATTTTCTTCAGAATTTCAGAGAGAAATGCACTGTAACCAGCATGTACAACATTTGCTGCCTTCCTTCCTTAAATAAGGGCAATAATTGCCACCTGTTTTTCAAAGAATGAATGACCTCACTAATAGAACTCCACACTGCTATTATTTTGAACATGCCCCTTTCAATTAGTAATTCAATTACACAGAATCAGCAGCATGCATGTCATGACTGTTGGGTCTGTTGGATTTCTATTACTCTACTACACCTAGTGCTAGTAAATTATTTGCCATGTAGAAATATCATTTCTACCAAAAACAGTGATTGATCAGGTTAGTGATGTCTGACTGCTATTATTTTGAACACAACTGTGTGTGTATATATATATATATATATATATATATATATATACATACATGTTTTGTATTTTTGAGGGTTTTTTGCTTTGTTTTTTTTTTTTTTTCCATTTACTTTCTTGTCAGAGTATAGATTTATACTTGTCCCAAGCATGTTTGAAAACACTTACTGTTGACTGGCTCACTACCTCTACTGGAAATCTTTTCCAAGCACCAACTACCTTTTCAGTAAAACAATGCTTTCTAAGATTAGTTTTGAACTTTCCTCCAGTTAGTTTGAGGTCATGTCCCTGTGTTCTTGATTTTGGTTTCATATTGAAAATACTACCCTCTTGAACCTTATTCACCCCCTTGATGTATTGAAAGGTTTCAATCATGTCTCCCCTCTTCTTTCCTCCAGACTGTACATATTAGTCTGGAGGAAAGAAGGGGAAGGAGAGACATGATTGAAACCTTTAAATATATTAAGGGGATGAATACGGTTCAAGAGGGAAGTATTTTCAATATGAAACCAAAATCAAGAATACGGGGACATGACCTCAAACTAACTGGAGGAAAGTAATGTTGTCACTGTGGCAGAAAATCTCCAATGGGGCACAGACAACAGTAGGAAGCTAATGGATGATTTAGTTTTCTACATTAGCTATTACCTATTGTTAGAAATGTTTCCCCCTCACTTCCCATATGGTGACATTGTTGTCATTGGGACTGGAAGTGAGGCAAAAGTAGATAGCATAGGAGTGTTTCTTATTCCTTCCAAAACGTAAAAAAAATGCATGCCTCTGTCAAGGTTTAATTAATGTTAGTTCAAAAATAAAATGAACAGCTTGGTGGAAAATTCTGTTATTAAATTGATATGTAAATGTTGGTTCTGTGACTTGAACTAATCTTAGTTCTGTTGAATTATTCAGAATTAAAAGAACTGCTCTGTAAACATGTTACTCTTTATAAATTCCATAGTGTCTTTAAAGTAAAACAGCCTGTGAGATATAGCATTCCCTGTAGCATCAGCAAAACATTGGGCAATCTCTTACATTATGCGAAGGCCAATGAAACCTAAGCAAAAGCAAGAATCACAGCTCAGAGACCTGATACAGCAGAAAAGCACAGTTCAGGGATCAAGAGTGATTGCGATATATAACCACATATAAATATCTGATAACTAACAGAAAGTTTAGAAATAAAATAGTTGTGTTACTCTACCAGGATTATTTGTAGCTCATCATTGTTACACTTTATATGATAGTTGACCATATCTTGATAAATATCTTTCCTGTTCTCCAGTTTGTTCATCTTATCATATGTGTCTGTATTTAGGACAGACCAGCCAAGGAACTGAGTCAAAGACTGCAGGAAGAAAATAGCAAATAAGTATCTTGTAAATGTTATAAGGCATCTTTATTCAATTAGCAAATATAATACTCTATAAAACACAAAAAGAGGCTGCTTTAAAACATTTCAGCTAAAAACAAAAAAAGTATTAATAGTACAGCCAGTTCAGCAAGATTCATAAATTTCATGTTGTACAGAATAACAGTGAATTAAATTAGAAAATAAATTAATAGAAGAAAATAAATTAGTAAATAAATTGTATTACATTACTCTTTTACTTTTAATTCAGTGGGTTTTTCTAATTACTACTGAACATATTTTAATAGTAAATACGAGAACTTATCCCCACTGGCCAGCAGTGAGCGCCACCAGTCCTTGGCCTGTCAGCTGCTCCACACATAGAACCCAGTCCAGTGTGTCATTAATTTGTCCCTATCTCCCCTAGCCCTGGTCCGCTTGTCAATGGCCAGGTCAACAGAGAATTTTTGTCATCACCATGATGACCTGTTGACTGGGAATTGTCCAGCCCTTTATTTATTTATGCTGCAAAAGTTTTTTGGAACCTGGAGTGCATTCATCTAATTAGCACAGATTTCTCAAAAAGAAAGAAGACTCTTATGTATCAGTCTCTGCATATGCAATGATACATTTATTTCCATAGTATAAAGGGATTATATAAGCACAGTGGACATTTGTTTTTTTCACATTTTATTTACATTAGATTTTAATTTATTTTTTACACATAATAAATGTGTTTTTGATGATATTAATAGAGGAGCGCAGCACGATATTTATCTATATATTGGTTGACACTATGAGTTGGTGTGTTGTGTTTGCGAACCTAAAAAATGTTTTTGTTTTTGATCTAATATATATTTATTAAATATTTTTAGGTTGTATTTACAGAAAATTCACCGTATTAGCTCACAAGTAAACAATTGGTTTTTAAATAAGATTCTCTGCATACTGAACCTGACCTAAAAGTGGTAAAAATGACTTGGCATTTCAGATGGCATGGTGATCGGATAACTGGGAATTTTACAGCCCTGATATGATTGTGAAGTAAAATAAGATTCTCAGCATACTGAGCCTGACACGAAAGTGCTGAAAATTACTTGGCATTTCAGATGACATGGGAGTGACATTATCAATGTTTGTGGAACATGAGAACATCTAGAACATGAGACATGGTCTCCATGATTCAGCTCTTAATGGGGTGGAATTTGGTGGAGTGGAATGTGCTCTTAATTGGGCAAAACATGTTGGAGTGAAAGGTGGAAAGGCAAGACTATGTGTTGTGAATCTTCTACTTATTATAGTAAAGCTGGTTTTACATTGGTGATGGCATAAGTGTCCGGGCCATTAATTTCTACCTGACAAACATAACATTAGCTGTAGCTTGATTACATGTAATGATTGCAAAAAATCAACAGCAAAACTCTCACTAGTTGTAAAAAGACTATATATTTGTGATTTGCCCTTTTTATATCAATAAAGATATTAAATCTTTATGATTTTTGTTCAGTTGTTCTGTTCCTAGCCATCCATAGGTAAAGCGACCCCAAGCTATTTACATCTTTTGAAGTCAGAACATAACTGGGCCACTAGAACATAAGAGACCTGGTTATAATGATTGTAACAGTCTGGCGAAAGAAGTTATGGGGACATAGGAAATCAATTTGGGGCCTGTACATGTAAAAAGGTTAAGAACGTTACGGTCTATAGAATGCTCTTCAACAGTTCTGTAACCTATTATATTACAATATATGGACAAGGAAACAGAAAGTAAATATTTAGGTGCTTCTAAAGCCAAAGTAATTCTTCTGATTTGTATTTTTGAAAGGGTCATATATTCTGACAGATTTGTATTACTGTCTTTGTCCCTACATCGGAGCGTTCCTCTCTATATTGACCATTGGGCACATCCCTCTCTGATGACCATTGTAAGCAAGACAGAGAGAAAATCCAAAATTTTGAGGGGATATCTAAGAAAGGATGCAAAGTGATGCAACCCCCCCCCCAAAAAAAAAAAACTAACCCAAATCTATTGTATGTGTTGAAACTGTTCCCAAAACTGTTGTAAGCCTTAAATTAGATGCAGACTTTTTCATCAAAAAAGTGTTGTGAATGCTTTACTGAATTCCCCCAATGGGTACAAAGTATTCAGTTAGTTTTCTTTAGAAATCAGTCACAACCTGAAGAGAAAGGGCTGCCCCCTGCCATCATGCTGCAGAGAAGGACCTTTGCTCTTTGTGTGGAAGCAGTGATCTCTCTGCACAGGTCAAACATGCCCCATGCTGTTTAAGAGCTGTAGCTCTTCAACTGGCAAAACGGAAGCTCCCTGCTTTCTGGGAGCTATAGCAGTGGACATGTTGGACCTTTTCAAAGATACCACTGCCTTCAGCTATACAGTATATTAAATATGTACTACTTTTAGTGTGGATTCACACATGTGCAGTGCCGTTCCATTTTTACAGCTAATTGACAAAGTAGTTGTTCAGAGGTTCAGGTCAGGTTTAGATCAGGCTCAGGACAGATTTAGATCAGGATCAGGTCAGGTTTTTATCCTTTTCACAACTGATGACTTGTGCAATTTAGAACCATTCCCATAAAAGCCAATGAGCCTGAATGCGCACCTGAGCCGGACCGAACTGCTCAGAAAACTGACAGGACTCTTTTTCAATTTGCACTGAATCCCCAATCCGCTACACCGCATATATGTGAACAGGCACAAAAGAAACCAATGTTATTTCACATGTCATGCAAATAGGATGTGGTTCAAAATGCATTCAATTAGCATATACACTATATTGCCAAAAGTATTGGGACGCCTGCCTTTACATGCACATGAACTTTAATGGTATCCCAGTCTTAGTACGTAGGGTCCAATATTGAGTTGGCCCACCTTTTGCAGCTATAACAGCTTCAAATCTTCTGGGTAGGTGGTCCACAAGGTTTAGGAGTGTGTTTATGGGAATGTTTAACCATTCTTCCAGAAGAGCGTTCGTGAGGTCAGGCACTGATGTGAGACGAGAAGGCCTGGCTCCCAGTCTCCACTTTAATGCATCCTAAAGGTGTTCTATCGGGTTAAGGTCAGGACTTTGTGCAGGCCAGTCAAGTTCCTCCAAAAAAACTTGCTCATCCATGTTTTTATGAACCTGTGCACTGATACGTAGTCATGTTGGAATAGGAAGGGGCCAACCCAAAACTGTTCCCACAAAGTTGGGAGCATGAAATTATCTGAAATATCTTGGTATGCTGACGCCTTAAGAGTTCTTTTCACTGGAACTAAGGGGCCAAGCCGAACCCATGAAAAACAACCCACACCATAATACCTCCTCCACCAAACTTTACAGTTGGCACAATGCAGTCAGGAAAGTACCATTCTCCTGGCCACTGCCAAACCCAGAACATCTGCCAGACAGAGACACATTAATATTCACGCCAGAGAACACGTCTCCGCTGCTCTAGAATCCAGTGGCGGCGTGCTGTACACCACTGCATCCGATGTTTTTCACTTGGTGATGTAAGGCTTGGATGCAGCTGCTCGGACATGGAAACCTATTCCATGAAGCTCTCTAAGCACTTTTGTTGTGTTAATCTGAAAGTTACATGAAGTTTGAAGGTCTTTAGCTACTGACTCTGCAGACAGTTGGTGACTTCTATGCACTGTGCTCTTCAGCATGTGCTGACCCTGCTCTGTCATCTTACATGGCCTACCACTTTGTGGTTTAGTTGCTGTTGTTCCCAATTGCTTCCACTTTGTTATAATACCACTAACAGTTGACTGTTGAATATTTAGCAGCAAGGAAATTTCACAGATGGACTTATTGCACAGGTGGCAACATATCATGGTACCACGCTTGAATTCACTGACTTCCTGAAAGCGACCTATTCTTTTACAAATGTTTGTACAAGCAGTCTGCATGCCTATGTGGTTGTTTTTTTACACCTGTGGCCATGGAGGTGATTGGAACACCTGAATCCAGTGATTTGGAGGGGTGTCCTAATACTTTTGCCAGTATAGTGTATGTGAACCACCTCTCAGTCATGCATTTAATTATCTAGTTTTGCATTGGCAGCATAGCGGCTTAATTAACCAGTTCCAACAGCAACAGAAAAAACAAATATGCTATGACAGTTACTATTAGGTCAGTTTACATTGTTTTTATTATGTATTATTTATAAATTAAATATGTTTTATTATGTATTAGTGGGTTATAAAGCATACTTACTTCAGTTAACACTTCGTCCATTTCATCAAATGGCTTACCATCTTTTCTGTTGTAAAAAGTCGCAACCCCCACTATTTCTTCCTTTTTGTTGACAATAGGCATTGAAAGGACATTTTTAATCATCCACCCAGATTCATCAACTGGGCCTTTCTATGAAGATAAAAGAACATATGCTGAGTACGTGTTCTAGAAATGTGTGGAATGTCATTTACCTAAACTAGAGATGTTTTGATAAAAGTACAGAAAAGGCATATGCTCTGAGCCAATTTGAGTAAAATGTCCAAAAACAAATTAAGACCATAAATAAAACAATATCTTGACTCCGTGATGCCGTAGGAAGCTTTCTGCAATAGACTCTGATTTATAGTTTATCTATTACTAGGGGGCAATTAAAGAAATAAACATGTGCAATCATTGGAAGGGGAACTACAGGAAAAAATCTAAATATACATTTAAAATACACACGTGAACTGTTTTGACAAATACTTTGTTCAGTCAGTCTTGAGACGTGAAAACTACAAGACTGACCAAACCGAATTAAAATGGCTTTGCTATGTTACATGGCTGTGCCCTACTACACACCTAGGTAGGTGAGATCACTGTTTACTGGTTTGGCTTTGCAGCTCCAGTTTGTTCATTGGGCAATGAATCAGCATCATCACTTTCAGGCTGTAAAGTTGAACCAGGAAACAGAAGAGTCATCTTCCTGGCCATTGAGTGTAGCAGAGATGTATGAATTGTAAACCTATCTGAACAGAATTACAATAATATATTGTGAATGTGTAGCCTTCTCAACTGAATATATGGCACTGTCCCCTATAATGTCAAATGAAAAAATAAAGAGTTCTGTCCTGTAAGGGGCCATGGAAACATGGGGATTTTAATGTGCCAAAATATCACTTACACTGAAAAAGACATCAATAAATGCACATTTTTTATTTCCATATTAAAATAGACATATTATGAAAGTTTATATCATTAGCTTCAATTCCAGCATGAAAAAGGTACAAAGAGACAAATGTGAAGGCGGATCAATGCGTTTTGCCCAAGATGAGCTTCTTCGGGATCCACTTGGTTATTCATGCTCTATACCATAGAGTGCAGCTAACAAATAACACAATACATACATGATTACATATCTGCATATACAGTCCCTTGAAAAAGTATTCATACCCCTTGAAATTTTCAGATTTTGTCATGTTGCAACCAAAAACATAAATGTATTTCATTGGGATTTTATGTGATAGACCAATACAAAATGGCACATAATTGTGAAGTGTAAGGAAAATGATCAATGGCTTTCAAAATTTTTTACAAATAAATATCTGAAAAGTACGGCGTGCCTTTGTATTCAGCCCCCTTAACTCTGGAGGAGCTGCAAAGGTCACAGCTCAAGTGGGAAGACAGCTATTAGTTGTGCACTCCACAAATCTGGTCTTTATGGAAGAGTGGCAAGAAGAAAGCCATTGTTGAAAGAAATCCATAAGAAGTCCCTTTTGCAGTTTATGAGAAGCCATGTGGGGGGTACAGCACACATGGAAGAAGATGCTCTGGTCAGATGAGACCAAAATTGAACTTTGTGGATTTAAAACAAAATACTAGGTGTGGCGGAAAACGAACACTGCACATCATCCTGAACACACCATGAAACATCCACCCACTGTGAAACATGGTGGTGGCATGTTGTGGGAATGCTTTTCTTCAGCAGAGACAGGGAATCTGGTCAGAGTTGATGGGAAGATAGATGGAGCCAAATACAGGGCAATCTTAGATGAAAACCTGTTAGAGTCTGCAAAAGATTGGGGCGAAGGTTTACCTTCCAGCAGAACAATGACCCTAAACATACAGCCAGAGCTACAATGGAATGGTTTAGATCAAAGCATATTTATCTGTTAGAATGGTCCAGTCAATGTCCAGACCTAAATCCAATTGAGAATCTGTGGCAAGACTTGAAAATTGCTGTTTACAGACACTCTATCCAATCTGACAGATCTGGAGCTATTTTGCAAAGAAGAATGGGCAAAAATTTTACTCTTTAGATGTGCAAAGCTGGCAGAGACATCCCCAAAAAAGACTTGCAGCTGTAATTGCAGTAAAAGGTGGTTCTACAAAGTATTGACTCAGGGCGCCTGAATACAAATGCACACCATACTTTTCAGATATTTATTTGTAAAAAATTTTGAAACCCATTTATCATTTTCCTTCCACTTCACAATTATGTGCCACTTTGTGTTGGTCTATCGCATAAAATCCCAATAAAATACATTTCCGTTTTTGGTTGTAACATTATTATTCCCACTATGGCTCTTCTCCAAGAAAAGTTGTAGTGTCAATCTCTCAAATGAGACAAAGGAATCCTCCCATAGTGTAGTATATTTAATTATACCATAGGAACATATAGCATATTTACATTACAACTTATGTAGCAGCCAGTCCAAGAAAAAAACCTCATGCTTTCAGATGAGGATATATCTGTTGGGTGTACAGCTGAATGCACAGGTGTACCAAGATGGCCGCCACGCCGGAAATACGTCACCGCGTTAAGCTGACGCGTTGCGTCACAGTGTCATGTGACTTCATCAGGGCTGAAGAAGTCACATGACACTGTGACGCAACGCGTCGGCTTAACGCGGTGACGTATTTCCGGCGTGGCGGCCATCTTGGTACACCTGTGCATTCAGCTGTACACCCAACAGATATATCCTCATCTGAAAGCATGAGGTTTTTTTCTTGGACTGGCTGCTACGTAAGTTGTAATGTAAATATGCTATATGTTCCTATGGTATAATTAAATATACTACACTATGGGAGGATTCCTTTGTCTCATTTGAGAGATTGACACTACAACTTTTCCTGGAGAAGAGCCATAGTGGGAATATTATACTCTGAGAAACCTGTCTTTGGAGTGTTTTGGTGCTTGGAGGATCTGTGAGAGGGATCCACTACTGCTCTTTGATCCGCAAGGGTCGAAGGGATGAGGTGAGAGGCTAATCCAGATGGTGGTTGGATTCTCAGATTTGTACACACCCAGAAATCTGCACGAGTTTTTTTCACCGGTGGTCACTAACAGTATTATTTGGAAGCACCGTTTACTGTTTTTGTCACCAACAATATATTTTTTGGGCTTTGAGATATATGTTTGTTTGTACCATTATTATGGTTGTTTCACCTCACATTAGGCACGTGTGATTACATCATATATATGTGTAATTTTGGTTTATGCACATATATATGGATATGGTTTTTGTGTTTCCACATGTTTTGAGCTATTTATTTGATTCATGATATTATCAGTGAGCACGTATTGATCTGTATTATTAACATTGTCACATTTTATTTATTGATATTTTGGGATCCCACATTCACATACCTTTATGATTTGAATGTAGCGCTGCATTCCTTACTTTTCTTATTTTATTTAATCACTGGTATATGATTTAATGCTAGCAGCTCCCATTGGGATTTATACACATATTTATTTGATTTATTATTTTTTAGTTTTTTAAATAAACACTTGGGAGCGCAGGAGGTTCACACCATCACTGTTATAAACATTATTATTATACAATATTTATATAGCGCTAAAAGGTTTGCTCAGCGCTGTACATTATAGTGGGGGACAGAACATGAGACAATACAGTAACAAAACAAAACACGAGGGATTCAAGGGCCCTGCTCTTTCGATCTTACAATCTAGGAGGGAGGGGATAGTGGTACAGGAGGAAGTGGCTGTGGGGGATGGAGTGGTAGGAGGAGTGGAGGAGATTAGCTGTTAGGTGAGGGTGGGGTAGGCTTCCCTGAAGAGATGGGTTTTCAGGGTGCGCCTAAAGGTGAGGAGGGTAGGTGACAGTCTGATGGATTGGGGTAGTGAGTTCCAGAGGATGGGGGAATTCCTGGAGAAGTCCTGCAGTCGGGCGTGGGAGGTGGAGAGGAGAGGGGTGAGGCGAAGGGTGGAGAGGTAAATTTGCGTGTCATCGGCGTAGAGGTGATAGTTGAAGCCGTGGGAGTGTATCAGTTTGCGGGGGAGGAGGTGTAGATGGAGAAGAGAAGGGGCCCGAGGACCGAGCCTTGGGGGACCCCAACAGAGAGGGGGAGAGAGGGGGAAGTGGTAGCGTTATAGGTAACGCTGAAGGAGCATTGGGATAGATAGGAGGAGAGCCAGGAGAGAGCGGAGACTCTGATGCCGAGAGAGTGTAGTTTGTTAAGGAGGAGGCGGTGGTCGACTGTGTCGAAGGCCGCGGAAAGGTCGAGTAAGAGGACTGAGTAGTGGCCATTAGCTTTGGCGGTTAGCAGGTCATTAGTGATTTTGAGTAGGGCGGTTTCGGTGGAGTGTAGGGGATGGAAGCCAGACTGTGATGGATCGAGGAGGTTGTTGTCAGTGAGGTGGGTGCTTAGGTGATTGTAAACGAAGTGCTCAAGGAGCTTGGAAGTAAATGGCAGCAGGGAGATGGGTCTAAGGTTGTTCAGGTCGGTGGGGTCCAGAGAGGGTTTTTGAGTATGGCGGTGATGTGCGCGTGCTTTAGGGGGAGGGGAATGCGCCAGCAGAGAGGGAGAGATTGTAGATGTGGGTGAGGGAGCGTAGGATGGAGGAGGAGGGTGACCAGAGGAGTTGTGTGGGGACAGGGTCAAGGGGGCAAGTGGTGAGAGGGGCTTCTGAGAAGACCTTAGTGACCTCCTCAGCGGTAGCAAGGCTGAAGGAGCGGAGTGTTGGGGAGGTTATAGTGTGCGGGATGTTAGGTGTGGTGGGGGGTAGGGTGGTTGCGAGGTCAGAGGAGGGAAGAGTTGGTGGGGTTATGGTGGGAGGGAGGCTAGGTGGGGAGGTAGGCTGAGCATTGGCGATGTCCTTACGGATTGCGTTGATCTTTTTTTTGGAAGTGATTGGCAATCTCGTGGGTGGTGAGTGAGGTACTGGGTGGGGGGGGGAGAGAGTAGGGAGTTGAAAGTGGAGAAGAGCCGGCGAGGACAGGTGGAGAGGGTGTTGATGAGGGTTACGAAGTAGGCTTGTTTGGCGGCGTGGAGGGAGGAGGAGTAGGTGAGGAAGGAGGATTTGTAGAGGGAGAACGCTCGAGGGGATCTGGTTTTGCGCCATAATCACAATAATCGCATATATAGAATATTTTTTTTCTTGTTTTTTCTCTAGGTGCGTCTTATGGTCAGGTGCGTCTTATGGAGCGAAAAATACGGTACATCAAGTGGTCGAATAATAAAAACAGACTAGGCAGGATGGGGGTGAAGGAGAAGTGGGGTGTATAAACCCCCCCTCCTCCTTCTCATCAGCTGCACTGCTATATGAAACACATCAATTCACCTGTTCTTCATGTTCTTTATGTTTGTCTCATTGTACTTTTTTCATGTTGGTATTGCAGCTGGTGATAAAAGGTTTTATAATGTGTCTATTTTATTATGGAAATAAAAATGTGCTCTTATTGATATCTTTTTCAGTTATTATTATTATTATACAGTGTGTATATAGCGCCAAAGGGTTTGCTCAGCGCTGTACATTAGCGAGGGGGTGAGTTTGAGTGATATTTTGGCACATTAAAATCCTCACTTTCCTATGGCCCCTATACAGGATATGGTGGGAAATCTTTATTTTTACATTCAGAATTACAATAATATTGGCAGTTACAGTGGTTCACATCTGTGTATTTGATCTGGACACCTAGCTGTTTGCTGTTTTGCCTTAGCTCTTTGACTGCCCACATTGCACATAATACCCCTAGGACACAACATAATAGGTAACCCTGCACACAGGTAACTTAGAACTGTTTTATGTTTTGGCACTTCTGGGTATGTGGAGCATGTAACCCACTTCCATGTGGATAAAAGGCCAAGCGGCTAGTTGCTAGGCCCAAGCACTGTCTCATGATCAAGTTAGTGCCATCCATAGGTGTGTGCAGCCGACAGCATTAGGGTGTGAACCCCAAAACTCAAACATATACACGTGTGTGAATGATTATATAAGGAGTTAAGGAGTGCGCTATGTACAGGGTGCAGAGGTAAGGAGTGTGCTATGTACAGGGAGAAAGGTTAAGAATTGCGCTTTGTATAGGGTGCAGGGCTCAGGAGTGTCCTATGTAAAGGACACAGGGCTCAGGTATACACTATATACAGGTTGCAAAATATTACTAAATCCCCCATGGGACCTTATAGGCACTCATATCACAACTTATGATAAAATGTCCAATACTCGTTTAATTCATACAAATGTTAAAAAGTACAAACCACACATATTTATGGCTTACATTACATAAGGTCATACACAGAGTGTATAAAGTCACTTATTCATGAATAGATTGGTAGATTTGATGTGTTTCCATTCACTCAACGTGTTTCAGAGATACATTCACTCAACGTGTTTCAGAGATACATAACTCCTTCAGAAGAAGAACTGCTTGGGCTTTGGGTGAATGGAAATACATCAAATCTAGCAATCTATTCATGAATAAGTGACTTTATACACTCTATGTATGGTCTTATGTAATGTAAGCTGTATATACAGGGCCATGGATAAGGGGGTACCACCAATCCTCCTAGAGGGGGCCCAAGCCAGCAGGGTGAACTGGATGTGGGCAGGGAGGGTGATCAAAACAGCAGAGGGGTGATTACTGGAACTGATCCTTTGTATGGATCTTTCTGCAGCAGCTGAAAGATGACTTCTCTCCCTCCTTTCGGCTTTCAGCTGCTGCAGAGTGAGCCATAAAAGGGATCAGTTCCAGTAATTGCCCTTCATCACCCTGCTTGTGCAATCAATGTTCCCCTCTGCTGCCCAGGCCCCCCCACTCCCACAGTGCTGCCGGCTACCATCCTTTCCTTCCCACCAGCAGCTGCAGGCACTAGGACAATAGGATCCTTCTGGATGGAGAGTGGGGGAAGGTTCCAGTAAATATGTCACATTTACCAGCCCCTTCCTTTCCTGAATGAACAAAATAAGCAATCAGTACTAATCACTTGCTGTGTTCATTCATAACTGAAGTTATAGTAAACTGTGTTTTTTTGGGGGAGGACCCTGTCAGGTTGGCTCTATGGGGCCCCGTGGTTTTTAACAGCAGCCCTGTGTATATATGTATGGTTTTGTGCTTTTTAACATTTGTATGAATAAAAATAGCAATGGACAGTTTATCATAAGTTGTGATATGAGTGCCTATAAAGTCCCATGGGGGGGTGTTTAGTAATGTTTTTTTGTCTATGAGTTAGGGACACGGCACTTTTTGGAGTACATCCACACTTCTGTTCATGTACAGGTTGTAGAGTTAGGGAGTGCACTATGTACAGGGTACAAGGGCAAGGGGCTAACGCCAGAGGTGATGGAACTTCGTAGTGAAAAAAACCCTGTACACATAAGGTGATTAGGGTGTGCCCAAGCACACCTGGCACACCCTGTGTGTACGCCTATAGTGCCATCACTGCTCCCTGACTGTGGTGAAGATAGCAGAAGCAATGTAGCTCAGGCAATGTGAGTTGAAGGGAGCCTTTGCTATACCGCTGTCACTTTGCCCTGCATGGGCAATTTGATATGTAAGGCGTTCTGTATACATAATAAATCAAAGAGCCTATGATGGGTGGAATTGAGAATGCCTCTCCTGCAATTCAAACTGGTAAGCAAATTGGGTTCCCAGATCACCAGATTACTGACAAAAAGGAGTTGGGTACTATCATACCTTAGAGCTATGCCTGGGTGTAAGCTGAATTGATCCCAGCATGCATTTCAAGACTTATATTTAAATTTACTTAGGTAAACCTTTATTTTTTTACTGTGGTGGAACATTACCTGAAACTCAAAGTATTCATCAGCAGCTGTGTTCATAAGGTTGCAAATCTGAAAGAAACACTTTTATTTAGTAAGAGGGAATTCCATCTTGCAACAAATAGTTCTTAAACATTTAATATTGCTACTTTTACTGCTCCCAATTAAAAAAAAAAACCTAAATGCATTTCGTTAGTACTTTTCCAGTTTCATCCTGATTGTATTTCTCCTTGAAATACTGAGGCTCATTCACTAAAGGAGTGATGAGAGTTAATACATTTAAATAAATCGACTGAAGATCCATCTTAATTATCAAATCATGTAAAAAGAAAATGTCTTTATTTATGTCATCTGCACATATGATTGGGTATTCAAAGAGTGAAGTTTCTCAACTTCTTTAGTAAATCGGTTTCAAAGTATGTGGAATTAGGACTACAATGTATTATATATCATACAGCACTCATACTTACAAGACCATTTTCTGCAACATATGTGGGCAGTTTACTAGCCAAGGCCCAGTGATCTGCTGGTGGATTTCTAAAATGTAAAAGAAAACATTCATGATCTCTATTGCATTCTAAAGGGAATACTGGAGATATTTTTGTCTGTTTGAGGTCATGTGTCTAGTAACAAATTGGACCTGTAGGTCCCTACATTTTTCATATAAATTCTTACAGATGTACCCTGAAGCAACACTAGGTCCACCAAACAATACAATTATTCGCTAAGGGAACAATAGTATGTTTTGCTTTTTTATTATCCCATTGTTTAAGAATATTTGTAGCCAAATCTTTTTCTTATTAGTTTTGGATTAAGTATGGAGAGCTTAAAAACCCTTTGAGTTTATTTTTGTCCTCAGAGTGCTGCAGATGCAACAGGAAGGTAGAAGAAGAGTTTGATTTTCTAAAGGCAAATAGGCTGATCACTTCACAAGGGAATTTTCCACATTCACTTAGTTGCAGACATCATGTTTCTTCCCTGAGTGTTTCATTAATGAGTGTTGTCGCAGTTTCAAAGCTACTTCTATCACCTTCAGTCATATCTTCTCTGCTCTTTCACAAGTAAATGTCTGCGTGCAAAATTCACATATACTATCTCCATGCCATGTAAAACTGCTAATTGACACTGCTATGCTATAAGGTAAATGTCTGCGTGCAATATCCTTTACACTTGTCTATATACTTGGTGATTTTGTTCTTACCTCCTTTTTGCCTAATGCAGGCCATAGATGGGTCGAAAATCGCCTGATTTTTCGGCCGAAAAAAAAATCGGCTGATTTTCGCACCATTAATGGGTTAATTGGCTGTACGTTTTTCTGGATTTTGGCACTTTTTTTAAGTTGGAAAAAAATTGCGGCAATGATGGGCAAATCAGCCGATCTTTTTACCGATAAAAAATCTGCGCATGAGCTGTGACCTGGAAGAAGAAGAAGAAGGATTCCAGTCCGCTATTATATTTGACATGAAAAAGTATTGCGGTTGCCACAATGTATCTATTTGTATCCGAATAAAAACATCTGTATCCGAAATGGATACAAATAGATACAATGTTGCAACCGCTATACTTTTTAATGTCAAATATAATAGCGGAGCTCTCTGCAGGGCCAGAAGTAATTAAATGCCGGCCGTAGACGGGACAAAAATCGGTCGCTTTTTTTTACCGTTGGTGGTAATATCGGCCTATTGAACAACCTATTTTTAATTTTTTGTTAAAAAAACAGCCAGTTTTCGACCCATCTATGGACTGCATTAGTAGTCAAATAATCAATTACCGTTTATGGCTTTGGCTGTGTTTGTGGCT
Organism: Staurois parvus; assembly: GCF_062004578.1. NCBI lineage: Eukaryota > Metazoa > Chordata > Amphibia > Anura > Ranidae > Staurois > Staurois parvus. The sequence goes on along the minus strand of NW_028318730.1, from coordinate 244,417 downwards.
GGTCTATTTTCTTTTCTCCTGCCCCTCCCATTCAAGTATCTGTTATCAGATACTAAATTTAACAATTGACAAATGTTTGCCAGCCCCATCTCTCTGTAAATTTAGTTCAGCTTATGGGGAAGTCGCAGACAGGGGTTCGTCCTGGACACCATGTTTCTTTCCTAAGTGTTTCTTTAACGAATGTTGTTGCAGTTTCAACGCTGCAGTTTAACTAAAGCAGGATAACTTAAGCGGTACGAAGATCCAACAAGAACTCTGCTCCACTCTGGGAGGCCGGCGAGCAATTCAATATTTGATATTTCCTTTTCTATGAAGTCCCACTAATATGCTCCCTCTACTCTTCCTTCTCACATTAGTGTTCTCTGTCCTAAAATTTTTCTTTACTTTACCCCTCATCTCCTACCCGCAGCCTATAGATATCACCCTCACTCCTACCCTCTCCCTTTTACTGCACCCATCACCTCTTGCAAATACTGAACCCACATGTTGACATAAACACCAGGGCAGTGAAATATGTGCGCTTATATACATCCCAATCCCATCTTACTTTCCTCACCCTCCTTCTTCTCCTAATCTCTGGGGACATTTCCCCCATTCCTGGCCCTCCATTTTCTAACTGAAAACCCCATAACTGGCACCCTTCCTACTCTGGCATCAGAAGCAATCTACTAAGTTTAATATCTATCCCCCTGCTTCCAAAATCCAGCCCTACAATCTCATGTGCCCTCTGGAATGCCAGGTCAGTCTGTAACAAGCTCACATCTGTGCATGACACTTTTATCTCCCATTGCCTTAACATTCTTGCCATAATTGAAACCTCCCTTCGAGATTCTGACTCCTGGCTTCTCCTGTTGCCCCCTCCCATGGTGGCCTCCACTGGACTCACTCACCCAAACCTAGTGGACAGAAATGAGGTGGAGCTGGATTCCTTCTATCCACACATAGTAACTTCCATGTCCTTCCCACCCCTCCCTCTGTATCCTTCTCTTCTTTCGAGATGCACTGTATTCATCTGTTTTCTCCAATTTCTATGCGGATTGCAGTGATTTCATATATCACGCTTTTTTGATGACTTCTCTGCCTGGCTACCCTACTTTTTCTTTTCTGAAATACCCACTATCATTCTTGGTGACTTTAACATCCCTTTTAATGTTAACAGCCCCACTACAGATCAATCTCGGAATTTAACCTCATCTTTTGACCTAACACAATGGACGCACACTTCCACTCACTCCCATGGTAATACCCTTGACCTTGTATTCTCCCATCTCTGCTCTCCTGGCAACCTCACCAACACCCCCTTTCCTCTCTCTGATCACAACCTCATCATTTTTGCAGTATCCTTGTCTCCAACCACCTACCGCTCCAAACAGCAAGTGATTATTTGTAGAAACTTTTAGTCGTAGAAAGCCACTTTAACCCTTTTCTTCTGCCTCTGACCACCTCTATGACAAAATCTCTTCCCTTTCCTGTCCTAACCTGGCCACCTCTGTCTACAACAGTTCACTTTCATCCTCACTGGATGCACTTGCTCCTCTAACTACACAAAGAATCAGGCCCCGACTTTTACAACCTTGGCAAACTGACAACACCAGAAATCTCAAGAGATGTTCTTGTGCTCTTGAATCGCTATGGCGAAAAACCAGATCCCTGCAGGACTTCACCTATATAAATCTACCCTCCAAAAGTATAATTCCTGCTTCCATGCTGCCAAACAAACTTACTTTGTCTCTCTTATTAAATATCTTGTCATCCAGTCCTCGTCAACTCTTCTCTACCTTTAACTCTCTGCTTTCTCCCCCACCCCATCTGCCCATTAACTCACTCACTGCCCAAGAGATTGCCAATCACTTCAAAGACAAGATTGATGCAATACGTGAGAACACATCCACTATACAGATATCTTCCCAACTTAACATATCTTGTCTAATAGCACAGTCAACATTTATTTATTTATTTATCGTGTTTATATAGCGCCAAAGGGTTTGCTCAGCGCTGTCATTTTCCTCTTTTAAACTGGCTATTACTGAAGAGGTTGTCAAACTTTTCTCAGATGCCAACCTAACCAACTGTCCCCTGGATCCTGTTCCCTCGCAACTACTATGGTCACCCTCTTCTTCTATCCTATGCTCTCTCACTCACATCTTCAATCTCTCCCTATCTATTAGCACCTTTCCCTCCCCCCTAAAGCATTCACAGATCACTCCCATACTTAAAAAGCCCTCACTGGACCCCACCAACCTGAATGATTTAAGACCCATCTTGCTACTCCCATTCACCTTCAAACATTTAGATTGCTTAGTTTACAACTGTCTTAGCTTCCACCTTACTGAAAACAACCTTCCTGACCCCTTACAGTCTGGCTTTTGCTCACAGCACTCCACAGAAACTGCCCTACTAAAACTCAGTAACAATTTACTAACTGCTAAAACCAATGGCCACAACTCCATACTCTTACTACTAGACCTCTCTGCAGCCTTTGATACTGTTGACCACCCACTCCTTTTCAATAAACACCACTGCCTTGGTCTCCGAGAGTCAGCTCTCTCCTGGTTCTCCTCCTACCTATCACAGCGCTGCTTCAATGTTACCTATAACTCAGTTTTCTCCTCTCTACTTCCTCTTTCTGTAGGGGTCCACCAAGGCTCTGTTCTTGGACCCCTTCTCTTTCCTATCTACACCTCCTCTCTTGGTCACCTGATAACGTCAAATACCACCTCTATGCCGATGACATCCAAATCTATCTCTCCTCACCTCACTCCGTCAGTCTCATGTCGCATCACTAAGTTACTAACTGACATATCAGCATGGATGTTGCACCATCCTATATCTAAGTCTCTCTAAAACCAAGCTGATAATATTCAACACCCCACCCTCCCCCCTTCTCGTGCCCTCCCATATGACTTTTCCATCAAGATCAACAATGCAACTATCAGTCCCTCTCCTCAAGCCAGGGTACAGAGTGTAATCCTAGACTCTGTCCTATCCTGACCTATCCTTTCAGCCTCAAATCCAATCACTGTCAAAAGCTTGCAGACTTCACCTTCATAACATCTCTAAAATTCGCCCCTTTTTATCTAATGAAACCACCAAGCTACTCATTCACTCCCTGCCTTGCCTTGACTATTGCAACTCCCTTCTTGTAGGCCTACCTCTCTGTAGACTATCCCCTCTTCACTCTATAATGAATGCTGCTACCAGAATCATCTACCTTACCATCCGCTCAATGTCTGCCACCCCTCTTTGCCAATCCCTGGCTTCTGATTGCCCAGTGCAATAAATTAAAAATACAACATACAAAGCTATTCATAACTCTGCCCCGAGCTACATCACCAATATTGTCTCCAAATATCACCCAAACCATCCTCTCCGCTCTTCTCATGACCTCCTGTTCTCAAGCTCCATTGTCTCCTCCCATGCTCATCTTCAGAACTTCACCAGAGCCTCTCACATCCTCTGGAACTCTCTACCTCAATCTGTTTGGTGATCCCCTACTCTGGCTGCCTTTAGGCGATCCCTGAAAAATCATCTCTTCAGGAAAGCCTACCATGCCTTCAATTAAACATTTATCACTTCCATTAGCTCATCCCCACCGTTATAACCTTTTGCACCACTTTCCCCACCCTATTAGATTGTAAGCTCTTATGAACAGGGCCCTCCTAATACTTTGCTTTTTACTGTATTGTACTGTCTCCCTTTAAATTGTATAGTGCTGTGCAAACTGTTGGCGCCATATAAATCCTGTATTATAATAATAATAATAGCTCTGGGGGAAATTCCCTTGCAATGCGTGACTTCCATTTCAAAATGACCAGGCTATTTGCCTTTATTAAATCAACCCTTATGTTTCTACAAAATGGAATTATCTTTTTAGGCAGTTCGTAATGGAACAGGCGTTCCCATTGAAACATTCAAACTCACCTCCTGTTCTGGTGAAAACTGTAAGATTTAGAATTTCTCATAATTCCTGTCTTGGTTATAATGGTTATAGCGTCTTAAAAGAGAAGTTGTTGTTTTTTTCCCCAATTATTCTTACCTAGTTGGATGCAGTATTGATCTGATGCTACATCTGCCCCCACCAGCCCTAAGTGTGAGAACTTAGCAAACACATGATCACTGATCGCTGAGTTCTCACAGCCGTTTTGAGCAGAGAGCAGTGACTGTCAGTTACTGCTCTCGGCTCTGCCACCACATGCTCACTGGAGTGCTGGGCTGTGAAGGGGGAGGGAGCAGCTGGTTCAGGCTCTCAGCGGATTGCTGAGAGGCTGAGTCAGGTGCCATTCTAGACTCTGAGATGAATGCCAACTTTAAAATGGGGATCTTTCCCTTACTGAGGGAACTTGAGTGATGTCAGCTGACAGCAGATTTCAGCACACTGTTAGCTGAAAACGCATCACAGGAATGCAGAACGAACTGCACTCCTGTGATTCACAGGCCAAAGAGGTGATCCAAAGAGCTTTGGCTGTACTTCTCCTTTGACATTACAAAAAAAGTTCTGCCTATACATACATTTCAATTTTTAGGGAATAGTGAGTGGAGGAGATTCTTTGATTTGAAATTCTTCACAGATCAAACTCCTACTACATTGAAAAAGTTTGGGTTTCTTTTTCTCACTGCAGCACATATTTGAAGAGTTTTATTTAGATAGACCTTTTCACCATTAACTAATGGTTCAAAACACCCACAGAATGAACCATACTGAAAGATTACTTAGTAAATTACTTACAATAAATGCAACATAAAAGAGCAATTACTTAGAGGGAGAAAAAAAAACATTCATCAAATTTAAAAATGCAAGCGAAAAAAAGCAAACTTACGGAATTACTTTAATTTCCTCTTTTCCATGTAAGATATAGTCGATCACTTTATAAAATGATATTTCCTGGAAAATGCAGAAGCAAATATTTAAAATGTTATAATAAAAATTAAAATGTCAGATGTTCTAATGGCATTTTGGGATCCATTTACTACTGGACTGATCTGAAAAAATAAACAACATAAATAACCTAAATCTACAGAATTAATTGTTGAAAGTGTTTTCTTGACTAATCAGAACAATCAACAGCACAGTAATTGGAATTGGCATTGCTTTAGAATCTTGCTCCAAACTGCTTAGTATCAGCTTTGTCCAAGCGCACACGCATGCTTAGAAGCTGTCAATTTTATTTGTATTTTGCAATTGAGTTTAATATTGTTCTTATAGTGAAAAAGCTTTTATTGAAGAACTCTAACAAACTCAATAAAATCTTTTACCTATTAAAAAAAAAAGTCACCACATCATGCTGATGGAGGAGAAGCAGGCACAAGAAATAAACACTTGGGATAATTTTAGGACTCCTTCACTGACTTTTCTATACCATTCCACTACTGGGACCCCTGCTATGGATCTTTCCCCTGCAGTTGATTACAGGACACCTCCTAGCTTATTTTTGATTAGGACTCTATTGCTCAAAAGTGTGCTCTTGGATGGGCTTGTTTCGCTCTCCCTCCTCTTGTCAAGTTTGTTCTTCCACTCTGCGGCTTAGGCCGTATAGGGGCACACTGATAACAGACGGCCCAATATAGTAGCCCAACCTTCTCCATACTTTCTTATCTCTTCTTCTTCCTTTTTTTTTCTTCCCCCTTTTTCATGTTTCTCCCCTCTTCCCCCTACCCTTTATAAATTATATCTCGCCGGATTCTAGTGTGCACCATTACTGGGCTTGCAGCACTCCCTAGCCTGCTTCCCCAGTACTCCGGGTAGACTATACCTTTGGTTTTCTGGTCCGAGCCTTTACCATTGATTCTTCATTCCCCACTGATTATCATCTTTTTTGCTCTACATTGGCTGTGAACTGGAATGTTAACATCTGTTATGCAGGAACACTTATTTAATACGTGTTATGCTTGAACCCTTACCTGAAACTTGTGTACCTTATGTCTTTTTTAAATTGGATTTTCTATGTTCAACTTCAATATACACATATTCAACCTAAAAAAAAGTCACCATAGCCTTGACTTGCTTTATGGTGGCCATATACAGTTAGGTCCATATATATTTGGACACAGGCACAATTTTAGTTTTTTTCAGGTTTATCTATTCTATTTTATATAATCTATTTGTCATAGAGTACTATCACTGGACATTAAGTGACAGAAAATCTAAAAATGTTGCAAGAATAGAAAAAGAACAAACATAATCCAAAAGGAACAATTCCAAATGCTCCAGTGAGAACTGTCTAGGATGAAATTGATCACCTCACTTTATAAAGATTTCCTCAGTTTTGCTAATGTCTCTGTGATATAGAATAAATAGAAATCTGCCCAATGGGACATAGACAGCAATAAATAAATAAATAAATAAATAAATGATGGGGACATTTCATATTTCCTTATTAAAATTGTCTCACAATATCTAAGAAAACATGCCTCTAAAGTGTAGTTACTTTAGATGACTTCATGCTATAGGAATGTCATTGTAAACTGACTATATGGATAAGCCAGACCACTAATTTCCTTTCAAGAATGTGCTATATTCCTTAGAAGGTAATGTTATTTACAACTGGTCAAATCCTACCAACTCGTCCTGTATATACTACAGTTAAAACTTGGAATATTCAATCTCATCTCCAGAGCTGCATCATGCATGCATGCATGCGTCATGCATGCATCTGGTCTAATCATCTCTGCCATGCCGCCCAAGTGGGAAGGACTCTGTGGCAGAAAAGGCATCCACAAGTATTCTTGTTATATTATCTAATATTACTACATTTATTACCTGTATCTATCATTACTTAATTAAATGTTATACCTACAAGTGTTTGTGTGATCTCTCTTTGCACATCTCGAATACAACCTATTATGTAACCGCGATAAAACCATAAATAAAATGAAAAAACAAACAAATCAAACAACACCACCAAAAACTAACAGGGGTGTGTCGTATCTAAAATTTAAAAAACATTTGAGCTTTAGATATATTTTAAACTGCTCTTAGGATGAAATACATTTTGGTGAGCACAACAAACACCTACCCTGCCATCTGGTGTTCTTGGTCCAGAATATGGCGGTACTTCACCCATTAGAATTGGCCACTGGTCAAAAAATTCCTGCAGAAAACCAGAACAATAAAAGCAATATTACTTTTAAAGATCAACATGTGCTTTTTTTTGCAGTAAAAACTCAAGATAAAAATGAAGAGATACAAAGAAAAGCTATAAATTCCAGTTAAACATGCTATTGATTATTGAAATCTACCTTTGTTTTTGTCATATCAAGCAGCCCCACAGAGTATCTATCACAGTTAAGGAAGGCGCGGACCGTATAAAGTGCTTTGTGAAACTGTCGCTCAATGTCTGTTAGTTCTTCAAATACCTTGTTGGCTGACCACAACAATATCTGCAAAAGGTTAAAAAAATAAAGTTGGAAATGGGTAGCACATTAGGACTTATTATCTGTACCATTCTAAAAAAAAAACACAGGATCAGAAGTCATTGATTTGCTTTCAGAAGAAGACAAATGGAGGTAAGAGGAACAAATTATACCTGGCCTCTTCTAGTCTCACAGTTGTGAAGGTAGGATAGGTGATACACCTTCAGAATCAGGTTGGCAAAGTTGAGGTACTTAAGGAACATCTGGAAAACAAAATAACCACAAATTACACATGGCAATTTTTAATTCAGACATAAAGGTAGTGCACAAATATTAAAGCCAGGAAAGAAGGTATAACCAAAACATTGTTTAAAGCCAAATGTTAAATTTAGAGCGTCATGCATGATGCTGCTCGTTCTCCTCCATTTTCTCTTTGAGCACAAGTTATTATTATTATTATTATTATTATACAGTATTTATTTAGCGCCAAAAGGTTTGCTCAGTGCTTTACATTATAGTGGGGGACAGTGCATGAGACAGTACAGTAACAAAACAATACACGTGGGGTTTGAGGGCCCTGCTCTTTCGAGCTTAGAATCTAAGAGTGGCTCAGCAAATCAAGATACTGATGTAGGCTGCTGGTATATGCTGACCCTTAGGGCTCATTTACACTGCAGTTGATAAACTCACGTTTAGGAGCTATTCAGGGTTTTTTTCAGCAGCCCCTGAACTCACCCTAATGTTTTTCTATGTGTCCATGTACACATCTTCGTTTACAGTTGTTTACAGACAGTTGAGTTTACAGTCGTTTTTGTGAACGCAACAAACTTGCGTTCAGATGTTGATGTTATCAGCGTTTCAAACGCAAAACACTTGTAAACGCATCTAAAAGCGGCAATTTGTGTTTATAAGCATTTGCGTTTTAATTTTTTCTTAACTCTTCCAGATCCCAATGCTGTCCAGAGCCTTTTTTCATCATGAAAAATTAATGCAAAGAGTTTTCAGGGTGCTCAGATGGACAAAACACTTAACAGAGGATGTTCCTACTAAGCTTGTCACACATTGAAGTGACCAATTCACACCTCAGGCCTCTCCCACCCTTGGAAACAAAAGATATGTTAATGACCATTCCATGCACTTGCACACTTATATATGTTTTTGCACAATATTGATGGATTGATTAGAGTGGCACTAAGTATCTATATACACTCTAATTTTATTTATTTATTAGTCACATCTAATTAAGGTTTTCTATTAATTGATATCAGCCGAATTAATTAAGATTTTTGATTTATTTATAATTATTCATTTTTTTGATTCACAAGTCACAGTGATTAACAATTGATTTTACTCACTAGTTATAGTGATTTATGGATTTCGTTTAGGTCTCAATATATATATTTATTTGAATGAGAGAAGATTGGATCTAATTACATATATATAGTATTAGGAGCGCGGCACTATAAATATTTTTATTACTGCTTCTACAGTGTGTATTTCTCTGAAACAGTCTGAAATAGTTAATAATTTACCACTTTTCAGTGTATTATGGGCATTTGGGAGGTTGTCCTGCGCTTATCTTTAAAAAACACTGCTAAACACAAACGCGCATAAACGCATTATGCAAACACGGCAACACAGACTTTTTTTAACCTACATTTTCCAGCAGTCAGTTTCCATCGTTCAGAAATGTCCCTTGTACATGGGGCCTGATAGTATTGATTGCAATTCATCCTATGGGGAAGCTGCTGTCATTTATTGGAGGTGAGGGGTGCAGAAAGGATATAGCACTCCATAGTCATCCCTCAATCTGAGACTGTAGGCTGAAAGTGCTGATGTGCTGTGCACTGGTACATAAGCTTGAAGCAACCGGCGAGACAGTACATTCCTAGAGTGACAATGCTGCTTCTGCTTGGACAGGTTGTCACCTTTGGACAAGAAGAGCGCATGCAGGCTGAAACTGTCAGTATCACCACATTAAAATAAGGGCAGGCAGAGGTCATAGAAATAAATGAGAGTGGAACAAGTGAAGGATAAAGCACAGTGGTTAAATGGGCAGCACAGTGGCTAAATGGTTAGCACTTCTGCCTGGTACTACTAGGGTTGTTGGTTCGAATTTCAACCACGGCACCACCTGTCTGGAGTTTGCATGTTCTCTCTGTGCCTGTGTGGGTTATCTCTGGGTACTCTGGTTTCCTCCCACACTCCAAGGCATGCTAGTAGGTTAATTGGCTCCTGTCTAAATTGGGGCTAGTAGGTGTATGTATGAATATAAGTTGGGGACTTTAGATTGTACGCCCCTTGAGGGTTATTGAGGGTTAGGGACTGATGTGAATATACAATATATATGTAAAGCACTGCGTAAATTGACAGCGCTATATAAGTACCTGTAATTATTTCATCCAATATTATTGTATGGTTTACATATGCTTTAACAAGGCAAAAAGCAACCCAATAAAGTGAAATGCAACATTAAAGCAACAATCCATAACAATCATTCTACAATCATTTCTCATTGTTCTGATAGTTCTAAACTGATTAATGATGGGATACATTTTTTTCACATCATATTTGTTCCTTGCAGAGCCTTACCTCTTCATCTCTTTTGGAGAAAAAAGTGCCATCATTTTTGTTGACAGCCATTATCACAGCCACTACATCTTTGCCGTTCATCACAGGGGCTGCCAGTATGCTGTTTGTTGCATATTCTGTGAGATTATCTACGAAACTGCAGAAGTGTGTGTCCTGGATGAGAAAAGCAAAGGCAAGTGAGAAATTACGGTTTGATCAAGAACTACTTTTACAATTTCACAAGTAAACATTAGAAATAAAGTACCATAAAATAAACAATGTCCAGGGAGGTATAATAATACATCTAAAGGGAGTAATACTCTGTTGACATCACTAATTTATAAAAGACACTACAGAGAAAAGGTCAAGTAGACCTGGAGTGGTAATTTGTATTTGTCATTGTGTATTTTGTCAGATGGACTGGTTAAATTGAGATGTAGACTGCTTGCCATCCGCCTGACCGCAAATGTACTGCGGATGGGCGGCAGCTACAGGCAAAGTGATGTAGGGGTATGTTACTCTGGCTGTGCTAACACAGGGGGGCTCTGCGGTGAACGGGACCCGGCAATCATGTGATCGCATAGCAATCACAAATGTAAGCAAAGCTGTTATGAATCAATCTGATTCATAACAGCTTTGCTTCTCTTCTTGGTGAGCTGTGATTGGCCCACAGCTCTCACATGATACATGGGGCCAATCACAGCACCCTGTCCAGCCAATCACAGATCACTATTATTTTGAATTATCATGAACTTAACTCAGTCATGACAGTTCAAAGTAAGCTTTGCATTGCAGAGCAATAATCTAAGTGTAAAAAAAAAAATCCCTGATCAACCCCCCCAGAGTAGTACAATGTTACTATGGTAACATTGTACTACTCTGATAAAAGTATTTTAAAGTAAAAAATAATAAAAAAAATGTAAAAAAGCCAATACAATAAAAAATACTGTATTGAAAATTATTGAAAAAAAAATAGGGTTTTTTTAACTACTTGCTGACAACCTGCCCGCATTGTGAAGGCAAGCAGCATCTCTGAGCAAAGCGATGTAACCTTATGTTGCTTTCTATTTCAGGGTGTGAAATTGCCTGAGCCCCCTGATGCCCCCCCATTGGTCCAGGGAAAGAAGAGAGAACACCCCATTGTGAGTAAAAGCACTACATTTTAAACGCACATGTTAGATTAGCATGTTAACCCTTAGATCACTCTGTTACTCAGCCAGTGCCATTAGTACAGTATCAGAATTTAGAATTTTTCACTGATCACTGTCGCCACTAGAGACATCAGATAGTATCAGGGTCAGTTAGTGCCCCTCCCAGCCAGGGTCAGCTAGCGTTAGAATGCCTGCACACTATCGCACTCACGCTATAGGTCGCTGATCACCACCATTACTAGTATAGTGCTTGTACGGATCAATATATTGATCACGAAGAGAACTATGCTAGTGCCTCCTTAGTATAGCGTTCCCAAAAACACAGTATTAGCAGGATCAGCCCCATTTGCTGCCAGCACTAGTGTTTAGCCCCTCTGCTATAATGTTTGGGGATTCAAAGTATATTTCTAGCACAAAAACTTTTTTTCATGTAAACAAAAAGTGTCAAAAAAGGCTTATTCTTATTTCTAGATTGCTAGCTCGAAAGAGCAGGGCCCTCAATCCCCTCATGTTTTGCATTGTATTGGTATTGTTCTGTCACATGTTCTGTTCCCCTCTGTAATGTACAGCGCTGAGCGAACTATCGGCGCTTTATAAATACTGTATAATAATAATAATAATAAAGTGGTTAGAAGAGTGAGTGATGTGTGGCAGGATAGTAGAAGCACCCCCCCAAATGATCCCTTTTTGGAATATGCACTCCAAGGAATTTGCTAGGGACAAGGTGACTATTTTGCAGATCTCATTTATTGCCACAATTGTTTTTGAAAAATGAAGAAAGAAAACAACAATTTTCAAAACCCTGTGACAAAAATAATATGTGAAAAAAACAATTAATATACTGTGCACGTATTGGGAATTTTTTTTACCAAAGACATGCAGCAGAATACATTTTGGCCTAAATTTATGACTAACTTTGAGTGTATTGTATAAACTTTATTGTATACTTTTTATAACCAAAAATCAGAAAATACTTTTTTTCGTAAAAAATTTCAGTCATTTTTCTTTATATCACAAAAAATAAAAAACCCAGTGGTGATCAAATACCACCAAAAAAAAAGCTCTATTTGTGTGAAAAAAGGGCATTTATTTTGTTTGGGTACAGTGTTGCATGACTGCGCAATTACCAGCTGAAATTGCGTAGAGCTGTATAGCAAATAATGGCCTGGTCAAGAAGAGGGGTAAATCGTTTGGAAGGCAAGTAGGTAATGATCTTAAATATTAAATAAAATATGTTGTCATAGTGTTTTCATGTATGTACTGTATACATTTAGCAATTATGTAGATTGTTGGTATGCTTCTAACCAGACCTTGACTGGGCCAAAAAATAGGCACAGGCATTTTAGACTGAGCAGCGCTAAGCACCCTTTCCTTGGAACCTGAACGCCAGGGCCCATTCACAAGATCGACCTTTTCAACCATGGTAATTCTGCCACTGATGTCAGTAGTTTTTTATTTTTATTTAATTTTTTTTTACCATTTCATTTTATTTATTCATTTATTTTACAATTTTATTTTGTATTATTTTTTACAGGAAGAAAGTAAGGGAGGGAGGGAAAGGAAAGACCTATTACATTAGAGTACACACTGGGAGGCAGGAGAGAGAAGACAGGGTGAGACTTCACTCACAGTGGATGGATGGATTGATAAGCTGTACCTTTCCTCTTCTAGCTGCTAAGCTTAAAACATCCTGACCACACATCTCCTTCTCTGAGGAACAACATTGGAGTGTGGACAGGGCAGACATAGGAGGAGAGGGCAGGCGTAGAAGCAGAACCATCTGTGTCTCCTCTCCTGTCTATGGAGGGGGAGAACCATCAGTGCTGGCTCTGGGCTGTGGGAGAGAGACTTTCTCAGCTCAGAGCCCTGCAGCCTCTGGGGGGCCACAGTACAGCCTCTTGGGGCCCCCCACGGAGCAGCCTGTGGGCAATGCCACTCTGCCCCCCAGCCCAGTCCATTCCTGCTCAGTTATGAATGAACAAAGTCAGTGATCGGTACCGATCACTGACTGTCCATTCAGACAAGGGTCATTTACTGGCCCCTTCTCCGCTCTCCATCCTGACAGATCCCCCGCAGCAGCCGGCAAACCTGCAGGGAACCTGGCAGTGCTGTGGTGAATATGGGGGTTCGGCCACGGGGGGAGTACACAAGAGCCCAGGGCAGCAGGAGATGGATAGGAGGGGCGGCAGGGCAGCAGATACAGTAGAGGAATAAATCTGTCCATTCCTCTCCTGCCAAAGCTATATGCCTGCAGATTGGTTCCTCTATATGCCGCCCCTCCTATCCAGGTGGCTTTGACCCACCGGGTACATGCCTGGTGTACTTTATGGTCAGTCCGGGCTTGTTTCTAACTACAGTTTGCTGACTGTGAAGGTACCAATGTCTGTACTTGCTAATGTACTCCAAATGCTCTAAAGCTTGTCGATATCTGCCCATCACACCCATGCATACAAGCATGTTACAAATAATTAAATATTTGGCAAGAAGCAGAAAAAAGTAGCACATACAGGGATGAGAGTTCCAATGTACAGGAGTTAGTCAAAATGTGGAAACACGACATGATTTTCAGGTGTGAAAGCGATGATATGTTTCACATTGAAAGTGGAAGTGATGTAACATTCTTTTTTTCAGCTGTGTGATGAGACACCTAGCTAAGAGGTGGGAAGTCTCCCTTTCATCATTCACTACATGCGCTGCTAGTAATATGGAGTCATGTCACAGCTTACTGAGGCTTCAAAGAGGGCAAATTGTTGGTGCTCACTTAGCTGGTGCCTCTGTGACTGAAGTTTCCAATTTATCTGCCTTGTGGCAAGATACAGTATCAAAGGTTATGATGGCATATACAGCTTCCAGGAAAACCTCATTTGATAAGCATAATTTTATCGACATGGTCAACTGACTGAAAGAGACAAAAGGACATTGCGCAGGATTGTGACCCGCAATAAAAAAAAAACTGCTTCAAAAGTGACTGCTGAGCTCAATCTCAGTCCCATGAAGACTAACATGGGATCTTTGGGCTTCTGCTCCCCAAATGGCCCTCCACTGGCCTTCTACCCTTTAGAAGCCCTTACAGGCAATCCAGCCTGGCTTGACCAGGATCCCATGTCCCATGGCTTATCCAACTCAACTATGGCTAGGGACTCCACATCCCTGGAGCGCACAAAAAAGTTCCAGGGAAAGTTCCTGTTAGGAATAATGCAATGTCCAGACTGGTGCTTATCATTTATAATGCTTTACTATATAGTCCAAATAAGCAAGTTTCTTTACATAGTTACATAGTTAGTCTGACTGAAAAAAGACAAAAGTCCATCCAGTTCAACCAAAAAAAAAAAGTTATAATCCTATACCCACAGTTGATCCAGAGGATGGCAAAAAAACCCCAGCAAAGCATGATTCAATTTGCTCGTGCTGGGAAAATAAATCCTTCCTGATCCCCCAAGAGGCAATCAGATATTCCCTGGATCAACTTTACCTATAAATGTGTCAGGAATGGACTGGCCAGCAATAGTGGGACTCAGCTGCCTTATAAGCTGCAGTACCAGGGCTGGCCAGCGGGTGCTCCCAGCAATCAGAGACTCAACCTTGCAGCCAGTCAAACACCTGGAACTAATTATACTGGTGTATTTAAGGGACATTCAGACCTGCAGACTCTGCCTTGGTGTTGTGTTTCTCCTGGGCCCTGTATCCTTTTCCTGCTCCCTGTTCCCTGTTCCTGTCTGATTCTCTGCTGATACTGCTCTGATCCCTGGCTTGTCTGACCATTCTCCTCTGCCTGACCCTCTGTACCACGCTGCCCGCTACCTGCTGAACCTGGCCTGTGACCCCGACCATTCTCCGCTTGCTCCCCCTGTACCTACCTGCCCAATTGATATTGACCCGGCCTGCCTGACGACGCTTGCATTGTATGTACTGTTATCTGTGGGTGGTTGGTTGGTTTGTTTGCACTGTGTTATGTTTTAGTATTGCACTGCGTTTATGTTTGTATTGTTAGTGTTAATAAATTACATTGTTTATAATATATCTGAAGTCTGCGTTTCCCTGCGTCAGTCACACACCTCTGGTCATACCCAGGAGCCCTGACAAAATGTTAGTATCCAATTATATTCTGTTTATCTAAAAAAGAATCCAGGCCTTTTTTGAAGCAATCCATTGAGCTGGCCAGAACCAACTCTTGAGGGAGTCTATTCCACATTTTCACAGCTCTCACTGTGAAGAAACCTTTCCGTGTTTGGAGATTAAATTGCTTTTCCTCCAGATGTAAAGAGTGCCCCCTTGTCCTCTGTGATGACCTCAGGGTGAATAACTACACAGAGTTCACTATAGGAACTACTGATGTATTTATACATGTTGATCATATCCCCCCTTAATCTCCTCTTCTCAAGAGAGAATAAATTCAGTTCCTCTAATCTTTCCTCATAGCTGAGCTCCTCCATTCCTCTTATCAGTTTGGTTGCCCTTCTCTGTACTTTCTCCAGTTCCCCAATGTTCTTTTTTTTTGAATTGGTGCCCAAAACTGAACTGCATCTTCCAGATGAGGTGTTACTAATGATTTGTACAGGGGTAAAATGATATATCTCTCTCTGGAGTCTATACCTCTTTTAATACAAGAGAGGATTTTGCTCACTTTAGAAACCGCTGCTTGGCATTGCATGCCATTATTAAGCTTGTGATCTACCAGAACTCCCATTACATTCAACTACTCCCCATTTGGGAGCATAATAGCATGGAAATGCAGCACAAATAGGATTACAACCATGTCTTTAACAAGAAAGAGGGTTAGCTAAAACAGACCTGTAACCTGGCCTACAGGAATAAAATCCAGGCATCCCCAATCATGGGGCATGCCCTATCTCCTACCTCCTAAAGAGGGTCATGTCATCCCAGGCTTCTCAAAGCAAGGGACTCATCTGTGTATCACTGAAGATTATATCTGTCCTGGTTGAAGACTTGTTCTTCCCATAGCCAGGACTGACTAATACACCCCCCCTCCCCCCCGCAGCCTTTTTTATCCCCACTAAAACATTAATGACTGTCAGTGAGAATGCCCAGCAACCTGAGTGTTGGCAGCATGGGGGAAGTGAGTGTTGACAATTTAAATTAATCAAAAGTGTTAGCATGATGGAATTGCTTCAATGTGTGAGTTAGTGCCCTTCATGATGATGACTTTTAATTTGCCAGTGACACCTCTCCCAGCACTGACAACAGAGTTATTTTGAGGGAAATTGCATAGAACATTGATTTTTCTGCACCGGCCCTTCTGTCATGCATTACACTCTGCTCTTTGGCCCAAAGGCATGGAAGGAAGCTGTATACCTCGTGAGACCTCGCACACTTGCGGTTCAGGCCGAGTCCATAGGAGAGTTTCATTATGCAGCAGGCCCTATTACAGGGACCCTGTCACTTAGAAGGGTGGACCATACAGCCACCATACAAACCCTCAAATAGGACTTCTGTTACCAGCCACTACCTCCTCCTCTCCCAAGCTGGCTGCTTCTCCTTCCTTTTACCCCTTACTCTTCATCACTCTAAGGTTAACATGAAGATTTACATTTCATTCCCCATCCCCACTTCCGTTCTCTGTTCGCAGTAAATCGGACCTGTGGTTGTTACTAAATCAGAACTCTCTTTATTTGAAAAAAGTCATCATGTAACAGTTCTTTTTATATCGACATTACAGTTTCCATTAGTCTCAAAAGCAATGTCACAGTTTGACAAAAATTACAAAGTTCCTTCCCTTTTGCATATACTGGGCTGAACTTGGGCTATGCTGTGGTGCTTATACCTTAGCCTATAGTACTTTCCATCTGATTGTACACAGCAAGGGTTAAATGCTGGTTTATGTCTAGGGGACTTGATAGATCACGTTTACTTACCTGATCTTCTGCTCCTACAGGCTCCTACTGTATGCTCTGCTAGGCTGGTCTCTACATCCTCTTCTGAGGACCTCTGATTTCATCTAGACCAATGCAAGGACCATAGTCATGCATTGCACATGAGGATGCTATAGAAGAGTCCACTGCCAGAGCATGGGGGGGCACTGTTTGTTAGGGGAATGGAGGATCAGGTAAGTAAAACTGTTTTTCAGTCCCCTAGACTAAATGAGCAGTTAACACTTGCAGTGCAAGTGCAGCCTCACTGCAGCAGAGGACTTTTTAGGTTTCATGAAATTGGAATTTAAATAAATCAAATCCAAAGAATGCAAAATGTCAGGTTAATAAGCCTATGTTTGCAGCAACCAGAATCTTTTATAGCATAAAGAACAGAAAAACAAAAGGAAAAGTGAAAATGTCTGTGAAATGGCACCCTATCAACCCACTGATACCAACACGTCATACAATACATACAATACACTGCTGTTCAAACCTTCCTACAAATCACTAGGTCTAAATAGACAGGGTGATGGCACTGCTCCGTATAGGCACCAAGACCAGCTGACACATGGTATTTTGGCACTGGCTGTGACAGAACATCTTCTTCCATAAACATCTGCTGTCCTCTTGTCTTGTGTACAATCCTTGATATAAAATAATACGTACATTTCTCAGATCTTTTTACCAACCTTTGAATTGACCTCCCCAATCCAATGGGACACTCATGATGAAAATCCCTCTACAAGTCATTAGTTTTTTAGTATTTTTGTAAAATATGGAAAGAATGTGCATATTACTTCAGGAACTTGTTTACTAGAGTCAAAAGTATTATTTTACCAATATTTTTCACCAGAAATATCCCAAACCTGTGCCTATTCATAAAATGTTGTGTCTGTTAATGACATCATTTGTTTTTGCTGCAAATTCATGTAGAAGATAACATGGAGATGATTTCCCTTTGTCGTCACATAATTTTGCCAGTAATGTAGCTGAGTCTTAGCATAGTATTATCCATTACTTTCCAAGGCTCACTAGAAAGAAGTCATAGTTGCTATCAGAACGATGACCTGCAGGTGGCAGAGCTTGCTCATATTTTCCTTGCAATTTCAATGTGAATTCTTACAATTTGTTTCATTGTCTCATATTTAACTGAAGTACTGTCAAAAATATTATCAAATAAAATAGGAATCATTAAAATAAAGTACAATATAATAATGAATATAATATAATAAGTGTACTATGATATGCAATTACAAAAATAAAAATAAATAAATATATAGATATACACTATATTTTCAAAAGGATTGGGACGCCTGCCTTTACACGCACATAAATTCAATGGCATCCCAGTCTTAGTCCATAGGGTTCAATATTCAGTTGGCCCACCCTTTGAAGCTATAATAGCTTCAACTCTTCTGAGAAGGCTGTCCACAAGGATTAGGAGTGTGTCTATGGGAATGTTTGACCATTCTTCCAGAAGCACATTTGTGAGGTCAGGCACTGATGTCAGACGAGAAGGACTGGCACACAGTCTCCACTCTAATTCATCCCAAAGGTGTTCTATCAGGTTGAGGTCAGACCTCTGTGCAGGCCAGTCAAGTTCCTCCACCTCAGACTCATTCATCCAGATCTTTATGGACCTTGCTTTGTGCACTGGTGCACAGTCATGTTGGAACAGGAAGGGACCATCCCCAAACTGTTCCCACAAAGTTGGAAGCATGAAATTGTCCAAAATGTCTTGTATGCTGACACCTTCTGAGTTCCCTTCACTGGATCTAAGGGGCCAAGCCCAACTTCTGAAAAACAACCCCACACCATACTCCTCCACCAAACTTACACTTGGCACAATGCAGTCAGGCAAGTATCATTCTCCTGGTAACCACCAAACCCAGACAGGTCCATCGCATTGCCAGACAGAGAAGCATGATTCTTCACTCCACTCTAGAGTCCAGTGGTGGCGGGCTTTACACTACTGCTTCCAACACTCTGCATTGACTTGGTGATGTAAGGCTTGGCTGCAGCTGCTCGGCCATGGAAACCTATTCCATGAAGCTCTCTACACATTGTTGTACTAATCCAAAGGCCACACGAAGTTTGGAGGTTTTTGGCTTTTGACTTTGCATACAGTTGGTGACTTCTGTGCTTTAACATGAGCTAACCCCTCTCTGTCATTTTACGTGGCCTACCACTGGCTGAGTTGCTGTTGTTCCCAGTTGCTTCCACTTTGTTATACCACAGTTGACCGTGGAAAAAAATATTGTGGTCAGGGGTGGACTGACAACTCATGGGGCCCCCCAGGCAATAGGGGATCATGGGGCCCCTGTGTCCTTGTCCAAACTCAAAAAAGGCTATGAAAAAGGTACCAGGGGCATATCATGGGGCCCCCTACTGACCCCAGGCCCTCGGGTAGTGCCCGAGTTTCCAAATGGTCAGTCCGACACTGATTGTGGTATAGCAAGGAAATTTCACAGATGGATTTATTGCACAGGTGGCAAACTATCACCAGAGTTGAAATCACTGAGCTCCTGAGAGCGATCCATTCTTTCACAAGTGTTTGTAGAAGCAGTCTGCATGCCTAGGTGCTTGGTTTTATACACCTGTGGCCATGCATGTGATTGGAACACCTGAATCCAATGATTTGGAGGGTTGTCCCAATACTTTTGGCAATACAGTGTATATGTGTGTGTATATTATCATACTGTGTATTTACATTTATATTTAACTTACTGTTCATGGTACAGCATGTACAGTGGGTATAGGAAAGAACCACCCCGGTAAAACAATCACATATTGTTGCTTTGTAGCCTGAAATGAGGACAGACAGTTTTCGTTTTATCCAGCTGTATTTGCTCAGTGCAACTTATAACATCCAAGTGAAAGATATAACACCGACATGTCAGAAACAAAAAATCAAAAGCAGAATCAGTAAGTTGGAAAAAGGATCACCCCCTTGTGTCAGTAATTTGTTGAACCACCTTTGGCTTTAATTACAGCTTTTAGTCTGTCGAGATATGTTTTTGATGGTGACCTTTTGTGGACTGCAGTCTTCAAATCATTCCACATATTTTCAATGGGGTTTAATAGAGAAGTATGGGTTAGATTTTTTCCCTCAAATCATACTTACCTAGGTAGATGCAGAATCTGTCCAATGCTGCATCTGTCCCCTGCCAGCTCTAAGTGTGAGAACTCATTGATCATATGACCGCTGATCACTCCTCCCTGCCGTTCTGAGCAGATAGCGGTGACTGTCAGTCACTGCTCTCTGCTCTGCTCCATCACCTCCCCCTGCGTTCACTGGAGCGCTGGGCTGTGGAGGGATCAGCTGGCTCAGGCTCTCTGCAGATCGCTGAGAGGCTGAGCCAGGTGCAGCTCAAGACTCTAGGGTGGATCCCGACTTTAAAGTTGGGCTCTTTTCCCAGCCTGGACTGGCTGAGTTACATCAGAAGACAGCAGGCTTCAGCCTGTTGTCAGCTGAAAACAGATTACAGGAGTTCAGAACAAACTGCACTCCTGTTGTCTACAGGAGAGGTACAGCCAAAAGAGCTTTGGCTGTACTTCTCCTTTAAGTCTAGGCTCTGACTAGACCATGCAAGAACATTAACCTTTTTCTCCTTCAACCACTGTTTGGACATTTTTGCTGTTTGCTTTGGGTTATTGTCATGTTGGAAGGTAAACCTTCTTCCCATTGACAACTTTCTGGCAGAGGGCAGCAGATTTTCCTCAAAAGGTTTACTGTATTTTGCCCCATCCATTTTTCCTTCTATCCTGACAAGTGCTCCAGTCCCTGCTGCAGAGAAGCACTGCCATAACAGGATATTCCCACCTCCATGCTTTACTGTAGGAATGGTATTATTTGGATGGTGAGCTTTATTGGATTTCCGCCAGACATATTGTTTGAAGTTTAGGCCAAAAAACTAAATGTTAGTCTCATCTGACCATAATACCCTTTTCTATGTGGCCTCAGAATCTTGGGAAAAGGTGCATCATGACTGCATGTGGCCTTTATTGAGGAGTGGCTTTTTTCTTGCAACCCTCTCATGCAAGCCACATTGGTGGAGAATTTGTGATATTGTTGTCACATGCACACAATGAGCACTCTTTGCCATACATTCCTGCAACAGCTTCAGAGTTGCTGTAGGCCTCTTGGTAGCCTCTCTGACCAGTCTCCTCCTGGCTCTTTCATCCAGTTCCTGATCCAAGGGGCGTCTGTGTTGTACCAAATACCTTCCACTTCTTAATAATAGACTTCACTGTGCTTCTAGGCATTGATAAAGCCTTTGAAATTTTTTGAATCCATCTACTGACCTGTGCCTTTCCACAACGTCAGAGATTATTTGACAGCGCCGTGCCACCCATAGTTGATTGTTTAATTAAGTTTCACTACTAGGGACTGAAATGCTCCAGGAAAGCTCTTTTCATGCTGAGCTAATTATTATTATTCTTATTAATATTAATATACAGGATTTATATAGTGCCAACAGTTTGCACAGCACTTTACAAAATGAAGGTAGACATTACAGTTACAATACAATTTGGTACAAGAGGAAACAGAGGGCCCTGCTCGTTAGAGCTTACAATATAATAGCTAATCAAAATGACCACAACTGATCACAGTTGAAAGTCATGTGGCTTTGTGTGCTATTGAAAAGGTGATTAGTTACACCTGATTGAGTTTACAAGTCATTTTTAGGAGAGGGGTGATCCTTTTTCCAACTCAGTGATTCTGTTTTTGATTTTCTTTTTGTTTTTTTTTCTGACATGTTGGTGTTATATCTTTCATTTGGATACTATAAGTTGCACTGGAGAAAACAAAAACTGTGTCTGTCTTCATTTCAGACTGCAAAGCAACAAAATGTGATTATTTTATAGATGGGAGATTCTATACCCACTGTACTTTTTTCAGTAGGTTTTGTTTTCAGTGGCCTGTGACCAGAAGCAAAATGTTTATCAAAGAACATGTATACGACTTTCTATATATGGGATACAGATCTATCAGTATGTAATAATTCTGCCAAAAAGATGAAGACTAATGCTTTTATAAAAAGCATTTGTAGGGAGCAGAGCTTTATATGGTCACCCACTTAAAGATATTAAAACATTATACAGGTTTATTGATTACCATTATGGTTACTCATATGAGTAATCAATAAAGCTGTATAATTTTTTTATACATTTAGGTAGATGACTATATAAGCCTTTTTAATTATTCCCTAAAAAAAGAATCAAAATGTACCAGAGAAAAACAGACCAATCCATACAATAAATAGAAGTTTGGAAAAGTGAAGGCATTACTCACAGCAACCAAACAGAGGTGTATTTGTCTTGCATGCTATCCAATCTGATTGCACAATCTTCTTTAAAAGTACTCAAACTATGTAATAAGACAACAAACTGAACAGTCCATTTTTTTCAGATGAGGAGGCTCTTGCACTACATTGTTGATTTACATAAAAAAAGGAGATTGTATAATCTAATTGTATAGTATATGGTCCCTTTTTAATGATCCTGTTGCTAAGAAATTGGTGCTATATGGGTCAAAAACAATAACATTGAGGATGAGGGGAGTGACTTTGATAACATTTATTTACTGGTGATTTAAAGGTTTCTTCATTGGTAGAAAAAAAATTCCACTCCATTTTTTTCCTTTTAGTTAAGAGTGTTTATTTTTGGAAGGGGGTGCTATTTAGGGTACTTTAGTTTATTTCATTGTGTGTGTTTGCCTTTTTTAATATATTTTAGTTTATTTTTTTGCTGTATAATTTTTTTTCTTTTTCTAAAAAACTGAAATATGGAGACCATTGAAATGTCAGTTTTGGCACAAGACCAAAATTGCTGTGTAACTCTCAGGAGCCATTTTAAGTCCATTGCCCCTTAAAAATGTTCCTAATTTCTCCTTCCACATAGATTACAATGCATTTTACCAACAGTGCATTTTCATTGGAATCTCCTGATTTGCACTTCTGTTTTGAGGAAATACAAAGTCTTGATTTCACTCATTCCTAAATGTCACTATTATACCATCTGTAAATCTATTATAAAAGCTGAAAAACATGTTATGTTATTGGGCTTAAAAGCTGCAACAGATCATCAATGATTTGTACAAGGTAACCAGAGTGTGCGCTGTCCTATAATAGAAAAAAAACAACTACTTTGTTGGACACAACAGACATCCTTATAGTTTGGTTTGATGCCGCAAGTTCAATCATCATAGGATCCTTGTAATATTTGGGAATACCATCAAGAAAATGACAGCCGAAGATCCCTAAACTAGGTCCTCACTGGATTTCCTTTCCATGAAGAACCTATAGTGAGCTGCAAAACCATACTACTTGCT
Source organism: Staurois parvus (assembly GCF_062004578.1). Classification (NCBI taxonomy): domain Eukaryota; kingdom Metazoa; phylum Chordata; class Amphibia; order Anura; family Ranidae; genus Staurois; species Staurois parvus. The sequence goes on along the minus strand of NW_028318730.1, from coordinate 221,141 downwards.
TTGTTGTGTGAGCGATGCTCATCTTGGGGAACATCTAACTCATGGGTCTGCGGGTGGTATAATAAACCAGCAATTGACATACTTTGCATGGACTTACATGTTTATTGGCCTTGGAACAGCGGCTGAAGAGATTATAAGTGTAATCAGGAATGTGTGTCTTCTTCTGCCATGTTTGCCCCATACTACCACTTTACTTTTTTACCAGTGTCCCATTCTGACTAGTGAAACATGGCCTATAAATTACGTAATGTATAAGCAAGCATAGGTAAATCCAAAACAGTAATTTTAGTACAGCACTGTTACCATATAAACAAAAAACATTGATGTTCGAGGTCACTTTTATGTCATAACAGTGTAAATATTACCTTTGCACACATATAAACAAGATTGGCAAGTTGGATTTTTGTGCTTTGCATGATTTTCTATGTGCTCTGTGCCCTCATTTCAAAGTCAAGAGCCTGATAATGGTTAAAAAAAATGTCTTTCCTTCTCCCTGAGAAGACATTTCCTTACCTTATTTGGGCAATAAACTTACCACCACCTACAGTTCCCTTTACAATCTCAACTATCCTTCCATCATATGCCATGGAAAAAGTATATTTCATGGTTGGAACGCATAACATCAATTAAAATGTTTTTTTTTACCCAAACTTCTCTACCTATTTTGAGTGCTTCCAGTTAAAATTCCTTCCCATACTCTGCGGTCACTTCAAAATATGATATTTTCCTTCATTTGGAATAAACATAAACCTCGTATTAATACAGAAACTGTTTTCCAACCAAAAACGAATGGAGGTCTGGCTCTCCCAAATATCTCTGCATATTACTCAGCGCTCAAACTGCACAACTAACATCATACCACAATTGTTCATATCCACCTAGACCTCCCTACTAGACCCAATATCCATTGATAGTATACTATGGGATCCTCATAAATTCGGAATATTTATTGAAAACACCATTATTAAACATTCCCTATCACAATGGGATACCTACAAACTTGATGGAGATCCTATGTCTTCATGTATGCCCATGTTACCAGTTATATGCAACCTAATGTTTCCAATAGGATTCCTTGGACCCTTCAAATTCAAATGGTGGATTTCTAACAATATTTATAAAATGTATGATCTGATTTCCTACTCTGGAGTATTAGGTTTTTCCTCCATCAAACTATCATATAACTTGCCTTAGCAAGAAACCTCCAGATATCTCACTATTAAGAATTTTGTAATACAAATAATAGGATCATCTTCAGATCTACAAATGCTTACTCCTTTTGAGCATTTATGTACACATGACCCAACTACTGAGGGGCTTATCTCAATAATATATACATCTATACTTGAAAAAAGAGCACCTCTATCGCTTTTCTATATGACTAAATGGGAAAATGATCTTGGTGTTCCTACAGAAAAAAAAATTGGAGACAAATCTGGTACACCACAGCTCACTGTTCCGTCAATGTTGCTGGAATCCAACTATAAATTGTTAATGAGATGGTATATGGTTCCCTAACGCTTAGCCAAAACTAAAAAATCAGCCTCTGATAAATGCTTCCAAAGTTGTTTTAATACAAAGTTGTTTGAATACTGGTACCCTTTTACAAATACGATGGGAATGTCCCAAAATCAAGCTGTTTTGGAATGACATATACCAAATAATCTGTGTTTTGTTTGGGAAAGGTCTCTGCAAAAATCCACACAAAGCCTCATTGAATCTCAAATCTAAACCTTCACAAATAATCAGTTCTGCCTTAACATTCTTATTCACTTCTGCCAAACAATCTTTATCGAAAGCTTGGTCCTCTATACCAAATTCCCCATCAGTTAAAAATAAAATGATGTGGTACATGTCTAATGAAAAACTTGCTGCAATTCTTTGTGACAATTCCCACAAAAATATTTGGACCCCCTGGATTTTATCTTTCTTTCTTCCACATTTTGATAGATCTCAATAATATTTGTGATACCTCTAAAAACTTTTATACGCTTACACTTCAAGTCTTCTCTTCCTGATACTTTTCTCATACTTCCTCTCCCCCCACCCCTTTTTTTTGTTTTGATTTCTACTTTTCATAGTACTATAAATATTTATATATAATATAATAATTATCTATATGTATGTTACTTTATTTTCTTGTTTGTTTTTTAGTTTATCCCTATGACATATACACAATATTGTAATTTTGATTCTTCTATACTTAAATGCTAATAAAAAATTAGAAAAAAAATGTCTTTCCAAGAAGCACATTACATTACACCAGGGTATAGTACTCTGGCTGTTTATATTGCAAAGAGCAGTTCATGTGAATCTGAGACAAAAGAATCTGCATCTCTAGGATGACTAGACAGTTTATTCACATACTTTATCTTATTTTCTCCTTCCACATTGATTCCAATGCATTTTGCCAAAGTACTGAATTGTTAATCCCTGATCCTAAAAAAATTAAAAAAAATTAAAACTCTTGAATCCACTCATTCTTAAATGGCACTAATTATCACACCTAAAAGAACAAAACGAAACCAGCGCTCAGATCTTCATGCAGACTAAAGGAGATTCTGGATGCCAAACATTGAGGTGCAGCCCTTCAGAGATCGGGAAATCTAGGTGATGGTGAACAAAAACAAACAAGGGCGCACTCCCATCATGCATTAACATGGTACACCACGTATTTATTGAAAAATTATAGATAAATACTCACAAACCAAAAGGGATAAAAACAGAAGAGGTGATCCGTAAGGACAGTCCAATGGATTCAAACACCTTATAAGGGATAGGTTAACGCGTTTCGGGAGATGAACCCCCTTCCTCAGAGCTAAAACTCTTTTATAAGGTGTTTGAATCCATTGGACTGTCCTTACGGATCACCTCTTCTGTTTTTATCCTTTTTGGTTTGTATTTATCTATAATTTTTTCAATAAATACGTGGTGTACCACGTTAATGCACGATGGGAGTGCGCCCTTGTTTGTTTTTGTTAATTATCTCACCTGTCATTCTGTAATAGGAGCTGTAAACATACGATGTTGTGGGGCCTTGAACTTTGGAACAGACCATCAATGAGATATACAAGGGCAACATATTGTGCACGGTCCTATGTCTGAAGAAAAACAATGACTTTGTTGGACATAACAGACATCCTTATAGTGTATTTCCACTCTAGCCATCTCTAGGATGACTTGACACTTGTAGGCAGGTGCAGTCTGCTTTCTCCACTGTAGGTGGTGCTCGACCAGAGCGGTGCTGCAGCTGGAGACGAGGTCAGGAGAAAACTAGTTTTTCCATGATTTCCTCGCCCCTGGAGGCAGCGCTCCAGTTGGCTATGATGCATTCAGGTGACCCCGATGGTCATTTCGGGTCAGCAGAGCCCTTTCAAGTGCCTGCCCTAAGCTTTGGTGCACTTTTGCTGAGTGGACAGTGTCTGGATTGGAATTCTCCCCTGTGGGGTCAGACAGGCCAGGCCACATTCTGCACTCTGAGACGGAAGCTGTCAGTGCATCTTTCCCACTCTATTCTGCAAGCTATATAGAACTGTGAGTGTTACCTAGTGTTGCGCTCTCCTGCTGGGTAGTTTGTATACTTGGGCTGTGTTTTCAATACAAGCCTTGTTGTTTACATGTGAACATGGGGTGTTTACTGCCTCTGTACCAAGTTGCACTTACCCACATGCTTTATTAACATATTTATTGCACTTTGGGATAAAAAACCTTGGTTAAAATCCTTCAAATTACCACTACAGTACCATTTTACCCTGTGCTACCTGTATATGGGCAGGACATTCACCAACTAGGATCAGTGACTGCCAAACAGGAACATAATGTCCTGTTGTTCAATAAAAAGTATGATAGGTCTAACAAGTCCATAGGCTTTTTGGACATGTTAGACCTCATAACTTTTATAAATCCACCAGTTGAAATCCACCATTTGAATTTGAAGGGTCTAATGAATCCTTTTGGAAAAATTAGGTTTTGGAGTTTAAAAAAAGACATTCATTGTAGATCAACTTTAAAGTAGATATAAAGCCTAACTAAACAACAATCAGTTTGCTCTGTGCAGCACACATCATAAACAATTGCCTTTTGGTAAAAAATACAAATTTTAACCTTTTTTGGATCTCACTGCTGCCATTTCCTACTGTCTCCTTCAGTCACTTCCTATGCAAATGCAGCCTTTGCAGTATTGGCTGCACACATCTGCTCTGGAGCGTAGACCAGCTTCCTGACAGTAACAATGGTTGACCAAGGCAGCAAAATGTGTGTTGGTACATCCTCTTGTAGTTATTACTAGTGGCACATGTAACAGGATGGCAAAGAAGGAACACAACTGGGAAATAGCTGTCATCCTGAAATAGGGATTCCTCAGACAAGGAACTTCATGGCAGTATCATCAGGTATTATTCTAATGAAAGCAGTAGATTTTAAAAGATTAAACGTGACTTTTGAAAAGTTTACCTCTCAAAACGTATATGAAATTTAAGTGATTTGGGTTTACATCTGCTTAAAGGCAGGATAGTTTTTGGCACAGTAGTGAGTACTGCCATATTACGAGTATATATAGAAATGTCACCAGTTGTCCTAGTTTTTTTTTTACATTATTCATCCCTCTTTCCTGATTTCCCCACAAAGTTATATTTCTTCATAGGGGATTTTACCTTGCTTACACATCCATTCACCATTTAAATTTTTTGTTTGTAGTGTTTCACTTATACTAATCTTCATTTCTTTTTTTTTTTGCTTCCCAGCAATTGCCCCCCTCAAGCTGCAATAGGCAGCGGAGGGGAATTTTTATATGCCCCAGCCACTATGCTTCACTTGATGACCATGGCAAAGTTTACCCAACATGTAACATTCAGAGAGGGATCCTACACATTCAAGTCAACGAGGAAGCAGCGCAAATGCCCTGAAACCAAGTGCAATGCACATGCATGCAGTGCAACTGTTAGCAAAAATGTGGTTTGAAGCAGGTGGAGAGAAGGCATCACATATGCTTTCTCACTGCCTGCCAGTAGCCTCTGGAGTGTGATTCAGAAGAGGAATGGGCTTTAGAGGCAAGGGAGATTTATATGCACATCTAAATCTACCCTTACAGTTTGGATTCTTTATGTAATAGTTATAATTTCACAGTTTTCTGCTCTTGGTCAGTTCTGTGTTTTTAATTTGTTCGATCCTTCAGCTAATCAAGAGATTGTACTGTATGTGTCTATTGAGAACTATTCATGGATTAGGTATCGCACCATGGTAATAATGATGGGCTGAGACATGTGAATACTTTTTGTTTTACGGAGGCATTATTGCACAGTGCACTGTTTAGAGTGAAGGCTTCCTGATTGCTTTAGTCCAGTGGTTCTCAACCTTCCTAATGCCGCGACCCTTTAATACAGTTCCTCATGTTGTGGTGACCCCCAACCATAACATTTTTTACCCAGTAATTATAATTCATGAAGTGTCGTTTTACCTCCAACACAGTAGCTGCTTTCTACACAGTAGCTGCTCTTTACACATTGGAAATGTGTTTTCCGATGGTCTTCGGTGACCCCTTTGAAAGGGTCGTTCGACCCCCAAAGGGGTTGCGACCCACAGGTTGAGAACCACTGCTTTAGTCCCTCCCTACCATAACATGAATGGTAATACTGTCTTGTTGGATCCCAAGCCCTACTCCATAGAAGCCATGGTTTCCATACACTGCACTGATGATGGCCAAAAAGCCAAAAACAGCTGATTGCAGTTTGGAATAAAGGCTCTATAATATTAGGTTATAGTAGTACTATGCACCAGTTGTTCTGAATGTGCATTTAGCAAATGGGGCATAAAGCAGTGATCTGCATGGCTACACCTACTGTCCTGGATCCACTTATTTTTGGGATAAGTAATGGAATGAAACATGTGAATACTTTCTGTCTCTTCTCATCATAACACATATGGTATGGAACCATGCAAACATATAATCATTGTTTGCCATTTGAAACTACACATATTAGATAGTTACATACACCTCAATGTCATTGCTCAATTTTACTAAATGTTTAGTCTTGCAGTGAGATCTAAAAAATTTAAAGTGTATATACAGTAAGCATTGTTTCAGTTGCTTTTTGCTTATTTTGTCAATTTGAAAAAGTAAACAGACAGGTTTAGGAACTGTCACAAATTTTTTCTGACTTGATTGTAGGATTTGGTAAAAATTAAAGCTGAACTCAAGGCAAACAGCTAAATGCACACATGGAATAAATTAAAGGGAGCTTTTTGGCTGCCAAAGGATTTGTATTTATGTCCATCTGTTTCTGAGATTTGCAAAGCTCTGCCACTCAGAACATTCCTGTATGGCAGGGAAGGGGACTTGCTTGTTCTTTGCTGCAGTTTCACTTTCACTTACAATTCTCTGCCACACCCCAGCCTGTGACTGTGCAGTGCAAAGAAAGTCAGCACACAGATGAACAGATGAGCTCATCTCTCTGTTACTCTGATCTCTCTTCCTATCAACTAGCTTATTATTTCCTATCAAACACACCTGATTGGCTCTGAGCTGCTGCTCCTTTCGCCCCCTCTCTGAGCTCTGATGTAAAATAGACTGCAAGAGGTTGATACCAAATTACTTTAGGCCACTTATGCCATGCTTCCTAGCTTTCTGAAATAATAGTGAGGGCCACCTTTTAACACACAGTAGGTAGGCAAAGGACATGTCTCTGCCAAGGCCCCAGTTACAATGACCACAAAGATCTAATATGCAGAAAATGATTGGCTAAGCCACACAAGAGCTTTTTTTATCTCTATTTTTCCTTGAGCTTTTCAAAATAACAAATGCAGTAATAGAGAGCCTGGATACAAAGTTTAGTGCACCATAATACTTTTGGTAGTAAAAGAATACATTTTGTATATGTAGCACGACCCCCTTAGGAGTCGCTGATTTATTTTCGGGCTCCCTGTTGTTCTGAATCCCTCTCTGAAAACCCAACCCCTGTTGACACCACAAGGTTCCTTTGACCAGAGTAAATTAACACCAGAAAGAAGACTCACACATAAATTAGAGAAAACTGATATGAGGTTTACATTAAACTTCAATATAAACTTGGTTGAACAGTACAAACTGGTATTGACAATTGTTATGGCAATAATTACTTCTAGTAACTCTAAGCAAAAACATAGCACATACAGTATACTGTAGCAGAAGTTCAATCAATGTTAGCAGGCCAGCTTTCAGAAATTAACCCAAAGCCTCCTGAGGTAGTAGCAACCTTAGTGAGCAAAAAGAACTGGCAACAATGAGAATAGCTCACTTTGGGCACTCAAAGTCTGACAGCAAGGTTTAAATCTGAGGTAGAAGACCAGGATAGTCAGTGTCCTTTTAAGTGCAGTGAGGACTATTTTGCATGCTCGCTGGGGCCCAGTTGGTGCACATTTAAGCAGGACGGTAATTGATACAAGTGATAGTTCCTGCCAGGATTTACACAAAGGGGAGGTGGAAGAGAGGACAAGGACTTTCTCTTTAAATGACACTTGACTTGGCGTGTCGTCTCCTTTAATGCCCTGGGAAAAGATCAGCCTATATGCAAATAAAGTGTTAATATGGCAAATGGGCTTGTTGGCAAAAGGACAGCTCCACTCTGGAATGCGGTGACCAATGGCAATGGTGGTAGAAGTTCCTTTAGGAGAATAGGCCAATGGCTCAAGGAGCACTGATGTGGTCTGGCCTGCAGGAAGCATGCACTGTGGTCAGCTCTGATAGTTTACCTGTACTGCAAATGTGTTGAACAGTAACAGATATGGGAACTATGCCCCAACATATGTTAACTGAATGCAATGTCCACATCTGTGTCCAGGTAAAGTAGCAGGTATGAGAAGAATGTCAGTGTTCTCTTGCTTAACTCTCTCAGCGGATGGGGGCCCAACGGATTTTCCAGTCTCATGTGTAGCATTCCATCTGGTCACCTGATGGCAGATTGAACAAGGTGGCAAGGTCAGCAGTCAGCGGCTCTTCCAGCTCCTCCTTTCTTCTCCTCTCTCTAGCTCTGCAGCCTGGTCAGCATCACTCTCTCTCTCTGCTTCCTCTCTCCAGCTCTCCCCCCCTCACTTCCTCACCAGTGTCCCGGGCTACTGTATATACAGTATGTGCCCCCACCCACACATCAGCACTTCTGGGAAAAGTAGTCATCTGATACTGTACACTGCTCCCCAGCAAAGTTCTGCGATTCAGCATACAAGGTCCATGGGGTTGCTATGCAGAATGTGAGTGCCACTGAATTTGCAGGACACTGCCATCTTGTGTTGGTTTTAACATCCTGCAACTGACATTACAGCAAGGGTGTTACATATAGAGATGTATATGTCAGATCAAAAACAGGGACATTTGAGGCTACACGAGGGGAAGAGTGTTTTGGTCTCAAAAGAGGGACAGTCTCTCAAAATGAGGGATATAGGAGCTATGGCTTGCATAAAAAATTTAAATTGCAATAATAATTACAGAGCCCAAATACTTATAATTTTGGAATGCACACCTTACCCGTTGCCTGGTGCCAGGATAAAACCTCCTTCGGCAATTTAGAGGAACCTCAAACATGTAAACACATTTCACATCCGCACCCAGGTAATATAAAACATGATAGCTCCTGCTGCTTAAGGCAGAAGCTATCATGTTCATACTGTATGGTGGCTTATGTGAAGTGAAAGAGCTTTTTAAAGAAAAAGACCTGGGTGAGGATATGAAATGTGTCTATGCAAGTAATGATTACAAAGCGGTATTACTGTGTGACTTTTATATGTGCTTAGAGTTTAGCTATAGGGACGGTTCACACTAGGTACGAGCAGCACATTCCTGTGCGATTCACATACGATTCAGCGCTGTGCGATTCAAGCCCATTCATTTTGAATGAGCTCAAATCGCACTGTCCTCCACTGCTTTTGGAAATCACTGCAACCATAATGCAAGGTACTTCTGCACTGCGTTTGCGACCTGCATTTGGGGTGTCAGTAACTTAAACCCTTGACACCGATGTAACACAAATATACGGCATCACAGAACTGGGCTTTTTTCCATGGGGCCGCATATCTGCATACCTGTCTTTCTGCTGGGAACGCGCTGCACAGCGCGCTCCCAGCACAAAGACCAGGATGCCCCAGGTCCCATTATAACGATTGGGACCCCCGATTCAGGGTCACATGATCGCTGTGATAGCCTCTGATTGGCTATCACAGCGATCAGTCACTGTACAGCCTAGCCCCCATGTTTTTTTTTCTCTCTATGAATGGAGGAGAGACATACATTGTATCTCTCTAACTCCTGACATAGAGTGGAAAAAAATGTTTGTAAAAAAATAAAAATAAATAAATATTAAAAAATAAAATAATAAATAAAGAAAGAAAAAATACCTAGATCAAAGTTTGATCTAGTTCAGTGCCAGGGTAAGTGTTTGGGTCAAAGGTCAAGGTCAAAAGGTCAGGGTCAAAGTTCAGGATTTAAAAAAAAAATTGGTATCAGTGTCAGTTAGTGTCAGTGTGTTTTAGGTAAAAAAAACAAAACAAAAACAAAAACAAAATGTGCACTATTGTCTCTGGGCTGTACTACGGGTACAAACAACAAATAACATACACATATATGGTATCACTGCGATAGTCAAGAGCTGTAAAATTTATTTTGGGTTGTTCTTTGATGGTAATTTATGGTAGTAACAAGAAACACACAGCTAAATTAAAAAAATAATTTTTACTATTTTGGGCCAGTTTTCCTTTGATAAAAAAAATCAGGATATATCCATTACCATTCACCACCAAATGAAAGCAAGATTTGTCCTTAAAAAAACGCGGTATAATTCACCTGGATGTACAAAGTAGTTGTGATGATATGTACGGTTTTATTAACACATGTCAACGTTGCAAAATTGTGCTTAGGCATTTAAATTTGTTTTACCCTTAGGCGTGAAGGGGTTAACATTGATACCTGCTGCAAATGCAACTGCAGTGTGTGGGTTTTCTTCATCATGTTCTGGTGTGAACGGGGCTTTAATGATTTTTTTCTGTTTGACCACATATGAAAATCTTAGGTCAATTTGCTGGAAGACATGTTTTTTTTTTCTGATCAGCCTGCAATAGGAAAACAGCAAACACATGTGTGGCCCCATCTATAGGCACATCTATAGACATTGCAGACCACTGCTACTGTATGTGATATGAAGTGCAATGGGCCCCCAATGTCTGGCTACAGAGCACTGGTATCAGAAGAACGTGGCAGATAAATTTGGATAAAATGCATGGCCGTTTACACAGTGATGTATACATTCCAGTATTCTGGTAATATAAGTACAGGGCTTATAAAAGACATCTGGCTGAGTATGGCACAGCCATGGTGTTTCAACGTCTCCCGCAATATTTCCAAACTCCTTGACAATGACACTTTATACCTGTGTACAATGCAACACCATCTTTCTGTTCCCTTTGCATGCTATTAATCGGTTGTCTGACTTGCACTAACAGTTGTGAAGAAGAATATTGTCCACTTAATATGACTGATTACTATTGTAGTATTGTGCATTAAGTAGGCAGTTCTATTGATAGAATAGTTATTTATTAAACCATCTTACTTACTATAATACTTAGCAAACATCTCAGAATAGCAAGCTGCAAGCTTTAGGTTCACTAAACATTCTGTGCAGGATTGGATAACAAATTCTTTGGCAGGTAGCATAGTTTCCATATATGTATTATAAAGCCTGGTTCACACCAATACGTTTATTAGTGCTTTTTGCAGAAACGCACTGCAGTCCATTTAACATGATTTCCTATGGGACACTTTCACATTTATGCTTTATTTGAGCAGCTGCAATTTTGGAAAGGGTCAGGGACTTTTTTAAACACAAAAAGCAGCGGTTTTGCTACAATAGAGTTCAATGGAGACGCTGCTGAAATGCATGTAGTGCATTTTTGCCATGTTTTGCTGCGTTTTTGCCGTGTTTTGTGTTTTTATTCTGCCCAGGAACAAAAACATTTCCCCTATAACAGAAAAACCAAAAAAAAAGCAAAATGTGGTAAAGACGCGGCATGTGTAAAAACCCAAAGCGAAAATCAAAAAGCATTGCAAAAATGGATGAAAAGCAAACTGCATTGGTGTGAACCAGGCCTAAGTGTGTATTGTATTAATTCCATGGAGTTAGATGTCAGGGATTTCATCTTTTAGTACTGTTCATTTTAATATACTGTAGGTGTTGCTATGGTTATACATACTAATAGGTCTTAAATTTATTAAATTATAATTTATGATTTCGTGTTTCAAGTTTTATCCTGTTTACTAGACTCTTATTCGGACAGATTTCAGTGAGTTATTCCTAAAAATTACAGGCCTACAATAAAAAAACAACATATTTGCATGCAAAAAAATGTACCACTTTCAGCACAGAAATATGGACATAATCATACCGCTAGGGAGGTTAAAGTCCCCAGGAGTAACTCCAAGTCAATTTTGAGTTGCTCTTCTCCCTCCGAGATACCCACCCCAACACTTTTCCTGCACCCCCCCATGTATGTATATATAACTTCGTGCTACTCCCGTATTAGGCACTGGTATTTTGCCCAGGCTTTCCCCCAAATCTTCAGTTGCAGGCAAGCACATACTATTTCCTGTAGCCAGGTGCACACAACTTCCTTTTGTTACTCCAATGATCAGTCTAGGGGTTTTATTTTTTGTTGTTTTTCTTCTTCTTTTTTTTAGAACTGAGATAGGGAAGGGATATAGTGGAATCCTCTGAATTGAACTATTCACAATTGAGGACAGCTTTCTCTATGTGTGGGATCTGTGGGTTTCCCTAGCAGAACTGTGTAGCAGACTGTACAAAGAATGGAGCAAATTCCTTCTGTAGAAATGTAGAAACTAAATGGACAGTTGCTCCTCCGGACACCAGCCGGAGTTCCCTCTAGCTTTCACCAAGCAGCTATGTAGGTTCTGAGGGAGTTAAACAACACAAGTCCCAGGATCCCTTCTGAATGGTCTGTAGACATCCCCCTCAGTCAGATCTCAGAAGCACCATGGGTTTCAGCGTTATGGCCCTCAGGTTGCCCACTCAAGGCCTCTTAGCAGCATGTGCCAGGGGAGGCAGCCACTTCATCCCTGGCTGGAACTGGAGAAGAGGAAGAAGAACCCAGATCCCATGTGCCCACTGAATATAATACCAGCACCCAGCATGCTTAGGGGCACCGCTCCCCGTAATTGGCTGAAGCTGCGTCCATATTAATACTGATGAACCTTCATCCAGCAGCACTTTTTTTTAAATCCCCTATGCAAGTCTTCTTGCTGGTCTGGTTTCATTATCCTAGCTTCTTCTTCTGGTGGTGAGGGGTGGGCATTCTTCCAGGACTAAGCAGTGCTCATGTAAAGTAATATGAGTGCTATTCCATGCTACAGTACTGTGAGCCCAGCCTGTTTGATGACATGTCCCCTAAGGGGGCATGTAAACCACAGGCTGGGTTTGCAGGAAATTGGCACAATGACAGAGTGTTGTTCTGCCCTTAGGAAGACCTCCAGTGCTGGACTGGGGAGCAAGGGACAAAGTGTTCAGCATACAGAGGGTAAGTACAACTTAAATATTCGTCTTATAAAAGGAGAGGGGAGAGACACATTAACATACCAAAATACTGTACCACATTATTATACTCTTGCTTTACCTTCTTTACAATACTTACTTACCCAACTATTTCTATCCCAGAAGTAACTAGTCCCGGAAAGAATGTTAGCATTATACACATTGCTGTCATTAAACCTTTCCCTAGTATTACTGCTGAGCACTCCAATATAGTTCACTTAACATAAAAAAAAAATAATTCAATATAAACATATTGTAATAGAAGTAGTTACATTTTTTTTAGTGCTGCATGCAATATGTTGATGCTCTATGAGTAAATGAGAATATATAACAATGGTAAGAAAAGAAACTAGAAGCATCTATAAATGTACTAACAAGCTCAGCTACAACCCTAGGTTAATCTGAGACTGTTCTAATTAAATCAGGATTATGTGATTACCAGAGGCTATGTGTGTTCTTTACATAACTGTGAGAGACAAACGTCAGTTAAAGTATTTAAATATATTGCAGTATTGTTTAACCATAATTGCAAAAACAAAGATATATCCATAATATATTTCTAATATACGGTATTTTATTTAATTGACCAAAGCTTTACATTTGTATACCACATCTTTACAGCTATATTGGCATAGTGTCTTAAAGTTCCAGAAACAATGAACAGTTTAGCAGCAAATGCTAAAAAAAAAAGGAAAAGTTCAGGCGAGTACAACAAATATGCAGTCTGCATGATGTTTTCATAATTTAATGCAATGCATTGGTGGAAAGAGCTCCCACTGAAAAATTCAGGAAAATGTTTGACATGTCCATTATGAATGACCCTGTCAGTCACCCAAAAAAATCTTAATGTTGATCACATACAATTAAATAGGTATAATACTCATGCTGGTGATGTCAGTACCTTTAAATGAACACATGCCCATATTTACTAGATGTCTTTGACTAAATGACCCAGGGAATGGCCCAGGCTACAGTTGATTGGATTAGAAAATAGTGCAAAGTGAACTTCAGATACAGATGAGTTCAGGGGACGTCCAAGCTCCTCTCTAGTGACTAGTTGAGTCATTCCAGAGTCCAAAAAGAAACAAAGGAATTGCAATTGTTAACCATCATCTGGAAATGCTATTTGCTTGGCTGATTGAGTTCCTGTACAGAAACATGTATATCAATCAGAAGAGTCATAGTAAAGCCAAATGTCCCCATCTGCATACCAGTTCTGGGCTAGCAAACTTAAAGTATCAAAACCAGAGGATCAGCATTTTTAATATATACAGTATTAATATATATATATATATATATATATATATATATATATATATATATATATACAGACAGCTACCATTTGCAAAAGAGAACCCCGCAAAGGCAGCTTTCACATCTCTCTCGGGAAAGGTGTCTGAAAATTATTTCAAGTGCTTCAAAAATAATTTAAAGCCAGGAGATGGCATCATTGTCTATTAGCTGATTATTTTCATGCACAAAGCATTACATAATAATTTTTTCATGTTAGATTATAACAATGATTAGTCGTAACAAACTAAACTGATATTTCTAATGCTTGGTTGGTCATCTAAGTAATATAACTTTTTTTAAAAAACCACACTTAATAGAAAGAAGAATGTATAGCTTTGCATAACAAATTGAGGATCCTGATAAAAAAGGATAGAAATTAAAATTTCTGACCTGAAGTACAAGTTCATGTTTTTAGAAAACTTGCCCCCTCCTTGGCCCCCTAAATGTACTAAGCTGTGATCCCCAAATCAGGGCTGTCTGCAACCTGACCCGAAAAAAGTAGTGGCAGGCTGCCTGTCCCTGTGTACTAATAGCCCATAGACTTAAATAGGGATTACCTGTATAGCAGGAGCAACAACCCATTTAGGTCTATGAGGCATTGTTGTGTTGGGTATTGGCAGCTCAGCACTGCATTTTCCTGGCCAGGCTGCAGGGGGCTGCAATTGCCAAAGGAGGCAAGTAAAGGCATTTGATAAAGGGGGAAGGGGCAGGACGCACAGCTTAGTATATTTAGGAAGCTAGGAAGGAAGGTTAGAAAGATTTGTGTAAATAAATAAACTTTAAGCACTTCAATACCAGGCACGTATACCCCCTTCCTGCCCAGGCCAATTTTCAGTTTTCAGTTCTGTCGCACTTCGAATGACAATTGCGCGGTCATGCAACATTGTACTCATATGAAATTTTTATCATTTTTTTTCAAACAAATAGAGCTTTCTTTTGGTCGTATTTAATCACCAGTGAGTTTTTTTTTTTTTTGCTAAATAAAACAAAAATCACCTGAAACTTCTGAAAAAAAAATGCACATTTCTTCGTTTCTGCTATAAAATTTTGCAAATAAATAATATTTCTTCATAAATTTAGGTCAAAATGTATTCTGCTACATTTCTTTGGCGAAACTAATAATAATAATTGAATTTGTATTTTTTTTTCAAATGTTTCTATTATTTTTTTCTTTTTTATTAAATTTTTTTCTTTTTTTTACTATTTTATTTTTCAGCACACTGTGACCAAAGCAATACAATGTTACCATATATTGAACTACTCTGGGCAAGTGATCAGGATTTTTTCCAACACATTATGATTTCTAATACCAATGTATTTCATTGATATTTGCAATCATTGTTACTGAATGAAGCTGATCCTTTCAGTCTTTTGATGTAATTAGCTGTGATTGGGCAAAGCTGATCACATGATACAGATGGGCTTTGATTGGCCCTGTATGTATCATGTGACTGCCTTGACCAGTCACAGCTAACAACATAATTGTATACAATGGATGGCATGACAGGAAGCCATCCATTGTATACAAGTGACGTGAAATGCTGTGATTGGTCACAGCGGTCACGTGACATTGGCAACGGGCCGGTGTAGTGATAGATCATTGACTGTGTCCATGTGAGCGCCTCGTTTTGACATTACGTCATATGACGCCCAGTCACAACGGCGAGTGTTCCGCCCGGCCTATAGCAGATCAAAGGTGTTAAGAGAGAAGCATTGATAGGTGGATGCAGCATTGATCCGATACGGCATCTGTTTCCCGCCGGTTCTAAGGGTGAGAACGCCGTCTAGTTTTCCCAGCTGCTCTGAACAGAGAGTCGGGACTGTCATTCACCGCTATCTACTCTGCCCCCCCAGTGCTCACTGGAGTGCTGGGCTGTGGAGGGTGATGGGAGCAGCTGGCTCAAGCTCTTAATGGATCGCTGAGAGGCTGAGCCAGGTTCCAGTCCAGACTCCTAGGTGGATCCCGACCACATGGTCAGGATCTTTTCCCAGCCTGGACCAGCTGAATGACATCAGTCGACAGCGGACTCAGCTGAAAACAGGTCACAGGAGTGCAGAACAAACAAGCTTTGGCTGTACTTCTCCTTTAAGATAGAAACTTTAGTCAGGACTCTACCCCTAAATCCCGGCCTATTAGCAAATCCAGCCTCTTCTCTCATTTATACTATGCCACTGATGTGAATTTAAAATTGAATGAGGAAAGAACAAACAGAGGGCGCACAGGCCTAGTGCATTACCATAAAAAATGTTTAATAAGAAATAAAATAGGTGTTGTACTCACAAACGACAATAAAGTCAAGGCACATCATAAAAGAACAGCTGGGTCAACACCGCGCTGAGTAACAGTCCGCAATGGGGAGTGTAGACATCCAATAGGCTGACGCGTTTCGAGGACTTGCCTCTTCCTCAGAGCCCTGAGACCATTGCGGACTGTTACTCAGCACGGTGTTGACCCAGCTGTTCTTTATGATGTGCCTTGACTTTATTCTCGTTTGTGAGTACAACACCTATTTTATTTCTTATTAAACATTTTTTATGGTAATGCACTAGGCCTGTGCGCCCTCTCTTTGTTCTTTCCTCACTCAGTACATTTGGATTCCCTCGGTCTATTTGAGGGCAGCAAGGTGTGCATGTTCCAGGAGATTCTTAATGTGGTTGTAGCCTGCATCGAGTCCATCCCCAAACGCAGGAGCATTTGTGTTTGCTGGTGAATTTAAAATTGCCTGAAGAATGAATGAAAACATAAGCACAAGTAAAGCAGGCATAAAATACTCAACAAAATGCAAGATTTATTTCCAGTACTTCCAACACACAAATAAAATTTGCAGTAGTCTAGTTCCTTTTTCAGGAAAATATTCAGCTCCAGGCTCCCCACCTGTCAAATGACATAACAGTTTGGCACTAGGGTCACGTGATTTCTGATAAAGACAAAGATCAGCTATGCTGAACATTGGTCTTGCTTTTCAAGGGGTCACATGACCAAATGCCTAGGCTTTTAGATATGTGATCAGCACTGGAGGAAATGAGGAGCAGCATTTTTTCCAGGTAAGAGGAAGATTTCAGCTCTTCCATTACTCTTTATTTACCCATCTCAGCATGGTCAAAACAGCTTTAAAGTGTTACTAAACCCACAACAGTAAAATCAGTCTGTATATGCAGTAAAGCATGCTTGTTATACTCCCTATGGAACATAAGGGGTTAATACTCTGGATTGTGTAAAAACACTGTTTAATCCTGACTTCTCTGATGCTGCTCTTCTTCCAGTGTCCCCCTCTTATCTCCTGATAAGACATTTTGTGTAGAGTCACTCTGCGCATGCTCAGTTTGGTGTGTATTGCTAGATAGGTTTTTTTTGGGGAGAGTGTATGTGATCAGCACAGGGCCAATCAACACTGTCCAGACAGAGGGTCAGGGGTTCTGCATCCTCCTAGATCAGAATGAAAACTCCTACAAACTTGCCTCCCCCAGAAGATTTACCCCCTTCCTGACCAGCTAATTTTTTGCGATAGAGCACTGCATTATTTAACTGACAATTGCATGGTCATGCAACGCTGTACATAAATAAAATGTACGTAATTTTTTTTACCACAAATAGAGTTTTTTTTCGGTGGTATTTAATCACCTCTACGTTTTTTATTTTTTGTGAAATAAACAAAAAAAGACAGTTTTGTAAAAAACCCAATATTTTTGAATTTTGCTATAAAACATATCTAAAACAAATAAAAAAAAATGTCTTCATAAATTTAGGCCAAAAGGTATCCTGCTACATGCCTTTTGCTAAAAAAATCCCAATATGTGCATATTAACTGCTTCCTGCTTGCCCTATAGCAGTAAAATGTGATTTTGCACTTCCAGGCAGGGGGCTCATGTGAGCCGCACGTGCGCCCTAACTGTACTACTATTCACAGCCGAGGCTGTCAATCACCGGGTCCCAGACTGTGATTACTCACCAACACCTGGTGATCCAGGAGCATTACCAACGGGGGGGGGGGGGAGAGTCTTGGAAGTAAACAATACAGTTCTCTCCCCTGTCAGCTTCTGCACACTGCTATGCATGGCTTTGCATAGCAGAGCCATGCAAAGCAGTGTGCTTATAGTGAAGCACACATACACAGCCCCATAGTAAAACAGCACACAGTTAACCCTTTGATTGCCCCACATGTTAATCCCTTCCTGCCCAGTGTCATCAGTACAGTGTCAGTGCTTTTTATTAGCACTGTCACTGTATAGGTGTCACTAGGGATGTCAGTTACACCAAGTCAGTTCCCCCCAGTGTCAGAATTCCTGCCGCAGTCCCGATATAAGCCATTGATCACCGCCATTACTAGTAGAAATGTAAAAAAATGTAACAACCCCAGTATATATACATTCATATGCATACACTATAACTTTCACATAAACCAATTATTTTACATGTATTGGGATTTTTTTTTTAGCAAAGACATGTAGCAGAATACATTTTGGCCTAAATTTATGATGCAATTTTATTTTTTAAATTTATTTACTGGACATGTTTAATAGCAAAAAGTCAAAAATATTGTTTTTTTTCCTAAAAATTGGCACTTTTTTATAGCGCAAAAATTTAAAACGCACAGGCAATCAAATAAATCTCTATTCGTGGGAAAAAAGGATGTAAATTTCATTTGGGTGCAGCATTGCATGACCGCACAATTGTCAGTTAAAGTGCCATAATGCAAAAAATTGCCTGGTCAGGAAGGGGGGGTAAATCCTGTGGAGGGCAAATGGTTAATTGGTTTACATGAAAGTTATAGCATCTACAAATGGCAGTATATATAGTGAAATTTATTTTTTTAAATTTAATACTAGTAATGGCGGTGATCAGCAACTTATAGCGGGACTGCGGCGGGAATTCTGACACTGGGGGGAACTGACTTGGTGTCACTGACATCCCCAGTGACACCAATACAGTGATCAGTGCTAATAAAAAGGACTGACACTGTACTGATGACACTGGGCAGGAAGGGATTAACATGTGGGGCAATCAAAGGGTTGTGTGTGTGCTTCACTCTAAGCACACTGCTTTGCATGGTAATTGGTTTACATGAAGGTTATAGCGTCTACAAATGGCAATATATATACTGGAATTTTAGCGGGACTGCGGTGCACATTCTGAATCTGGGTGGGAACTGACTAACTGCCAGTGACATCCCAAGTGACACTAATACACTGGTCAGTGTTAATAAAAAGCACTGACACTGTACTAATGACTAGGGCGGACTGAACATTTGGAAACCCGGGCACTACCCGAGGGCCCGGGGTCAGTAGGGGGCCCCATGAGATGCTCCTGGTACCTTTTTCATAGGCTTTTTTGAGTTTGGGCAAGGACACAGGGCCCCATGATCCCCTATTGCCCGGGGGCCCCATGAGTTGTCAGTCCGCCCCTGCTAATGACACTGGGCACGATATGGTATCTGGGGCGATCAAAGGGTTGATTGTGTGCTGTGTGTGGTTTACATTGTGTGCTGTTTTACTTGGGAGACAGGCTACTTTGTATCTCTCTGCTGTGCAGCGAAATACAAAGCAGCATGTCCAGACTGACATGCGGTCAGCTTTGCCGACGATCACCGAGTCTCAGCCGGGAATCACCAGCCACATTCACATCCCCAGCAGCCAATAGCAGTGCTGGTAGGGCGGCGCGTGTGTCTTCTACCCAGAAATGAAAATCACGTATATATACATGATTTTGCACAGCTGTCCTGCCCTGTAGCAGTACATCTGCTATAGGGTGGCGGGCAAGCGGTTAACCAGTGCTCGGCTGGGCACTGATAGAAGTCACAAGACTGCTCTAGCTGCTGATGAGAAAATGTATTTTGCAGTTTATATTTACTAAAATAAATGCACTTCTGTGTTCTGTGTACTGTGGGAGACCAGATATAGTGGATGCAGGCTCCTGGGTTTAGAAACACTTTAAACTATTATTTGCATACAGGATGTTTTTAAATAAGAACATATAATGCAATGATTTGTGTGGTGTGTATAACCATTTAAATTAATCCAAGGCCCAGAGGACCATACAGTACAGTCTGATAGTCCTACCCCAGGCATGCAGTCATATTCTGTAGTATCAGGTTAGTCAGAAGCCTAAAAATCTACCTGCATGTACTGGGGTGAGGGTGGACTCCAGCTCAAAAAGTGTTAACTAAGTAGAAACAATAGGATGATTCAATCCTATAAAGAGGAGAGCAATGATGTGTAATAACACGTGACAGTCATGGGTTAGCAACATTCTGATAACTGGGGTCTACGGACTGTTGTGTGCTGACATTGTAACAGGGTAAAAAGGTTGAACCCTTCTGCCCTAAGCTTTATAATACCTTTACTTGGAATATTTAAGGTAGGTAATTTTCCTAAAACAAAATTTATTTTCATATAATGATTTTATGTAAATATGACTGTCTACTGTTTTTTTAGTTGACAAAATAGTAAAAAAATTTGCAAAGCACAATATTGCAGCACAGTAGACCTGTACTAAACAACATTACAGTAAGTTTTTTTTAAAGGTAAAGGAATCACTCTTTCCTATGGATTGTTTGATTACTAAGGCTTTTCTTTAAATAAAGAAGGCACAAATTGACTAGACTAGATGGCACATTGTTTTATGTTTACCGATGTGAGGTAATATTAGCTCCTCAATATGTCTTTGCTAAGGCTGCACTTAAAAACATATGCCATTTTTCCAAGAAGAAATTTCAGGAAAACTCATCATCAGAACAAAATTACTGGCAAGCAACACACTTAACAGAACAAATACATTAAAATTCTCTCCATCCAGTCCTTAACAACACCACGTTTCTGGTGACTCAGAAATGTTCAGCGAAAGAAGAAAAAATATTGCTTAGAAAACTATTTAGATTATAGTGGGATGTGATCAAAATGGCTATTGGCACTACACAGGCCCTCTTGGAAGGACAAGCCCATGTAGCCTGGTTGGCTTTCTAACAACAAATGGGAATTCATGAAAATATGACTGTCAAATATGTAGACAAACATCAACAAGTGTAAAATAGTCAATACACTACCCTATCTATGTATAATTATAAAACATGTTGATGCATAGGAGGCAACAGTTGCTATCTACAAGGTGAAGGTGGCCATCATTGCTCAGTTAAGGGTTTCACACCATTTTCCTGGGCTTGTGGCTCTGTTGACTTGGGGGGGTTGGAGTGCTCTTTTAGTTGTTTTTTTTGTTAATAGTCTGCACACCGGAAAGGTTTCTTCACAGTGAGAGCTGTGAGAATGTGGAATAGTGTTCCTCAAGAGTTGGTTCTGGCCAGCTCAGTGGATTGCTGTAGGAAAGTCCTGGATTCTTTCCTAGATACACAGAATATAACTGGATACTAACATTTATAGGGAAAGCTGATCCAGGGAATATCCGATTGCCTCTCGGGGGATCAGGAAGGAATTTTTTCCCCTGCAGGAGCAAATTGGATCATGCTTTGCTGGTTTTTTTTGCCTTCCTCTGGATCAACTGTGGGTGTAGGATTATAACTTTTTTTTTTTTAATGGTTGAACTGGATGGACTTTTGTCTTTTTTCAACCAGAATAACTTTGTAACTATGTAACCATTAATTTGAGTTGCTTAATGCTATTTAAAGCAGAACTTCACCTGAAAAAAAAAGTTCCGCTTTTTCTCCTCCTCCCCCTCACAACGCTTTTGGAGGGTTTTTTTCTATTCCTGGCAGGTACCCACTCCCACTTCCACTCAGATTGCCTAGGCGATCTAAGCAAAAGTTCGGCCATTCTCCTTCTCTTCTGCAACCTTTGATGTGTCCCAGGAGGCTGTGGGTCCATTTACAAAGCACAACGTGACTCGTATATGCTCAGTGTGGAATCACCTATGAAGCTACAGAAAGGCACATCAATCCACTTCCAAGATGGTGGAGCTGGGGACACAAAATCTGGCAAAGAACTGGGCCAAGACAAGCGTTGCATCCCTGGACTGGTACAGTAAGTGCATATTTATTAAAAGTCAGCAGTTACATTATTTGTAGCTGCTGACCTAATTTTTTTTCCAGACTAAAGACCCTCTTTAAGCCATATTTTTTCATATGTAAAGCCCTGCGTTTCTGTAATAAATGTTAAATGCTACACAGAAATGCCATTGGATGATTGCACATGATGTTAAGTGCTCCATGAAACATTTAAAAGCAATACTGTCATTAATTCAATTCAACAAGAAAATTGGATTTCTATTTAACTTGACATTATGCTAACAACTAAGCAACTATGCTGATAATGCATTATTATCAACTGATACAAGTCAAGTTAAATACAGTTTGCTGCTTTCACTATAAATTATAATTTATTGGCACTGCTATGTAAAAACAGGTTGTGCAAGTAGTATTGAGGAATCTGGTTAGCCTACATGCCATAACATGATGAAATATCTCCCAGTGTTAGCTCTGATACTACTTTCTATTGTCATAATGACTACTGAACGTAACAGAAGAGCATCTTAAAGACAAAATAGCCAGGTATCAGAACTGACTAGATGACCTTGACATACAGTATATTACTTAGAGTAGACCCTAATTAAGTGAAGATTGACATAGGAACATGTAGAAATGTTAATTGTGCCTAAGCAGTACCTTGAAAAATGTACTTTTCGTCTTGAATTCCTCCTAAAAATTAGCAGGGGGTGGGGCTGCAATGTGAACAGGGAGAGATGTGACTACAGGGAGCTCCAAGGATTCTCTTTATCCCACCTGCTTGAGCTACCGCTGCTGTTCTGCACGTTCGTCAGTGAATGGGAGAACTCCCCTGGACTCCACAAGTGCCCTTGGCTCCAAGTCATACCTGCACCAGCCTTTTCATGGCCCTTGCAGCTTCCTTTTAGCTCCTGCTGCACACGTGCACCTGCCATTTTGCCTGCTGTCTGGCCGATCTAATCTCTTTTTTGGTGCATTTCTCTCTGATCTTTTTGGTGCATTTCCTAAACTACAGAGATCGTGACCCCACCAAATCTGAAGCTCAAAATAAACCCCAATTAAAGTTTGAAAATGCCTTTATTATGCTATTCTCAGACTTCTCTTCAGAAATTCAAGGACATCGGGAGATCTTCCTAGAAGTCCAGAGAAGGCTGAGGGTTAAAGGCATATTGTACAGCATGTTATACCCTAGAAAGGCCAGAGTGGTCTATGAGGTCTATTATTTGATACATCGGCAGCTACTTGGAAGAAATTTCTACGATAACTATTGTGTGCTGCCTGTCAACCCTAGGACCCATCACCTATATTGCTAGTTTCCTACATTGCCCCTAGAACCCTGTTTTTCCCTGATTTGCCCGATGACCCCCTTTTTTTATCTATTTCTGATTGGGCATTCCATGTGGCCATCCACCCAGGCATAGAGAGGACCTTTCTTCCATATGTATCTGGCATACCCCCTTGTTTTTCAGCGAGAATCTTGGGCTGTGTCTCAGTCAAAACGGTCATGCTGCTTCTCCTTGGATACGACTTGTATTTCACCCTTCGTTTACCTTTTGGTCACTCCCCCTCCCCTGGGGAGTCCTGGGATACTTCCTGAATTCTTTGGACCCCAGCCTTCAGATCTGAGGACGTGGCCCCATGGACTTGAGGGGCATTTATTTCCTACTTATTATTATTTGGTTCTTGGGTTTTATGGCGCAACTATGCTGGACTGTGTTTGGACCCTGGACCCTTCGGGTCTGGTATGGATTTTGAGGGTAATCCCCACGTCAACATCTTTTTTAAATATGGTTTGGGGCCCCCCCCAAAATCCATGCAGCCCAGGTCAGGAAAGGGGGGGGGGGACAAGTGAGCACCCTTCCTCCTTAACCATACCAGGCCACATCCCCTCAACATAGGGGGTGCTTTGGGGCAGGAGGAGCTCCCCACAAAGCACCTTGTCCCCATTTTGATGGGGACAAGGGTCTCTTCCCCACAACCCTGGCCAGTGGTTGTGGGGGTCTGGGGGCAGGGGGATTATCAGAATCTGGAAGCCATCTTTAACAAGGGAGCCAGATCCTGCCCCCCCCCCCATGTAAATAAGTATGCAGTACATGGTACCCATTCACAAAAAAAAAAAGTGTAGCGTAAAAATGACAGGAAACAGTCTTTGACAAGTCCTTTAATAAAAACAAAAATAAAAAAATGTCCCCTGAAGTAGATCCAACGTCAATCAAGATTGCCCGCCGCCACTGTTGACCCGAAAAAAGAAAAAAAAAAACGCTCCACTCTTAATGCTGGCTTCCGCCATCTGACAGCTGTGCAGACTCAAACATAAAGCCCATCACTATTGATCACCTAGCTCTTAGGGTTCTTTATGTGGATTTTCATGAGCGAGATACTCTTCTTGACTCCATATAGCAAGCACATATAGCTCTCATCCAAAAACCAGAGAAGGACCTTTGAACTGTGGTTTCTATAGACCTATATTGCGCCTTAAACTGGTTGCAAACCTCAGAGATGAAATATGTGTGTGTCCCAATCCAGAGCACTGAGACTTATTTCTGTCCACTGCCTCATTCCTCTGCTATAAGCATCACTTCTGATGAATTGTCCTGACACCAAGAGAAAAATGGTGACAGGGAGGGAGCTCCAGCAGATTGACAGCCTCAACTCAGTTCCTGTGTGCTGTTTGAGAGGGGGGGGGTGTTCCTTCCCTCCAATCAGCTCTCAGAACTCTCCTGACTGGTGTAACTTCAGCTTTCTGCCCCCTTCTTTTCAGGACTGCGAGATCCTTTGTAAATTCTGCACTTTTAATGAATGTAGGAGAAAGATGACTATAAATAAACAGGTACAACTTATGTAGGAGGATTTGTTTCATCTCTGTGTATCACCTGAGGCCAGTCACTTCACTGGGTATATGTCAGGGTTTACAACCACTTTAACATAGACCTTAATGTTGTCACTAAAGTTCTGATAACCTGTTTGTCTAGCGTTATTGAAACATTGGTAGACCCTGATCAAACGGGTTTTATTCCACAAAAGTCTGCTGGCACTAATATCAGAAGACTTTTTTACTAATATTCAGTCTTCACATACCAACACGGGTACCAGAGTAATTGTAGCGTTGTACACAGAAAACATGTTCAATTCAGGTATACATTATAGCACACTTGCTCTGCTCAGTTTAATTTTGCCTTCACTTAGAGACAGCGAAAATGGAATCTCTTCTAAGAAGTGAGTTCATACAGAAGATCCATTCAATGCTGTACAGAGCTATTCAGTAGCCTACATCGCAGGGCCTGGTTAAATGCAGGGATATATGGGCCCTGGACCTCCCCACTTTGGATAATGATGATTGAGTTGACATCCTTTGATTTCAGCTAGAGGTAAATTATTCATTGTTATTACCTTACACCAGCCAGGGTAAGGAGGGTCTCGGCTACCCAGTCTATGGAGTGTTGGAGGTGTTCTGCTATCAGTGCAGACTTTCTCCATATCTTCAGGACTTGTCCAGCTATTCGTGATTATTGGGCACTGGTCCTACTCTCCATTTATGAGGTCATGGCAGTTGAAATCAACAGTAAACAATGTTCTTCCATTGTGTAGAGCAGGGCTCGACAAATCCCAGGCACCAGCTCGCCATGGCGACTAGAAATTGCATGCTGGCACCTGGGTTCACACACTACTTCCCATTGACTTCAATGCAAAATCACATCCCATTGACTTCAATGCAAAATCATGTTCATTTGACTTCAATGCAAAATTGCGTCTTATTGTCTTCAATGTAAAAACGCTCTTACTGACTTCAATACAAAATTGTATCCCATTGACTTCAATGCAAAACGTCCCCTATTGGCCTCAATGCAAAATCGCTTCCCATTGACTTATTATTTATTTATTTATTTCAGGTACTTATATAGCGCTATCAGTTTACGCAGCGCTTTACATATATATTGTACATTCACATCAGTCCCTAACCCTCAAGGAGCGTACAATCTAAAGTCCCTAACTTACATACATACTAGGGCCAATTTAGACAGGATCCAATTAACCTACCAGCATGTCTTTGGGGTGTGGGAGGAAACCGGAGTACCCAGAGAAAACCCACGCAGGCACAGGGAGAACATGCAAACTCCAGGCAGGAGGTGCCATGGCTGGGATTTGAACCAACAACCTTAGTACTGCCAGGCAGATGTGCTAACCATTTAGCCACTGTGCTACCCCGACTTCAATAAAAAAATGCAAAATTGCAACCCATTGAGTTCAATGCAAAACCATCTCCTATTGACTTCAATGCAAAAATGTCTCCCATTGACTTCAATGCAAGAATGTCTCCCACTGCCTTCAATGCAAAAATGCTTCCAATTGACTTCAATGCAAAAACTCCTTTGTGAACACTTATTTCAGCATACCACGCACTGCTACAAACTCGCACAAGACCCTTTTCGTAATGGCACTCAAAAAGCAATGCTTGTGAATCGCATCTGTGTGAACCATCTCAATAGGAACACATAATATCTACCCTGTCATGCAAAGTTGTGAGTTTGAAAATCCAGAATTGCATATGTGTGAACCAGGGCGGCTCTATTCACACCTGGGTATTTTGAGATTGAATCGCTGTGATCGCAAAATGCAGGTTGAGGTGCCATTATTTTCAATAGTGCCTAAAACGTGGTGCGATTTTGCTGTGATTGCCTCACTGCAAATAGCATCACATGAAGCTTGTCACCCAAAAGTTGCCTTGGCCTGGATGCTGGCAAACCATGCTATCCTAATGAAAAAACTGGCTCCTAACTTTTTTAGCTGGCTCCTAGATTCAAAGCAAATTTGTCAAGCCCTGGTATAGAGTCCCATACAGCAGCAGATGATGCTCTTTCAAATTTGATAAAGTGTGGTCCCCATGGCTTGAGAATCCTGATACTGCAATGACTTTACTGCCTTTTCCATCCTGATTTAGATGTAAGGAACTGCTCTGCATATCGGGGTCCATCACTAAGCGATCCCTTTTCTGAACTACGTTTAATTCCACCAGGTCTCCCTTTGGTCTCCTGTGGGACTTGTCCTCCGCTGCTGGGCGGCTTGATGTTTGCTATGTGGTGGTACTTTCTCTGTGTGATTATAACATGTTGCCTAATTTATATATAGTAGCTCTCTATTTTGTGTGAGATCCAGAGGAGTAATGCATCATCTTTTATCCTGTCAATGATGCTGATGAGGGTAAGGGGGAGAGTACAATTTTTTTTACTTACCCTGTTTTTCTCTTTTGTAAATGGACTTTGTAGTTTTTTTTATGTTTTTCCTGAAAACTCAATAAAATTAAAAAAAAAAAAAAAAAAATTAGCAGTGCTCTTCTTGTGCCCAGGCATTCCTATGGCTAAAGGCTAATAGCTGTATATCTGAAGTGTGAGATCTTAAAGCATATCTATGATCAAAATGTAAAATCATATATTCGTTTCCACATTGTGTTTCAATTATTTCTAGCCTACATCTACTAATCTGAATGATCTTGAAGTTTGTGAAGTTACTTTGTGAAGATCCCCGTACATTTATTTCCTTGAATACTATGACACATATTCACTAAACCCTGTGAGTAGGCACTGCTGTGTCACACGTCATATAGCCTGCCTTCTGAACAACTGAGGTGCTGAGAAGAGATTTACAAGGAGCAGCCAGTACAGGAATCACTGCTTGCAGGCAGTAAGGTACCATGGAATATAAAGTCTTTAGAAATTGGAAGCAAATAGCAAAGGAGAAAATGTACAGCATACAGGGAATCCATGAGGTTATAAATAGAGATGGCCATCAGACAGGCAACACTCACAAGGTGAAAGGAGATTTGGAGAAGACAGATCTGGGAAAGGTTACAAAAATATTCTGCTGCAAGGTTCCCAAGAGCTCAGTGGCCTCCATAATTCTCGAATGGAAGACGTTTGGCACAACCAGGACACTTTCAAGTGGGCTTTCATGTGGAGAGGCTTCCATCTAGCCACTCTGCCATAAAGCACAGATCGATGGAGGGCTGCAGTGATGGTGGTCTTTCTGGAACTTTGTCCCATCTCCACACAGCTCAGTCAGAGTGACCATCAGGTTCTTGGTCACCTCTCTTACTAAGGCCCTTCATCCCCAATTGCTCTGTTCGGCTGGGCTACCATCTCTTGGAAGAGTCTGGTTGTGCCAAACTACTTCCATTTGAGAATTATGGAGGCCACTGTGCTCTTGGGAACCTTAAGCAGCAGAATTTTTTGTAGCCTTCCCCAGATCTGTACCTTGCAATAATCCTGTCTCTGAGCTCTGCCGGCAGTTCAATTGACCTTATATTTTTGCTCAGGTACAGTCTGCATTGTCAGCTGAGGCCTTTTACAGAGAGGTGTGTGCCTTTCCAAATCATGTCCAATCAATTTAATTTACCATAGGTGGACTCCAATCAAGGTGTAAGAACACCGAGAGAAATGGGAGGCACCTGAGCTAAATTTCGAGTATTGTTGCAAAGGGTCTGAACACTTATGGCAATGTGATATTTCAGTTTTTCACTTTTCATACATTTGCAAACATTTCTAAAATGTGGTTATCTCTTTTTCATTATGGGGTACTGAGTGTAGATTAATGAAACAAAAAAAGAAGAATGAGAATTTAAACAACTGTAGTATCAAGCTGCAACATAACAAAACTGGAAAAAGTGAAGGGGGGTCTTAATACTCTAGGAATGCACTATATAGCATCTACATTTTTAGCATCTAAAACTATCTGCTTATTTTGTTGATGTGTTGTATACCATCAAGCCATTAGAACCCCATGTAATTTATCTTTCAGATCTTCATAGTCAAAACAAAAGTTATGAGCATATATTACAGATGTTGGCAAAAGAGAAATAGGACTGTCATTTTTTTTACATCAATCCATATTAATACACATAAAGCATGGATCGACAGTGACCTGCAGCTTCCAAGGTAGTGTCTGCAGTATGTAGTAAAAATATAAAGAGCCCAAATGAAAAATGCACATATACTGCTCCACATGAGAATTTTTCGAATGCATTGTCTACTGCTGCTCCTTAGAGCAGAACTCACAGAAAAAATATTTTTGCACATTTGCTGTGTATGTATAAATTACCTCTAATTATGTGAGTCATGTGTTTAGATAGCTACTGCATTTGTCAGAACTTCTGGTGCTGACACTTTACAGTTCTGGCTCACATACAATGAATGCAATGAAAGATAGTGCACTTGCACTCCACCTCCTCCATTCATAAAACTGCAATTTGTATACTATTGCGTAGAAAAGTACAGTATATACTGGTCTTTCTGCAAGCTGCTGTGAATAACTTTGGACTTTTTGGACTGTATTGCTTTAAACATTTATGTTTGGATTGTTCTTTATACACTTATAGTATGAACATTTCTTTTTATTAATTCCATTCTTTGCAAGGTATAGCACCCTCCTAAGGCAGTGTAGGCTGCTAGAAACATGTAGCTAGTTCCTCTGTAATCAGTGGAGCAGTGGTTGATTATCTAGGGTTGCTCAGTGTTTCACAGGCTGCTGTTCTGTTATTCCCCCTGTCTTCTAGAGATTTCTACAACATAGTGAGAGGAAGGATAGAACAGCAGCCAGTATACTTATGGGACTCTATCCAATCCCTGGGAAGTGTCCCGAAAGGTGGAGAGAGAGTCCATAAAAAGTCTAAGGCCTGGTCAGCAGGCGCAGTGTTCCTGGGTCCAGCCCTGCAGGAGGAGCCCCCTGTGTGGGGACTCTGCCCCTAGGGGCAAGAGTGCTAGAGAAGCCTTTGTTAAGACATTGAGGTCCCAGCAAGGCTTAACTGGGGAGTCTAGTCACAAGTTCAAGTCCAGAGATCAGGTTAGATCTGGAGAAGCTCATGGGAGAGAGCCAGGAGGAAGCTGGTAGGGAAGACACCAGCTGTCCTATGGTGGTGTGAGTCTACATCTCCCTTACTGTGAAGATTCTGGTGAATACCAGTTGATCCTGTGGCTAAGTGAGTAAGTGGCCCTCAATGCTGAAAGAAATGTGACTGTGCATAGCTTTGTTCTTCCTCAGAAACTGAGGAGTCCTCAAGATATCCATTTTCAGTTATGCGGTATCCCATGCTCCCAATCCCTATCCAAGTTCATTGTTCCAAAAAAAACCTAACTTCTTAGAAATAACCCTAGACTGTTTTCCGAACCAGTGGAAGAAAGAATAAAATACTACCTGCCTGTGTTTGCTCAAAGGGGGACATAGGACTTAATTCACCAGTGGATCCTTAGGGGGTGCTGCACAAAGGCATTCTGTGAATGGAGGAGGCAAGGTGCAAATGGCCGTCACAATCTCTCCTCTTCCAATCAAAGAACACTTTGTATTCTGTGAAAAGAATACAATACATTTTATGAATGGATGTGTTGAAGAGTTGGTGACCTGTTATCCTTCACTGTACTCATTGTATGGGAGCCGGGAGTGTAAGTCTTAGGAAAAACAAGAGCATTTCAATTTACAGAAATATTGGTCATTGTGTCATTCACTCAGTCGCCAAAGACCTGCACATCAGTGGTGTATTTTGGTTTTGTGCTTCCCTGGGCAACACTAACATCTGTCCCCCCCCCCCCCCAAATAATTTGGAGGGGAGAGAGCTAAAGATAGAGAAAGAGGGAGAGAAAGATTAAGATAGAGAGAGAGAGAAAGAGAAAGAGAAAGAGGGAGTGAGAGAACAGTAGAGAGAGAGAGAGAAATAAAGAGCTAGATAGATATAAAAAGGGAGGAAACGATAAAGAGTGAGTGATAGAGAGAGAGATAAAGAGAGCTAGAGAGAGAAAGATAAAGGGGGAGAGAGAAAAAGAGAGTTATTAAAAGAGAGAGGGAGCGAAAGAAAAGATAAAGAGGGAGAGTAAGAGAGAGAAAGATAAGGAGAGATATAGAGGGCGAGAGATAAAGAGGGAGGGAGAGAAAGAGAGAGAGAGATAAATAGGGAGAGAAAGGTAGAGAGAGGGGGGGGGTAAAGAGGGAGAGAAAAGTAAAGAGAGAGAGAGTGTAGAGGGAGAGAGATTAAGAGGGAGGCAGCGAAAGAGATATAAAGCGAGAGAGAGAGATAAAGAGGGAGAGAAAGATAAAGAGAGATAGAGAGAGAGAGAGAGAGAGAGAAAGATAAAGAGGGAGGGAGAAAAAGAGGGATATAAAAAGAGAGAGGGAGAGAAAGAAAAGATAAAGGGAGAGGAAGAGAGAGAAAAATAAAGAGAGATATAGAGGGAGGGAGATAAAGAGGGAGGGAGAGAAAGAGATATAAAGAGAGGGGGGGGCAATAAATAGGGAGGGAGAGAAGGATAGATATATATATATATAGAGAGAGAGAGAGAGAGAGAAAGAGGGAGGGACATAAAGATATATATAGATAGAGATAAACAGAGAGATAAAGAGGGAGAGAATTAGATCAAGAGAGAGAAATATAAAGAGAGAGAGCTAAAGAGGGAGAGAGATAAAGAGAGAGAGGTAAAGAGAGAGAGACTAGGCTGATCAGATAGGATCCCCAGTGTAGCTGGTACTTGTAGTCCTCCTGGCTGTATAGATCTGCTCACTATAACAGTATATAACAGCAGTAGATGTAATATGTGTGTAGTACAATTACAGATCTGTGACTCCATAGCCAGAGCAGACAGGATCCTGGGTACAGCTGGTACTTGTAGTCTTCCCTGGCTGTGATCTCCCCAGACTCCATGGAGCAGAATATCCCATCCTTCCATCCTCTCCTAATCTCCTCCTCCTTCTCCTTGCTGTGCTGTCTCCTGCTGACGTGTCTGCCTCTCTCTGCTCATACTGCTTCCCCTCCATACACACAACACTGCCACCCAGCAACTGTCATAGCTGCAGCCAGCTGGCTCCTCTCTCTGCTTCTGCGGATCGCTCACCTGTCACCCAGCTCAGCCCAGAAGCAAACCTTCTCTGACACCAAGCGCTGCGCTGACCTGGAGTATAGCAGTGAGTGAGCTCATGGAGTGCTGGCACTCACCGGGTCCCCATCGTCAGTCACCTGCCAGCTGCCTTGTGCGTCCCTTCTTCCGGGCCCCCCTGAAAAATGCCCACAAATTGAGCTTTCTTTTGGTGGTATTTGATCGCCTGTGCGGTTTTTATTATTTATGCCATAAAAAACAAAAAAACTATATTTTTGACTTTTTGCTATTACACATGTCCAGTAAATACAGTTTAAAAAATCAAATTCCGTCATAAATTTAGGCCAAACTGTATTCTGCTACATGTCTTTGCTAAGACAAAAACCCAATACGTTTAAATTAATTGGTTTATGTGAAATTTATAGTGTTTACAAACGGCGGTACACAGTATATACTGGGAGGTTTTTTTTTCATTTTTACTAGTAATGGCAGCGAACAGAGACTTATAGCGGGACACTGGGGGGAACTGACTTGGTGTCACTGACATCCCCAGTGACACCAATACAGTGATCAGTGCTAAAAAAAGCACTGCCATTGTACTAATGGCACTGGGCAGGAGGGGGGTAACATGAGGGGCGATCAAAGGGTTAACTGTGTGCTGTGTACTGCTTTACTTGTGTCTGTGTTTGTGTGCTTCACTGTAAGCACACTGCTTTGCATGGCTCTGCTATGCACAGCAATGGAAAGCAGTGTGCACTTGCTGTTTTGTTTACAAACAGTTCTCCTCCCCGTCGTAGATGCTCGACAATCTCTGGGCGCCAGCAAGTCATCACTGGCCAGGACCCGGTGATTGACAGCCGTCCCCTACCCGGAAATGCAAAATCACGTATATATATACGTGATTTTGCGCACCCGTACCACCCTGTAGCAGTATTTCTGCTATAGAGCGGTCAGGAAGCAGTTAAAGAAGTCGTGGTCTTGGAGCATGTTCAACAGGAAAAGTAAATATTCCCTTTCTTTATTAGCTTTATCAAAATGGTCCTATGACTGCACATCTTTCCCAATCGCAAGAAAAGCCTACTGGGCATTTTTGGAAAACTGGAAATTCCTAGTCATACCAAATCCTTCCTGTGAATGTTTTTCTATGCTAGGAAAATAATATTCCTAACCTGGAAACAACAGTTGTCTCCTTCTTTTTCTGGAAAGCAACCCCACATTTACATAATTCCACGAATGAACTCAGAAACAAACCAAGTTTGAAAAAAAAAAATGGAGTTCATGTTCTAAATCTGCTCTCACACTTCCAATGTCCTATAGCCATGATGTACTTTTACCTTATGGCTTAATTCACCAAATTGGGCACAGAATTACTTGCCAAACACCAGCTATAGTTTATCTAATGAAATGCTTCTGTGGCTGCTTTTATGTGGGCAAAACAAAACGTCTTTTTTTTTAGTGTGGAATCCTTACTAACGAGACCTCTGATGCCCAGTGGTGGCTATTTGCTATTTGCTCTTAAGCTCCACCTTATTTTGTAAGCGATTGTCATTGGGTATTGTCCACCGTTTTTTTTTCTTCTCTATAGAATTGCTGATGTTTATATGCATATATTTTACATATCAGGCGGTACAGTGGCTTAGTGGTTAGCACGTCTGCCTTGCAGTAAATGGGTCATGGGTTTGATTCCTGACCATGGCACCTCCTGCATGGAGTATGCATGTTCTGCCTGTGTGGGTTTCCTCCAGGTGCTCCGGTTTCCTCCCACACTCCAAAGACATGCTGGTAGGTTAATTGGATCCTGTCTAAATTGGCCCTGGGATGTGTATGAATGAATATGAGTTAGGGACCTTAGATTGCACACCCCTTGAGGGTTAGGGACTGATGTGAATGTACAATATATGTATGTAAAGCACTGTGTAAATTGACAGTGCTATATAAGTACCTGAAATAAATAAATATATTTTATCTTGTTAGAATTTGGTCATTTGCATACCTTCTGCAATCACACTGACGCTTGTCTTTCATCCAACACATGCTTATTTCTATCTCAAAAAATGATATTGGTATTATAATCCAAAAGGGTAAGCAGGGGGTTCATACATATCTGGACAATTAGTGTGCTGGAAGTATAAATCTATGCACTGTATTGAAAAATAATTGTGTAATTTTGTATCTTTGATATCATTTTACACTGTATTGCAGATTTTTTTCTCTTCCTGAAGAAACCCAGGTTGGGCGAAACATGTCGGGAAGTATCATCTGTACACTGCAATAAACAGTCAAGCGTTCTGTGATTGTTAAGTCTGTTATAACCATTCTCACATTAAATGTCATTTTACTGACATTAATAAATTGTAAAAAAAGTTAAATACATTTTTTCTGATTATTGATGTGCACCTATTTTGTATGAATTTAAATAGGGATGTGGTGCAGTGTGGTGATTATCAACCACTTGTCAAATTTCCAAATTCTTAAATCAATGTTCATAATCTCAGAAAAGTGTTCTATGTACTGTATAGTTTTCAAGGGTAGCCATATCTGATCATGATGTGGGCAGGCCTTGTTTCCTGATTTTGCTTTGCTGATCTTCTTAACTCATTGTAAGTCCACAAGGCACTCTAAGTATACAGTATGTCAAGACAGAAAAAATAAAAAAAGAAGCTGTTCACATCTGCATTTTCCTGTGCTTTATCCCTCCAAAGACTCTGCAGGTACACAATAGTACCTGCTGATCTGCTAAACCAGGGTTTCTTAATCTGGGGTCTATGGTCCCCTAAGTCAGCCTTTCTCAACCAGGGTGCCCAAGCACCCTGGGTGTGCCTTGAGGTCTCTTCAGGGGTGCCTTGGCAAAATGTCTAAAAATTGCCCAAAACTTGTATACAAGCCAGCGTGTGGAACAAGTCTTCCTTTTAGTTACACAAAGTCACAGGTTTTCATTGTGCACCATTACGACCTTCTAGCCACCGGCGTCCTAACATCCAATGACATCATCAGTTGATAAGGAGCATGTCAGTTCCATACACAGCATCCTAGTTTGACCCTTCCCTGTCCCTCTCCATCAGTGCTGGCATCACATTAGCTCAGTGATAGAGAAAAACCGAGGGAGAAGAGAAACATTGGAATATTACTCAGTATCAGTGTGCAATAGTGTGTTTGCATTAGAAGTATAAATCACCTCTAATGTTGGGTGTCCTACGTGTGTGGATGTTGCTGCGTTATATAAAACTAGTAGAATAGTTTTTCACATTTTAGAATGGGTTCCCTTTTAGAATTATGGACAGCATTGAGGCACTTCATTTTAGAATGGGGTGCCTGAAGACTGTCCATAATTTTAAAGGGTGCCTTGGGATTGTCCATAATTTTAAAGGGTGCCTTGACTGAAAAAAGGTTGAGAAATACAACCCTAAGTGATCCATTGATGGTGTTCAGGGGGTCCGTGTCGGTCAGATAAAAGGTTTACATTTATTGAAATAAAATAGATAATAGGGGGCGCGGAATAGAGAGAGAGATTAGAGATTAGAAGCGGTAGTAATAGTAGTAGAAAATACAGTAGTCACTACTAGTGGCAGTAGTATTAGTAGTAGATTAATTTTTATAATGAGCTATTGTAATGGCCATTACATTTTGCATGAAAAGGAGCAGGTTTCATTAACATTGTTTACTTAATTCAAACTTTGTGTATGTCATATATGTACCAGCCAATCATATTTTAATAAAATAAAGTGTATATATTAGTTGCATGCAAAATTGTCTTTATGTGAATCTCTCTGGGGAGAAGGGGGGGGGGGGGTCATAGCTTTTATCAGATCCTTAAATGGGGGGGCATGACTCAAAAAACTGTAAGAACCACTGTGCTAAACTAGTCATCCACTCCCTGTTTCAGATCTCTACAACATAAAAGCTAATAATAACCTTTGCAATGTGATCCATGCTGCCTAGGGTGTAGGTCTCATGAAAAAGGTAAGGATCAGATTTATACTTATGACAGAGAAGTACATCTTTACTCAAAATAACAAAGCGATTTGGTAATCCCTACATGTCCTGTTAACACATGTGAAGGGTAATGGTGTGCGATAAATACATGACTATAATTCTTTACCTGCTGGTGAAAAGGAGGTTGTTACTTGCAGGGGCGGACTGACCATTTGGAAACTCGGGCACTGCCCGAGGGCCCGGGTCAGTAGGGGGCCCCGTGAGATGCCCCTGGTACCTTTTTCATAGGCTTTTTTGAGTTTGCGCAAGGACACAGGGGCCCCATGATCTCCTATTGCCCGGGGGCCCCATGAGTTGTCAGTCTGCCCCTGGTTACTTGCCACCCTTTCTGACAGTGATTGGTGGAGGGATAGTCCACATTTACAAACTAAATTTATTATTTTGAAGTTTGCATTCCTTAAATACCCCTGGTTTTAGTGGTCACCTAACTTTCCATCATGGCAGCATCATCCTACAGTTTATCCACCCTGTAAGAATTTTTGTTTAAATCTCCACTAACAAAAAAATTTACTTTAAAGCCAACAGCTCAGTTAAAGAATGTTACCCCAACAATTCATATTCTTGATATGTGCCTGCTGTACCATGTACTTGTGTAGTATCCTGTTCTCTTTGCATTGCTTGCTTTGTGTGAACTTTCAGGTGATCCTGCCAGTTCCCTTGCTTTCCTATTTTATACTGACAATGCTAGACATAGAAGCACATCCATCCCAGCATGGTCAATTTTGTGGCCGTGCTGGGAGCACAGCCTGCCTGTCCTCCAATGGCCAAGACTGACATGCCTTCCCTGCTCAAACATTCACTGGGAAGACTGGTGTAATGTTGTTTCTCTACCCCTACCCCTCCAAGTGCATACAGCTGAGAACAGAGATGTGACCACATAATAAAAAAAGGTGTTTTTTTTTTAAATACACTGGTCAAAAAAATTAAAGGAACAATCAGATCTCAATGGGGAAAAATAGCATGCTGGATATCTATGCTGATATGGGTTGGGTAATGTGTAAGGAATGTAAGGATGCCCCATCATTTCATGGAAATAAAAATTATCAGCGGACTGAATTCAAAGACACCCAGAAAATCAAAGTGAAAAAATGATGCAGCAGGCTAGTCCATTTTGCTGAAATTTCATTGCAGCAACTCAAAATGGTATTGAGTAGCTTGTATGGGCCCCACGTGCTTGTATGCATGATCCTAATGAGATGATGGATGGTGTCCTGGGGTATTTCCTCCCAGATCTGGACCAGAGCATCACTGAGCAACCTGGCATCGAGGTGTTCTATTGGATTTAGGTCAGTTGAGTGTGGGGCCATTCAATGGTATCAATTTCTTCATCCTCCAGGAACTGCCTGCATACTCTCGCCACATGAGGCAGGGCATTGTCGTGTACCAGGAGGAATCCAGGACCCACTGCACCAGTCTAGAGTCTGACAATGGGTCCAAGGATTTCACCCCGATACCTAATGGCAGCCAGGGTGCCATTGTCTAGTCTGTAGAGGTCTGTGTGTCCCTCCATGGATATGCCTCCCCAGACCATCACTGATCCACCACCAAAGTGGTCATGTTGAATAATATTACAGGCAGCATAACATTCTCCATGGCTTCTCCAGACCCTTTCACATCTGTCACATGTGCTCAGGGTAAAGCTGCTCTCACCTGTGAAAAGCACAGGGTGCCAGTGGCGGACCTGCCAAGTCTTTTATTGAATGGCAAATGCCAATCGAGCTCTATGGTGTCAGGCAGTGAGCACAGGGCCCACTAGAGGATGTCAGGCCCTTAGGCCACCCTCATGAAGTCTGTTTCTGATTGTTTTGTCAGAGACATTCACACCAGTGGCCTGCTGGAGGTAATTTTGTAGGGCTCTGGCAGTGCTCATCCTGTTCCTCCTTGAACAAAGGAGCAGATACCGGTCCTGCTGTTGGGTTAAGGACCTTCTACGGCCCTGTCCAGCTCTCCTAGAGTAACTGCCTGTCTCCTGGAATCTCCTCCATGCAATTGAGACTGTGCTGGGAGACACAGCAAACTTTCTGGAAAGGGCACTTATTGATGTGCCATCCTGGAAGAGTTGGACTGGCTGTGTATAAGCCAAGATAAAAATTGTGTTAGCAATGTTGTGTTGGTTATTGTCAACACCCTTACTCTTTTTCTTTTACAACATGTCCTTATCAGTTTACCTAGTGAGACATTATGATTTATAATATGTTGTCCTGTTCCCTGGCGTAAGTTGATTCTTCATAGACTAGACTGACTCCTAATTGTAACTCATGAAAAGGTACACTGTAAATAAATGCTCGGTTTGGTTCACAGGGTGATAGTCAAGCTCATCGCAAATTTCAGAGATTGCAAACTTTAACCCAAACTTAAATGGAGGTGAATCTTGAAAATCAATTCTGGCCATTTTCAAGAGTAATAAGGAGGGGCTGTCAAACAATGGGCATGGTGAACTGGGCACTGCTCTGGAGAACATATACAATGGCAAAAGTAAGTTTAAAAAAATACTATTCAGCGCGGAGAGGAACCTTTTTTCATGTGAATTTATGGGTGACATGGCAAAAACACCATTCCTTTCAATTACATGCTTGGGAGATGCCTTTATGTAAGTGATGTTATGTAACAGTACAGTTTCCACTGACAATGTCAGCGACACCACATTCAGGCATCAGATTTTGTTTGTAATACAATTTTTACTTTTATTATTGCACTTCTTATATTTAGCAAAAGCAGCACCCCAACCTGATTTAATATACAATGTTACTAGGGGGGGAAAAAGTTTTTTTATAGGTAATTGTGGATGCAAATTTTCTAACCAGCAGAAACAGGCATGAATTGAGAGATGGGAAAAGTTATAGGAAATAAATAAATATATAAACAATTAAATCTTAAACCCTGGACTGTGGACAAATTGGTCAATGACCCAAGATTCAGCGACTGCTTCCACTGCAACATCTGTGGGTCAGAAAGTGGGTCAGAATGGGACCATGTCAAGTAAGGCCCAGCATAGGCTTTCACCTCACTGTAAGTTTTCTAACCCCTCCTCACCATCCCCAGTAGCAAGCTTGACCGGGTAGGAGCAGGAAAAAAAATAAAGTGCCTCAATCAGCGCCATGTTGGGCATCTCAATGACAACTTTGTAAAACTGCTGACTTTACAATTCCTGCCATCCAGCTAGTGCAGTTGTTCCCTCACTAGTTTATGACCTGTGCTGCACCACAATGGTTTGTACCCCAGAAGATCATGTTTGATATCCACCTACATATTCAATGGTAATGTTTCTGTATCTCTAGACCACATGGTTAGCGGAAAGGTCCGCATAACCACAGTACAACCCTTCTAAATGCCCAAGCCCAAAAAAAAAGATGGGGGTTGGGGCTCTTGTGGTAAAGAGATGGAGGGTTGGGATGCTGATGGTCAGGAGGAGGAGTTTTGGTTTGATGACAGTGAGGAAGAGGGTTGTAGTGCTGGCATTAGGGAGGAGAAAGATATTTTGGGTGAATTCAAAGGGGGCCTTTCACTCCTCCCAAATCAAGGAGAAAATCTTATGGGCATCTATGCCACCACTGCAGAGGGAGTACAAAGTGCTACATGCTGAAGTAAAAAATCTCTTTGCTACATCTCCTGATGCTGGCTGAATCCACTGGTCTTGTAGGTATGGGTTAAGGGCTAACACCTAACATAAAAAGGCTGCCCACCCTCTGACAAGGTTTCACACTAGTTTTTGAAATAGGCAAAGATGCCTTCTGCATGTGGCACTTCACTGCACACTTCTACACAATAGAGGTGTGTAGCTGCCATTACATCCAATCTAGGGTCTGATTCCACTGAATTGGAGGAATACCTGTAAGGGAAAAACCCAAGGACATATGCTGACCACCGTCACACAAGTTGGGTTTGTCACTTGTACCTGACACAGGCAAAGCTGCCCTTTGTGTGCTGCACTTTTTTAATGTTAAAAGTGGCTGCATGGCTTTACAGAATTCCACCTTGTAGATGAGAGAAAATAGAGATAGGAATGTCTCTAATGGAAAAAATGGATATTTCTGAAGCACAGAGAGAACCAGATTAAATCTTCCTATTTGAGGAGTGAAAGGACAACAGTCAAAGATAGAAAGATACAAGGACAGAAACATGGCCTATGATAGTGCCAAGGGCCAAACATTGGTCCAGACCCAGCTATTTTCCCTCCTGCCCAACAGTATATTTTATGTTATGTTATTTGATTGGAAAAACATTTCAAGATTAACATTTGTTTATCATTTAAAATGTTTTATATTGACATTGATTCGGCAACAATGCTT
The DNA here is from genome assembly GCF_062004578.1 of Staurois parvus. Lineage (NCBI taxonomy): Eukaryota > Metazoa > Chordata > Amphibia > Anura > Ranidae > Staurois > Staurois parvus. Next base: position 181,206 of record NW_028318730.1, on the reverse strand, counting down.
ACAAGCAATCACTTTCATTAAAGTAGACCTAAAGGCAAAACAATTTTTGTTTCATTTTTGATAGAGTAAGAGAGGTGATAACACTGGTCAGGTTTTTCAGCCATCTGTGTCCCATTGTGAGGATTTTGCTTCATTTCCTTTCCCATAGCCAAAAAAGGAAGTTAGAGGAAATCCCTCCAAAGTGAGGGAATCTCTGGTTGTCACCAGGGTCACCAGAACTAGTGTGCCCATTGAGGGATTTCCCCTCTATTACTGTTCTGGGGACAACCCAAAATTTGGGATTTTCTTTTACTTTCACTTTTCATGACAATGGCAAACAGAACAAAGAAAGAGGGCACAGACAGCAATAACAAAAAAACTGAAAGGTGTTCTAATCCCTCTCTACTCTGTCGAAAACAAAACAAAAATTTGACTTCAGATATACGTTAACTATTGGTTGTTAAAACTAAACCACTAGCTAAAGAAGGCACAATATGCTTTTGAGGTCCTAGTCTACACTTCTGCATGTGTTATGTCAGAGAGGGCCTTAACTACAATGGGGTAAATTGGGTGTCCACTGTTTTTCCGATAATATTCAGAGAGTCAGAGAGGGCCTTCAGCACAGTGCTTGATTAAACGAATCCTGCATGGCTCTGAAACACTGCACTTTCACTGTTGTGATGTTGTGATCTCTTTATTAACAGATGGACTTTATTTTCAAGATTCTTGGCAAGCTGGCGATATTTGTTGACTCATGTTGACAAAGTGGTCTAGTTTCTAGCTGGTAATTTTTCCAGCACCTATGTACTTCAGGCTATCCACATGAAAGTGTGTGATGGGACTAGTCTACATGATCACTTTGCAAACAGGACCAACACCAACCATGATTCAAGAAATCAAATTAACAGTGTATTTATTTCTCTGTAAGAAATTCCCAAAATATTGTAGAGGGTAAATGTTTAATCTCTAAACACTCTGATTAGGTTGCTTTGTCAACAGGACCCACACCAGCCATGTTTAAACCACTGGATATACATAGGAGTGTAATTATTTCACTGTAAAAAGCCCCTAACATATTGTAGTGGGTAAGTGCACAGTCTTTAAATACTGACTACACTGATTTGTCAACACCAAGCAGCTTTTAAAAGAAAAAAAAAATCAGCATTATAATGTATTTATTGCACTGTACAAAACTACCAAATCATTGCAGTGAGTATGTTCATGGTCTTTAAACACTTTGACTAGGCCACTCTGTCTACAGGATCCACAACAGGAATTAGTTCACTATTTTCTCAACCCATGAACAGCTTCGGTTGGCCGAACCCAAAACTCATGTCTTCTCATTAGTAATTCATGAGAATAATTCAAATTAAGTGCCCTAAATTTTACCTGCCTATAGTCTTAATACAATTCCTGCAGGAAAATGTTGTGGCACTTTTACAGGTCTTTTTATAAAAAAATTTCTTCATAATTTATGATAACACTGTTCAACAGGTAAAAAGTTTTGGGCATAAAATTAGCTAATCTTACATAATTTTGGGGTGCTGAAAACGAAAATGACCCTAAAAAATGTTGATTGGCTCTAGTTTCCATGATATATTCACCCATCTAATGACGTAAGCCATTCAAAACTATGATGCAACTTCAGCTGCATATTGCGCAATTGATACTGGTGACTAATAGAAAATTGCATGTATACTGAGATGATACAATATTAGCCTTTAATTGCATCACTTCACTGCATAAAAGCTGCAGTATCTGTAGCTGATTGTAGTTCGACAGCGTCTTTACATTTCGTTTTATGCTTATATAGGCTACTCAGTAATGCCTCGAACTTGTGTGAATAAAGCAGATAATTTCTGCTATATCTGCGGTGAAATAACTTTTATCTCACAAAAAAGGAGGATAACAGGAATGATTAAGAAAACCTACAACTTGTATTTTGGCTGCAAGATAGGAGACCAGGACAAGAGCTGGGCACCACATATATGCTGCAATTCTTGTGGGACGGCACTGGAGCAATGGTTGAATGGAAAAAAGGCATCTATGCCTTTCGCTGTGCCAATGATTTGGAGAGAGCCAACAGATCATGTTAGTAATTGTTACTTTTGTATGGTGCCTCCAATTGTAAAAGGGCTAAATAAGAAGAAAAAGTTATCTGTGCACTATCCAAATATTCCATCGGCAATACGTCCAGTTCCTCATGGAGAGGGGCTACCAATTCCTAAAGCACCAGAATCCTTCGTGGTTGAGTCAAGTGAGGAAGAACCTGAAGCATGTAGTCACGTGCAGTTGTAAGAGATAGCCCTTTCCTCGAATACAAGAGAAAAGCCAAGAGAAGCAAAACCGACACAAACTGAAGACAAAACTAGTGAGAATCCTAAGTATTAAAATGATTCAACTTAGCTTATGGCTATAATTTTTCTTGGTAATCCTATGTAATATATTATGCCATTTAGGCTTTGTTATGTAGTCAATATCACTTGCTTTATATTTGTGGAAAGACATCTATCTATATAATTATTGTGCATTATGTAGTCATTACGCCTATAGTAGAAAACTTTCCGTTTACAGAAAAACTAGAGCCAATTGACAAATTTCATTGTTATATTTGAACTCAGAATGTGAAATTCATTAAGAAATGGATCCCTTTGTTTCCAAAACTGGCAAAAAATAAAAATTTGTTGAACAGTGTAATTTTTGTAAATACAAAAGTCATGATTAGTAAGATTCTGCTTAAGGATGGGTCAGTTACCTATGTATTGGGCCTAACATACCATAATCCCAATTCCACAAGCTAAGGCTTTGTTCACATGAGACTACATAGTAAAATGCTAGCGTCTGTATGAGTTCCGTTAGGAGGGTAATGCAGTGCCCATTGAACATTGCACTGTTTAAATTTTTTTACTATGAAAAATGACATCATGACATATCATTCATGTCTCCACACAGCAGTGTGGTGTGCCTTGCTGCAGTTTGGTGTGATAAAATGCACCTCTAGTGATTTGCAGAAAAATGCAACATGCAGGGGTGGACTGACCATTTAGAAACTCAGGCACTGCCTGAGGGCCCTGGGTCAGTAGGGGGCCCCATGAGATGCCCCTGGTACCTTTTTCATAGGCTTTTTTGAGCTTGGGCAAGGACACAGGGGCCCCATGATCCCCTATTGCCCGGGGGCCCCATGAGTTGTCAGTCCGCCCCTGGCAACATGTCTGCATTTTTCTGCAGTACTCTGCATATCACACCAGATTTGTGGTGTGAATAAATAAAAAGGAAAGAATTGATTTTTATGTGCTCCTATGGTCGATTATCCACCATGGAAAAATTCCAGTCACAGCACACAGTGACGAAGCACTGTGGGCTATAAATTCTTGATCCACTTCCTAAACTGGGCTCTTCTAATATCGCAAAACCAGTTGCATTACCAGTATTGCCCATAATGTTCTACTGTTATCCTTTTTCAATCCTGACATGGCTAGTATATATTCACACAATAGATGATCAAACCACAAAATGGATGTTAAGAAAAGTGTATTTCTTTTTTTTGGTAACATAATGTACTGTTGATTTGTATCTATAACGAATGGGAAGGAGAAACCATGGATGATCACTGCAGAGACCCAGAAACTGCTGCTCCCTCTGTGTTCCCTACAGTAATACCCAGGCAATTTCCATATTTATTTTATACCCCATATTTTATAGAGCCTTTCCTATAATTATGGGTTTGAAAGGAAGAATACATTGCAATGACTATGTGTAATATGTACCAACTAATCAGCTTCCAGCTTGTTTTTTTCTGGCATCAGTAAACTGGAATATGATTCAGTGGAATATGTCATTGAAGCTGCTATTTATTGAGTCCATCAATGTTACTCGCAGAAACACATTCAGAACCAGACAAATTCAGGCTCTAGCTTGTATTCCCCAGGCAGTCACCATAACCCCAGAAATTGGGGGCAAAGGGTAATTTCTGTTTGGAGGAACAAAATGATTGAAGGACTTCCAAATGCAGACATTGCAGTATATGTACGTTTTATTATAGTATTGAGTATTGTGAAGAATTAAACTGTTTTCTTAGAATGTGTGTGAATTAAGCTAATTGACTCTGCACACTTTGACTCTAATCCTAATTTTGAGTCACCAACCCAAAAATGTCACTCAGTTCTTGCTGATATTTACAGTAAATACAATATTGTGATAGTACAGGGCCACTGTATATGTAACATAAGTAACTTTGGTTCCTAGGATAATCATGCCTCATTATCTATAGATATGTCAATAGCATGATATTGCTTATATCAATGATTCCTCTTTTTCAGAAGAAAAATCTAAAAAGCCATTAATAGAGTAAATAATTATGTAACAACTGCCAAAAGTTGTAAGAATGTGTTGAATGTGAACAAGGTGATGCATTTGTACTTCTGTGGGCCAGGAATTATGTTGCAAAATAAAATATACGTGTAGCAATGTATTGGAATATGAGAATTGGGCCTCTAATATAATATAATCATAAGACTTAGTTCTCGTTACAGCTAATAGGGTGATGGTATGGTATGTGCTAAATGGATGTGCTTGAAACACAGAAAACTGATAGTGACTGGATTATTATTATTATTATTATTATTATACAGTATTTATATAGCGCTAAAAGGTTTGCTCAGCGCCGTACATTATAGTGGGGGACAGTACAAGAGACAATACAGTAACAAAACAATACACGAGGGGGTCAAGGGCCCTGCTCTTTCGAGCTTACAATCTAGGAGATTCCTTACTGATGGAGGTACTTTGAAGCACCTTGTGATAGCTACTCTTATGTTTATGTTATTGGCTGTTTTTTCCCTGGTACTCCCTGACCTTCATTAACATGTTAATGACATTTTTAAATAAGACCTTTCTGCTTTCATTACAAAACATATTATACGTTTCCGTGACATCACCACTTTGTCCCAATGCTCCTTTATGCAATGCAGGCAGATCATGACTTGTGGGAGGTGCCTTAGCATTTCTCTCAAGAGCCCTCAGCCCTGGTATAAGCAGTGGGAAGACTCTTGGCAGGAGTTATGCAAAAATCAACATTCCCTGGTAGGTGGCCGTTAGTCTGGAAGAGTGAGAGTTCCTAGGCAGACTGCATTTACATGCAGACCACCCTAGGTTGCACTCACATGTGATTATGAGCCTCTGTGATTGAAAGAACTGAAATCCAATGGTTGAGCCAGGGACAGTCAGGTTAGGTAGGAAAAGGTTGAAAGACTGTGGATGTTCTCCAGCAGGAAATGAGTCAAGCTCTATCTGAATTGCTGCTCACTCTAATGCACACTATGATAGGCTCACAGTGTGCAGTGAAAACAGAGTGAGCAAAATCAGTACAGAAGTGCCCTGTACAACTGTGCAAGAAGATATAGCTGTAGTTCAGCTTTAATGCCTGCCCACCAGTGCCACATTTGGTATCGGGCCTTCTGATTTTCATTAGAAACTGATGATATAATGATAGAATTTAGGCTGGCCATACACTTTACAATTTTCTATGCAATTTCTGCCCAATTTCCTTAAGATGTACCTTCCTGGTGGCAACTATGTAGTGCAAGGGCCTGCTTAATTGGATACAATTGAAAGTGTTGTTTAGGTTTGACCTCATGTTATGTTTTTTGCTTAATTTAAAGCAAACGTCTTAAGAAAATTGTATAATATATGGCCAGCCTTACTATGTGTATGTATGAATGTGAGTTAGGGTCCTTAGATTTTACATCCCTTGAGGGTTAGGCTGGCCATACACTATACAATTTTCTGTCCAATTTCTGCACAGTTTCCTTTTAGATTTACCTTCAACTATGTAGTGTAAGCATGTTCTCCCTGTGTTCGCGTGGGTTTCCTCCGGGTACTCCGGTTTCCTGCCACACTTCAAAGACATGCTGATAGGTTAATTGGCTCTTGTCTAAATTGTCCTAGTTTCGTCCCTGGCCATGTGGGATCTCCTGCATGGTAGGGGTTGGGGAAAGACCTGGCAACCTACCCTGTAAAATAATTGCTAAGAGAATTCATGGAAAAAGTAGTTTACGAGTGACCATGCAATCGCAAAGGGTCGGATACAACTGAATGGATAGATAGATAGATAGATAGATGTAGTGCAAGGGCCTGCCTAATTGGATACAATTGTTGTTTAGGTTTGACCTCATATTATATGGTTGTTGGTAAATCTAAAGCAATTTTCTAAAGAAAATTGTATAATGTATGGCCAGCATAAGGAACAGAGACCCTGGTATTCAATAACCAGACAGAAGCAAAGTGGCACAATGTTGGTATTGACAGAATTATAAAAGAAAGAGACATTACATGGATTTACTGTGAAGCTGACAGTCAATACCATTACTTTTAAAAACCCTGCTGGTGTTTTTTTTAAGTAGATTGCCAATAAATGAACATCCTGTGATGATATTCCCCAAGGCTGAATTCAACAATTTAATCCGGTGGGTACGGTGAGCTAAGAGATAACCGTTTTAATCATCAATTTAAGACACACTGGCACAGCAGGTCTACGAGTATTTATATAAAAAAGGGATAACATGCCTCTGTGGATAGATTTACATTTTGTAGAACAATATTAGTTACAATGTGACTCTCCTTGACATGCCTTCTACCTGTATCATCTTAATGGGATTATCTTCTCAGACACAATTTAGCTCTGCAGGGCTTCTATTGAATTACACACATGCATATTTGCTAGTGTGGTAAAGCTACTTGCTTGCTGTGTTTTTAAAACCAAACTACCTCTTCCACACTTTTTTCTAAAGCTGATTGCTGTCTAGCAGACAGAGAACTATACCGCTATTCAGGTGACGCAAGGCAAAGCTCTAAGAAAATACATTCCATTCTGCAGTGTGACACCAGCACTCTGCATTGCCCCTTTCTTCTAGAGGTAGAACTGCTTTGTAATGGAAGGATTTAATCCCAGATTAGATATTAGTGTATATTGTACATGACCTGTTCGAACTCATGCACTGCATTATTGCTGTGCAGTTATGCTGATTTACTAGTAGAAGTACACAATAGCCTATAGGCCTTAGCAATTTTTTTCCTACAAGCCATAAGGAATAACATTTGCAAATGACATTTGATTATATTTAAAGGAGATTTTTCCATTGAATTACTCACCTCAGTCACCTTTTCAACATTGATTAATTTCTTAGACTGTGCCACAAATCCCAACACGCCAGTATCCAAAGGAAAAACAATCTCAGAGTCTGGTACTACCAGGCATTCCTCCATGGTGGCATCCTTGTGTACATTGAAGAGTCTGGAGGCTAACTCACCTGTACCGTTTCTCATACGGTACATAAACAAGCTCATACGGTTCGCCTGAATAATGAAGGAGAGCCTCTTGAGTACATTGAAGACACATCTTTCAACATTGAGGTTCTCCTGGAATCCTCTAATCAGGTCAAAGACTATCTCGCTTTCTTCCACGCTGCTTAGATCATGATAGGCGTTGAAGTCCACATTGGTCTTTTCAGTGCTCAGTAGCTCAAATAAAATTCCAGGTCTGAATTTATTGTCATAGTAAGTTTTGGCAAATGCAGGATTGGCATCTAAATACTTCTCTACTGCCTCCTCCGTCAGCGCACTCATGTTGAGTACAATATGATGGGCTCACAGTGTACCTTCCCAGAAATGCCTCTAAATCCAGCAGAGATGAACCAGAGCATAAAAAAAAAAATAAATTAAAAAAAAATATATAAATCCCCAGGGAAATTCAGGTATCCCCTGGGTATTTCTCCTTCAGGGGACAGAAGGAGATCTCCAGCTCATGCCATCTCCTTGTTCTGAGCTGTAAGCCTGATTTGGAAGCATACGTGTAAGATGATTCTTAGCAAGGCCAGCATTATTCCTCTAATAGTGAAGGTGAAATGGGGATTACCCTGATCATTTTAAATGGTCATATGACACCTCTGTAATCCAGTAACCAATAATATTAAAAGCTGAACCCCATTGTCAGTGATCGACTGCAGTTGGCTGATTAAGAAACAGTATGTTTATAAAGTAAAACACATAATGATATCTGAGACTTGCTTGTTGTCTGTTGGGTAGAATGCTGTAAAACCTTCACAGATGTAAATGAAGCTACAGTCTCTATATTGCATTCAAACTTACATACTGTACATATCAGCAGGATATCTTGTACAATGGTTATGATGTTTATATATTCATTTTTCCCCTATTATTTAAATTGTAGGGCTTGCATGCATTTGCATAACTTACCATTTCTGAAGTTATTGAATTTCAAGACAAGTGAAGCTTAAAGCGAAGGTTAGTTTGATTTTTTAAGTCAACAGCTACAAATACTGTAGATGATGACTTTTAAAAATCAGGTCTTTACTAGTGTCTGGGGTCCAGCGTTGTCTTCCCCCAGCTATTTCTTCTTACTGCTGGGGGTCAACAGCTCCGCCATCTTGGAAATGGGAGTTGCTGTGGCTTCCTGAACCACATCCAGCTTCCCACTGTGCATGTGTATGGTCCTGCAGCCTCTTGGGACATTTGATGTTTCCCTGGAGGCTGCAAGAGGAGAAAGGGTGGAGCAAGGGACATCATCCTTACCTAGTGGAGGATTGCAGAAGTAGGAATGGGTACCAATAAAAATTTATACTCGCTTCCCCCTAAAAAATTGTAACTCAGTTACAGGCTGGGGGAGGAAGTGAACCAGGATGATCTGGGACATCTGATCCAAGTGTGCATTATTTGGGTCACAAATGTCTGACTAGTGCAACATGTATGGCTCTAATTGTGTAAAGAGTTACCTTTTAGGTCCCGCTATATGCACATATGCGTGACTGTTTTACTGAGTGTAGTGCATACTTTTCTATCTGTTGATATCCTTTCTTTTGTGCTTCAAAATGCCTAATGCAGACTGTTTTGTACATCTGCACGTGCAGAAAACGTGTTGGTTTTGTACATACATTCTTTGCTTATTTATTATAGGAATAGGAAGTTGCCAGCTGATCTTACTTTAGAATGGGTTGTTGGGAGGTTCAAGCGTATTGTCCCCTAGTGGGTGGCCACATGGCCTACCAGCCATTACATAGAACTCTGACTCACTGTCTCATGCAGGAATTAATACATTTCAGGCCAGAAGGTGGTTGACACTGTAGCCCCAGACACATTCCAAAAATGGATTCTGTAGCATTTGAGCAGTTATTGCTGAGCATGTCCTAAACTCCACTAGCCCTCTCACATCTTCACTCCATACTGTAATCTTTAACTCACACTCTTAACTCTGTATCTTTATTTGATTCCGCCTCTTGGGCACGCAGGGAAGCCACCGTACATCTGATTTGCAAGTAAGTGACACCAGGCTAGATCTCTAGGCAAACCTTGTACTGCAGCAATTTCCAAGCTGGAGACCAAGCCACTGAGTGGGAACATGAATTATGTTTTTTCCCTCACTGCTAGGGTTCCCACTGTCACCCACTTCCACTGCCTCCACAACCATAAAGGTCAACTTTAATGTTTAAATGTAATACAAAAATATATATTACTGGGCCTTCATTATATAAATAAACAAATAAAATCACCTCTACTGTGTAATATAAAATATATAAGACCTATAATCTAATGTCCACATAAAGTTCAAAGGATGTCCATCGAAATTAGTGAATATCCTTATATATTGTATTTGTAGTGTGTAGTGATACCCGTCACCATTCACCACTGTGCTCACGTCAAATAATGGACTTGTCAGATCTCCAGGATTCAAAGCGCCTTTTTTCCCTTAATGGGACTCCTCAAAATTACTCTACTCTAAAATACCATTAGTATTGGCGCTCCTGTGGTTCCTAAGTATGGGATATGTAAATCCCCATATGCAGTGGTATGGCTATTTAAATCGCAATCTCTTACTCTCTTATCCTTTGCTACCCTGGCAGGGAGCTATTGCTGACCTTTCCTTCTACTGCCCATGCTAGTTCCCTTACTTTCATTCTGATGCTTGAGGTTTAATTTTACAACTCTGTGACCTGCCCCCTAAGTCCTTCTTTGTGGTCTAATGTTGGATCACCTCCAGGATGAATGACAGCCAGCATCATTCAGCATGCTTCTTTTGAACACAGAGCGTCAAGGACACGAATATACATAGTGCAGTAATCTTAGCCCTTGCTGTATGTGGACATTATATTATAAGGCTTATAAATTTTATTTATGTTACACAGTAGAGGTGATTTTATGTGTTTACTTAGTTATATAGGGAAAGCACAGCAATACTTTTTTTAAAATTACATTTATCATTGGTTGTGGGAAAACAATTTTTTTTGCAGCCATCCTGAATAGTCACTGTTATTTGAACATTATACTTTTGGCTTGTACACATATAGGTATCTTTTAACTATTTCAAATTATTTGGTACACATATATTGGTTTTCTTAGATACACTTAACCACAAAGGTTAACCCGATCTCTTATAATTGTCTCTACTTAACCAAAAGGGTTAACATGGCTTCACTCCCCATTTATATTTCTTTTCCATACACCATTGTGACAACTGGGCCCCACCCTCAGATTACCTTTTTTCCAGTAAATGACTCAGTCACTTTTCTTTGTAACAAAAGTCCTTTTACTTAGTAGACTTATAAAATGAACATGTATACATCCACAGAAAAATTAGTGCATAGTCCTGTTCATACACATGCAATCGCACAAGATTAATTTAGCTACAATATTTTGCTGTGCTGGTTTTAGTTATGCTGTCCCGGGCGGTACTTAGAATGAATAGGACATAAATAAATGGTTCATACCTCAAAGTGAAGAAATCCAACAAAGTCTGCTAGGAAAGGTCACCCACAGTACGGGTTCCATTGGAGGGGGTTGTGGCCTGAAGAAAAGCCACATGATAACACTGGTCCTCACCGTTTGCTTGCCACACCAGACTCCCTCCCACGAGGTTGGCTCCTCTGCATTTATGTCCATCACAAGGTGAAGTGACACAGGTGTATGGAAAACTATGTCACAATTGACCCGACACCCCCAAGCATAACCTGAAAACCTTATACTACACACAGAACACATCAACAAAAAATGTTCTCAAACTTAAAGTAGGCACCCACCTATGAAGTATGTAACCAATAGAAAAGACAAAGGCAGTTTGCCCCAGCTTTTTTGCAAGTACAACTATACTTTAAGCAGGTTGGAAAGCACATAACATGAAAGTAACAACACTCTCTTTAGATAGTGATATATCATGACAAAGCTATCAGCAGATTGAGGCCCCAAGTATGACATGGGTCAGAACTTGCAGGTTCCAAGGTCTCACAACTGAGCAATTTGTAACTGATGGATGTCCTTTTTGGCAAATTGTGATATTTGTTGTTTATGTTGTTGGCAGTTGATTGTTGCCCTGAGTCTTTATACTGTAGTATTCAACACCAGTGAGTCAACAGAGTACAACCAGACTGGTCATACCTTAAAGAAAACCAGTACATAAAAAAATATGTAGGTGGTCATAGTTGAACTATTTTCAAAATAAAGCTTAAAAGCCTGGCTGTCTTGCCTATCTTCTGACAAGAACATCTTTCTAATTCCTTGACAACAACATTAAAGAAGTTAGAACTCCTGATTAATAATGAGCTCAGGGTTAGACCAAACCTGGAAGGAAGCTGTTACTCTTGCTCACTGCAATCCAATCAACTGCGGCCAGTGCATCCAACTCCACGCAACTGTATGTACACAAAAGGGCAGGGATATTTGTGACATCATTAGCCTAATATGGCCACATGTTGCATAAATCACAAGACAAGGCTGAACTGCAAATACTTTGGCAGGGAAAATAATGTACATATAAATAGTTATGTATGTAAAAGCATACTTAGTTTGCTTTAGGGGCATACTACAAGTTTACACAGGAGAAAACAAAACAGAAAAGGATATATGAAGATGCGCTATTCTATTTGTACTGTATGTATGTGTAGCACCCTCTGGTGTACATAGTTGTTTAGTCTAGTTAGAGGCTTGCTAGAAGACTGGGTTTAGTTAGAGGGTTTACTTCAAGTCAAGGCTGGAGGGCTCTACAGGTCAGTCCTTTGGTACCTCCCCCTGCTCTAGGAGGCCTGGCAGTGTGGCAGACCAGCCCATAAATATGATGGATCCTGGCCAGCAGGGGAGTCAGGTGGACTATGAAGTGCTGACAGGTGCTGCTGTGTAGCCTTGCTTCCAGAATGGAGGCTGGAAGCTGGACGAGGAAAATTGAAAGAGGGAGCTCTACTGCCCTGTAGTCCAGGGAAGGACAGCCTGCCAAGCTTGGAGAGGAACCGGCCCAGCTACAGAGGCCTAAAAGCAGTTCTATCCATAGCTGCAGGACAAGCACAGTGTGAGTACCTCTACACCCCCAGGGCCTAGAAGGAAGAAGTCTGCTGGATGAAAGTTCTGGCAAGTTTTCAGGGAACAATGCATAGCTTACCCAATCCCTTGTCCTGAGATCAAATACCTTAGCCAGGTGGGCTTGTATTTTGAACACTTAGGGGACTTAGAGCTCCTACAAGTTGAGACTGCTAAAATCCATTTTAGGGGACTCAGAGCTCCTGAAAGTTGCTTTACTTTGCTAAGAGAGACTGTCAGGATTCCAGTTGGACCACAATCATTAATCTGCCATTGTTGTAGCATCCAAGTTAAATTCCCCAATAAAACTAAAAACACCAAGCCCATTGACTGTTTCTTGCTTCTGGATGCAAGTTGAAAATGTATGTTGCAAAATATGCAACTCTCAAGAGGGTAGCACTACTCATGGGGGCTTGTCTGGGATCCCCTTATAACAACCTGCATGGCAGTTGCCCATAGCAACCTTCTTTAAGGAACTGGAGAGAGGTTGCAAAACCCTAGACAAATGAGCCAGAGAGGAAACGAGCCAGAGATGAGACATTATGTTGAGCTACCTGCTGTTTGGAACTGTGTATCTTGCCAAAGTATGCCGCTACTTGTGCTGTTGCCCGTAATCGGTATGTTGTTTTAGTTTACTAAAGCCCATTCATTCTAAAAACAAATGTTAAAATCAAATTAAATCTTTTGTAAAACAATCGAATGTTCTGAGAATGCTTGCATAAATTTTACTAAGACTTTGAATCTTTGTTAAAAAATTTGTTCTATCCATCTATGATCAGCTTTACTTTTTGTTTGATCATTTGGCTGACTACTTGTCCTTTTGACAGTTGTGCTCCTGAAGTTCCTCCATTAGCAGCCCCTGTAGTTATGTCATTATGTGTACACAGTACCATTACTGTAGTGAGCAATGTGATTCTGAAGGTACACATGCACAGTTGCTTTAAAGGTATAGCCAGTCATACTAATTATTTTTTAAATTAATGAATTTAATTTTCTATAGCAATTTTCTCTCTGGGGACTCTAATAGCTTTATCTGCTTTTGGAACAGATGGTAAGACAGCCATCTTGGGGGCACTAAGTAGAATATTATATTAGGGCAATTTTAGAGAGTTGCTATTTAACCTAACAGCATGTCTTTGGAGTGTGGGAGAAAACCGGAACACTCATGCAAGCACAGGCCCCCAGGCCATTTGTTCGTGTACAAACTTCATGCAGATAGTGTCCTGACCAGGACTCAAACCAAGAACCCCAGTGCTGCAAAGCACAAGAGCTAATGATTATACCTTGTGATGCACTAGTAATTCAAATGATGTGAATAATTTTGTAGTTTTAGGTGTTTTCACTCAGTTTTCAGTTTTCCTGGTGACCTTTAGCAGGATCCACAGTGAAGCCTTGTTTCACTGATTCTCCAAAAAAAAAAAAAAAAAAAATAGATAAACACAAACCTCTTGATGGCATCATATGGGGGAATTACTATGCACAGGGAACTGCTCTCACTCCATAATGACATATTCACTGACATCATTATCATTAATCACAGACGATTGCGACAGTTACTATTTCACTGCTCACTGCTAGATGTTTGGCTTCCTACTTCTTTCTCAATGCCCTAATATTATTATCATTTACCCCTGTCACAGTTAAAACTTTTGATACCTGTCAGTGTTCAGTGAACACTGCTAGTCAGAACCTCTTCTCACTTCTTACTTATACAGGGTTGATGACATTTTTGCTGTTACGCAGAGAAACAATTGTACTGCATGGTATGAACAACCATATGCACAGAATCCATAATTCAAAAATTTTCTTAAAATGCTACTGACCATGATCAACTTTTTTTTCTGATATTATAGCAAGTCTTGATTAATTTTGGTGCTATTCTACAAGGTTCCAGAACTAGAGTAAGGCATTCTTTTCACATGGTATCTTGTTATTTTCAGAGTGCTGTAAATGTAGAAAAAAAAGTAACAGTGCTGTGCTGGCCACAGAAGTTACAATCTGATTCGTACAATCTTATTTACTGTTGTTCACCATATACCCAAAAACTTGGGACGCTGTGTAAATCTACATAAAAACAGAATGCAGTGATTAGCAAATCTCATAAACCCATATTTTATTCACAAAAGAAAAAGAAAACATATCAACTGTTTAAACTGAGACAATGTGACATTTTAAGAAAAAAATATGGTCGTTTTCAAATTGATAACAGCAACACATCTCACAAAAGTTAGGATAGGGCAATGTTTACCACAGTGTAGCATCTTCTCTTTGTTTAACCACTACCCTACCGGGCACTTACACCCCCTTCCTGTCCAGGCCAATTTTCAGCTTTCAGTGCTGTCGCACTTTGAATGACAATTGCGCGGTCATGCAACACTGTACCCATATGAAATTTTTATAATTTTTTTGAGACAGATAGAGTTTTCTTTTTGTGGTATTTAATCACCTCTGGGTTTTTTATTTTTTGCTAAACAACCCAAAAACAACTGAAAATGTAAAAAAAAAAGTTTTTTTTCTTAGTTTTTGTTTTAAAATTTTGTAAATAAGTGATTTTTCTCCTTCACTGATATGCGCTAATGAGGCTGCAGTGATGGGCACTGATAGGTGGCACTGATGGGCACTGATAGGTTGCATTGATGAGGAGGCACTGGTAGGTGGCACTGATGGGCATTGGCAGGCATCATTGATGGGCACCGAAAGGCAGCACTCATACATGGCACTGATAGGAGGTACTGACTGGCACTGATAGGCGGCACTGACTGGCACTGATAGGTGGCCACTGACTGGCACTGTTAGGTGGCACTGATAGGCAGCACTGATGTGCACTGATTGTCGGCACTGATAGGCGGCACTGACTGGCATCGGCGGCACTGATTGGCAGCACTGATAGGTGGCACTGACTGGACAGATAGATGACTCTGAAAGGCAGCTCAGATGGGCACTGATATGTGGCATTGATGTGCACTGGCAGGCACTGATATGTGGCATTGATGTGGCACTGATGGGCACTGGCAGGTGGCACTGATGAGTACTGACAGCTGGCATTGATGGACACTGACAGGTGGCACTGCTGGGGCTACAATGATCATCAGGGCACACTGATCATCAGTGCCCTGATGATCAGTGTACATGTCCCCTCTGAGGAATGCCGATTACCGGCTCTCCTCTCCTCTCAAGCTGTCAGCGTGACAGCTTGTGAGGAGAGAAATGCTGATAACCGGCATTTCCCTATTTACATGTGATCAGCTCTGATTGGGCACAGCTGATCACATGACTGAGCCAAAATCTTCTGCTCTTTCCGTTGATCGGTGATCCGCTGTGTCCAAGGGACACAGCGCACTGCTGTTCGCCGCGCTGCGCGCTCCTGGAGCCGCGCATGCACAGTTAGAATAAGAGGACGTCATATGATGTCCTCCCAGAACGAGAGAACCACCTTGCGCCCGTCATTGTACTATATAGCAGACGGGAGGCGGTTAACAACACCCTGTAAATGTCTGGGAACTGAGGGGACCAGTTGCTGGAGTTTTGGGAGAGGAATGTTGTCCCATTCTTGCCTGATACAGGATTCTAACTGTTCAACAGTCCTGGGTCTTTTTGTTGTATTTTTCATTTCAAGATGCACCAAATATTTTCATTTGGTAAAAGGTCTGGTCTGCGGACAGACCAGTTAAGCACCAGGATTCTTCTACTGCGAAGTGATGCTGTTGTCATAGATGCAGTATGTGGTTTAACATTGTCCTGCTGAAATATGCAAGACCTTCTCTGAAAAATATATTGTCTGGATGTAGCATTTTCTGCACTAAAACCTGGATATATCTTTCAGCATTGATGGTGTTTTTCCAGATATGCAAGCTTCCCATTCCATGTGCCCTAATGCACCCCATACCATCAGAGATGCAGGCTTTTGAACTGAGAGCTGAAAACAAGCAGGAAGGTCCATCTGCTCTTTAGTCTGGAGGATGCGACGCCCATAGTTGCCAAAAAGAATGTAAAATTTCAATTCATCTGACCACAGAACAGTTTTCCACTTTGCAACAGACCATTTAAAATGAGCTTTGACCCAGAAAAGGTGGCATTTCTGGATCATGTTCAGATATGGATTCTTCTTTGCATAAAAGACCTTTTAAAGCGGATGTCCAGTCAAAATAAAAACAAATAAAAGTCAGCGGCTGTAACAGCTTGCTGCTTCACAGCAGGGTGCCCACTGCGCATGCATTAGTAGTGCTGAATTGTCCCGTAGTCTTCTGCGACCTGTCACATGTCCCAGAAGACTACAGGGAGGGAGGGGGAGGGCAGCTTCCACTTCCGATCACCTAGGCGTCTGCAGCGGAAGTGAGAGCGGGTACATGTCAATTCGGGTACCCCCCACTCCACAAAGGTGCCAATCCTTAACGGGGAGCGAGGGGCAAAACTTTAAAGCGGAACTTACCCTTTTGGGTGGAGCTCCACTTTAACTTGCATTTTGGATGTGTTTCATGTGTTCACAGACAATGTTTTCTTAGAAGTATTCTGGAGCCCATGCAGTGATGATCACAGGCATCTACTATTGCTTTTTGGCCTTGTCCCTTGCGCAGAGATTTCTCCAGATTCTCTAATTTTTTTGATGAAGTCTTTGCAATTTTACATTGAGGAACATTAAATTGTTTTACAATTTTTAGATGCAGCTTTTCACATATTGGTGAACTTCTGTCCATCTTTACTTCTGAGACACTATGACTCTTCAAGATGCTCTTTTTATACCCAATCATGTTACTGACCTATTGCCAATTAATCTAATTAGTTTCAAAATATTCTTCCAGCTCTTCCTTGTTAGTACCACTTACTTTGTCAGCTTTTTGTTGCCATGTTCCAACTTTTTTGAGTCGTGTTGTTTCCATCAATTTCAAAATTACTTTATTTTTTCTTAAAATGGTACATTTTCTTAGTTTAAACATTTGATGTTTTTTATTCTCTATTGTGAAAAAAAACATGGGTTTATGAGATTCGTAGAGCAAAGGCCTATCTAAATGAATAAAATACTTGTTTTTTTTTAGGGAGGCTCCAAGACAATTTAAAAGAGAGTGTACAGATATCACACAGATAGTTATGTGTGTGACCAGCTCTGACTGGTTCGGTTTCTCTGTTTGAAACAGTATTTTGAAGGCTGACATGCAGATTGTGACTTTTTCTCTTTACTCTGTATGATATGTTTTAGAGTTGTGACTTTTCCTTAGAGTTACATTGCCTTGAAAATGAAATTCCATATTTATAGGAAGGGTTTGCCTTAAGAAAAGCTGATAGAGATGAGGCTTTGTCTCCTCCCCTTTTTCTGGGTGCATTAAAGTAGCAGCATATTTGTGTGCCGTGTCTATTGTGCAGCACTGGTTTGGTGCATAATTCATAAGGCAGTGTTAACACATAGGTCATCCGCTGTTCACCAGCAGTGGTCTATAGCTATCACTCTTCATTATGGTAATGCTCCTTGTAACAGAGAGGATTATATGACTCACATGATCCTCATAGTTACTGAAGTGGCAGAAGACTTTAGAAGGTGAAGAAATGTTTCTCCAGCAGTGGGAATGTTCTCCTGTCAGCTTTTTATTAGTTACTGTTCCTATAAACTTTTTTTTGTATTTTCCTCTTCAGTTTGTTAAAACATATCACTCCCAACTATATCACTTTAATTTTTAAATCACTCAATAGACATATCTTTTAATCATGAATCTATTTATCTGTGAGTGATTGTATAATAATAATAATATTGCAACCCTTTCCAGACCTTCCAGATCAGGTTTACTGGTCCTCTAGGGCCCATTCACATCAGTGCATTAACTCAAATAGAGAGCAGATTATGTACTGTGGTGCAGTGACATTCATTTTTAATGGCACCCCGATGTACATACACAATTCACTGTAACATAATTGCATTGCATTTTTAAAAAGTAACACACATGATTTTGGGTGCATTGCAGCATATTTAAAATTATTGTGCGGCTTAATACAACACAAAATGCTTGAAATCAAAATATTTAACACACATGTGAATGGGCCATTAAGACCAGTACAAAATGGACAATTACATTTATTTGTTACTGAGAGATTTAACCTCTTGGGTACAGTTACCTGAAATAAATGTGCAACCGATGAGATGATTGTCAAGAAGGACAGCAGCATAAATCAGTGCAACCCTAAACTAAATCAGTGTTTCTTAACTCCAGTTTTCAGTTCTTTTCCATGCTTTCAAGATTTCATGTCAAATGAACAGTGATAACTGGTTAAGGCACCACAGAAATTGAGACCTGTTGTGGGTAGCTGCACCTATGAATTATGAAACACGGCTTATAAAACAACTTAAAAAATGGGTACCTGCAAAATTACTGTGCATATTTAGCTACATCCACAGGAAACGTTTAGATTTATTTTATTGTAGCACCCAGGGGCGGACTGACAATTCATGGGGCCCCCGGGCAATAGGGAATCATGAAGGAACAAACTCAAAAAAGCCTATGAAAAAGGTACCGGGGCATCTCATGGGGCCCCCTACTGACCCTGGGCCCTCGGGCAGTGCCTGAGTTTCCAAATGGTCAGTCCGCCCCTGGTAGCACCACTCCCGCAGGAGCCGCTTAGTAACTTTGAGTTCTCTGTTCTGTGCCTCAACTCCAAGAACAACCTCGGCCCCTCTGACACACCTGGTTGATTAAAAATCACTGTAAGCATGGATAAATACACAAGTTTAAAATACCTTTAACCTGGCTGTGGGTTATTACCAGAAAATAGACACACACCCGTTTAGTGGTAAATGCGCTTAATCTAATGATATGGGTTAGGATATACAGCAAATTGAACATAAATGAGCATACAGCTGATTGCTTATAACACAGTCTGCTAGACAGAGCAATAACTATGTTAAATTGCTAAAAATTAGATTTTATACCCCTAACTAGGATCAGAAGGGTAAGTAAATAAGCAATAAACAATATTAGTAAATGTTAAATGCTATATAAATGATGATAATGCTATATTAGGTTAGAGTGCACTCTTAGGGAATGGTAGGAATACAGCGTCACTTAAGAGGTAGTGTACCTCTTTAAGTAAAAAAAAAAAACAGGCTACGGGGCAGCTACTGTTAGGGGCTGTCTTTAGTCTTGACTGAACTAAAGTCTAAACTTTGGGGGCCAGTCAAAGGCAGTCAAATAAGACCTACAGGCTTTATTAGAACTATGGAGTATCTGTAAGGTAGTCCTAATGGCTCAGTCACTAATGGTGGTAACAAGTAGTGGCCACAATGCCTTTTCACCAGATCAGACCCAGCAACACAGCAGCAATGGTCTTTCTGATAGGGTATCCACTCACTCTTGGTTGCTCATGATTTATCTAGTAGGTAACTTTGTCCCTCTGTACTTGGGTCACGCTCTGTACCCTCTGGCTGTCCTTCACATGTCTGTGGGCTCCTGCTGACAAAGGCTATTTCTCTGTTAGGTGGAGTTTTTTGACACAGTCTTGTCACATCACTCTGAGGAGAATCCACATATGACACAGGCTCATTAGGTGGAGTTCCTTGACATGGTCCTGTCACTCTGCTGTCACACTAAAGAGAATCCTTTTTCTGGAATCCCCTGGTTCTCTCCTCCTTACTGCTGATTGGTCCATTGCTGTTGCTAGGAGAGGGGGAAGACACACAGTCCTCATTTGTTAAACTCTCTGCTTCTCACAGGAGGGGGGAAGGGCAGAGACCCAGCTTCACACTCCACCCACCAAAGAACATTTGTTCCCCAAAGGAAAGACAGAGTCTATTTATATAAAGGTCCATAACTTTAAATTTACTTAGAATAACAACTAAAAATATATTTAAGTCATTATCTACTCATAACGATTCACATTAGCATAGTAATCAGCCAAAGGAACGTCTTACCACTTGTCAGAAGAGGCAAGGTTGTCTTGTCCAAAAGCCACCAATGTTGGGATGGTCCACCTAGATGTGCCAGGGGGTGAGTTGGAGTCACTGTGAGTACTTTGAGAGGTGAAAATTACTTCCTCTGAACTTTCACCTAAGGTATCGCAAGTCACTCTTTTACGGGGGCAAATTGTTCACTTTTCTCTTTGGGCTCAGGTGGTTCTGGTAACATCGACCTCTTCCTCTGATGCTATAGAATGTTGAGAGGCTTCTGTGTCCTCTGCAGGAAAAAAAATCAGGGTGTTTGCTTGGCTTGCCAAAGTTTGGCTCTGTGATACTGTATGAATTCTGGAGCCTCAGGCCTGAGGGTTCCAGTATCTGTCTACCTAGAAAAAGGAGTGGCAATCTCTGATTGTGTAGACGGCCACAACCAGCCTATGCCCATTTCTCATTCCTCACTGTCCTTTTCATCTGTGTTTGGTGGCATAGATTGAGATGTGATTATCGGATGTAATATTTGCGAGGTAGTTTAAGTAGGCTGCAGAGCTGGTTGTTAAAGCGCATGAACTGCATCTGATAGGGGCAGTAGATGATTACGGTGCCAGGTCTTTAGTAGGCCCATGCTTCCTTCTGGGCAAATCTGGTATACTGACAATCCCGGTAACTGCTTGCAGATAATATAGGGCTATGACTTCCAGTTATCAGCTAACTTGTGTTTCCAGGGACACCTAGGTTCCTCAGCAACACCCTATTGCCACCCTATTACGCTGACCTTCCGGTCAAAGTTTCTTTTGTTTCGCTGCCCCCAGATGTTTGAGGCAGCCTGAGCTTTCTCATACGTTGTTTTTAGACTTTTCCTCAAATGGTCCACATATCCTCTGTGGGACATCATCAAAGTATGATCTAGGGATGTGACGAATGCTAAGTTGCCTGGTAGTTGAGCTTCCTTACTGAACATCAACTGGTATGGTGAATTACTGTCAGTGGTGTTGTAGGAGTGCACAATAGCTGCAATGTGTCTCCAGTGCTGTTTCTTCTCAGCATCCCAAACATATCTAGGAGGGTGCAATTAAATAGTTCTGGCTGATGATCCCTTTAGGGTGGTAGGGGGTTATTCTTGACTTCCAAATGCCCAGAAGGTCTATCAGTCTCTTAATCGGTCTACTCTCAATGTCTCTCCCTTGATCTGAATGGATACATTGAGGTATGCTGTAGTGGATGAAAAACTTCTCTTCCAGGATTTTGACCACAGTAGATACTTGCTGGTCCTTGGATGGGATTGCCTGGGTATACTGGGTGAAGTAGTCGGTTACCATCAGGACATTTCCCTATCCACTTGAGTCAGGTTCCAGACACAGAAAGTCAATGTACAGCAACTCCATTGGTCCTTGACTTTGAACATGGCTCATTGGAGGGGCTCTGCTGGGTAGAGTCTTCCTCTGTATGCATCATATGCAAGAGTGACAGTGACAAATGTGTGAGAAGTAGTGGGGTTGGCCTGTCCTGTTGTCAGTATTCATGCCCCATTCTTGATGGACTTCTGGTTTTGTTTGTGTCATGTTTGTGTCATGACCTTCCAATGCTGGATACCTGAGGTTGAGGAGAACAGGTTGCCTAGTCACACAAAAACAACACTGAGTGTTGCTTCCAGTGCTTCCAGTGGGTTCTTCACTGGGGCCCTCTAAAGTTTTCTTGCTGGTTTCTGGTGATGACTTTCAGACTTTGATGGGCTTGGGCAATCATGTTGGTAATGCTCCATTACTCCATAGTTGAAGCATACTCCTTCATTCACTGGTTTCTTTGTAGGGGCAACTGTAGGAGTCGAAGATTGGCTGGGCCCTGGAGCACTTTTGCCAGAGAATGCGGTGATTTTGGCAGCTAATAGATTCATAACTTCCATCATTTGTGACATCTGTGGCTTCATGGTGGCTATCTCCAAATTGGGCTCTGTTGTACCCACTGACCCAATGTCAACTAGAGATGCTGATGCTGGCCT
The DNA here is from genome assembly GCF_062004578.1 of Staurois parvus. Lineage (NCBI taxonomy): Eukaryota > Metazoa > Chordata > Amphibia > Anura > Ranidae > Staurois > Staurois parvus. Next base: position 159,004 of record NW_028318730.1, on the reverse strand, counting down.
GGCTACAGCTTTTTTGCCCTCAAACATGGCATCTTCCTCCCTTACTACCTTAATGAGCTCAGGATACTTTAATGATATGACATTGGCTGAAGTATTCAGCTGGATCCAGATGAGATCAGAGTGTAGAGCACCTTACAGAATCTGATTCATTCTAGCTTGATCTGTGGCTGAAGGTTCTATTCCTTTCTTTAAAACAATTTTATTCTGCATTTTATTTAATCATCTGATATTTGGGTAGGCTTTCACCCTGGCATTGAAGAGCGTGCTCAATTTGATAAATCAAGTTTTCAGCCTTCTCTATTAGTTCAAACTCCTCTTGCAACATAGCAAGGTAATCATGGGCTGTACAGGCCATTTGACTGAACTTGACATTTCTGATAACTTCTGCAGCAGCTCCTCTCAAACTTTCACTAATGTGCTCTTACGTTTGAGCACTCATTCTTCCAGGGCCTGCATGACTTGCTCCATCCTGATTTCATATTCGTCCTCCCCAGTGGGTACCTGCTGCTTTCCCAAGAAGGCTCTTCATTTTCAATATCCAGTCCCAACGTATGTTGGGATGTTTCTTTGGTATTTTGCCACAAAATCTCCCAAGGCTGCAATGAATTCTGGCTCAATCATGGCTACTGGTACAGTTAAGTAGCTTCTTCTGTTGGGGATGCTTGACTTGAACTTTCTGGGCTAATATCTTATACATTCAGCTGAATCAGGTGAGTCTCCACATCAGTAGTCAGCTGTAGACTGGCCCCTAATAAGACATAAGTGCGAGAGATCTCTTGATGTGTTACAAGCCTACTACACACACCTTCTGATCAGCAGCTAGTGCCTATACAGCTTGGCAGATCTGCTCTTCAGTTCAGGCTTCTCCAGGGATGTCAAGCTCCACACTTAACTCTTGGTGGCTGCATGTAGAACAGAGATATCCTGGCTGAGCTCCCACATGTAGCACCACCCCTTCAGGTAACTTTGGGTTCTCTGTTTTGTGCCTCAATTCCAAGAACATTATTGGCTCCTCTGAAACACCTGGTTGACTAACAAGTGCTACAAACACAGATAAATACACGTTGGTAGGTAGCTTTGTCCCTCTGTACTCAGGTCATGCTCTGTACCCTCTGGATGTCCCTCACACAGCTGTGGGCTCTGCTGACACAGGCTCTTTCCCTATTAGGTGGAGTTCCTTGACATGGTCCGTTCACATCACTCTGCTGTCACACTGAAGATAATCCTTTTTCTGGACACCCCTGGTTCTCTCTTCCTCACTGCTGATTGGTCCATTGCTGTTGCTAGGGGAGAGGTGGAAGAGAGTCCACACCCACAGTCCTCAGTGGTTAAACTCTGAGCTACTCACAGGAGGAGGAGGGGGGGGGGGGGCAGAAACCTGGCTACATTTTAAATTTTTTTATCATGAAGGCTCCTCTTTTTCCTTTTTAATTTTTTTTTCTGGATTCTCAACTAGTGCTTTTGTGAGCCACAAAAACTATACACCACTTGAACAACATGTTTTTGCAGGGACACTATTCATAGCACAGTTTCATTTTTCAGTGTACAATAAGCAAAGTAGCATTCTGGACTGTGTATGGAAGTAGCACATTAGGAATGAGAGTTAAATCAGAGGAGATGCAATAATAAAGAAGTGCAAAATTTTTTTTAAAAGATAAGAAACAAACAAATAGCAAGTGTCTAGAGCGGGTGTCGGCAACCCGCGGCTCCAGAGCCGCATGCGGCTCTTTTTCATCTTTGCTGCGGCTCCGGAGCACACTGCCCACCAGGTGACAGGCAATAGGGTTTCAGTGGTCGGCAAGCCGCGGATCGCAAGCCACATGCGGCTCTTCTGTGTGCCGGGCGCCCACTCCCCTCCCTCCTCTCGGGCGGCCGCCTCAAAAGTCAGGACTCTTTTAATCCGGCCCGCGGAGCATGGAACATTAGCTGTCAGGATGTAGGCGGGGCAGCCAGGATGTAGGCGGGGCAGCGTGACGAACTCCTCTCACAGTCCGCCCTGAAGACCGGAACACAGCGCGGGAACACAGCGAGAGGAACGCGCGGAGCAAAGGTAAGTGAATTGAGACAATATGGGGAATTAATTACTATAGGGGGGATGAATTACTATGGGGGATGAATTATTATATGGAGGATTAATTACTATGGGGGATGAATTACTATGGAGGATGAATTACTATATGGGGGATGAATTACTATGGGGGATGAATTACTATGGAGGATGAATTACTATATGGGGGATGAATTACTATGGAGGATGAATTACTATATGGAGATGAATTACTATATGGGGGATGAATTACTATGGCGGATGAATTACTATGGAGGATGAATTACTATAGGGGGGATGAATTACTATGGGGGATGAATTACTATAGGGGGGATGAATTACTATATGGGGGATGAATTACTATGGGGGATGAATTATTATATGGGGGATGAAGCTAACTGCACGATCCTGTATATAGCATTAAGGTAAGAAACAATATATGCAGTGTCGGATTTGTTTTAAATGTTGCAATGGTTTTGCGGCTCCCAGTCTTTTTTTTCCCTTCGGAAATGGGTCCAAGTGGCTCTTTATGTCTTAAAGTTGCAGACCCCTGGTCTAGAGGAATGGGACAAAAGCAATATGTTGGAGAACAGACGATAACAAGAAAATATTTATGGTCAAATTTAAAATCATTATAATAATTTTCGCACTGAATTGCAATTACGTCTAACCTACACTCAATATTCTAAACAATCTTAAAGCATAAACTTACTTTGTGAAGAATCTCCACACATTTCTTGAATTCTGTAACACATATTCCTTATGTCCTGTGAGTAGGAACTGTTGTGTCACACATTTCACAGAGCCTGCCATCTGGACTGCAGAGGTGCTGAAAGGAGAAGTTTCAGGAGGCGGAGTCAGTACAGAAATCAGAAATCACTGCTTGCAGACAGCAAAGTACAATGGGATATGTAGTCCTTAGAAATTGAAAACCAACAGCAGAAAAGCTGCAAAGCATGTAGAAAGTTCAGGAAGTTGTGGAAAGGGATGGTCAGCAGATATGCAGCACTCACATCATGAAAGGAGATTTTTAAAGTAAGCTTATATTGGATTAACAAAAATAACTATTGTTTGTATTGTTATGACAATGCTTTTGTTATAAAATTAAAGTATATGCTGTGACCTTAAAACTCATTTAATTTGGGACTGGAACTTTTTTAAAATTCTTTGCACACAGGTTAAAACACTCAAACACAGTGGCTAAATGGTTAGCACTTCCGCCTGGCAATACTAGGGTTGTTGGTTCTAATCCCAACCATGGCACCACCTGTTTGGAGTTTGCATGTTCTCCCTGTGCCTGTGTGGGTTTCCTCCAGGTACTCCAGTTTCCTCCCACACTTCAAAGACATGCTGGTAGGTGAGTTGGCTCCTGTCTAAATTGGCCCTAGTATGTGTATGTATGAATGTAAGTTAGGGACCTTAGATTGTACACCCCTTGAGGGTTAGGGACTGATGTGAATGTATAATATATATGTAAAGCGCTGCATAAATTGACAGTGCTATATAAGTACCTGTAATAAATAAACAACTATGTATTTTTTTTAAACAGAGGCCCAGGAGAATAAAAAAATGGTAGTTGCATTTTTTTTTATGTTGCTCGATATTTTCACAAATGTTTCTAAAGTCAATATTTTTAGAAAAAAATTAAAAAGTCAAATAAAATTCAATGCACACAAACACAATATAATGCCCAATGTTTTGGAAAAATATAAAATATGAGGTTGCATCAGGTAAACAGATATCAAACATTTAAAGGATAAGTTCACCTTTTTTTTTGCAGGTAAAATAATGTGCATTTGTTTTTTTTGTCCATAGGAGCCTGGAAAGAATTGCACCAGCGGTCATCCGATCACTGATGCCATGCAGGTCTCCTGCAGACCTGTCCGAATATCTGCTTGCTGTACGGGATGTACAGTCAAGCAGAAATACTGACAGGAAGCTTCAATGAACTACCATGGTGCTCCACAGCGCTGTGGTAGTTAATTGAAAACTACAAATCGGCAGCCGCTAAGACTCCTGGGACTTGTAGGCACTCATTCACAGAACTCTGTGAATGAGTGATGCGGCCGTGTGGGCGGCGCCCCGCATGGCTACGCTGTTTTCAAATCTGACAGATAGTACGGGGAAACTTGTTGTCTGGCCATGCAGACCAATTTGATGCAGTGTGCGGCGTATGGTCTGAGCACTGACAGGCTGACCCCCCCACCCTTTCAACCTCTGCATCAATGCTGGCAGCACTCATACGTCTATTTCCCAAAGACAACCTCTGGATATGATGCTGAGGACGTGCACTCAACTTCTTTGATCGACCATGGCGAGGCCTGTTCTGAGTGGAACCTGTCCTGTTAAACTGCTGTATGGTCTTGGCCACCGTGCTGCAGCTCAATTTCAGGGTCTTGGCAATCTTCTTATAGCCTAGGCCATCTTTATGTAGAGCAACAATTCTTTTTTTCAGATCCTCAGAGAGTTTTTTGCCATGAGGTGCCATGTTGAACTTCCAGTGACCAGTATGAGAGGGTGAAAGCGATAACACCAAATTTAACACACCTGCTCCCCATTCACACCTGAGACCTTGTTACACTAACAAGTCACATGACTCCGGGGAGGTAAAATGGCTAATTGGGCCCAATCTGGACATTTTCACTTAGGGGTGCACTCACTTTTGTTGCCAGTGGTTTAGACATTAATGGCTGTGTGTTGAGTTATTTTGAGGGGACAGCAAATTTACACTATTATACAAGCTGTACAGTTACTTTACATTGTAGCAAAGTGTTATTTCTTCAGTGTTGTCACATGAAAAGATACAATAAAACATTTACAAAAAGGTGAGGGGTGTACTCACTTCTTTGATATACTGCATATATCAGGCCAAAATGAGGGACAAATGAGGAAAGAGGGACTTTGTTCCAAATGAGGGACAGTCCCTCTAAATCAGGGACAGTTGGGAGCTATGCTTTTTCCCATCTCAAAAAGGTATGGATATCAGGCTTGGCATACTGCAGAATTGAGTGTCCAAATAATATAGTCCTGCAGAAACCATTTTCAAGATATTCTCAAACATTGGTTTAACCCCTTTGCGCCGACACCTCCCGGCCCTTTAAGAGTTTTCAGAAGCCAGGAGGCAGGGTGGGGTTTTAGGGTCATGTGACCTTTCCGTGAGTCACGGACATATGTGCTGGGAGCATGCCAGGCGTGCGCTCTCAGCATATATGTATTTTCAAATGGTACGCAAACATATGGCTGTTCAGCGTCAAGGCCCAGATGCAGAGAGGCCGCATATTTGTGTGCGCTCGCCGTCTAGCGGCTAATCCAGTGTCTAAAAGAATAAACAAACATTCTGCTGCATATGGGTGGCTTATCCCTTAAAGAAAAACTAAACTCTAGAAATTGCCCAGCAAAGACAGTTGTAGGGCAAGGGACTAGTGATCAGTATTGCCTGGGGTCTCCCTGCAGCTGATCTTTTCCCATTACCGGCTTACCTTACCTTATTCTGCACCATTTCTCAATCTAGACTCTTGGTAGATTCTAGACTTTGCATCCTCAGAGCTTCCAGCAAAGAGAACAGTGAAAAGCACAGCAATGAAATAGTCAAATCTCACTCCAAATCACCTGACACTAGCAGTCCAGGCAGCAGATACTTGGATCTCACACTGCAAATATACAGCTATGAGATTGTATGGTCAGGAGTGCCTAAGCACCCAAACATAAAAACAAATGCATGACTGTTTTAGGAAAAATTGCACATGAAAGGTACATTTTTCAATGTACTGCTTAGGCCCAGTTACCACTTCTCCAGGTTCCATATAACAGAGAAAATCTTTACTTTTTAAGTTCAGGTCCACTTTATGATTTCTATTTTAGAAAATGACAAGATTGCAAATCATTTTATAGTGTAATTTTTGATGATTTTATAAGTTTGATTAAAATCTTTGAAGTCTTATTTTCATTTCCGTAACATCTAAATTATATTTTTAAAATAATAATAAATTACCATGGTCTCAGATGTAGTAAAGTAGAAGTCCAGGCTAGAACTTACCATGCTTCAAACTGCTCCTACCCCTTTTAACACCAATACTAACTACTCTGCGAGAGGAAGATGCATATACTTACCTATTCTCAGAATGCTCCGGTCTGGTCAAGAGATCTGCCCAGCGGCCAGCTTCAGGAAGGAGGAGAGAGCGACGACAAAGGACGGGCAGTGTCACCACCCATAGACTGGGAGCCAATCATGTGACTGAACCAAAGCACCCAAAGAAAAAGTAAGTATAAGCAGGGGCGGACTGACCATTTGGAAACTCGGGCACTGCCCGAGGGCCCGGGGTCAGTAGGGGGCCCCATGAGATGCCCCTGGTACCTTTTTCATAGGCTTTTTTGAGTTTGGGCAAGGACACAGGGGCCCCATGATCCCCTATTGCCCGGGGGCCCCATGAGTTGTCAGTCCGCCCCTGAGTATAAGCATCTTCCTTCTACAGGGTAGATAGTATAGGTGTTAGTGTGGGTGGGAAGAGCTTTAAGTTTAGTTAGTTCCAGCCCAGACTTCTACTTTAAGCAATACATTTTTTTATATAATATCTTTTTTGTAAACTATATTTTTAAATATCTTATGCTACATGTTTAGTAATGCTGTATGCATGCCCTCATTTCCCCTAAACACTACTTGACACAGAGATTTGTGTCAACAGAACCTACATTGTGGCTCTCCAGGGAATCCAGTCCTCCACTTTTCCTGCCAAAATTTACAGGAAATCAGCATTTTCTGAGTTTGTCATGCTGCATTCAGTCTTCTGTAGTCTGGCGCATGAAAAATCATGTGTTTATCTTGTAATGAACAATGTATGTTATGGCTGGTCACTCATTAGTATCACTCATTAAAGGGAAGGACTTTATAGAGGTCATGTGCCTTTCAAATAATGACAATGACCAGGCAGCAGATGCTTCAAAGAAATTGTTCAGCTATCTTTTAGTCATCAGTTATATATAAAATTATATATATACAGTGGATATAAAAAGTCTACACACCCCTGTTAAAATGTCAGGTTTCTGTGATGTAAAAAACTGAGACAAAGATAAATAATTTCAGAACTTTTTTCACCTTTAATGTAACCTATAAACTGTACAACTCAGTTGAACAACAAACTGAAATCTTTTAGGTTGAGGAAAGTAAAAATAAAAAACGAAAATAATATGGTTGCATAAGTGTGCACACCCTTAAACTAATACTTTGTTGAAGCACCTTTTGATTTTATTCCAGCACACAGTCTTTTTGGGTATGAGTCGATCAGCATGGCACATCTTGACATGGTAATATTTGCCAACTCTTCCTTGCAAAAAAACTCCAAATCTGTCAGATTGCAAGGGTATCTCCTGTGCACAGTCCTCTTCATATCACTCCACAGATTTTCCATCAGGTTCAGGTCTGGCTGGGTCATTCCAAAACTTTAATCTTCTTCAGGTGAAGCCATTCTTTTGTTGATTTGGATGTATGCTTTGAGTCGTTGATATACTGAAAGATAAGTTCCTCTTCATGTTCAACTTTCTAACAGAAGCCTGAAGGTTTTGTGCCAACATTGACTGATATTTGGAACTGTTCATAATTCTCTCTAACTTGACTAAGGCCCCAGCTTCAGCTGAAGAAAAATAGCCCCAAAGCATGATGCTACCACCACCATGCTTCACTGTGGGTATGGTGTTCTTTTGGTGATGTGCAGTGTTGTTTTTGCATCAAACAAATCTTTTGGAATTATGGCCAAAAAGTTCAACCTTGGTTTCATCAGACCATAACACATTTTCCCACATGCTTTTGGGAGACTTCAGATGATTTTTGCAAAATTTAGTCGGGCTTGGATATTTTTCTTTGTAAGAAAAGGCTTCCGTCTTGCCACTCTGCTCAGACATATGAAGAATACTGGAGATTGTTGTCACATGTACCACACAGTCAGTACTTGCCAGATATTCCTGCTGCTCCTTTAATGTTGCTGTAGGCCTCTTGGCAGCCTCCCAGACCAGTTTTCGTCTCTTCTTTTTATCACTTTTGGAGGGACGTCCAGTTCTTGGTAATGTCACTGTTGCGCCATATTTTCTCCACTTGATGATGACTGTCTTCACTGTGTTTCATGATATAGCTAATGCCTTAAAAATTCTTTTGTACCCTTCTCCTGACTGATACCTTTTAACAATGAGATCCCTCTGATGCTTTGGAAGTTCTCTGTGGACCATGGCTTCTGCTGTAGGATGCAACTAAAAAAATGTCAGGAAAGACCTACTAGAACAGCTGAACTTTATTTGGGGTTAATCAGAGGCACTTTAAATAATGGCAGGTGTGTACTGACTCCTATTTAACATGATTCTGAATGTGATTGCTTAATTCTGAACACAGCTACATCCCCAGTTATAAGAGGGTGTGTACACTTATGCAGCCACATTACTTTAATTTTTTATGTTTACTTCCCCCCTCAAAAGATTTCAGTTTGTTTTTCAATTGAATTGTACAGTTTATAGGTCACATTAAAGGTGTCCAAATTTCTGAAATGATTTATCGTTACCTCATTTTTTTACATCACAGAAACCTGACTTTTTAATGGGTGTGTAGACTTTGTATATCATATATATACACCGTGTTCCAAATTATTATGCAAATTATATTTTTCTCATTTACCTAAATAATTGATGTAAATAACAGTCAGCATAATTCTCATGTTATCAACTATTAAGAGTACAATTCACATTTTATTGAACAAACCTCCTAATGATAACAGTATTTTTTTAAACATAAAACACTTACAATGCACTGTTCCAAATTATTACGCACAGTAAGTTTCAAAACACTTTATAGGTTGTAAAGAACTGAAAATTGTCATTTGTTGTGTTTGCAGCATATTTACTGAAATCCAAAGCTATTTCAATCAAACTTTTAACAACATTTCAACTTTTTAAACATTTTAACAGGTCACATTACATTTTAACATAGGACCCCTTATTTGATAGCAGCTTCACAAGTCTTACATCCATTGAACTTGTGAGTTTTTGGACAGCTTCTGCTTGAATTTGTTTGCAAGATGTCAGAATAGCCTCCCAGAGCTGCTGTTTGGATGTAAACTGCCTCCCACCCTCATAGATCTTTTGCTTGAGGATGCTCCAAAGGTTCTCAATAGGATTGAGGTCAGGGGAGGATGGAGGCCACACCATGACTTTCTCTCCTTTTATCCCCATAGCAGCCATTGATGCAGAGGTATTCTTTGCAGCATGAGATGGTGCATTGTCATGCATGAAGATTATTTTATTACGGAAAGCATAGTTCTTCCTTCTGTACCAGGGAAGAAAGTGGTCAGTCCTAAACTCCACATACTTTGCAGAGGTCATCTTTACACCTTCAGGGACCCTAAAGGGGCCGACCAGCTCTGTTCCCATTATTCCGGCCCAAAACATGACTCCACCACCGCCTTGCTGACGTCGCAGCCTTGTTGGAACAGGGTGGCTGCCCACCAACCATCCAATACTCCATCCATCTGGACCATCCAGGGTTTCACGGCACTCATCAGTGAACAGGACTGTTTGAAAATTAGTCTTCATGTATTTTTCTGGCCAAAGCAGCCATTTCTGCTTGTGAGCATTGGTTAGTGGTGGCGGAATAGAAGGTTTATGCACAATTGCAAGACTCTGGAGGACTCTACACCTTGATATCCATGGGACTCCAGAGGCACCAGCAGCTTCAAATATCTGTTTGCTGCTATGTAATGGTATTTTAGCAGCTGCTCTCTTGATCCGATGCATGGATCTGGCAGAAATCTTCCTCAATGTGCATTTATCTGCATGAACCCGTCTGTGCTCTGAATGAGTCACTAATCTCTTAATAGTGCGATGATCACGCTTAAGTTTTCGTGAAATATCTAATGTTTTCATACCTCGTCCAAGGCATTGAACTGTTTCACTCTTTTCAGCAGCAGAGAGATCCTTTTTCTTCCCCATATTGCTTGAAAATGGTGCTCTGCTTAATAATGTGGAACACCCTCCTTTAGTAGTTTTTCCTTAAATTGGGCTCACCGGCCAATCTAATTATCACAGGTATCCAAGATTGTTTTCAGTGATCAAAAAGAGCCCTGACACACAATGCCACCCATGAGTTAAACTGAAAAACAAAATATTTACTGTTTGTGACACTTAAATAGAATTTGCATAATAATTTGGAACAGGGTGTGTGTATATATATATATATATATATATATACCTATACCGTACATAGTATAAAATATACTATATATGTAGTGTGTAGTGTGTATGTCCAAACATAGTATATACAGTACATGGCCAACTGTGTCAAGCCTACCAAAAAAAAAAAACGTAATCTACTTACAAACTCAAACAGCAGCGTGCTTAAAATAACCTATAGTGCCAGTATGGGGGTCAGTAAACAGCATGCTTCTGTATCTCTCCTCCAGCCAGCTTGACCACATATTACAACACACACAATGAAAAATCTCTGTTTTAAGAACATGTTTGATAGGTTTGTGGCAGTGTACATTAGATGTTAACATGTGGTCACACCCTTTCATTATCTGCAAAATGCACAATTGCAATACAAACCCATGTGTGGACTGTATGTTCTAATGTGTTTAAAGCAGAAGTCCAGTCAAAATTTTTATTTTTCCATGCAGTGGGGCTGTACCTGCACTGCATGGATTAACTGCTCCTTTTGTCAAGGGGCTCAGGAAAAAAATATACTTACCCCGTCTTCCAATCCTCCAGAAAAATGTGTTCCCCCATGTCCAGTGGTGGGCTGTTTCTGCCATCCTCAAGCCTGGAGCTGGTCAACGGGAGTGATGATGTCAGTAACTGCCCATTCACAAGACTGGCTTGCAGGGGGGGGGGGGCAGGAGCGGTGGGGGTTTTGTGCAGATTAGGTAAGTATATCTAAGGTTTGGGAACCACTAGACAAAAAAAGCGTTTAACCTGTGCATTGCGGGCACAGCCCCACTGCATGAGAGAATAAAATGTTTGCCTGGAATTCAGGTTAGTGGCTGGACTGTTCATGTGACATTTTTGTATCACATAAGACTGAAGACGTATGCCTAGGGACCTATATAGTCCAAAAATGTGTTAACTCGACTACCTTTTGATGCTGTAAAACTAATAAAGAAAATTGAGGTTTTGGTCATGATAACCAAATGCTGTAACGAGGTGAGGGTGCTGAAAACAGATGACAAGTATCCCAGAACAGCTAAAGGAGATGTATTGGATATGGTCCTTCCTACAGTCAGTAGACAGTTTAAGGATGTAGTTTAGTTCCACCAAAACCAGGTAAAAACGCACCAGTCTCCTATAGGTAAAAAAGGGATTTATTAGTTTATTTTTTTGACTGTGTTTAAAATAAAAACTTTTTTCCAACATTGCAGAATTGCTTGGAATGAATATCTCCAAATTCCATTACAGAGGATGGATGGACCCCTAAAATTATTGAGGATGAATGGAACTGTAGAGTGTAAAATAGTTAGCTTGTGTAAAGAATCCATGGCAGCAGGGCAATGTCTGATTAAAGTTTCTCAATATAGGTTCTAGTCCGTTTTTGATTAGAGTTTTCTGGCAAAAAAAAAACACTAAACTCTGCTAAACGCATTTAAACATTTGTACATAAATGCTATATTTGAGTAGGTTTTTTTTCCTGCCAAGGGAATTGGCGATTTTTAAAACTCACTATGCATGGAGCCTTAAACTAAAAAGCTTGTTTTTCTTGGAACTCTTCTTCATTGTGGTGATGAGCCAAGCATACTTGGGTTTGGTTCGGGGCAAGTTCGGCAAACATTACTAAAGTTTGCATGCCAAATGCAAAACTCCTTTGAAGTCAATGGAAGACGAATGTTATAAAACAGTATTGGTCATTTTGTAGGCTAATTAGTAAGGGACTGTGAAGCAAATGGCTAGCACTGCCCTGGGGAACATGTACTAAATTTAAAAAAATTCTGTTTGGCAGGAGCAGTGATAAAGTGAAACATTCAAAATTAAAAATTCCTTGAAACCTACCACTGCCTACTATTTTACCACCTACAATCGCTCCACTCTCACTATCCTGCCTATAAACCCCCTTTTCTTGTTTGCGATTAGCTGGCTTGCCTACATGTTTCAAAGTTAGCATTTTGAATGTAGACTGACTATTGTTGTGTATTACGCACTACTATGTACTGTTATGTCATTTTGGTGACAAAAATCGATAAAATTAAATTAAAAAAAAAAAGAAAAATTCCTTTAATTAAGATGCCTGAGGGAATCTCTGATCATGCCAGTGAAAGGGCATCCTTTGGGGTGTATACAACCTACTACAGCAAAACTGACATTTATAAGGAAAAAAGTTTTTAAAATTCAGGGTGATAATGCAAGGAGATCTAAAATTTTGCCAGATGGACTAATCTCACATACGAAAAACTCAATGCACTGGATTACAGAGAACTAAAATACAGAGATATGTTGAGTGAACTTTCCAATTTGCTCTGTATAGCAATAGCAGCTCACATGCTCGTTTGCTCTTTCACCACTTTGTGTCACAAACTTCATATAAATGCATTTGGGGTTTCCTCCCACTAAAGAAACCATAAAAATAGTTGCTGTGGGAAGTAATTTACAGTGTTTATAAAAATGCATCAAGGGCGTTTTACCATTAAAGTAACTGGAATTAAAATTGATGATCTACTTATATTAGTCAAGAGTTTGTATTGATATGCTGAGAAGACACCCTTGTTGTGGCCTTACCTTGGTGAGCAACAGCAATTATCCAGTAAGATAGAACATGTTTGATTCTTTCCAAAGGCTGGTAGACCAGGGGATCTCTGTAATAGTAGTAGGTTGCTTGTAGGCATGTTACTATTTCACAGTAAAATAATAACTTGACAGGCCAAGCAATGATCTTCTTATAACTATGAACACTTTAACACAGGTTTATTCATACCAGGTGAGAGGTTTGCTTTACATGTAAATATGAAATAGGTGAGGAGTAGCCTTCAAAGCTACCAAAAAAGACTACTTTCATTAAGATAAATTTAGCTTATTAAGGGCCAAGATCAAGGTAAAAAAGGCATGTTGTTAAAGGCAATAAGGAGGACTAAGAGTAGTTAGAGTGTTACTAAACCCCGGACCCTGCATTCACTATATCTGGTCTACCACATTACACAGAACACGGAAGTGCAATTATTTTAGGAAATATAAATTGCTAAATATTTTATCTCATCAGCAGTTAGAGCAGTCTTGTGACCAGGGCTGTAGATAAGGGGGTACCACCAGTCCTCCTGTATGGGGCCCAGGACAGCAAGGGGGCCCAAGCAGCTGGGTGAATCGAAAGTGGGCAGGGAGGGTGATCAGCACAGCGGGGGGCAGTTACTGGAACCGATCCCCTGTATGGCTCTCTGTGCAGCAGCTGAAATCTGGCTTCTACTCGCCTCCCTTTGCTGGCTTTTAGCTGCTGCAGAGAGAGCCATACAGGAGATCAGTTCCAGTAAGTCAGTTTCCCTTGCTACCCAGGCCCCCCTGTGTGCCCCCACCCCTGCAGTGCTGCTGGCTTCCCTCCTCTCCTCTCCACCAGAAGCTGCAAGCACACAATAGGATCCTTCAGGATGGAGAGTGGGGGAAGGGTCCAGTAAATTTGTTACATTTACCAGCCCCTTCCTTTCCTGAATGAACACAATGAGTGACTGATACCGAGCACTCGCTGTGTTTATTTACAACTGAAGCATAGTAAACTGTGGTTTTTTGGAGGGTGGGGCCCTGTCAGGTTGGCTGTACGGGGCCCCATAGTTTCTAACAGCGGCCCTGCTTGTGACTTCTATCAGTGTTCAGCAGAGCACATGTTAAAGCTTGTAGGAGGAGTTTTCATTTTGTTCTAGGTGGATGCAGAACCCCTGACCTCTGTCTGGACAGTGCTGATTGGCCCTGTGCAGATCACATGCACTCTCCCAAGAAAAAAAAAAACCTCTCTAGCAATACACACCAAACTGAGCATGTGCAGAGTGACTCCACATGAGATGTCTTATCAGGGGATAAGAGGGTGACACTGGAAGAAGGGGAGGATCAAAGAAGTCAGGATCAAGCAGCCTTTTTACACAATGAAAAAGATTAACCTCTTAGGTTCTACAGTACGTATAACAAGCATACTTTACTGCATATACAGACTGATTTTACTGTTGAGGGTTTAGTAACACTTTAAGGTCAATGTCAGACTAGCAAGGTCCTCTTAGTTGAGTAATGAGTTTACAAATATTTAATACAATTATTTAAATGAGATTTTATTGAGTTTTCAAAAGAAACCCTAACTGAACATTAAAACAGCAATTACCTTGTTTTCCAAACAAAGTGCTTTAGTTATAAATGACTATATTTCTAGATAATAACAATTGCTCTCTCTGACCAATTGTTTTTAGTGGTTATGAAAAGATTTCTTACTTAATGTAGACTGAGGTCTCCTAAGACTAAAATCCATTTTACATGAGGGAATATGTTGCTTCTTTTATGCTCTTGCTTCCTTCTTGGCCAAACCAGTGATACATTTGCTCTGTAGCCAATCTTTTGCTAGATAGCGAGATTCTGTAGCGCTTCAAGCCAGTGTGGGAGTGTGGGTGATTTTGACATCAGCCTGAATCCTTATTGGATTGGAATCAAACATGCTAAAAAATGCAAAAAAAAAGGAATATTTTCTACTGTAAGCATTCAGGAGGGCTACAGGGTCCCAAGTTGTCCTTTAACTCTCTCCTACCTGACCAATTAACCTTACCCCTCTTGAAAAGCCATGCTTTACGCCTTTTGGTAAAGAAGACTGGTTCACTACAAGGATTTTTTTTTACTCAAGTTCAGCTTTAATACTTTCCCAATGATTGTAAGCATATACGAGACCTCATGGAAGTGGGTCTTTTTCCATGGGACCGCATATATGCACCACTGTGTTTGTGTTGAGAGGGCGCTGCACAACATGCTCCCAGCACAGAGACTAATGCAGGCCATACATGGGTCAAATTCCAAACAAATTTTCTTTAGAAAATGAGAAATTGTGTGCATTTTGCAATCCAATTGTAAGGAACCGCCTGGCGGTACCTCTAGCAACCCACCGGTTAGGATTCCCCAGAGCGCGGAGTCTAAGTCCCGGGATGCTTGTTCACCAGGGCCCCTGATGGTGGGGATGGACTTGGAGCAGACCGAGACCAGGTCGCGGCCCCCGAGTACACCTACCCGTGGTAGAGGGATCCACCACCACCTCTGAGGAAGAAGGTACATCCTTCGAAACGTGTCAGCTGTACTGAGTGTCTACCCCCATGATGGGATTCGCGCTGGCCTCCTGTTTCTGAAGTCCCTTGGAGGACTTACATGCCTGTTTTTATTCGCTGTTTGTGAGTACCATTCTTTTACTAATACATTTTGGTTACTGAGGTAATGCGCAAGGTTGGTGCGCTTCTTGTTTTTTTCACTTTGCGGAAGAGGGATCCGCCAGAGGTATCTGCAGGGTGAGAGCCTGATGTGAAGAGGCGGATGTGCCAGAGAAAGGTGGATGGATGGATCGATGAGCAGGAGCGTGGTCAGACAAGCCGAGTCGGTAGCCGTGGGAGAAGCGCGGTACAAGGCAGCGGGCAGAGAATTGTCGGGTCATATGCCAGGTCAGTAACAGGAGATCAGATCCAATAGGGGGCATCCAGGAAAGAGGTCAGACGAGCCAGGGGTCAGAGCAGGAGAATAAAGCACAGTCAGGGACAATCCGGGTCAGCAACAATCAGAATAACGAGTACACAGGATCAGGAACACAGAGAGACCAAACGGCAATTCATGTCAGCACAGGGCGGATTTAAATACCGCGCCCTGCGCTGTCATTGGTGTCAGGGGCGCACCCGCGGCTCCGAGTGGGCATGCGCGAGTTCCGTCTCTGCCGCGGCCGGCCAGGACCTAGTGCCAGTACACCAGTGTGAACCGGCACACTGCGCCTGCGCCGAGCCGCACGTCGCGGCGGCTCCTGACACCGATGGTGCCACCATTGATTTAGAAATTCATCCAATCAAGCCTTCAATTTCACCTCATGTTACTACAGAAGAGAATTTTCGTGGACAAGAATTTTCTTTTCTTTCCAGGTCAAAGCTCACGCTAATTTCTTTTTCGTTTATATTTCTTGTACACTCCTCCCATCATTGATTTGAAAATTGTTCATTTTTCAAAATATTTCCAACATGCCCTGTCACTCAAATTCGATGGTCATATGAAAATCAGCCATTTCTGTGGCCCACTAATGGTGTGAAATTCAAATGAAAATTCTTAGAAAAGATTTTCGAAAGAAAATTATTTTGGAATTCGAACCATGTATTGCCGGCTTAAGCTTTTTCCAAGAGCTTCAGATCTCATACTAAAGATTGGGAGGCCCGGTTTCAAAACATCTGTGATCAATGTGATAGCTTCTGATTGGTTATCACAGTGATCAATAACTGCACAGCCTTCCCTGTGTTGTTTTCTCCTCTTCAATGGAAAAAACAGATGCATTGTATCTTTTTCTCGCTGCTAGAAGAGAACAGTGTAGAAAACAAAAGTCTATTTAAAAAAAAAAATTCTCTTTTTAGTGTTCTCACTTGGCAATCTGGTCAGTAAGACACCTCTTGTATTAGAGTGCCTCCACTCTGGGTGAAGGAGCACAATGGCAGCAGCACTGTTAATATGGAGGGATGGGAGTGTTGCAGATGGGATGCACTTGCAGACAGGGGCGGACTGACCATTTGGAAACTCTGGCACTGCCCGAGGGCTCGGGGTCAGTTGGGGGCCCCATGAGATGCCCCTGGTACCTTTTTCATGGGCTTTTTTGAGTTTGGGCAAGGACACAGGGGCCCCATGATCCCCTATTGCCCGGGGGCTCCATGAGTTGTCAGTCCGCCCCTGCTTGCAGATTTAGATACACTTAACAAATTGAAGCTGAACTCCAGCTAACACTTTTTAAGCTAATACAGAAACATTTTTTTCTTTTTGAGATAAAGGTATTACACAAATTAATAAAAGCTGATCCTTGTAAACACACATGACAGGGTTAAATGGTTTGCCTCAACCTTCCAACTGCTACATCTGTGGGAGAACTTTTTTCTGTTGAAAAAAATCACAAGGTCAGATCAAAAGGTGAAACTGAAGAAAAGAAAAGAAAAAAAAACAAAAAACGAATGCAGCCATCACATGTAAGAATTGGTAAGCTGCAATCTAATAAATGTTTGCTTTTGGGTTTAATACTGGTGAAGGATTTGTTTTTCGTCTTGGTGGGACTAAACATGACTTCCTTTGTTCATCTCCATTACATAGTGTGCATACTTTGTGTTTTGTGTATATACTTTATTACATCGAATATTTTTGTTGAATAAATGATGGAAAAGGCGTTTTTTTTCTCTGTGTTCTTATTCAAGTATAACACTTGGCACTGTTCAAATCAAGATCTACTGTTTTCCTGTTCAAATAGTTCAACCTATGTTAAAGTGTCAACAATTTCCAAGGGATGTACTTCCTCGTTCATAAGACTGTGTGGGTGTTTATATCATACAGTATATAATATATATATATATATATATATATATATATATATATAAAGGAAACTTTTTTTTATGTGTATTTACAGCATGTAATATATACTGTATATACACACACTGTATGTATATACTAGGGTTCAATGAAGGAAAAGGATGCACTTTTATTACAAATGTATGTTGGGTTCCTTTTCGTATCCTGTTTCTGTTCCTTGTGTTCATATTCAAATATAACACTTATATCTGTAGGCTTTGTTTAAATCAAGATCTACTGTTTGCCTGTTCAAATATGTTGAAAATGTCAACAGTTTCCAAGGGCTGTTCTTACTCTTTCATATGACTGTATGTGAAAGTGTGTGTTTATACATACTGTATATACTATATATGTGTGTATATATATATATATATACAAAAAAAAAAAAACAATATATATAAGGATGCACTTTTATTACAATGTACATTGGGTCTCTTTTCATAGCCTGTTCCTTCAAAAACGAATAGTTAGAAAACAGTGGATGTGCTATTCAGCAATCAGCAGCTGTTGTGGTGGTGTTCAATTTAAATACCTAACCATGTGCAGATGACAAGCACAGGCATTTGTTTTTCACATTATTAGATAATTGAAGTTAATGTTAACTACTTCTCAACTACTTCAGTAAATCTGCTCTCCCTTGTGCATTTGTTGTAAATTATAGTAACTGATTCGCCTGCAATGAGTGTTTGGTGAATGTCACATTCACTGCTTTAGAAATATGCCCCTTGATTTGTAACCGACTGCACACTGTTAATCTTAAAAAATAAGTTCACCTTTTGTAACATGTTACACCCATATTCAGGGTGTAACATGTACCATGTTACGAACAGACCTCCCCCTGCTCCCCATTGTGACAGCTAGCGGGGAAACGTCTCCTCCCTATTAGCTGTCACAATTTAAAAAAAACATGGCCATGCAAGGCTCCACCTGACCGTGTCATTCATTCATCGTGTTCCGTGAATGAATGAACTACAGCCTTTGAGGCTGTCGGTTTGTCATTGTCAATGAACAATCATGGCGCTGTGGTGCCGTCCTGTACGGTCAAGCAGATATACTGACAGGTCTGCAGGAGACCTGCATGGCATCAGCGATCTGCTGATTGCTGGTGCAAAGCTTTACAGGCTCCTGCAGCCAAAAATAATAAATGCACATTTTTTTACTTGCTAAAAAATGAGTATTTATTATTTTTTGTAAAAAAGTGAACTTATCCTTTAACCTGAGAAAACATTTGTTTCATTCTTTCCACCATGTAAAGACCCCTACTGTTTTACAATGTAGCTGTTAGTTGTAGCTACTCTTCAAAGCCAGGTTAGTTGTTTTACATTTTTTTCTAAAATTCATGATAATATGTATTTAATTAAAGCATTAAATATGTGACATTTACTTACAAGTGTGGCATAGCCCTCTGAAATATTACTGATTTTAGGCCATACATTTTAAATAGGCTGAATTGCATTGGACTGCATCAACATTATGCACTGCTTTAGAAAATGCAGAGCAACCCAATTGCATGGTATTTCTGCACCTGTGCATGCATGCATTCACTGTCCTTGCGACCTGTGTTTGGGCTGTCATTAACTAAAAGCGATACTAAAGGCTTATATTTTTTTTTCTAAAAATAACAAACATGTGCAGTGGTTTTGTACAGAGCAGCCCAGATCCTCCTCTTCTCGGGTCCCCCGCAGGCTCTCCTGACCACTCCCTCCAGTCGGGTGCCCCCACAGCAAGCAGCTTGCTATGGGGGCACCCACTGCTCAGTGTGTCCATTCACACATGTAGCTTGGTCTCGCCCCCTCTCCTTATTGGTTCACTGACTGTGATTGATAGCAGTGGGAGCCAATGGCTCCCACTGCTGTCTCAGCCAATGAAGAGAAGGAGTCCAGGGAGATCGAAAGGGGGCTTAGGTGAGTATTATGGGGGGGGGGGACTTCTGCACAGAGAAGGTTTTTCACCTTAATGTTTAGAATGCATGAAGGTCAAAAACCTTCAGCCTTTACAACCACTTTAACACTGACACCCGCTGCAGATCGCAACTGCAGTGTATTCTGAACACAGCGTGGGAAACGCTCACAGAACCCAATGTTTCTTGCACTGCATTCTAGTGTGAATTGGCCTTTACAGAGCCATAAACATTCAGATTTGTGCTGTTGCCAGAACACATATAACGTTCATTTCAAGTAACTAATATATAGTATTCAGTGTACTACAATCAGAAAACAGAATTAACAACATATAAAGGGAATATGTCTCAAAATTAAAGATCAGTAGTGCGAGAAACCAGGTTACTCTCAGGGTAGTGAAGCTGGAAGTATTCAGTGCCACTGTCCTGGAGGTACCATGCTGCCCAGGAGATCAAAGAAAGATTTCTTACAGAGGTGTTTAGTTTATTGTGTTTATATTTAGTTCTATTATAAACTGCTCACTCTGGTTTCAAATATTTTGGTTTTAAACAGTCTCATTCTGCTGGCCAAGAAGCCACTGAATAGCAGTAATTCATTATACCTATGGAGAGGATTTACTAAAACCAGTGCACTCAGATTCTGGTGCAGCTGTGGATGATAGCCAATTAACTTCTAACTTCTGCTTATTTGATTAAGCTTTGGCAATAAAACCTGGAAGCTAATAGGTTTCAATGCACCAGATTTTTCACCCTCCAGTTTTAGTAAATAACCCCCATAGTTTCTAGTAGTAAAGTAGTAATGCTGAGTAGTAGAGATGAGCGAATCGAACCAGGCGAACTGGAATTCGAGTCGAATTTCAGGAAATATTCGTCGAATCCGAAATTTTGCCTACTTCGGGTGCGCGAATCGAACATTTCCCGATCAGCCGGCAAAAGTGTCCCTGCAGTGAGCTCCGCTATTTCTGACAGTTCTCTGACAGAAGGAACACATGTTTAGCGGTTGAAACATTGTATCTATTAGTTTACATTTAGGATACAGATGTTTCAACCGCTGTACATGTGAAGAAGCTGTGAGAGAACTGTCAGAAATAGAGGAACTCTGCACATACACTTTTTGCCGGCTTGGAATTATTCTTCTTTTCATCCTACTTCTTCTTCTTCTTCTTCATCCTCATCCTCATCCTCTTCTTCTGAGGATGAGGATGAAGAAGAAGAAGAAGAAGTAGGATGAAAAGAAGAATAATTCCAAGCCGGCAAAAAGTGTATGTGCAGAGTTCCTCTATTCTGCAGATACACTTAGAGGAGCTCTGCACATACACTTTTTGCCTGTTTGGAATTAATCTTATTTTCATCCTACTTCTTCTTCTTCTTCTTCTTCATCCTCATCCTCATCCTCAGAAGAAGAAGAAGAGGATGAAGAAGAAGAAGAAAAAGAAGAAGAAGAAGAAGAAGTAGGATGAAAATAAGAAAAATTGCAAGCCGGCAAAAAGTGTATGTGCAGAGTTCCTCTATTCTGCAGATACACTTAGAGGAGCTCTGCAGATACACTTAGAGGAGCTCTGCACATACAGTTTTTGCCGGCTTGGAATTAATCTTATTTTCATCCTACTTCTTCTTCTTCTTCCTCTTCTTCATCCTCATCCTCATCCTCAGAAGAAGAAGAAGAGGATGAGGATGAAGAAGAAGAAGAAGAAGAACTAGGATGAAAATAAGAATAATTCCAAGCCGGCAAAAAGTGTATGTGCAGAGCTCCTCTAAGTGTATCTGCAGAGCTCCTCTAAGTGTATCTGCAGAAGAGAGGAACTCTGCACATACACTTTTTGCCGGAAACCGCTGTATGGAGGGAATGTCCCAGAACTGTCAGAAATAGACTATTTCTGACAGTTCTGGGACATTCACTCCATACAGCGGTTTCAACCGCTGTATGGAGGGAATGTCATAGAACTGTCAGAAATAGACTATTAATGACAGTTCTGGGACTGTCCTTCCATACAGCGGTTGAAACATTGTATCTATTTGTTTCCATAAATGGATCCATTTATGGAAACAAATAGATACAATGTTTCAACCGCTGTATGGAAGGAATGTCCCAGAACTGTCATTAATAGTCTATTTCTGACAGTTCTATGACATTCCCTCCATACAGCGGTTGAAACAGCTGTATGGAGTGAATGTCCCAGAACTGTCATAAATAGTCTATTTCTGACAGTTCTGGGACAATCACTCCATACAGCGGTTTCAACCGCTGTATGGAGGGAATGTCATAGAACTGTCAGAAATAGACTATTAATGACAGTTCTGGGACTGTCCTTCCATACAGCGGTTGAAACATTGTATCTATTTGTTTCCATAAATGGATCCATTTATGGAAACAAATAGATACAATGTTTCAACCGCTGTATGGAAGGAATGTCCCAGAACTGTCATAAATAGTCTATTTCTGACAGTTCTATGACATTCCCTCCATACAGCGGTTGAAACCGCTGTATGGAGTGAATGTCCCAGAACTGTCAGAAATAGACAGAAACTGTCACAGAACTGTCCTTCTTCTCATCCTTCTCCTTCTTCTCATCCTTCTTCTCATCCTTCTTCTCATCCTTCTCCTTCTTCTCATCCTTCTCCTTCTTCTCATCCTTCTCCTTCTCCTTCTTCTCATCCTTTTCCTTCTTCTCATCCTTCTCCTTCTCCATCTTCTCATCCTTCTCCTTTTCCTTCTTCTCATCCTTCTCCTTCTGCTTCTCCTTCTCCTTATTCTCATCCTTCTCCTTCTTCTCATCCTTCTCCTTCTTCTCATCCTTCTCCGTCTCCTTCTTCTCATCCTTCTCCTTCTTCTCATCCTTCTCCTTCTTCTCATCCTTCTCCTTCTCCTTCTTCTCATCCTTCTCCTTCTTCTCATCCTTCTCCTTCTCATCCTTCTCCTTCTTCTCATCCTTCTCCTTCTCCTTCTTCTCATCCTTCTCCTTCTCCTTCTTCTCATCCTTCTCCTTCTCCATCTTCTCATCCTTCTCCTTCTCCTTCTTCTCATCCTTCTCCTTCTCCTTCTTCTCATCCTTCTCCTTCTCCTTCTTCTCCTTCTTCTCATCCTTCTCCTTCTCCTTCTTCTCATCCTTCTCCTTCTTCTCATCCTTCTCCTTCTCCATCTTCTCATCCTTCTCCTTCTCCATCTTCTCATCCTTCTCCTTCCTCTCATCCTTCTCCTTCTTCTCATCCTTCTCCTTCTCCTTCTTCTCATCCTTCTCCTTCTCCTTCTTCTCATCCTTCTCCTTCTCCTTCTTCTCATCCTTCTCCTTCTTCTCATCCTTCTCCTTCTTCTCATCCTTCTCCTTCTTCTCATCCTTCTCCTTCTTCTCATCCTTCTCCTTCTCCTTCTTCTCATCCTTCTCCTTCTCCTTCTTCTCATCCTTCTCCTTCTTCTCATCCTTCTCCTTCTTCTCATCCTTCTCCTTCTTCTCATCCTTCTCCTTCTTCTCATCCTTCTCCTTCTCCTCATCCTTCTCCTTCTCCTTCTTCTCATCCTTCTCCTTCTTCTCATCCTTCTCCTTCTCCTTCTTCTCATCCTTCTCCTTCTCCTTCTTCTCATCCTTCTCCGTCTTCTCATCCTTCTCCTTCTCCTCATCCTTCTCCTTCTTCTCATCCTTCTCCTTCTTCTCATCCTTCTCCTTCTCCTTCTTCTCATCCTTCTCCTTCTCCTCATCCTTCTCCTTCTCCTTCTTCTCATCCTTCTCCTTCTTCTCATCCTTCTCCTTCTCCTTCTTCTCATCCTTCTCCTTCTCCTTCTTCTCATCCTTCTCCTTCTCCATCTTCTCATCCTTCTCCTTCTCCTTCTTCTCATCCTTCTCCTTCTCCTTCTTCTCATCCTTCTCCTTCTTCTCATCCTTCTCCTTCTTCTCATCCTTCTCCTTCTCCTCATCCTTCTCCTTCTCCTTCTTCTCATCCTTCTCCTTCTCCTTCTTCTCATCCTTCTCCTTCTCCTTCTTCTCATCCTTCTCCTTCTCCTTCTTCTCATCCTTCTCCTTCTCCTTCTTCTCATCCTTCTCCTTCTCCATCTTCTCATCCTTCTCCTTCTCCATCTTCTCATCCTTCTCCTTCTTCTCATCCTTCTCCTTCTCCTTCTTCTCATCCTTCTCCTTCTTCTCATCCTTCTCCTTCTCCCTCTTCTCATCCTTCTCCTTCTTCTCATCCTTCTCCTTCTCCTTCTTCTCATCCTTCTCCTTCTCCTTCTCCTCATCCTTCTCCTTCTTCTCATCCTTCTCCTTCTTCTCATCCTTCTCCTTCTTCTCATCCTTCTCCTTCTCCTTCTTCTCATCCTTCTCCTTCTCCTTCTTCTCATCCTTCTTCTTCTCCTTCTTCTCATCCTTCTCCTTCTCCTTCTCCTTCCTCATCTCCAAGGGCATTTAAATTAAAGGTACAGTGTTCTGCACTAATTTAAAGGCTCTCTGAAGCCTAGAAACCCTTTTTATAAGTCATCTTCGTAGCGAAGAAATTCGCATCGAATCTAATTTCACACTGGAATTCGCCGAATCAGCCGAATCGAATTTTTGAGAAATTCGCTCATCTCTACTGAGTAGTATCAATGATGAATAGTAAAGATACCTGTCTGGATATGAAAAATTAAAAACTTGATTCTCTGTACATACACATTACACGTAACAGCCGATCAGACTTCAGCTTTTATTGGTTTAGTCAAAATACTAAAGGATGATACATTTTTGTGACTAACAGCTACTGTTTTACAAATTGTCTAGAACACATTGTGTGCAGGGCTCAGTAGTGCAAAAAGCACAGATTGCAGGGCTCAGGAGTGCGTATTGCACAGTGTACAGAGGTCAAAACTACATAATGCAGAGAATACAGGGGTCAGGAATGTATATTGCATAGACTACAGGGGTCAGTACTAGCTATCCCACAGAGTTCAGAGATTAGTAGCAAGTTTTACAGAGTGTAGGGGTCAGAAGTGCATAATGTACAAATTCCAGAGGTCAGGAGTGTGTAGAACACAGAGTGCAGGGGTCAGGACATGGTATTGCATAGAGAACAGGGAACAGGAGTGGGTATCAGCGCAGTGGTCAAGCATACAGTGGGGATCGAAAGTTTGGGCACCCCAGCTAAAAATTTGTATTAATGTGCATAAAGAAGCCAAGGAAAGATGGAAAAATCTCCAAAAGGCATCAAATTACAGAGTAGACATTCTTATAATATGTCAACAAAAGTTAGATTTTATTTCCATCATTTACACTTTCAAAATAACAGAAAACAAAAAAATGGCGTCTGCAAAAGTTTGGGCACCCTGCAGAATTTATAGCATGCACTGCCCCCTTTGCCAAGCTGAGACCTGCCAGTGTCATGGATTGTTCTCAATCATCATCTGGGAAGACCAGGTGATGTCAATCTCAAAGGTTTTAAATGCCCAGACTCATCTGACCTTGCCCCAACAATCAGCACCATGGGTTCTTCTAAGCTGTTGTCTAGAAAACTGAAACTGAAAATAGTTGACGCTCACAAAGCTGGAGAAGGCTATAAGAAGATAGCAAAGCATTTTCAGATGTTAATATCCTCTGTTCGGAATGTAATTAAGAAATGGCAGTCATCAGGAACAGTGGAAGTTAAAGCAAGATCTGGAAGACCAAGAAAAATATCAGACAGAACAGCTCGCAGGATTGTGAGAAAAACAATTCAAAACCCACGTTTGACTGCACGATCCCTCCAGAAAGATCTGGCAGACACTGGAGTTGTGGTACACTATTCCACTATAAAGAGATACTTGTACAAATATGGTCTTCATGGAAGAGTCATCAGAAGAAAACCTCTTCTACGTCCTCACCACAAAAATCATCGTTTAAACTTTGCAAATGAACATATAGACAAGCCTGATGCATTTTGGAAACAAGTTCTGTGGACCGATGAGGTTAAAATTGAAATTTTTGGCCGGAATGAGCAAAGGTACGTTTGGAGAAGAAGGAGCACAGAATTTAATGAAAAGAACCTCTGTCCAACTGTTAAGCATGGGGTTGGATCAATCATGCTTTGGGGTTGTGTTGCAGCCAGTGGCACAGGGAACATCTCACGAGTAGAAGGAAAAATGGATTCAATCAAATTTCAGCAAATTTTGGATGGTAACTTGATGCCATCTGTGAAAAAGCTGACGTTAAAGAGAGGATGGCTTCTACAAATGGATAATGATCCTAAACACACCTCGAAATCCACGGGGGATTACATCAAGAGGCGTAAACTGAAGGTTTTGCCATGGCCTTCACAATCTCCTGACCTCAACATAATTGAAAATCTATGGATAGACCTTAAAAGAGCAGTGCGTGACAGACAGCCCAGAAATCTCAAAGAACTGGAAGACTTTTGTAAGGAAGAATGGGCAAAGATACCTCAAACAAGAATTGAAAGACTCTTGGCTGGCTACAAAAAGCGTTTACAAGCTGTGATACTTGCCAAAGGGGGCAGTACAAGATATTAACTCTGCAGGGTGCCCAAACTTTTGCAGACGCCATTTTTTTGTTTTCTGTTATTTTGAAAGTGGAAATGATGGAAATAAAATCTAACTTTTGTTGACATATTATAAGAATGTCTAATCTGTAATTTGATGCCTTTTGGAGATTTTTCCATCTTTCCTTGGCTTCTTTATGCACATTAATACAAATTTTTAGCTGGGGTGCCCAAACTTTCGATCCCCACTGTACATAATGTAGGAGTCTGGAGTGGAGAGTCATACAGCACATGGTTAAGGGGTACATACATTATATGCATAAAGGGATCAAGAGTGCGCTTTAAAGGGGTCAGGAGTGAATATCAAACAGAGTGCAGGGGTCAGGAGTGGGTGTCATTCAGAGTACAGAGGTTATATGTGGGTATTGCAGTGCAGGGGTCAGACATGAGTAACAAACAGGGGTCAGGAGCTGGGGCGGACTGACAACTCATAGGGCCCCCGGGCAATAGGGGATCATGGGGACCCTGTGTCCTTGCCCAAACTCAAAAAAGCCTATAATATAGTTCATACTGAAATATGTGTGAAATAAGTCCAAGTGTGTATTACCATGCCAAAAGAGGATCTCTGCCACCAAATAGCCATGACTCAAGGCTTACCAGAAAGACATGACTCTTATGTCATGTACAGCATGTGAGGGTAACGATCAGCAACAGTTATGTGGGCCTGGTAGAGGGTAGGTAGGTGGGCCTTCCTCCATGTTCCCTAGTTGAGCACCAAGTGTAGGGTGACATAAGAGGCCTATTCCTGGTGTGGGTTCTTCTGTGCTTTCCTAGGCACCATGGACAGGGTCACTCGCCCTTCAAATGGGGTACCTTTGCTCTGTCATGCTCCTCAATGCCCCGGGACAAGGTGAGGACTGCTTTCACGGAAAATCAACCATAAGGTGGTCCTCCAGCTTAGAGATGGCTGTACACTGTGTGCATTAAGTGAATAAACTGGACTCCAGTTAGCACTCCAGCCACATGTCTATGCACTCCTTGACTGTAACTGTTGCATTTAGGAGGGACACGCTGAGTCTATGCTCACTCCACCTGTACAGCGCATCTCCATCACCTCACTCCCAGTGACAGAATGTGGTCCCACCATGCACCTAGCGAGGACCTCATATGAGCACTTTGTCTTCTTACTCTCCCGTACCTGGCGGCAAGACAAGGGCCTCCAATTGCTATGGGGAATGAACCACTAGGGGAGGGAAACCCAGACACAACCTCTTTGCTACCAGAGTATGCCTCGCCTGGCACAAGTACCATGCTTCACCTCAGACAGCATGTCCTAGTTACCAAACTTTACAGAGTACTGAAAGTCCTAGCAATCCCTCTACATGGTGGCAGGCAGTTCCCCTTTTAGACTTTTTCCAAAGACTCAGAGAGAGCGCTCCCGGACTCTCCATGTAATAGCTGCAGATTACATTCAGTGTCTTGCCTGTGTCTTCTTCCTATGCAGCAAATTTATAACTGCAGAGCCCTTCCACCTTTTATTTACAGCACAGAGAGAGGGGCAGAGCCCAAAAAGAACTGGAAAATGCAATAACTCCTTCTGGGCTAGGACAGTCTTAACTAGATACCTACAGCAGGAAACCTGCCTACAGGTAAGGCACCCAATTTTTGTCAACTCACCAATTGGCTACAAGTGAAACAAAACCCTCTATCCAATTCTCCGACTTCAAATGTACTCAAAAGAGCATTTTACAATTGACTTGAAAATAAAACATTCTCTCCCAGTTGTCTGGGTCACCCATCACACAAGATTAAAGCATAAAGAACTATATAGTAGTAGAGCAGTCAGTGATTAGTAGTGACAGGGAAGTCAGTGAGCAGTCTGTAGTGGAAGGGTGGTCATTGAGCAGTACATATTGACAGGGTGGCCAGTGAGCAGTTCATAGCTGTAGGGCAGTCAGTGAGCAGTACATAGCGAAAGGGCAGTCAATGAGCGGTGCGTAGTGATAGGGTAGTCAGTGAGCAGTACCAAACAGCAGTGCAGTCAGTGAGCAGTATGTAACGGCGGGCAGTCAGTGAGCTGTACGTAGTGGCAGAATTATTTCTAAAAAATAATCTGGAGAGATGCATAAACTGATCACACGTTCCAAAATTGGATCAAACTGGAATGTTCAGCTCATATTTTGGGACCACACATTGATATTATCCACTTAAATAACTCATCTCCTGTTATCTTTTCTTTTGTGAGTACAGGAGGTCTATTTAAAAGGGTTTCCCAGTTCGGACCAAAAATTCTGAATTTTTTTTACTTCTATGTGTACTGTCCAAGACAGCCTTCCTTTCCTGCAGACCCCAGTAAGCTACAGTTATTCCTTAGATAGGTTAGTAATTTAGATCTTCTCTTTAAAATATAATTGCACCCACAATTTAGCAAAGCCAGGTAAAGAGGAAAGATGGGACTCACGGAGTTCAATGTGCTGTATCCAATAACAATCTGATTTGAGTAAGAAAATCTCTGTACAGTTGCTCTGGACTGCAGTGCAAAAACTTTTTTGGACCCTCCATTCAACTACTGCACCTGTACAAAATAATTTTTATGGAAAGAACAACTGGTCCAAAGAAGTGAGCCATGTCCAGGTCTACATAAAAGTAGGAGGGGGTCCCAGCACCCATCTGACCCTCATCTAGTTTAAATGGGCCCCTAATTACCAGAGGGCCCTTGTGAATCTACACAATCTGCACAAAAGATATGACTGCCACTAATCTGAAGATGTCAATGCTTCCAGGTCATTAATGTAAGGAGTGCAGGGGAAAAGGTGGACTGTTTCATCTACTCTATAAAAAAATGTAGATTTAAATGAAAATGTAGACATTAAATGTAAATTCCGTTTGTAGAAAAACAATTATAACTAGAAAAGCTACAATTTCTGGGGAAATTGTGTGAAGTGTTCTTGCCTCCACCAGTAGTCTGCAACTGGAGGGGGCGGCATAGCTTTTGTCACTCTGCTGCCTGCTCACACACCTGGGTTCCTATGGCAACTCACTCTACAGCAAGGGCAGAGGAGCGGTTAAAAACAAACTGCTCCAACTTGCTCACTTCACTGGCGGTTGCCATCTTCAAACAGTTGTAGTTTTAAAACAATAAATTGTGAGAATCACAAGACCCAGACCTACATTTTAATGCATAGTATGTCTCTGAAATATTAAAAATGAAGGCACAGTCGCAGTTTAGAAATTGCCCTTCAAATTTCAGGTGTCTAGAGTGGAGTTTCAATGAATGTCAATGGGTGGCATGAGTTTCAAACAAATGGTCATATTGTGAAAACTATCAGGACTATGGCTTAGCATAGTGGCAGCAGGGATAACTGAACATTTTGATATAATATTTGTGGAGGTGGGCTTGAAAATGAGGGAGTGGTGGCAGTTTAGAAATCATGTCCTGATTTTTCATCTCACACTCTAGCTTTTGTCAGCTCCCACTCTAGTTTTGAACATTGCGCCATTCATTCCTATGGGACCAATTTCAACACAAAAACGGCGATACTTTGTGAACTATTTGGCAAAACGTTTCACAAAGTAATAGCACACCGATCGGGAACAATCCGCACGTTTTGGTATATTACTGTCTATGTAGTGTAAAAACTGTGGGAGGAGTTAGGGTGGTAAATTTGGCTATAATAATAAGAACTAGAAAAGCTACAATTTCTTGGGAAATTGTGTGAAGTGTTCTTGCCTCCACCAGTAGCCTACAACTGGAGTGGGTGGAGTAACTGGGTGGAGTGGCTTGTCACTCTGCTGCCTGCTCACACACCTGATTTCCTATGGCAACTCACTCTACAGCAAGGGCAGAGAAGAGCGGTTAAAAACAAACTGCTCCAACTTGCTCACTTCACTGGCGGTTGCCATCTTCAAACGGTTGTAGTTTAAAATTTGGTAAATTTGGCTATAATAATAAGAATATCTATGTGAGATAACTGTAAGTGGTCTTGCCATGCAAGAACACTTAATAAGAATATATATGTGAGATAACAGTAAGTGGTCTTGCCATGCAAGAACACTTAAATACATATAATATTTTGATTGACTTACTTGGTAAAGTAGTACAATAATCTACCTATTCTGAAACACAGTTTGTTATACTTTCAGCCCACACAACTAATTTCATTCTCTTGATGTTAATTAAAGCCTCTTGACCTGTCAGACCTGATTGTAGTTCATGAATAGAGATTTGGAAACTGCAGCTTAGTATCTCTATTGCACAACAGACTGAAAACAAGGAACTCAGAAAATGGTTTTGACCTTGATAAAAAAGTAAATGCACTAACAGAAGAAAACCAACTGAAATCAGATATTCAATAGGAAGCCCAGCTGTCACAATAATGATTTAAAAAACCGTTAGCTCTCAAGTGTCAGTGAC
The DNA here is from genome assembly GCF_062004578.1 of Staurois parvus. Lineage (NCBI taxonomy): Eukaryota > Metazoa > Chordata > Amphibia > Anura > Ranidae > Staurois > Staurois parvus. Next base: position 128,668 of record NW_028318730.1, on the reverse strand, counting down.
GGCAGTGAACATATTTCAGCAGGCTATATGAAATGTAATGTGTAGTTTTAAAAGCAATTCATGCATCCTACAGAATGATAATACCTATAAGATGAACCTATAAGACGATGAGCCACAGATTAGGTGACTCACTTAATCTTCTTTATGACTTCTCTCTATAATTAGTACTCTCCTGTTTGTGATTTTAATGAAAATATTGCTCATTAACAAGTTAGAGAGCTGAAATATTATTTGTTTTTCATTTCAGATACAACCAGGTTCTGGTTATTCTAATTCATTATATCTTGATATTTTAATTATAAAGTGTGCTGGTTATATAGTATTAAAAGCAGTGTATACTGTGGAAAATTAGTGCCCTTTGTATGACAACCATGTTAATATACATTACCATAATAATCTCTAAATTAATACATTTTTACATCAACCTCCTAAATAAAATATAAGGGTGGGTGTTGTTTACCTGCATTTAACATGTTTGTAGCTCAAGTCAAAAATCAGCAAAGTCAGCAAAATCCTATTTACATATAGTACAGTTCAAACTGAATTAGACCCTTTTTGTCTGTGATATTGGAGATGCATTTGCTTTGCAGATTAATAAGGACACAGAGCCTTTTGCATTCAAACGCATGTGTTAGCGTTCAAATTTAAAAGCCTGTATTTGACAACAATATTTCTGTACACTAGCCCTATAAAATAATCCGAAAATGCCAAATACCATTTCTGGTACAGTGCATGGATAAGGGCACATGTTATCAAAATATTGCTGACAAACCAAATGCCTCAATAAAACGCAACTTTTAATACATCTGACAACTGATTCAAATCAAGACACATTAGCATTACCAAACTAGATTATACAGTATTTCAGGTTAAAAAAAACCCTTTTATTTCACCCCCAATATTTAATTCTGGCGAACATCCAGGATTATTGTGTGTAGTTCATGTTAACAGAGACTGCAAAACCTCTATTTCTAATCAGACAGACCCTGCTTGCTAGCTTTGCAGTGATATGAGAAAAATAAATCTGCATTTGAAAATACACAAATATGTCCTATTGTGTAAATGTAACAGTGAATTTTACAAACAAGGTTTATTAAGGTACAAGTGCATATTGGTATTTTTACTTACAATACAAAGACTATCATTCCTCACGAGAGATCAAACCCTAATGACCATACACAGCAAATCTATACCCTAGTGCTGTCTCACTTGCCCGCTGTGTCCCCTCTACCAGTCTCTTTATGACCAACTTTGGTATCAGAGTTTTTGTTTGAGCACTTCCTTTCGACAAAGCACTCTGATTTGCTGGAAAGTTCATGTGGCAAGTGGTAAAATAAATATATAGCTTTATCTCTATCTTTGCCTCCCTCTGCTGTTTCTCTGATTAACAGACAGCAATATAATGTATACTTTTGCTCCACAGTATTAAAGTATTAAAATATTTTTCATTTCTTTAAAAAAAAAAAAGTATGCCCTAATAGTACTCTTTTTTTCCTTGAACCCAAAATTTTGCATTTTTTTTTCCACCTTCTTTTTATAACTATTTTGTTTCCTATTTATTGCATTGGTTTAGGGAGATGGTTTGTAAACAACTGGTGTTTATTGTCTACGAATTTCCTAAGGACAGTTTCAAGACTATTCTTCATTCATCTACAAAAGATTGTTCATGCTAAAGATATTTCTAAAACTCTTTTGTGTCAACGGGAGACCCTACAATTAGGGATAGACAAGGGGTAAATTAGGGTGGCATTATGGTTATTGTTAGGGTTTTTTGTCTTTATAGCTTGTCTTCTTTTTTGTCTTCCACCTTCTTACAACCCCTACTTCCTAAATACTATTTTACAAAAAAAAATACAAAAATAAAGATATAAAATAAACGTCATGACCAAAAATAAAAAAATATTTACCTTGTTCTGGATTCTGATGTCACTGTGCCTCCAGACACAAAATGTGAGAACGTATTGTTGCAAAAGGTTGGAGTTAATTTTTTAAGGATTTTGAGTGCACAACTTTCTAGGGAGTCAGTGGTAGGGCAAAATTACTGTGTATCACCTGTGGAACTATCAGGAACTGAAGCCAATGTTTTGTTTTTTTAAAGGTTATTTTTGTGTGGCTATTTAAGCATGAATGATGGCCCTAGAAATGGATGTTCTTGGCGATATGTAGCATGTGTAGCACAATTGTTGTTTCCATATGTAGGCACACCCACCACATGCCTTATTCGTGTGTATGTGAGAGTGGGGAGTTACTTTATTTTTTTAACTTTGTTTATACTTAAATGCATTGCTATCACATAGTAGGGCAGTAGTCTCTGATGGCTGCCTTAAAGAGATACCCCTTCCTCCTTCACAGCGATCCAAAATAACTGCTAATTCTAGAAATGGTGCACTTGACCTCCTCCCCTTGGAGATTGTCAGGATTAGTGGCTACCTGCCAAGCCCAAGTCTGTCCCACAACCTGGAAAGTGACACCATCGCTACTTTGGGTAGCAGACAATAATCATTTCAGTGACAGCTGTGGAGAAGAGAGTCACTGAATAGGTAAGCATAGGGGGTTGATAGACTCTTTTCAGGCTTTGCTTTGAATGTGACCATATACATATCTTTGAGGGTTCATTGCACAGGCATGGCTAGTTGAAAAGGTGATTTGTATTGGAGAGGCAGAAAGCAAATCCATAACATGGAGGTAAGTTAGGAGCTGGGGAAGCAGGTTTTGTGTAGTTTAACTCTGGAGGACTAGGGAGGTTGGGTTAGTATATTTTGTCTGAAAGTACACTTTAACATCCTTTAACATGTCTGTTCTGTAAACTGTACCTGTTACTTGTTATTGCTTACAAAAGCAGGCCATACTACACATCTGGTCCAGAATAACTAGGGTCTTGCTTTACTACTGTGTTTAGACACAGGGCTGAGCTAGGAGAATCCAAAGTTGTGATTGATCTATCCAGCCCATCCCAAGTCTTGATGGAACAACCAACACCTAACTGAACCCTTGAGAGGAGGTACATCAGATTAACCATACATATTATTTTGGCCACTATATCCATGTTTGCTCTATAGATTTTATACCCTCACATATTCATTTCTGGTGCTTGGAATACACTTCTTGGTTGAGCACTATCAGCTACTAGTATCAAGTTAAATTGAATAGCTAGAGCTTTTGACTACATAAACAGTTGTGTCAGTAACAAAACATATCTTTGTTGGTGATTTCCTGGTTTCCCAAGTTGGGATGCATAGTTCCTGATTCTTTGTGTCTGCTCCATTTATAACAAAAATGGAACAATCTCTCATTTATCAAGGAACATGAAGAGTGCCCCATGAAAACAGATAATTGGCTCTTTATTCTAACTAATAAAGGCTTAGTCAAGCATAAGTGTCACGTGCAGTAACTCACAACCAATCAACGCTGATCATTTAAATTAAGTGCTGTAGGAAAAAGCCATACTATAGTAAATCAGGATTTTCCAATTGTGCAATATAATTCATTTTTCCTTGGCACATGGCCTGAAAGAGTTAGCATGCTTCGGTTTAAATCATGGTTACCATGGTAATAGCTACCAGGAGAACGCTAGAAGAACAGAAAGCCATTGTATGCTGGGTTAGGACAGATCAGTCTGGCTAATCAGCACTGCATGGAGGAGGTGTGGCTGACTCTAGTTAATAAAAGTTGTGTTTGGTCCTTCATTCTTTATGTTAACATTACACAGGGAATGAACAAGCATAAAAAAAAACCCAACTTTATCCACAAAATAATGTTTCAGACTATCCATAAACTTTTTTTTCTTGAACACTCAACTTCATCAAATTGCAAAACACATATATAAATAAAGACAGGTAGGAATTAGTCTGGGAGCAAGAATCTACCTCATTTTTCACTTGTGTTAAAGCCAACTTGTCATAAAAATATCAAACTAAGCATATAATAAACATCTTTAAGCAGAGGTTACCATGAGTAAAAACTGCATATCAAAATGATCAGCAGATCCAGAGAGCTCACAATCTATTTCTCAAGCCTGCCTGTTGGTCAGTGAGGTCACCCATCCAGACCAATAGGGGTTCACAAGTGGAAAGAAGATGCTGGACCAGGCATAACTTGTCCAGGCCACCTCCCCTTATAAAGATTGTCTGATGATAGTATGTCCAAAACATACCTAAAGAAAAAAGTGAAATTATATTCTTACCTAGGCCCCGTCAATGGCCAACTTGAATGGGTTGCGTTCATCTCAACAAAGAAGCTCCTGAGCAACTTTAGGCCCTGAGCCAAGTGTGATTTTACACACGCGTTATGCTGCACTTCTCGCTCATTTTGTCGAGTGACAATTGCACCACATTTAAGGAGTGCCATTCAGGTTGAATTCTGCCCACCATTGTGCCCACGATTCCAAATTGCCTATATGTGAACTGAGCCTTAATGCCATCTTAGTATGAGTGTGACCTTACGCCTACAAGATCCTGGGAAATACGGGGCAGCTCATATCTTGTGGGAAGATGCTCTTCTAATGGACAAGAATGTCTTCTTGCAAGATTTGGGTTGCTCTGCATTCCCCAGGATTCTTCCTAGAAGGATGTTGATGTTATGCTCAGCTATACGGAAGACCAGGGTAAGGTGGGTATAACTTTTAACTTTTTTCTTTACAGGTATATTTTGTGTATTCTATCATCAGGCAATGTCTACAGGGGGAAGGGACCAGGAAATTATAAACAGAGCTTGCATTGCACTTTAAGTATGAATTAGCCGGTCAGAAATTAACATGAATCAACACACTTCCAGCTGTAATAAATGTGCTTTATTCAAACAGCAGCAGGAACATGTCAGATTATCTTTAAGGTACTCATATAGGCAAGGTTGCTCTCTTATCTAGTTAATCACTGACACATATGAAAATAACCATCTACGTGGCCGGTAAAATGCATGTAAGGCGCTGAGTAAATATATTAGCCACAGAACCTTTATGACAGGGGTGTCCAAACTTTTTTCAAAGAGGGCCAGATTGGATGAAGTGAACACGGTGGAGGGCCGAACATTTTTCCGAACATTCTTTGAACCATTACAATTAAATGCAAATAAATTATTTTATGCCAAGTTAAATGCAAACGACATACTTTTCATTTCATAACATTAAGATCAACTGACAGCTGAGTTTTCACAATGTATTGAAAATAAATTTTAAAAAAACTTACCTGCACTAATGTGAAGGGTGAAAAAGGTAGCTGGAGCTGAAGTCTCTGCTCGGCAGCCGGGAGGGGAAGAGAAACACACTTCACGCTGGAAGCCCGGCACTGACATCACCGCCCTCTGTCGCTCCCAGCGAGGCGCAGTCACGCATGCACACTGCTCTCAAGCAGAAGACTGTCTGCTACAGAAGGGAGGGCCGTGCGACAGCCGCATTTACACAGACCAGGGAGAACGCGCTGCAGTCAGGCATGCGCACTGCCCTCTGCTCTCAAGCAGAAGACTGTCTGCCATAGAAGGGAGGGCCGTGGGAGGGCCACATTACACAGAGCAGGGAGGGCTGTTGGAGGGCCGTATTAAACCGACCCCCGGGCCATAAATGGCCCGCGGGCCGGACTTTGGACATGCCTGCTTTATGAAGTAGATGTTCAGTAATGGGAGGATGCAGGATCAGTCCTGCATATAGCTGACAAAACATTTTTTATGAGCATGCTGCTCACACTGTATCCTGATTTCTGCCTCATTCACATGGTTAACGTCCATAAAACTCACATGACTGACAAAATATATTACAGTGTAAAAACACAGCATTTAATACAACGTCTTGCATGCTACATTTTAAATGAATATAAATGCACAGCTAAGGCCAATTGAAATGAACAGATATGCAAGTCTTATGTAAGGCAAATGCAGCTGTCATAGATTTACCCATAGATTTAAAGTGTGTATAAACCTTAAAGCGGAGTTCCACTCACTCTGTAAAAAAATAAGTCAGCAGCTACAACAACCGTAGCTGCTGACTTTTAAAAAACAGCCACTCATCTGTCCCACGATCCCGCGTTGCCCCCGCCGCAGCCTGTTTCACCAGCCGTCCTGTATTCCAGGTGCCGGCATCTTCAATGTGGGCAGCTTGCGGCTTCACGGCCGGGTGCCCACTGAGCAGGCGCGAGTAGCGCTGCGCTTCCTGAATGGCCCCATCATCTTCTGGGACCTGTCACGTGTCCCACAAGACTTCGGGGAGGGAGGGTAGGACGACAACTTCTGCATCCGATCGCCTAGGCGATCAAAGTGGGAGCGGGTACCTGTCAAATTCGGGTACCCGTTCCCCCCCCTCCTCAAAAGTGGCAATCCTTAATGGGGATCGGGGGACCAATCTTTAAAGAGGAACTTACCCTTTTGGGTGGAACTCCGCTTCAACTACTTTTCAGCTTGTTTGCCATGTCTCTCTTTATACAGTTATCTTAAAGCTGAACTCCAGGCAGATATAAGAGGCACAAATTATTGAAGTTTTTCTAATATTACATCATTTATGTTTTTATTTAAAGTGGCAGTAAACACTGACATATACCTGGTGAAGTGACCGGCCTCAGGTGATACACAGAGATGAAACAAATCCTCCTACATACGTTTTACATGTTTATAGCGGTTTTTCCCCTACATAAAAAGTGCAGAATTTACACAGTATCTCTCAACTCTGAAAAGCAGTGGGTGGGGAGCGGAAGTTACATAAGTGAGGACACCCCCCCCCTCCCCCACTTCCCACTGAATAGCTGTGCAGGAGGAGCGTGTAAGCACAAGTCTGATCATTGGAGGAGAGGAGGCTGAGTTCTCAGTACAGTTTGAGAACTGACCACGGTGTACTTGTAAGCTTAGTGTGGTCCGTTTTAATAGGATAGCAGAGGGGTTGGCAGGAACATCATGGTTTTCACACAAAAGAAGCAATACAAAGAGAACATGATACTTTTCCATACAAGTGCATCCCACAGCAGACACATATGAGGAATAGGACATGTTGGGTTTACATTTTCTTTAAAAAAGCATATCCTGAGAAGAATGCCACAGGAGAACACTGCATTAAATGTTATTTCTACAAAGAAGGGTTTTAAACAATTTTTTTAAATAGATCAAATAAAAGATCAAGTAATAGACTTATAAACATTCATAAAACATTTTAATTAGTTTGCCTCTTCATATGTGTCTGGTATGTCCAAAGAGTGAACAGATTTAAACAAGCTCACAGCTGCAGTAGCTGCAATGAGCTTGTTTCAGCTTTTATCCACAGGTTCTGGACTTTACTGTAAAAATGATTCAGGCAGCTATGGAGCCACCTGATCCCTTTACATAACTGTGATGATGGTACTCCTGTGGTTCTCTGGGCTCTCTAGATCCTCCTGGGAGCCCAGGACCACACACATGACTGTCAGGTTGATGTGCAGGTGGAGATCAGGGAACATCTGTTCCTTGATCTCCTCTACAGAACTGTGAACTGGAATCATGGAGCTCAGAGCACTTCTGGTTCAGAGCTGTTAGATTCTTGGCTACAGTGGAGAACAGGGAAGACGTTAGGGGGTTTATTTACTAAAGCTGGAGAGTCCAAAATCAGACTCCCTTCTGCATACAAACCAATCAGCTTCTAACCTCAGCTTGTTCAATTAAGCTTTGGCAACACAACCTGGAAGATGATTGGTTTCTGTGTAGAAGTGAGTCTGATTTTGCACTCTCCAGCTTTAGTAAATAAACCCCTAGGAGTCAAACAGACCACTGACAACTCCATAAAGAGGGCCTGTTACTTGCCAATGCTATCGATGAGCTTGTTTCCATATTTATTTGCAGGTTCTGGACTTTACTATAAAAATGATCCAGGTGGCTATGGAGCCGCCTGATCACTTTTACATAACTGTGATGATGGCACTCCTGTTGATCTCCGGGCTCTCTAGCTCCTCCTGGGAGCCCAGAGATACAAAAATGAATGTCAGGTCGGTGTGCAGGTGGAGATCAAGAAACATCAGTTACCTGATCTCTACTAAACTGTGAATGGGAAACGTGGAGCTCAGAGCACTTCTGGTTCAGAGCTGTTAGATTCTTGACTACAATGAAGAACAGGGAAGACATTAAGGGGTTTATTTACTAAATCTGGAGAGTCCAAAATCAGACTCCCTTCTGCATAGAAACCAATCAGCTTCTAACCTCAGCTTGTTCAATGAAGCTTTGGCAATGAAACCTGGAAGCTGATTGGTTTCTATGCAGAAGGGAGTCTGATTTTGGACTCTCCAGCTTTAGAAAATAAACCCCTAAGGGTCAAACAGAGCCCTGACATCACCATATCTTGCCAAATCTATCAAATAGGGAGTTGTTAGACTTATGTGATAGCAATAACAAATACACAACAAAACAAAATAAAGAAGTAAAAGAAAATTAAATATAAAAATTTTTTTTTAAAAAAGGAAAAGCACCCCCATAGCCACTCTTACACATATGAACACAAATGCATGCATTGGGCGCGTATGTAAATTGCACCCAACATGGTAGGTATTGTCACGAACACTGGAATCAGAGAAATAATTGTAGCTCATTTAGAGTTAACTCTAAACTCATGAGCTGTAAAGGCATTTAAAGCATCACCTACTAATATTGTTGGGTATTGTAATTTTTTTCCATTTTGCAGGCACATGCAGTTTTGAGACCTGTCACAATTGGTATCTATTTACACAACTTCATCTTTTTTTTTGTACAAAAAAATGAATATTATATTGTGTTTGTCTGCACTGAAATTCATAGATTTGATAAACAGATGTGCAAACATTGTGCATAGCATACAAAATTTCAACTACCATCCTTTTATTCTACATGGCTACATCTGCTTTCGCAAAACATATAATATTCTGGTGTTTTATATAAATCCAAAAATACAGATTTTAACAAAAAATAAAAAGAAATAGCTTTAAAGCAGAAGTAGTTAAATAAAATCAACAAAAAACATGATATCTTCTTATGCTGAAACATCATAACAAATTGGAGGGATGTTTCTGTTGTGTGATGGGTGCACTTTTATAAGTTGGAGACAGGTGTGTTGGTCCACATGGAATTCTGTGGTCCTTCTCATTCACATAAGAGTAACAAACCTCAGAGAGTTGGAGATAACATTTCCTTACATGCCATTTAGATCTGTTGTCATCTAGCCAGAAGAAGTTAAAAGGTAGAAAGAATGCACAAAGCATGCACATAAAAAAATTAAAAAGAATGTCAAAAGCACTTGCTGGTGCATGAATTAAACACATGCAAAAGCTTGAATGAAGTCTCTAGCTTGGGGCCACAAAACCACTATGTGAAATCCCCATTTATCTAAATTAATGCTCACTTATACTTGTCCTTAACATTGAACTCTGAGTTCTGCTAAGCTGAATTAACTTGGTTTGGCTTGTGAAAAAAAGAACAATCCAATATATGAACAGAAGGGTACCGTAATATACTACTAAAAGCATGTACTTATGAAAAGTAGGATCATTACGCTAAACAGAAAATAGCAAATCATACACATTCTTACACATAATGCACAACCATTGGTAAGCTTTTTGTACCTTTTATTTATTAAAAACAGCTCTAATTCCATTGAAGTGACTGTGCATAGGTACTGGCTCCCATAGAGAAGCACTCTACAAGACTGATGTCATTTTCAGCTTGTAGTAACGTAAAAAGGCAGAAGGGCACTAATCTATGTGAGACTTTGATGGAGTTTTACCCTGAAGGGTCACAAATTGAAAGGCAGCAAAAGGACTGATGCTCCTAGTTACACTGGCTGATAGTGATGGGTCAAAAACCCCCCTGTTCGGTTCGCAGTCGAACATTCGAGTCTAACAAAAGTTTCACCGTGAACTTCAAACAGAGGGGACAATTCACTAAGCGGTATCTTACCGCATCTGAGTATTCAGTAAGATACTGCACAGCTACTACAATACCGCATGAGTTATATTATTAAGTCATGTGGTATTTTAGTAGTGAAAACAAACAGCAGGGGGCTCCCCGCTGACAGCTAAATGTAAGAAGAATTGTCAGCATTGCCCATCAATTTAAAAAAAACATGTGGGATCCCCCCCGCCATCCATACCACGCCCTTTGGGTCTGGTATGGATTTTGAGGAGAGACCCCATGCCAAAATTAAAAAATAAAATGGTGTGGGGTACCCCCCAAAATCCATACCAGACCCTTGCCTGAACATACAGCCTGGTGTGCGCCACCCCATCCTGAACCATACCAAGCCACATGCCCTCAACATGGGGGGGTGCTTTGGGGCAGGGGGGCTCCCCCTCAAAGTGCCTTGTCCCCATATTGATATGGAAAAAGGCCTCTTCCCCACAACCGTGACCAGTGGTTTTGGGAGTCTGCAGGCGGGGGGCTTATCAGAATCTGGAAGCCTCCTTTAACAAGGGGGTCCCCAGATCTCGGTCCCCCCCCCTATGTGAATGAGTATGGGGAACATGGTACTGCTACTCATTCACACAAAAAAAGTCCTTTATTAGAAATACAAATAAAAAAAATGTCCCACGAAGTAGATCCATCGTGCCAGCCACCGCCACCTACCTGAAAACAGAAAAAAAAAGAAGAAAACACTCCGCTCTTAATGCTGGCTCCCGTTGTCTGAAAGCTGAGCCAGCATGACAGTTCCTAAATACTGTGACGTCATCATGTGATGTGATTGGCCAAAGCATTGCACCTGACCTGTGGTCAGGAGCATTGCTTTGGTCAATCACAATGCACTGTCAGGGCGCAGTGCATTGTGGGGTGCGGCAGCCAAACAGCCAATCGAAACCCTTAATATTCGTGTTCACCGAATACACAAACGGCCGATGTTTGAGTCAAACTTATGTTCGACTCGAACATCATGCCCAACACTACTGGCTGAACAAGACTTAAAGTGACTATAAAAAAAATCTTAGTAGCAAATAATACGGGACAATTTGGTGGCTAGCTGGGGGTCACAGACTCCAAACCATCCATCCATGAGGAAGCTAAAAACGTGGCCTCAGGTGATACACAAAGCTGAAACAAATCCTCCTACATAAGTTGTACCGATTTATCTGCAGCATTCTCTTCTCTACAGGTGGTCAAAGTCCAGAATTTATAAAGCTTTTCTGAGCTTTCAAAAAAAAGGGGTGGTTAGCTGAATTTACACTCTACAGAGCTCAGTGAGGAGAGCTCTGAGAGTTGATTGGAGGGAAGGGACACACCCCCTTTCACACAGCACACAGGAACACAGATAAGGCTGTCAATCTGCTGGAGGTCTCTCCCCTATCACCATTGTTTTTTTGATGTCAGGAAAATATGTCAGAAATGACTCATACAGATAGCAGAGGAACGAGGCAGCAGTCAGAAATAACACATAGTGCTCTGGATAGAGACAAGTACACATTACAGAGAGATAAGGATTGTTCATTTCTGAGGTTTACAACCACTTTAAACCAACACTGGGCTGTCTCACCACCCAAGAGAATTGTAAGGAAACAAACTGATGGGCAAGCTTTAGTACTATCTCTCAAACTGTATATCCTCAAGTGGAAGATATATACATACGGTGCAAATACCATGTATGTATAATCCACTCTCTGAGCATAAACCGCGCTCCCAATTGTAAAATTAAATATAAATAAATAAATATGTGAACAAATAAAACATATAAAGCTGCTACTTTCTTCTAAAAATAAAAAATGTGACCAAAGTTATATTTTGAAAATCCCAAAATATATGCAGCGCTCTGTAAATCATGAAAAATAAGTTATATAATAAAACATTATATAATAAAAAATAAATAAACAAAAAGTCCATCAAAAAAAGTCCTCATTGAATCCACCATGTGAATTGAATTATTTAAAATAAAATCACCACGTGACTGTGAAAAATTCCCAAACTTGTGCTGTGCTCCCCTTTAGGTGTGCACTCACCAGCTTTATTTGCCTCCCACTCTCATGGTTGGCAAAATGTGCTTTTGTATAAACATATATTTCTCCAGATCAGGATAATTGCTCATATGCATCGACTATATCCAGAGTGATTCCAACACTTCAAATCAATAGCCTCAGTATCAGACTTTCCAGAATAATTTCCCCAGAATGGCTCCAACACTCCAGACCTATAATTCTTGGAGGTGATTCTCCATTTCAAGCGAAAGAGAGGAAATAGAGACCCAACATAGTGTAGTATCTTTTAAAACCTTTTAATCTCTGCTTAAAGAAACTCACTTACAAGAACACAATTCAAGACAAGCCCAAAGATATATCTCTTTAAATGCAGTGAAGGTAATGTCAGAGAGGGAAGACCGCACAACGCTCTTACCGCTGCCGATCCACACTCTCAAACAATGCGTGTCACTTCTAGTTCCAAAACGGAAGCTGGTTCCTATGCCGAAGTGAGCCAAATTTTGCACTGTCCAGCTTTAGTAAATAAACCCCAGAATGTGCTCTAACAATGTGTTACCCTACGTTCTTTGATTTCCAATCATTAAAGTATACTATAACTACCTATCTGAACCTCTGAACCTGCATTGCTCAGTTGATGTGAAATGCATTCCTTGTAACCCTAACCTCTTACAAAAGAAAACAAAAAGGAACCACAAAAAGCAGGTAAAGCCGGAGAGTTGTAATTCCTGATCTGCATACTTTTTTTCCTAGGACAATGCCTCTGAAAATACAAGAACACCTGAAGTAATATTCCAAATGTCCAGCAATATTAATGATGACAGCCTACTTTTAATTACTCTTAGTACAGGCTTCTTTTCTTTTCTGAGGTTGGTTTTAAGGGGATGATGAGAATTCAGTATTTAAATAAGGTTATAGGTTATTAAATCTATCAGTTTTTAGGCAGGGGATCTGCTGTCTCTAACCTTGCTTTACTACTCACTAGGTCACTGACCTGAAACAAACATCTAACATATAGTACTTGTACCTGATCGATAGCTCACCAGCTAGTGAAAGGATAAGGATGACTATTTAGAGCATGTACCTACAAAAGAGTAAGCAGCAGCAGCTTTCTTTCTTCTTTGCTGAGCATTTCTTAAATAAATAAAATATTTGGTAGATTACAGTCACTATAGTTTCCTCATCTCCAACGGTCCACAGTCCACAAGACGTGCCTTGCCATCATTAGAATCTTCTCCTCGGTTCCTTCCAGGTGATAGTCTTTGGCCATTTTCATTGGCTAGTGCAAAGATTCTCCCCAGCACTGCAAGAGTCAAATGCTCCTTTAAGTCTAGGATACCATATAAGCAGTTTTACTTACCTGATCCTCTGCTGTTGCAGGCTACCTCTTCTCCCCTGCACGCTACTGGTTAAAAGTCCTATGAAGTCATCAAATACGATGCAGAGCCCATAGCTATGCATTGAAAGTGAGGACGCTGAAGGAAAGTCCACAAGCCAGCTTGTGGGACAGTGGAGAAGAGTACCTGCAAGTGGCAGAGTGGGGGATCAGGTAGATAAAACTGCTCTTTCTGCTACCCTAGACATAAACAAGCATTTAAAGTGTAAGTTCCCACAAATGAAAAGGTGAACTAACACCCTACAGCCTTCCTATCCCTCTAGTTCCCACTATACTTACCTCTGTGGGCGATGAGCTGTCAGTGCCCATGCAGCCGGTGCAGTGGTTCGCTGATTTGAAATTCCCGCTTTTCTCCCCCTTCTTTCTGCAAGGCTTTCAGGATGGATCAGAGCGATTCTGAGTGGTCAGAACCTGCACAAAGAATTGCTTTGATCTATTTCGGAATCCCTGCAGAAAAAAGGAGAAGAGCGGGAATTTCAAATCTCCAGACCACTGCATTGGTTGAGTAATTAGGCAGCTTCCAGTGGAATCACCTAGGCGAGTCGACCAGAAGTGAAAGTGGGTACCTGTCAAAACCAGGTACCTGTCCCCCCCAACCCCAAAAGTTCAGAAAAAAGGGGAGGGGGTGAGGATTTATGTGCTGCATTACACTGTATATTTATATACACTATATTGCCAAAGGTATTGGGACGCCTGCCTTTACACGCACATGAACTTTAATGGCATCCCAGTCTTAGTCTGTAGGGGTCAATATTGAGTTGGCCCACCCTTTGCAGCTATAACAGTTTCAACTCTGGGAAGGCTGTCCACAAGGTTTTGGAGTGTGTCTATGGCACGGGTGTCAAACTGGCAGCCCTCCAGCTGTTGTGAAACTACAAGTCCCATGAGGCATTCCAAGATTAACAGTTACAAGCATGACTCAAAGGCAGAGGCATGATGGGACTTGTGGATTCACAACAGCTGGAGGGCCACCAGTTTGACACCCCTGGTCTATGGGACTGTTTGACCATTCTTCCAGAAGCGCATTTGTGAAGTCAGGCACTGATGTCAGACAAGAAGGCCTGACTCACAGTCTGGGCCCTAATTCATCCCAAAGGTGTTCTATTGGGTTGAGGTCAGGACTCTGTGCAGGCCAGTCAAGTTCCTCCAACCCAAACTTGCTCATCCATGTCTTTATGGACCTTGCTTTGTGCACTGGTGAGCAGTCATATTGGAATAGGAAGGGGCCGTCTCCAAACTGTTCTCACAACGTTTGGAGCATGATATTGTCCAAAATTGGCATGCTGACACCTTAAGAGTTCCCTTCAGTGGAACTAAGGGGCCAAGGCCAACCCCTGAAAAATAACCCCACACCATAATCCCCCCTCCACCAAACTTTACACTTGGCACAATGCAGTCAGGCAAGTACTATTCTGGCAACCGCCAAACCTAGACACGTCCATTGGATTGCCAGAGAAGCGGAATTCGTTACTCCAGAAAATACATCTCCACTGCGTGGCGGCGTGCTTTACACCACTGCATCCGACAGTTTGCATTGCACTTACTGATGTAAAGCTTGGATGCAGCTGCTCTGCCATGGACATCCATTTAATAAAGCTCTCTATGCACTGTTGTTGTGCATCCTGAAGGCCACACAAAGTTTGGAGGTCTTTAGCTATTGACTCTGCAGACAGTTGGCGACTTCTGCGCACCATATGATTCAGCATGCGCTGACCCCTCTGTCATTTTACATGGCCTACCACTTCATGGCCGAGTTGCTGTTGTTCCCAGTTGCTTCCACTTTGTTATAATACCACTAACAGTTGACAGTGGAATATATAGTAGCGAGGAAATTTCACAGATGGACTTGTTGCACAGGTAGCAACGCTTGAATTCACTGAGCTCCTGAGAGCGATCTATTCTTTCACATATGTTTGTAGAATCAGTCTGCATGCCTAGGTGCTTGATTTTATATACCTGTGGCCAGAGGTGTATTTACCACAAGACAAACAAGGCATTTGCCTAGGACGGCATTTTTCAGGGGGGCAGCAGCATTTTTCAGGGGGTCTGAGCTATCCCCCGAAAGAAGGAAAGGAAGAAGGGACACACACAGCACAGGGACCAGGTGGGATCTGAGAGAGGCTGTATGCAGAGCCTGACTCTTGTTCCTGGGGATGTCTGGAGCTACGAACGTGAGTGTCTTATCTCTTATCTGGGTGGGGTTGCCAGTGTATGAGGAGCGGTGGTAATGGAAGGCTTTCTCAGGTGGGGGGGACTGGGCTGTTGTTGGTCAATGGGGGGAGCCAATTTCTGTGTTGCCCAAGGCAACACGAAACCTAAATACACCACTTCCTGCGGCCCTGGAGGTGATTGGAACACCTGAATCCAATTATTTGGAATGGCGTCCGAATACTTCTGGAAATATAGTTTATATATATATATATATATTTTTTTTTTTTTTTTTTGATTGGGGGTGCAAAATACTACTTTAACATTACAGAAGTCCAAGTGATCTCCAGTGTGCTCTTAGTCTTCAATTTGCAGTGAATAAACTCTTTTCTTAACCTTTTGATTCCTTGTACAAAGTTTGCTGAGTGTGTTGGACGTTGTGAGTATAGGAGAGCTGTCAGTATCAATGTGAATTGTGTATGTGTCCAGCAGCTGGGCAGGCTGGTGTTGCAGCAGACAGAGCATTGTGTATGTCCCCATACAGAGGGTGCTGTGTATGAGCCCATAGTGTACACCTCCCTCCCAGAGTGGGAGTAGTTAGTTCTCATCATCATCACTTGTTGATCGGCTCTCCGCCTCCTGGCCGGCCTTATGACAGCTGCTCGCTCCTACCCAGGGCCCTGGCAGCCCGCTCTGATCACTGTGCCCAGAGCGGGGAGCCCGGTGAGTAGCAGGGGCTGATCACTGCAGGGAGGGGGGTCATAGTCTGAGTGGAGGGGACAGGCTCTGTCCTGTCTGGGACTTGTCATTGATTGCTGGGCATACAACTTCCAGCAACTCCTGCTGGAGGGGAGGACCAGATGATATTCAGTTCAGCACTTGTCTGCTCTGCACAGATGCCAGGCTGAGGAAAAGTTGACTTGACAAACTCTCTGGCAGCCTGATCTCCATACCATAGATCGCTGGTCTCTGATCGCAGACATGGGGCTGCCTGGAGCTGGCAGGGAGGGGGCGGGGCTAGACTCTGCTAAATGACAGCTCAGCTGCACGACCACTGCACACCGATCACTTTGACAGCTCATACACTCGCCCATTCACCATTCTTCTCATAGAGGAACTTTCATCACACACGATCTTTGCCATTACACGTGTCATTTATACATTTCACAGTTACTATTGGCAGCTTGTTTATAATAAGGCATGTGATTCTCATTATACCACTCTTGATGTCTGTCATTTAAGTCTGATAGTGTCATATTGTTACTAATACTACTAATGTAAGAGCTCATTCACACTACAATAAAGCTGAGCTCTGCAATTGTTTTCTATGTGCCCAGTTCATACATAAAGTGTATCCAAACCCAGAAACAAAAGGTATTGTATTGCAGCGCACCTATTCTTCGATGTGATGGTTGCATTGGTTTTCTATTTTTAGGCTTTTTCTCTTTTATTTTTACCTGGTGATCCAGCCAGTAAGTCTGTTGTTTTTCAACTTTAAATGAAAAAGCTGTCAATTCAAAGTAACAGTTAGAGGAATGAGACAAAGTAATTACCATTGACTGGGGCACTTACAAAGGGCAGCTTTTTTCATTTATGGAAAACCTTTATCCCAAAAGAATCGAAACCAAAAAACTGTTTGCTGCCACTGCCTATAGGGTACTTGCTCACGGTACTGATGTTTGAACAGCAGTATTCCTAGCCAAAATTTTGTGTGTTTATCTTGCACATATATATGCATATTTGTGAGCATATTTGCACGTATGAGTGTACACAAGTACAGTAAATTCTAACTCTTAGAATAGAATTTTAAGCTCTTTAAATTACCATTTTCCAAGCACATGCACGTAAAATAGTGACTGGCAACTCCGATTTCTGTATTTTTTTAATTAATCTATACACCATGCATGTTTATGCACTTGTGTGTACAGGCACATTGAAAACAATGGGCTGCACATTATGTCTTCACATAATGACAATGCTGCTGTCCAAAGGTGTCTCCATTGCTCCTCCACCGAGAGTGGAGGCACCCCAGGGCAAGAACTAATGTAGCCTTCACAGGGGTGGAGTGCTGGCAATAATCACATGCTAAAAATCTGACAGACTGGGTGTACCCAGGGGCGGACTGACCATTTGAACACTCGAGCACTGCCCAAGGGCTGGGGTCAGTAGGGGGCCCCCATGAAAATGTCAGTCCACCCCTGGGTATACCTAAATCAGTCAATGGATCAACTTGGGTGCAATTAGCCTACCCATATATGGATCAAATCTCGGCTGGTCCCTGCTGAACCAACCGAGATTCAAACCATCTATGGCTGGCTTATTACATTTTTGCTTTAGGGCCAGTTCACACTACATGCATTTCAGTTGCTTTTTTTCTGCGTCCAAAATGCATAGAAAGCAGGTCATATGGTTATCAATGTCATAGTTCACATCAGTGCTTGCAGTTCCAGTGCGTTCCGGTTGCAGAAAAATAAGTAGAACAGGCTGCATTTTTCCTGCACAGAACTGTACTGGAACACGGTAAAACGCATCATAAACGCACCAAAAACGCACTGGAACGCACATGTCCCTATTTAAATTGAAGAAAAAAAGAGGGGGGAAAAAAATTAACTGAAGTGCATAAAAATGCACTGGAACGCGTCAAACGCATCAAAAACCACCAGAACGCGCCGAAAATGTGTCAAACACCCCATGCTAAAATGCATCCGGAACGCATCTGGACTGAGTTTCTATAGTGTGAACCGGCCCTTAAGGTTTAATAAATTAAATGCAGACTTCAGGCTAGCTACAGTACAGAAATCTGCAACATGTCTGCATTTTACTGTCTGCATTTCTGTGCACCACAGCTGAAGTAAATGAAATGTTACACTGTAACATTTCGTTAAAAAGTTTGTTCTCGTTCGTGACTTTGTGTATGTGATTTTAATGTGATTCAGTATGTCATGCATAGGTAATTTTTTTGCGATTGAGGCTCTATGCTGTCTCAGGACAATCGCAGCAAAATCGCACCACGTTTGGGTTGCCATTTACAATGAAAGGCACCAAAATGCGTGTCGTGCGTTTTGATTTGGAATCACGGGCAGATTGTGACAATTCCGCCCGCGTTTACAAATCACCAAGTGCGAATGGGGCCTAAAAAAAGTAAACAGTGCCCCATGTTTTAAAAGTGCAAGGCACTGCTGGTTACATTAAGAATGCAGCTGTTACTGTGCAGGTAGTGCAGACTGGTCCTAAATTATGCAGATCATTCAAATTATTAAAATATAGGTTATTATTATTAAATATATCTAAATCCAAAATGTTTTTTTTTATTCATTTTGAATAGAGTAGGGGAAGGTTAAACCCACTGTCTTTATTTTTTCTTCGTCATCATCTTTGTCTCATTAGAGAGATTTCACTGTACTACCTGTCCTGTAGACAAGTGAAATAATATCTTTTTGATGTGAGGGATATCCCCTCTTAGAAAGATGTCACAGGAACTAGTACTCCCATTGGAAGATTTCCCCTCTATTCCTGTTTCAGTACAAAATTGAAAAATTATGAATTCACTCTCATTTTCATTCCTTGTGGCACTGGTGATCAGGACAATTATAAAGAGTGAATCTCCCTAACAGTGACACAGACAGCCAGGGCTGCTGTTTGAAAACCACAGGGCCCCATACAGCAAACCAGACAGGCCCCCCCCTCCAAAAAAAGCCACAGTTTACTATGCTTCAGTTATGAATGAACACATTGAGCGATCGGTACTTATTACTTATTGTGTTCATCATCCTGAAGGATACTATTGTGTGCTTGCAGTTACCGGTGGGAGGGAAAGGAGGGAGCACAGGAGCACTGGGGTGGTGGGGGCATACACAGAGGGGCCTGGACAACATGTGGAACCGTATGGTGCACAGGGAGGATGATGGGTGTAACAGAGGGGCAATTACTGAAATTGATACCCTGTATGGTTCTCTCTGCAGTAGCTGAATGCCAGCAGGAGGGAGAGGAGATGATGCTAGTCTTCAGCTGCTGCAGAGAGAACCATATGGGACCCAGGCCAGCAGGGGGGCCCAGGCAGCTGGGTAAATCAGATGTGTGTAGGGAGGATGATCAGCACAGTGGGAGTGCAATTACTGGAACCGATCCCCTGTATGATTCTCTCTGCAGCAGCTGAACACCAGTGGGAGTGAGAGGAGAAGATGTCAGTCTTCAGCTGCTGCAGAGAGAACCATACAGGGGATCGGCTCCAGTAATTGCACTCCCACTGTGCTGATAATCCTCCCTACGCACATCTGATTTACCCAGCTGCCTGGGCCCCCCTGCTGGCCTGGGTCCCGTACAGGAGGACTGATGGTACCCCATTATCCACAGCCCTGCAGACAGCAATTAGGGGTTCTAACCACTCTATCCAAATCTAGAAAAAAATGTTGCCTTTTTATACTTTAACATCAGGGTGTTTAATTTGGGAGCTCACTTTTAGAATATCATAGCGAAGGAGATCTCTATAGTTATTATGTTTCCATATGACCATCTTTTTACTAGTGTATATTATTTATATTATTATCCCAGGGCAGCATTTTTCAGGGGGGCAGCACCTTCCCCCAGAAGAAGGGATGAAAGAAGGGACACGTGCTCCATAGGAACCAAGTGGGATCTGAAAGAGGCTGTGGGCTGTTTAATGGTGTATGTAGAGCCTGACTCTCATTCCTGGGGATGTCCGGAGATGAAGATGAGTGTCTTTCGCTCTATTGCCATGTCTGTGGGGGCGGACAATTTTTGTGTTGCCTAGGGCAGCACAAAACCTAAATACACCAATGTGTGCATGAAAGCATCACCATATATATCTGAGTACAAATGTGTACTCTTGTGCATTTTTTCAGCCTCAAACCATGTATACGAGTCCGATTTATTCGTTCAACTAGTGCTTTGAACAAATAAAACCGACTCATCTATCGGCTGCCTGAAAAACTGACTTGGTCCCCCCATCCACATACTCTAGGTGGATGGGTGAACCCTCCCTGCTGAACTATTGTATTCTGGCCTGTGAGGAGACTCCCCACTGTCAGAATACAATGATCAGCGTTTCAGGCTGTAGCCTGCAGCGCTGATTAAGTAGGAAAAACCAGACCGGGAGATTGTATCAATTGGTAGATCGACTTCTGTACAGCCTCAATGCCCGTACATGGATTGAAATTTGCCGTGCTGAACCGGCTGAATTTTGATCCATGTATGGCCAGCTTTAGGTAGATGCCAGCGGCTGAGCCAAATATGCTAATATCAGTACCCAGTATGAATACAGTATAGCATTTCTTCTGATTTGATCTTCAGCTGCAACTGCTCAGAAATCTTCATATAAACGTAAAGAATGAAATCAACTTTAAAAAGAAGCTATGGAAAGTTCCCAGACTACCCTGTATTATGGAGCTGTATATTTAACCTAGACTATGTGACATGATGATAGAACAAGCAGCCATCACATGCACTCTGCACTCCCTGCTTCCTTTTTTGTTCATGCTGTAGCTGTCACATGTAGTAAAAGGAATTCATGTCCTTTCCTCTGGCAGGAATGTATGTAATGTCTATGGTATAAATGTTAGGATTTTATATGCAGAATGCGGGTTTGTAATATGTATATGTTTGTATATATTGTTTGTGGACTAAATATTAGAGTGGTGTATACTAAATTTTGGCTGGTAATGGTGATTCAGCAACTTTATTTCATTTTTTTTTTGCAAGCAGTGACATCTGGCCATCAGAGTTCAGTGACATCCAGTCCATTGTTTTTTTCTAGGTAGCGTGCGGTGATTAGAATAGAATGTGCAATTTCATCAGCTACTTACCTACTGCTTAGTGTTATTTCTGTAATGGATGTTTTACAAAACTAACTTCTCCATGCACTATAACAGAGGGGCCCCCACCTGCTTCAGCTTCCCAACATTTGCTCAGAACCAGGTGCAGGCTCGTTTAAATCTTTTTGCAACATCTCATTGGGTTCCTGGAAATGCCCAGGGAAGCTTAAGTTTTCCTGCTTTCCTCTCTCAGTATCTCAGAGATTTAACACCTGGTGAGGCAGGTGGGTAAGTGATCTGCAGCCAGGAGAGAGGCCCTCCACTGTCAGTAGAGCTGTGCGGGAGGGCAAGAGCCAAAGAGCACTCATTTTCTCCAAAAGGCCCAGCTGCTGTAAGGGGTCCTTCTCCAATTGCTACCAGATTAGTGGAGTGCAGTATCGGGACAAAGTCATCTAGACCTGCCAAATTGCCCCCCCAAGATGTATGAGCATTATGTGTCAGCAAACCCCCCCCCCAAAAAAAAATAAAAAAAAAAAATTGAGAACTAATCTGCATGCTTACCCCCCAAGCTTAAATTCCTTCTCCTCTCAGTGCAAATTTGCCCCCTGCTGGAATCTCCCCTCCAAGCCCAGATCTTTGCCTCCACCATCCCACCCAGCTCAAATCCTCTCACTCCCCATATGCCCCCAGCACAACTCCACTCCACAAATAATTTCCCCTTCTAGCACAAATCCTCTACCCCTTAAATTTCCCCTCTGAGCACAAGCTCCACTCTCCTCCACTTTAAATCCCCCCTCCCAGCACAAAATCCCCTCCCCCAATCCCCCATCCTAGCACAACCCCCCCCCCCCCCACACACACACACACATTTCCTCTCCTAGCACAAATACCCCCCCAATCATCCCTACTAGCACAAATCCCCCCCAAAAAAAACTACCTCCATAAAAATTACCTCCTAACACAAATATCCTCACCCACCATATAACGTTTATATCTCAAACCAGATCCCCCCTCCTAGCACAAATCTTCTTCCTCCATCCCCCTCCCAACACAAATTCCCCCAAATCACCACTCCTAACACAATTCCCCAAATTCCCCCTCATAGAACAGTTCTCACTCCCTAATAAATAAATAAATGGTGTAGCGCTAATAAATACTAGTGCATATAAATCAATATATAAAAAATGGAACAAATCACACATAAACAAGTGAAAATAATCACAAACATACAAAGGTTTGTGATTATTTTCACTTGTTTATGTGTGATTTGTTCCATTTTATATATATTGATTTATATGCACTAGTATTTATTAGTGCTACACCATTTATTTATTTGTGTTACTTTTTGGTATAAAAGGAGGGTGTGAGCAGCTTAGGTTAGACATTATCCATTGAAGCGCAGGAGGTTTTTCCTTATTTTAGTTCTCACTCCCTGCCACCCCACAAATTCCCCCTCTCAACACAAATCCCCTCTCCCCAACCTCCTTCTGGTGCCCCCCAACCTCACGATACCACAGTGCCCAGGGCAACCGCTCCTCCTGCCCACCCCTTGTTCCAGCCCTGGTGGGGTGTGCTTCATCCTCAGGCTTCGGATCCCTCAAGATGTTCACTTGTGTTACCAGAGCTACCCTGGATTGCACTGTGAGTGACACTGTTTATGAGAATAATTGCAAGTAGATGTTTGCGTTTTGAAATGTTTTACTGAAGTAGTGATTCTCTGTTGTTATGGAGTCTATGCTATACAAACACGTTACCCTGATGGAGTCACATTGCTGTTAAGAGTCCATATTTGTGCAGCTTTCATATGTTTGTGCAGCTTTCATTATTCTGCAGTGTATGTATACTTTTTAGGGAAAAGAAAAGTGTGTTGCGCTGCTGTTAATACAATCTTAGAAATTAATCACCATCTTCTTTTGGCACTGCACAAATTATTATTATTTTGTATTTATACTTTTTGCCACCTTGAACCTGTTTTGCATTATTGTTTCTAACTTCGCACCTGTTTGGTAAGTTGCAAGTCAAAATCATAATACGTGATTGTACAATCTAAGGCGCCGTTCACATTATCATGAGCGTTCCCGCTACACGATTTTGACTTGCGATTTTCATACAATTCTACAAACTGCATAGGGCAGCCCACTCACTTGAATGGGCTGACCTATGCGCTCTTGTCACCTGAAAAGAAGCTCCTGCTTCTTTTTGGGCATCAAGTTTCATACGATTTGTAAAGGTGCGGTTTGTTACGATTACCATGCAATCCTGTTGTGCAACAATTGGAGCAGAATCACATCATTTTTGGGTTGCCATCGAAAGATAATGCCCCCCAAATGCATGCAGCGCATTGTGCTGCGAATGCCACAGGCTTTGGGTTTGCAAGAAGAATCAATGCAATCCCAAATCGCCAGATATGAACGGGGCCTTAGATCTGACAACAGGTATGTAGTCCATGGATCTGCCTGATTGGATACAAGTGGATTGGATAGTTTAGGTAGGTACTCATTACATAGTTTTGGTAGATCTAAAGTTGGTTGTGTAGTAATTGTATGGTCAGATTGTAATGTGTATCCAAACAGTTTCTTTCTGATTATTATCCATTCTGTTAGACCCCTTTCCCACAGGCGGACCGATTGGGTCCGCCTGTCTGTTTTTCAGGTGGACCTGATTGGACCACCCATTGCTCTCTACTGGGAGGTGGACGTAAATGGACATGTGTAAACGGACATGTGTGTAATTGGACATGTGTCCAATTACACCCGTCTGCATCTGATCTGCTAAAAACAGACAGATGGGGATCCGTTTCCCATCCATCTAGAGGATTGGATTACAGACAATGTAAACAGACAGACAATCCGTTTACATCCGACCACCCCATAGAGAACAGCAGGCTTTGTCCATGTCCACTCTGCACAAGTGGAATGGACAGGGACCTGTCATCCGCCTGCTCAGTGTGGATCAGCGTACAGATCCCCCACTGAGCAGGCGGATCCACTTGGCGAAGTCCGCCCCGTGTGAAAGGGGCCTTAAAAACTAATCTGGGACTGTGACTCTTCCATTTTGGCATATTAGTCCTCTTCTGACTATTTATGTACGGTCACACTTTAGTCCATCAAGAAATTGAAAACAAAAACAGCAGGCACGGAGCTTCGGTCTTGTTTTCAAAGGAATTGGGTAGCAGGAGTCATGCAATTATTGTTTTTTCAAGCAACTTACCTTATTTGTAAGTTATTTACTAAACAGAGGGAGTTTGATATCATTTCACAAATATTTGTCTTGTGTAAATCTAAGAACAGTAACATGATACAGAGACCATCATTTGAAATTATTTAAAAAAATATTGTCGAACACCTTTTTCTAGTTAGATGGCTTGTACATTTTTGAACAACAATTGTGTGATTGGTAAAGAATTAGTTGGCCCTAAACTTTTATTTTGTTCATTAGCCCAGATTCACACTGATGCGGTGCTGAATTCTCAGTGTTTTTTCTGTTCGAATTCTGCACCGCATCACAATCGCACCCCGTTCATGCAAACCGCTGCGGGTGTGTATGTTAATTTAACAATACCCCAAAATACCCATGCGATCTGATTCTAGTGCGGACCAAAAAAAGGGTCGTGCACCTTTTTGGTGCGGTGCGATTAGAGCCATACAAAACGCATGACTCCGATCGCACCGCACACAATTCGCATGTGATTTGCACAGGAATGTGGTGCGGTTCCTGTGCGAATCACATGCAATATACCACACCTTACAAGTGTGAACCCAGCCTCAGGATTTGTTCAGTAGGAATGTGGTGCTCAATGAGCTCTCCTCCCCAGAAAGAGGGTCCACTCCTTTCTGTCAGTAGGGTTGGTTTACTGAAGGCAAATAGACTGTGTGTTTTGCAAGTGTAGTTGCATTCTGCAAGGGCAGTTGCTCCAGAGATTAGTAATTAAGGTAAGCTCTGTTGACTTTCATGATCCAGTCAAGTGCAAGTAAAAATGCTGTTTTTTAATTTTCCTTGCATGTGATTGGGTATTCTTTGCAAAGTGAAGCTTCATCTCATTTACTAAGCTTTGGAGTAAATGCCCTTGCTGGGTGCAACTGCGCTTGCAAATTGAACAGCCTATTTGCCTTTGTAAATCAACCCAAATCAGTCTGCTCCTGTTGTAGTATGATCCTTATTATTTCTGCTGTTGTCTTTCAATGTAAAATAAGAAAAACCCAACATAAAGGTTGAAGACTTGAATGTCCAGTACAGGTGGTTGGTCTGGAACTGACCCTTTTATTAAGTGCAACAAAGCATACTTATCATTCTCCACCATTATTGATGTTTTCTGCAGGTATCTGACGCTTTCGGGTATGTCTGATACCTGGCTCCCCTCCATGGGCTGTTTTCCTTTTTGTTGGCTCCTATGTTAATACGGGACGTAAGGGCAAGAAGAAAGAACCGTAGCTTATGGCGTGAGACCACATAGGACCACCAAGATCTCCTGTCTTCAATCCCCGAGAGTTATAAGTGGCTATTATTTAGCAGTTATAGGTAATCATATCAATCAGTGTTCACATACCTCACTGTACTACTTCCTTGTTTAGCTTTTCTGTTTCACCGATCACCTCTTTACTATTTTGACAAGTTTCTCAACTGCTTGTATTTTACTTCCCTCTTTTGAAAGGACAATAAGACATGGGCAGCACAGTGGCTAAATGGTTAGCACTTCTGCTTGGCAGTACTAGGGTTGTTGGTTTGATTCCCAGCCTCAGCACCACCTGCCTGGAGTTTGCATGTTCTCCCTGTGCCTGCGTGGGTTTCCTCCGGGTACTCCGGTTTCCTCCCACACTCCAAAGTCATGCTGGTAGGTCAATTGGATCCTGTCTAAATTGGCCCTAGTATGTGTATGTATGAATGTGAGTTAGGGGCCTTAGATTGTATGCCCCTTGAGGGTTATGGACTGATGTGAATGTACAATATAAATGTGTAAAGCGCTGTGTAAATTGATGGCGCTATATATAAGTACCTGACATAAATAAATGAGCTAGAGGGGTTTATTTACTAAACGCAAATAGGCTGTTCACTTTACAAATGAGATTTTCCCAGAACTTAGTGAATGTGGTGAAATTCCACCTTGCAAAGAATACTGAATCACATGCAAGAAAAATTTAAAAAAAAAACAGCATTTTACTTCAACATGATTGGATGGTGGAGGTCAGCTGAGCTTCACCTCATTTACTAAGCTCTGGAGAAAATTCCCTTACAAAGTGAGCAGTCTCTTTGCTTTTAGTAAATCAACCCTAGAGTGTAGGAGTTATCGAGGGCCATCAATCACACTGGGGCCCTTGCATCTTTAGCACCGCAACTGGCCTACCAGTTATTACGTTTCAGGAGCTAAACCAGACTACTACCATACCAGTTACCATAATTCTGGACAGTGTCTTTAGTTTCCTTTGGAACCCTAAATTGTGATGAGCTCTGATATGCAAATTGTAACTTTCTCTACAAACGTTGAGAGCTAGGATACTCCTCCTGCAAATTTTCAATAGGACACTGCACCTGGCCATCACCTTGAACAATGTACAGGAGATTGTAATAGACAGGATGAACCAATATTTTTCTTCTACCGAAAATCTTGACATTTGCTTATTAGAGCTCACTAGGAATCACAGTTCCTAGGAAACTGAAGATGTAGTTGAAAAATATGCACTTTCCCAAGGAAGGATGCATACTTCTGCTGCATGAGCTGTACTTTAACCACTTGCCCTCCTGAGGATTTACCCCCCTTCTTGACCAGGACATTTTTTGCGTCACGGCGCTGCTTGACTTTAACTGACAATTGCCCGGTAATGCAACGTGCACCCAAATTAAATTTACGTCCTTTTTTTTCCCACGAATTGAGCTTTCTTTCAGTGGTATTTGAACCCCTGAGCGTTTTTAATTTTTTGCACTAAAAAAGACTGACAATTTTGAGGAAAATACAATATTTTTGACCTTTTGCTGTTAAACATGTCCAGTAAAAAAATTTAAAAAAAATTATATTTTGTCATAAATTTACACCAAAATGTATTCTACGACATGTCTGTGCTACACAAAATCCCAATACATGTAAAGTAATTGGTTTATGTGAAAGTTATAGTGTTTACAAATGGCGGTATATAAACTGAGATTTTTTTATTTTTACTAGTAATGCCAGCGATCAGCGACTTATAGCGGGACTTCTGCAGATATTCTGACACTTGGGGAAACTGATTTGGTGTCACTGACATCCCCAGTGACACCAAGACAGTGATCAGTGCTAAAAAAAAGCACTGACACTGTACTAATGGCATTGGGCAGGAAGGGGTTAACATTAGGGGTGATCAAAGGGTTAACTGTGTGCAGGGTGTGTTTTACTAGGGGGCCATGTGTTAGTGATTCACTGTAATCACACTGCTCTGGATGGCTGTGCACAGCCATCCAAAGCAGTGTGCCCGAGCTGACAGGGAGGAGAACTGTTAGTAAACAAAATAGTCCTCCTCCCCGTCGGAAATCTTTGAAAATCACCAGGCGAGTAATTACCGGTCGGGACCCGGTGATTGACAGCCATGGCCGCGAATGGCGGCGCCCCCTACCCGGAAATACAAAATCATTTATATATACTATTTTGAGCACCCGTGCTGCCCTGTAGCATTATTTCTGTTATAGGGCATACGGGAAGCGGTTAAAACAAAGACACTAAAGAAGTAGACAACACAGAGTGAACATTCTTAAATAAGGCAAAAGTGTTCACTTTGAATTGCCAATGATGCAAAAACATGATTGGATTTTTAAAGTGAACACGAGTTCATCTTTATTGCTAAAATTAAAAGCTTGTCCTTCTTTGGTATGGTAAATGTGTGTTCAACTATTAAACAGTGTAACTTAAACTGACCAATACAAACAGAAAGATTATTTGATGAAAAACAGAACTGAAATTACATACATGGCAATCAAACTAGATTCTGGCCTTAAAGAGAAGGATCAAGGAGTCATTTACACAGCTCTGGTTTCCTGCTCTACAGCTGTTATAGCACTGTAATTTTATATATCCTCATAGTCTGCTAGCGGTAAATTAATTTCTTCTTGCTAATCAAGAGCTATTCTTATTGACAACATACAGATGATAATACTGCAATAGGACCCAAACACTTTTCATACCTGTGTGAACATGATGATTGTAATAAATAATTATTACTGAAATTTAATTTCGCAGAGCCACTTTTTTTGTTCTAGATTAAAATTAATTTTCATCTACTGTATATTTTTAATGGATCATGGATTACCCTTGACTGTAGCTGGCTCTACAGAAGGCCAAGATAAGTAAGTGCACCAGAGTATAGTGTGAGCACACAGTAGATGAAAAGGCACTGATAAGAATTCATTGGGCTCAATAGTAAGAACTCAGGAGTTAAAGTGATAATAAAGCTTAATTTAAAAAAAAATAACAAACATGTTATACTTACCTGCTCTGTGCAATGGATTTGCACAGAGCAGCCCCGATTCTCTTCTTCTTGGGTTCCCCCCGGTGCTCCTGGTTCCTCTCCCTTGACCAGTGCCCTCAATAGCAAGCTGCTTGCTGTAGGGGCACTGGTGAATGCTCGCTCCTGAGCCCCGCTGTATGTGTCCATAGCACACAGAGGTGTGTCATGGCTCCGCCCCCAGCTCTCTCCTCATTGGCTGTGATTGCAACAGTGGGAGCCAATGGCTGCCGCTGCTGCGTCCCAGCCAATGAGGAGAGAGAGACCTGGGACAGCTGACACTCCCGTGCACATCGCTGGATCGAGTGGGGGGAGGGGACGACAAACAGAAGGTTTTTTTCCTTCACGAATAGAATGCATGAAGGTAAAAAACCTTCAGCCTTTACAACCACTTTAAAGTACAACTAAAGGCTCCTGTATGAAAGTACCAAACCCAGATATTATGTGGTACACATTTCCTGCCTGATCCAAATCCTCCTTCCCTCCCACTCACTGCAGATCACAGTGGGAGGGTTTAGCACAGAAGTAGTGCTATCAATCCAGAAGCAGCGTGCAGGACTAGGTAGGACCAGATGCTGACTGACAAGCTACAGACTTGTGAATCAGCTGTAAGAATGCTGAAACCTGCCAACCTGCTGTCAAACCTCCTGCTACAGTTTCTCATCCCACTGTGGAACAAGCAGACACAGCTCACTATGTGGGGTGACTGACATTTCTCCATACTGGATCAATGGCAGTTACTGCAGCAGCACATAGAAAACAATAGTTTTCTGTGTGTTCTGTTCACACCCCAGGTGTTATGTACTGTGCACAAATATAGATATGCTGCATCACCCCAGAACCATGATTGTTCATTCATAAAAGTGAAATATCTACCAGGTTTGCAGGGCTGTGTGATTAACAGTACCGAGTCTGTGTGTGTTTATAGACAGCCATAGAGAAATCAAACAGTGCTGGTCTCCAGAATGGTCCCTTCTGCTAGAGACTAGAGCTGCAACACACAAATCTTACCTTTGTTTAGCAGCGTTGTAAGATTATCTGAATGATCCGAGGAAGGGGAAAGCCCCTGAAATATGTTATCATGATGACCGGCTTCTCTCCTTTGGTTTGACATGGTTTGAGTGCTCCCCTAGGCTTCCAGTTTGCCCTTGTGTGGGCAGACTATCGCCAGGTGTATGACACAACAACTGGATCTCGGACACGTGACTTCCGGCGAACGCGCCATCTTAGTGATCCCAGCGGCTGTCATCCACACACCATTCCCACTGTCCTGAGGCTCATGGACTGAGCAACCTACTGTTGGGTACAGGATCATGTGTCATCCTCCAGCTTCTGAGAATATGTGTTTCTCCTCTCCACTGGCTTGGTGATGTATCAATCTGGGCACTCCTACATGTCATGCTTTTTAACCCATCATTAAAGTGAATTTCGATTTTAACTGTTCCAGGGCTTGTGACTCTATTGACTTCTACAGGGTTGGGAGCGCTCCTTTATTTGTTGTTTAGGGAAAATTGTCTGACCATCTTGCTTAGCAATGGCCTTAAAGAATTGATTGGAACTAAATGCTACACTTGGTCTAGTGAAGGGTTAAAGTGAAACTACACTGCATATGAGTACCAAAAACACAATTTCATTCCTTTTAATTATTCAACACAAACTCATCCACTCATCCATGTTTCCAAGGTTTATTTTGCTGAGAAGTCACTTTTAGACACACCCCCTAGCATTTCTGGCTGTTGCCATTTTGAGTAAATCCATCTGCCCTTAGCTCAGCCAGGCTATAAGATAGTGAAAAGTGGCTTCGGCCTAAGTACTCATAAGCTATGCCCACTGACGAGTTTTGCTCTGGCCTCCGGGCTTAGTCTTAGAGGATCATTGGCCTAGGCCTGGACACCAGGAAGTAACTGAAGAAATATAAAAAAAAATAGTTTTAAAATAATTAAGTATAATATAGCTTTCTATCTATTTACTGTACTAATGCTAGCAGCATATGGATTAAAATTGGTCAGTGTTGACTGAGAGATAAGTTTCACTTTGAATACAAATGTAAAAAGTTTAGTGAGACTTTTTCAAGTAAATTATTGACATGCCCATTAATAGCTTAATACTTTCGCTCAAAAAATTTGAACTTTTGTAGTAACCGAGGCACCCAGTATTTGAAATCATACATCCCTTTGCTATTTTACTGAGAAATACTGTCAGCATTTACTGTAAGGTATACATGACCCTTGTCAGGGACAGTAAAGTAATGGTGCAGCGCCAAAATGCAACCTGTTTTAATTTTGTTTACTTTTTCTTTGTATGTACAAGTCAAAGTTCCTAGAAGATCATGTAACACACAGGAATCTCCTTTTACATTTATATTGTTGATGGCAAAATGGGTGGAGTCTGAATGAAAAGGTGAGGCATTAGGAAAACACAAATGCTATAGTTATGCCTGCTTTTGGCAGCTCTCTTGTGAGCAGCATGTAAGGCAAGCCATAGTTGATGCGATTTTCTTTCCTTCCACCACAGGTCGCAGGAAAGAAACTCACTTGATTTCCTCATCACAGTCAATGTTGATGGGGGGGGCGGATCCCGAGGATCCCTCCCAGAACGCAATTGTGTTCTGCTGGTGGAGTGCCTTCCCTGCTGGCAGAACATAATGATCACTGCTGGCCTTTGTAGTCACCAGTAATGATCGCAAGAAAAAAAATCTGACAGGTTGGATGCACTGAAGATGATCGATGGATTGACTTCTCTACAAAAAGCCTGCCCATATATGAATTGAATCTCGGCTGGTCCATGCAAACTGGCTGAGATTTGATCCATCTATGGCGGGCTTAGGCAGCAGAACTGTTTGGGGCTAAAAGGGTTGTTTTACTAAATAGTAGGAAGAAGGGTTTATAGTATGTTAAAGAAAGCGGAAACCCTTTTTAGGGCTTGTTCTCACTATCTGTGGTGAGCTGCTTTTTTCCGCCCTGGTCATAAAAAACAATTGTTTTCTAGGTGGCTCATTCACACCGCAATGCCAGTGGGATGTGTGGTGTGGTGAGCTGGGGTAAAATTCAGCATGTCTGCATTTTTCCGCAGTGCACTTGGTGGCACCGCATGTCACCGCACAGCAATTAAGTTAAGACAAAAAAAAAAATTAAGCAGTGTGATGCTCTGAAATGTACATCATGCTGCTCCCGGGCAGAGACAGCACCAGGCATTAGCCTTAAAGTGATTGTAATCCCTCACCATATAAAATAACTCATTTAGTTTAAAATATAAATGAAAGGTAAAACATTTGTGTATACATACAGTATAATAAAACATAAATCCCTTTTTTCCCCCATTTTTTATAAGTGATCGCATTCCCTCTGTTCTCAGCTGCATAAGAGCTGGAGACAGAGAAACAGCAGCAAGCTGATCTGGCTGTGCTGTGGGTTCAGGCAGGAACACGGGATTTCACATAACGGAAGCAATACAAATATAACAGGGTACTTTTTCATACAAGTACATGGTACAGCAGGCACAAATCAGGAATTTGAAATGTTGGGTTTACATATTCTTTAACATAAAGACAGCGGCGTCTTACGTGCTGAGATATTTTTAGATCTACTACCTAAAAGCTTGTGTAATAAATTCTGTCTAGCTCTATAATTCCATTTCATCATTATCATGAGAGGTGGAGGGATGATGGGACATAAGCACATGCACTTTGAGTAGATGGGAGTTGATCAGGGTCTTATTCCAACATCCAAAATTCTGAACTACCTACATTAGAGCAGTGGAATGGCAAAACAAGAGGTGATTATCAAACTCATAAGCTTGTTCCATCCAAAAGTGACTGGTTATTTGGTGATGGTTGGGAGGAAGTTGAGTCACCCATTTGCTTCCTATGCTTCTAGGGCCCTCTGGAGTTGAGATCTCTACACCTTCAAGGGGTCTTACTCTGTGTGATGGAATTTCTGTTTGTTTTAGGTTTTGGAGTATGCAGTAGTAGAACTGAGACAATGGGGGTCAGAGAGAAGGGAAGGATTATTAACAGTCATTGGGCATTTTGGCCCTCAGCATACATCTAAACCTAGGTTCCAATTTTGGATATACAGTATGTATGATAATATATTAGAACTGGACTGAAGGCAGGTATAAATGATACATTCATGCAGCTAGTCATTTGTTTTTAATTCATTAAATTTATTTGGTCAAACCTGGCCATGATTTCTAACTCTTTTCCTGTCCACCTGGGAGTTTTGGGTGTCCATGCTTAACTTTCTGGTTGCAACAGATCCATTGTATTCTCTATAGCACATGTGTCAAACACAAGGCCTGTGGGCCAAATCCGGCCCACTAGGCCATTTCAGGAGGCCCTCGCACCTCTCCTGCAGCTGCAGTACCCCTCGTCTCCACCCCCACCTTGTCTCAGCAGTCAGCAGCAGAGAGCAGGACAGAACTTCTCCACCAGATCTTCTCTGTGTATCGGCAATACCCCCTCGTCTCCGCCTCCCCTTGTCTCAGAATTCAGCAGACTCTGGCAGCTGACTCCAGCCCACTTCTGGTCCTCCTCTAGAACTTGCACTTTCTGCTTCCCAGCTCTACCCCAGCCTCTTACGAGCACCATCTTACCATCCAACTTGGAGCGGTAAGTGATGCTGATTTGGCCTGCCATGTAATTGAGTTTTATATCCCTGTGCGGGGATTAATTATTCTGGCCACAGTAGGTGTTTAAAGGATAATTTCACCTTTGGGAACATGTTACATGTTCCACCCGTTTTTAGGGTGGTACATGTAACATGTTCCCAATGCAGCAGCTGCTGGCCAATTCCCCTCTTCCCCCGTGACAGCAGTTCACGGTGAAGTTCCCTGTGCTAAATGTCACTTTTTAAAAACAGTGCAGTTATGCGGTCCTTCACCCACACAACGGTGTCATTCATTCATAGAGTTCTGCGAATGAATGAACTACAAGTACCGACATTTTTTGCGGATGTTGGCTTGTAGTTCGCAATGAACTATCATGGTGCTGTGGAGGGCCATGGTAGTTCATTGATTCCTCCTATCAGTGTATCTGCTTCCCTGTATATCTCTGACAGGTCTGCAGGAGACCTGCATGGTACCAGTGATCTGCTGATTGCTGGTGCAGTGCTTTCCAGGATCCTACAACAAAAATAATAAATGCACATTTTTTTGCCTGCAAAAAAATGTGCATGTATTATTTTCTGTCAAAAGGTGAACTTGTCCTTTAAACCCAGAAATCCAAGTACAAAGATCCTACATACAGAGACAAATATAAGTAACTGTAAGTTAGTTTAATGGAAACATAAGTTTTGGGTGGACTGATCCTTTGTCAAATCAAACCCTACTTTGAAATCGTGCGACTTACAGTGAAGTCACACAATTTCAAAGCCAGATAACAAATGCCGATTTCAGGAGTGATTTGCAAGACATCTGATATAGATGTCTATGCAAATCGCACCAAAAGTAGTGCATGTACTAGTTTAGAAATCAATATGGCTTCGAACAAGTCCGAACCACACTGATATGACCGCGCTAATTGCAGACAATAGGCTGCTATTTGGCATGCGATTTGCAAGTCGCATGGCATGCAAATCACATGCCAATTCGCATCCAGTGTGACCGGGGTCTTAGTCCAGCATGCAACAAGATACAGTTGCAATTGCAATTATTTCAATTTATTCCAATGTTCCATTTTACATAACAATAGTTCTGGTAGCTGCATGATGGTGCTACATGTTGTCTGAACCTTGTTTTCTACATTTTCTCTATCAGTGTAACAGTTTTGAGAAAAATGAACTCCACCCTGAAGTGTGTCTATGAAGATAACATCCTTTTCTCTGACATACTGTACCTGATCTCATATTAACATTAGTCATGGTATGTGGTCAGGTTCTTAGCCTAATGACTTTGCTTACTAGACTTTTAACCAAGTTATAGGATGAGCAGTTTCATATGTAAGTTGTAAAGCTTTGTGTGAATTATGGTCCTATAAATAAAGGGTTTCCTCTACAGAGAAAGTTATACAATAGTGTGCAGTATTCCAGACTAAAAATGTGACAGACATTACTGGAGAAAGCATGAAATGTGTGGGATATTGTGTTTGGTTATTTAAAATGATATTAAAGCGATTCTAAGGTTTCATTTTGTTTGTAAAATAACAAACATGTCTATACTTACCTGCTGTGTGTAGCAGTTTTACACAGAGCAGCCTGGATCCTCCTCTTCTTGGGTCCCCGCAGGCTCTCCTGGCTACTCCTGTCTGTTGGATGCCCCCATAGCAAGCAGCCTGCTATGGGGGCACCCGCTGCTTCATGTATTCATTCATAAATGGATCCACAGCTTGGACCCACCTCCTCCCTCTCCTCATTGGCTGACTGGTTGTGATTGACAGCAGCGGGAGCTAACGGCTCCCACTTGCTGTCTCAGCCAATAAGGAGGCAAAAACCCGGGACAGCCGAGGCTGTTGTTCACATCGCTGGATCACTATGAGACTCAGGTAAGTATTGAGGGGGCTGGGGGCACTGCTGCACACAGAAGATTTTTTACCTTCATCCATAGAATCCATGAAAGTAAAACACCTTGAGCCTTTACAACCACCTTAAACCTTTTTTTTAAAATAACAAACATTTTATACTTAGTTGCTTTTTGTAATGGTTTTGCAAAGAGCAGCCCCTATCCTCGCCTTTTGGGGTCCCCCGCTGGCACTCCTCCCTCCTTCTAAGTACCCCCCTAGAAAGCTGATTGCTAGGGGGTACTCATGTGGGCTCACTCTCGAGCCCCACAGCCTGTGTCCATTGACAGACAGTGGGGCTTTGCCCTACCCCTGCTCCTGTATCACAGAATTCGATTGACAGCAGCAGGAGCCAATGGCTATCAATATGCAATATGCGGAGGGAGAGAGTGGAGAGAGCCTCTGCTCTCATTCACAGCGCTGGATCGAGATTGGGTTCAGGTAAATATAAGGGGGAGGGGGGATTCAGCAGGGCACAGAACATTTTTTTTATCTTAATGCAGATAATGCACTAAAGTAGAACTAAAGGTGACTTGTGAGGAATATATGCAAATTCCTGGCAAATTTAGGTTAAATTGAGCACCTATCCGCTCAAGTAGTGCAATCAACCAAACTGTATCAACAGATCAATATGTGCAACACAGTATTCACCATCACAAACATGTGATATATATATGAAACATAAATATTAATGCAAAAGACAAGTATAAAAAAATGTATGTGTCCATCAAAGGTTCAAAAAAAATGTATCCATCTAAGTGATATAAAATCATCCACCGATAAATCAGCATAAGTAAAAAGCACATTGTAGCTTCCCTGTTCCTGGCTGGATTCGTGTTGCACATACTTATGTTATGATACAGTTTGGTTGACTGCACTATTTTACAGTTACAATAAGTCGGGGGGGGGGGGGGGGGCGACTACCCCCGCCAGAACACACTGATCATCGCTTGCTGCCATTGTCTGCCCAGAAAGGCAGTTATTCTGCGGGGAGGGTACTCTTAGATGGACTGACAGGTTAAGATACACTAACAAATTGAAGCCAAACGCCAGCTCACACTGCAGTTACACAAACAGTTACAGCAACAGTTTTTTTCTTTTTGGGATAAAGCTTTTACATTAATTAATTTATAGCTGATCATGGTAAGCACCCCTGTCTGTGGTAAATGGTTTGCCTCAACACTTTTAACAGATACATTTTGCAGAATGATGTTCTTGTCACGCTTACCCCTAACGCAGGTGGTCAGACACTATAGCTGGCTTCTGTGTTCTTCACCTATAGCAACCCCCTTCCCATAAGGCAAGCAGGCCTACCAGTATTCAGTTGTCCCCAGGTCTTATACACAATGCTATAATGGCTGGCCACCACGCCGGGCAGGCAGGAACTGAGCACAGTAAATAGGTGCTTGCGGTTGGCATACAGGCAGAATAGTTCAATGACAGTCCAGGTACAAGGTAGGCAAGGTTCCAAGTAGTCAGAGTCCAATTCGTAGTCAAAAGGCAGGCAGAGTTCAGAGAGCAGTCAATATTCAATCTGAGGCCATAAAGAGGGGAATCTAAACAGCAGAGCAGGACAGACAGACAGACAGACAGGGAGCTTGAGCATGTATTAAACACGCTATCACAAGCATGAGACTGCAGGCTTGGCTGGCTCAAATCTGGTTTGGTCTCTATCCAGAGACTGGAATGAGACCAGCAGCTGTGATGGGGAAGTTCTGTTAAAACATAAAAGACATACTGGCCGGATCACTATCAATATAATACCTGTTTGCTTTTGGGTTTATTACCACTCTAACACCCTGTATGGGACCTGGGACCCTGTAGCAAATCAAAGTTAGTGCTAAGTCAACTTACGAATACTGAAACTGCTAGATTTGGTTTGAACATCTACTCATCAATGACTTCTGCTTGTGAAACTATTAAAACAAACCTGTGTACACAACAAAGAAGTGCAGATTAACCACTTGCCCTCCTGTGGATTTACCCCCCTTCTTGACCAAGCAATTTTTTGCGTTACGGCGCTGTGTTAATTTAACTGAAAATTGCGCAGTTGTGTAATTCTGCATCCAAATTAAATTTACATCCTTTTTTTTCCCACGAATTGACCTTTCTTTTGGTGGTATTTGATCGCCTGTGCGTTTTTTTATTTTTTGCGCTATAAAAAAAAGACAACAATTTTGAGAAAAAACAATATTTTTGACTTTTTGCTATTAACCACTTGAGCCCCAGAGGATTTACCCCCCTTAATGACCAGGCCTTTTTTTGCTGTTTGGAGCTGCACTAATTCAAATGATAATTGCGCGGTCATGCAATGCTGTACCCAAACGAAATTTACGTCCTTTTTTTCACACAAATAGAGCTTTCTTTTGGTGGTATTTGATCACCTGTGCGCTTTTTATTTTTTGCGCTATAAACAAAAAAACCACGAAAATTTTGAAAAAAACCCAATATTTTCTACTTTCAGCTATAAAAAATATATCGTAAACTCAAAGTTAGTCATAAATTTAAGCCAAAATGTATTCTGCTACATGTTTCTGGTAAAAAACATCCCAATAAGTGTATATTAATTGCTTTGTGTGAAAGTTATAGCGTCTACAAACTATGGTATAGATACTGTAATTTATGCCTTTTTTTGCTATACAGCGCGGTCATGCAATGCTGTACCCAAATTAAATTTACGTCCTTTTTTTCACACAAATAGAGCTTTCTTTTGGTGGTATTTGATCACCTGTGCGCTTTTTATTTTTTGCGCTATAAACAAAAAAAACACGAAAATTTTGAAAAAAAACAATATTTTCTACTTTCAGCTATAAAAAATATATCGTAAACTCAAAGTTAGTCATAAATTTAAGCCAAAATGTATTCTGCTACATGTTTTTGGTAAAAAAAATCCCAATAAGTGTATATTGATTGCTTTGTGTGAAAGTTATAGCATCTACAAACTATGGTATAGATACTGTAATTTATGCCTTTTTTTGCTATACAGCGCTGCACTAATTCAAATGATAATTGCGCGGTCATGCAATGCTGTACCCAAACGAAATTTACTTCCTTTTTTTCACACAAATAGAGATTTCTTTTGGTGGTATTTGATTACCTGTGCGCTTTTTATTTTTTGCGCTATAATCAAAAATTACGAAAATTTTGAAAATAAACAATAGTTTCTACTTTCAGCTATAAAAAAATATATCGTAAACTCAAAGTTAGTCATAAATTTAAGCCAAAATGTATTCTGCTACATGTTTTTGGTAAAAAAAATCCCGTGCATTAGCGGGCAAACTGGCACTATCTAGGAGGGGCGCTAACACTATCGGAAGTCACCAGTGACACTAATACAGTGATCAGTAAAAATCTGTTCACTGTAATCAATGACACTGGTGACAGGGCAGTGAAGGGGTTAACTGGGGGGGTGGAGGGGGGCAATCAAGGGGTTAAATGGGATTTCTGGTGCACTAGCGGGCAAACTGGCGCTATCTAGGAGGGGCGCTAACACTATCGGAAGTCACCAATGACACTAATACAGTGATCAGTAAAAATCTGTTCACTGTAATCAATGACACTGGTGACAGGGCAGTGAAGGGGTTAACTGGGGGGGGGGGAGGGGGGCAATTAAGGGGTTAAATGGGATTTCTGGTGCACTAGCGGGCAAACTGGCGCTATCTGGGAGGGGCGCTAACACTATCGGAAGTCGCCAGCGACACTGATACAGTGATCAGTAAAAATCTGTTCACTGATCAATGACACTGGTGACAGGGCAGTGAAGGGGTCAACTCGGGGGGGGGGGGCGATCAAGGGGTTAGGCGGGATTATTGGTGTATTAGCAGGCAATCTGGCGCTATCTGGGAGGGGCGCTAACACTATCGGAAGTCGCCAGCGACACTGATACAGTGATCAGTAAAAATTGGTTCACTGATCAGTGACACTGGTGACAGGGCAGTGAAGGGGTTAACTGGGGGGGGATTAAGGGGTTAAATGGGATTACTGGTGTACTAGCGGGCAATCTGGCGCTATCTGGGAGGGGCGCTAACACTATCGGAAGTCGCCAGCGACACTGATACAGTGATCAGTAAAAATTTGGTTCACTGATCAGTGACACTGGTGACAGGGCAGTGAAGGGGTTAACTGGGGGGGGGCGATCAAGGGGTTAAACGGGATTACTGGTGTACTCGCAGGCAAACTGGCGCTATCTGGGAGGGGCGCTAACACTATCGGAAGTCGCTAGCGACACTGATACAGTGATCAGTAAAAATTGGTTCACTGATCAGTGACACTGGTGACAGGGCAGTGAAGGGGTTAACTGGGGGGGGGGGATCAAGGGGTTAAATGGGATTACTGGTGTACTAGCGGGCAATCTGGCGCTATCTGGGAGGGGCGCTAACACTATCGGAAGTTGCCAGTGACACTGATACAGTGATCAGTAAAAATTGGTTCACTGATCAGTGACACTGGTGACAGGGCAGTGAAGGGGTTAACTGGGGGGGGGCGATCAAGGGGTTAAACGGGATTACTGGTGTACTGGCGGGCAATCTGGCGCTATCTGGGAGGGGCGCTAACACTATCGGAAGTCGCCAGCGACACTGATACAGTGATCAGTAAAAATTGGTTCACTGACCAGTGACACTGGTGACAGGGCAGTGAAGGGGTTAACTGGGGGGGGCGATCAAGGAGTTAGACGGGACTACTGGTGTATTAGCGGGCAAACTGGCGCTATCTGGGAGGGGCGCTAACTCTATCGGAAGTCGCCAGCGACACTGATCAGTAAAAATCGCTTCACCGATCAGTGACACTGGTGACAGGGCAGTGAAGGGGTTAACTGGGGGGGGGGCGATCAGGGGGTTAAATTTGACTTAGAGTGTTCAAACTGTCAGTATGTAGTGTTTTACTCACTGTTTGGATGTCTTCTTCTCTGTCTGGAACGGAATGTGTCCAGGCAGAGAAGAATTACATCATATCCTGCCCTGTGTAAATGTCAACACAGGACAGGATAGGACAGGGACCGATCATGTGATTTCAGCCAGAAATCACTGGCTGAAATCTAATGATTGATCCCTCCTGGATCCAATCGTGTCACCCGCGGGTCGGCGGGAGCGCGCGCGCACGCCCCCTACCCGCGAATGTGTCGGGAGCGCGGAGCACGTTTTAAAACGTGCTTTTGCGCTCCACTGCCGCCCTGCACACGTATATACACAGTGGCAGGGCGGCAAGCGGTTAAACATGTTCAGTAAAAAAAATTTAAAAATCTAATTTCATCATAAATTTACGCCAAAATGTATTTTGTTACACGTCTTTGCTATAAAAAATACCAATACTTGTAAATTAAATGGTTTACGTGAAAGTTATAGCGTTTACAATATACTGGGATTTTTTTGTTCTTAATTTTTACTAATGATTGCGATCAGCAATTTATAGCGAGACTGTGGCAGACATTCTGACACTGGGGGGAACTGACTTGGTGTCACTGACATCCCCAGTGACACCAATACAATGATCAGTGCTAAAAAAAGCACTGCCACTGTACTAATGGCACTGGGCAGGAAGGGGTTAACATCAGGGATGATCAATGGGTTAACTATGTGCAGGGAGTGTTTTACTAGGGGGTGGTGTGTGTGTGTTTCACTGTAATCACACTGCTCTGGATGGCTGTACTGTGCACAGCCATCCAGAGCGCTGTGTCCGAGCTGACAGGGAGTAGGACTGTTAGTAAACAAAACAGTCCTCCTTCCTGTCGGTGGTTGTCGAAAATCACAGTGCACCGGCAAGTAATTACCGGCTGGGGTCCGGTAATTGACAGCCGCGGCCGCAAATATCGACACGGGTAGGGCGTGCGTGTGGCTTGCACGCCCCGTACCCGGAAGTGCAAAATCATGTATATTGGTGCTTTATAAATACTGTATAATAATAAATGTGATTTGACGCACCTGTGCCACCCTGTAGCAGTATTTCTGCTATAGGGAGGTTGGGAAGCGGTTAAACTTTTTTATTTACTACCTCTAGAACCCCACTATGTTTACCTACATACTTTTCTGATGCACGCCAGTAGACCCATGATAAACCCAAACGTTTGGGAATGGGGTGATCCTGCCAGGTTTCCCAGTGAGGGCAAAGTGACACAGACTCTTATGCAGGCCATAGACGGGTCGAAATCGTCCGGTTTTTCGGCCGAAAAAAAAAAATCAGTGGGTTAATTGGGCGGCCATTTTTCGGGGTTTTGGCACATTTTTTTTATCGGTCAACTTGGAAAAATCATGGCCGATTTTGACAATCGGCCGATTTTCCCGGCAATGATGGGCAAATCAGCCGATCGTTTTACCAATAAAAAATCTGCACATGAGCCGTGACCTGCAAGAAGAAGAAAAAGAAGAAGAAGAAAAAGAAGAAAAAGAAGAAGAAAAAGAAGAAGAATAAGAATCCCAGTCCACTATTATATTTTATATGAAAAGTCTTGCGGCTGCAACAATGTATCTATTTGTATCTGAATAACAACATCTGTATCCGAAATGGATACAAATGGATACATTGTTGCAACCACAAGACTTTTTCATGTAAAATATAATAGCAGAGCTCTCTGCAAGGGACAGAAGTAAAAATGCCGGCCGTAGACAGGACGAAAATCGGACGATTTTTTTACCGTTGGTGGTAACATCGGCTGATTGAACGACCGATTTCTCTTTTTTTTTTTTTTTTTTAAAACGGACGGTTTTCGACCCATCTATGGCCTGCCTAAAAGACCATTCCCTTTACCTACTTATGCTTATCTTCACTTTACACCTTCCTTCATTGAGATTACATGGGGTTAGGACTTAGTTGGCATTTCAGCAGAGGAACAAATTGATGGAGAGCAAAAGGAAGGTGTTTATTAATGGGTAAATGGGTGGGGAAGGAGACTTTTAAAAAACGTTGTCCTCCTGTATCTTTTTAAAGGGAAACATGCATTTTCCAATGAGTACAAATTAATTTTTGTTGTAATGATTAACTTCAGAATACTATCACATTTGTCCTTTTTCAACATGCTTGCTATTACAGAATTTCATTCTTGTATTTCATATATTGTTCCCTTTTGTAACTCTCACTTGACAAAACAGTGCAGTCACCAAGCTTGCTAAATAACAGGTATAAACAATGACTGTATTGTCTCAGTCTGTCTAGACTTACACTGGGAGAGGGAAAAGTAGTCATTGTCCAGCACTAAATAGAGGAAATTGAACTGCATGTGTAATGAACATACTGTATATTGCTGTTCTCATGTACATACAAGGCTTTTAGGAGATTTATACCCAATGATACTACTTAAATAGTATACAAATTACAATGAGTACATAAATGTTTCAGAATAGAACAAGAATA
Source organism: Staurois parvus (assembly GCF_062004578.1). Classification (NCBI taxonomy): domain Eukaryota; kingdom Metazoa; phylum Chordata; class Amphibia; order Anura; family Ranidae; genus Staurois; species Staurois parvus. Next base: position 86,186 of record NW_028318730.1, on the reverse strand, counting down.
CTGCATGATGCCATTGATGTCTGTAAGGGGGGTCTTCCCCAAATGCAGGATGATATGATGTATATAATATTTTGGATATTCTCATAAATATATGAATGTTATTATATACCTGGAAACATGTATGCTATGTAGATAGTAAAAAAAAAATAGGAGGAACACCTAGAATGGAACGTGAAGAAAAATGTGGTATGCATAGTGCATCGCCTCCCTACTGCTAGTGGGCATGGTCAGTAAAGTGGGTGTCACTTCATAGCATATGGCTTATGGTGTGGGACCTTTGCCTTATTTCTTTGCTGTACTTTAGAGAAAATATGGCACTGAAGTGGGAGTAAAATAAGCTCCATTGCCAGTGTCATTGGCAGTAACATCATTCTCATTCGGAGCAAAAATAAACCCAGCATAGGTGGTGAGTTTATGGTACCTCTTTGGTTGGTAGTCAGTAGCAGTAATAATTGACCCCACTCACTTTCACTAGTACTAAAATTATTATTATTATTATTATTATTAATATTTATATCAAAATTATATTTTTGTCTCATAAATGTGGGGTCTGTCTTGAAAGATACCATTTTAGTCCTGTTTCATTTTATGAAACCATATTTTGTATACATTTTGCAAAGTAAGAAATATAGAGGGATTACTTAGTCTTCATATATAATGTTTTTTATAGTAAACCTCTTCTGAGAAAAATATAGGGAGTACCATTGCCGAGCACCTTCTTTGTGCCTGTTGCATGGATCCTCTGGCTTTGGTAATTTGTGTCACTTTATAAAACACGTATACTAATTTGAAAGGTTTGAGAGAAAGTCAGACACCATTATTTGAAAACCTGTTTATGCCAAGCAACTAACAATTTCAGAAGGAGATATTAACAAGGGTATCTGCCATGTTTCTCTAATGAGAGGTTGACATTAAATAAGACCTGTTCTGTGAGAAGCACGTAGGCCTCCATTGGCGACTTTTGAAAAAACCCTCCTTACCTCTATCTAAACCTCCATAAAAATACCCGGTGTTTCCATGCGGGGGCAGGGGGCATGTAACCGTGTCTCATTATACAGTGCTTAGGCCTAATGGTCGATTGCTAGGCCCAAGCTCAGTACTTGAAGAGGAGGATCCTTCAGCAATCCTGTGTAGTCTCCAACAGAACCTGACACAGAGTTTACTTAGGGTTAGAACAGAAAAAAAAGACAAGGAAGGTGAGTATACGTGACTTTGGGGAAGGTGGGGTGAGCCAGTACAAACCTCTGTCACTTTGTAAGTAACTAAAAAAAAGTCCATTTTATCAGCATTTTTCAGGTTTCAGTAAAATGCCACATGAAAGGTAGTTAGCTTCTTTATTTTGCAATGCTAGCTGTTCAACATCCACAAAACTGGCCTTCTTTGTTGTCACAAAAACTACAGGAAACGCCATTTGTGCATTGGTAAAGCATCCTGAAAGCAAAGTCTGGCTACCAGAATATACAGAAGTAAACGTTAGTGACACTCAGAAAGATCTGCCGTTGATTGTGCATAACATATTTCAGATACAGTATATTTATGGTCTAAATTATCTTGCTCAATAGTCTAAACAGTCTAAAAGGAAATACCAAGACTGACACTGTCAACTAGCAACTATCACTAGCAATTTTTCATTGCCCTCATTCTTTTCCTTAAAGCACCATATGCCTAGAAGAAGAAATAACATTAGAGAACCTTGAAGGCCCCAAAAACTTTAATTATTGATTGAAAGAAGGAAGTGTTGAAGAATAAACTGAAGCTTTGACAAAAAAAATGAGAAATGAATATGTTAAAAGAAGGGCACTAGAATTACCATTCTAGAGGCAATGAGCAAGTTTTATTTATCTGTAGTGCACCCCCACAGGAGCCACTAATTTGGTAATCCCTCTGAAGCTTGATTTCCTTTCCTGAGCTTAAGTGGTGGAGTACTTTATCACTCTGACTCCCCACCTCCCTTCATGACAAAATAAACCACACCAGGTTAAACTGACCTAGAGGGTGAGATTTTCTAAAACTGAAGAGTTCAAAATCTGGTACAGCTGTGTATGGTAGTAAATCAGCTTCTAACTTCAGCTTGTTCAATTAAGCTTTGACAATAAAACGTGGAAGCTGGTTGGATTCTGTGCAGAGTTGCACTATATTTTGCACTCTGCAGGTTTAGTAAATAACCCCCAGAGTGTACTATGAATTCAACTTTGCTCAATAATCATATAAATGTACAGGTTTGCACCAATTAACTTATAACATATTACTATTATACAGGATTTATATAGCGCCAACAGTTTGCTCAGCGCTTTACAATATAACAGGAGACAATACAGCAACAAAACAGTTCAATGCAAGAGGGAAAGGAGGGCCCTGCTCCTTGGAGCTTACAATCTAGGAGGGAGGGGCTAGTGGTATAAAAGGTAGTAACTGGGGGATGGACTGGTTGGAAGAGTAGAAGATTCCATTATTAGCTGAGGGCAGGATAGGCTTCCCTGAAGAGATAGGTTTTCAGAGATCGCCTAAAAGTGAGCAGAGTAGGCGATAGTCTGATAAATTGGGCTAGAAAGTTCCAGAGGATGGGGGAAGCTCTGGAAAAGTCCTGGAGACGAGCATGGGAGGAGGAAACAAGGGAGCTAGAGAGCAAGAGGTCTTGTGAGGAGTGGAGAGTACAGTTTGGGTGATATTTAGAGACAAGATCGTTGATGTAATTTGGGGCAGAGTTATAAATGGCTTTATACCTTATTGTTAATGTTTTGAATTTTATCTGTTGGGCAATGGGAAGCCAGTGGAGGGATTGGCAGAAGGGGTGGCAGATAAAGAACGGTTAGTAAGATGGATAAGTCTGGCAGCAGCATTCATGATAGACTGAAGAGGGGATAGCCTGCGATTCGGTAGGCCATTGAGGAGGGAGTTACAATAGTCAAGGCGAGATATAACAAGGGGGTGAATAAGTTGCTTAGTGGTTTTCAAGGTTAGGGACGGGCGTATCTTGGAGATGTTGTGGAGATGAAGTCTACAAGATTTGGACAGTGATTGGATTTGGGGGTGAAAGGACAGATGGGAGTCTAGGATTACACCTAGTACCCTGGCATGAGGGGAGGGAATGATGATTGTGTTATTGATCTTGATGGAGAAGTCAGGGAAGGGGGCATGGGCTGGGGGGAATACTAAGAGCTCAGTTTTGGAAAGATTCAGTTTGAGGAAGTGGAATGACATCCATGCCGATATGTTGCTTAGTAGGTTAGTGATGCAAGAGGAGACTGAAGGGGTGAGGTGAGGGGTAGAAAGATAGATTTGTGTGTCATCAGCATAGAGATGGTACTTAAAGCCATGGGAGTTTATCAAGTGACCAAGGGAGGAGGTGTAGATGGAGAAGAACCTTGAGGGACCCCTACAGAAAGAGGGAGTGAAGAGGAGGAGGCAGAGTTATAGGTAACTCTGAAGGAGCACTGCGATAGGTAGGAGGAGAACCAGGAGAGAGCAGAGTCTCTGAGGCCAAGAGAGTGGAGTTTTTTGAGGAGGAGGGGATGGTCAAACGTATCAAAAGCCGCAGAGAGGTCAAATAGTAAGAGTATGGAGTAGTGGCCATTGGTTTTAGCTGTTAGTAGATCATTAGTGAGTTTTAGTAGGGCAGTTGCAGTGGAGTGGAGTGAGCGAAAGCCAGACTGTAAAGGGTCAAGAAGGTTGTTGTCGGTGAGGTGGGAGCTCAGGCGACTGTAGACTAAACGTTCTAGGAGTTTAGAGGTAAATGGCAGCAGGGAGATGGGTCTTAAGTTGTTCATGTTGGTGGGGTCTAGAGAGGGCTTTTTAAGTATGGGAGTGATGTGTGCATGCTTTAGAGGGGAGGGGAAGGCATCAGTAGAGAGGGAAAGATTGAAGATGTGAGTAAGGGAGCATAGGATGGAAGAAGAGGGTGACCAGAGTAGTTGTGAGGGGACAGGATCCAGGGGGCAGATAGTGAGACGGGCTTCTGAGAAAACCTTAGTGACCTCTTCAGGAGTAGCAAGGTCAAAAGAGGAAAGTGTTGAGGGAGGTTTAGTATAAGCTATGCTAAGTGGGATGGATGTCTGTGCAGTGGCGATGCCCCTACAAATTGCGTCAATCTTGTTTTTGAAATGATTTGCAATCTCATGAGCAGTGAGTGAGGTACTGGGTGGAGGTGGATAACACACAGCTACAATACAATTTTGTCATATAACAATCTTGACTTTGGAGAGTAACCCTAAAGGTGTCTGGGTACAGATTTCACCACATATCAAAGTTATTTGAGCTACGACAAGACTACCAAGAGTATAGCCAAGGCAGCAAAAAAATAAAAATTGTGATTAAAATGAGGCTAGGCTGTCCTTTAGACTTCAAGATGGTCCTCATAAGCCCAAAATTTTTTTGCAGGGCTTTGTTGTTAGAAATAGAGCAAACCCCAACATTATAAATGGTGAGACAAATATCAGTATGATAAGGCAAGAAAGAATGATTACTTTTGCTAGCTTAGTTGGGGCCCTTTCCAGGTGGTATACTGATGGCGAAGACTTCAAGATGGCGAAAGCTTCAATTTGTAAATAACTTTTTTGTTTAGCAGGTGAAACTAGGATAGGTGAGATAAGGATATCCAAAGTTGAGGCTGGTGATGTTTGAGTTGACTGGCTGAATGTCTGAAGTGACCGGCCAAAGCTCTGTTGTCTAAGGTGACTGGCAGAATGCTGGTCTGAGGTGTCTGGCAAGAGACTTGACTAAAATGTCCGGTTGAATATTTGTCTGGGGTGACTGGCAGAATGTGGGTCTAAGGTGTCTAACGGGAGATTTCCCAAATGACTGGTGGTTCCACCTGGAGTTATCGGAGACTCCCAGTTCAGAGGGATAGGCCTTGCTGGAAGGGTAGGAGGGTCCCACAAACTCAGAACTCTAGGTCCACACGTCTTTTCTCTCCTCTGGTATCACGCTCTCTCCCCAGAACCTTCTAGAGCTGCATAGTTTTGTTTTATCTCGGCCCTTCCCCATGGCCTCAAATCCTTCCAGGATTCCAGGTCCCTGTGAGGACTTACATGCCTGATTTTATTCGCTGTTTGTGAGTACCTTTCTTATTAATAAATTTTTGTTTACTGAGGTAATGCGCAAGGTTTGTGCGCTTCTCGTTTTTGTTTCGCTCCTTTAGATGTTACAGAGTCTAGCTATATATCATTGGAATGAAATTCAAATTTAAGTATTTGCCTACATTTCCTTTATTTATGTATTGCAACATTTACAGAGTATAGCCCCTGTTCCCCAAAAGAAGCTCACATTCTAAATTTTCTAAACATATCTATTGTCAAAATGTAAAATCATATCTTCATTTCAACATTGTATTTCAGTTATTTCCAGCCCACTCCTATTACTCTGGACAACCTTGAAGTTTGTAAAGTTATTTTGTAAACATCCCCACACATTTACTTCCTTAAAGGGATAGTTAACCTTTACCAAAAAGCTGCCTATGCAGATAAGGGGTGTGCGTAGATCAAAACAAACTGTGCAACTCTGACTAAAATTGAATAAGGCCCTTGCTATAGGTGTAGGCCATTTACATACCTTCTGAAGCCTGACTGGAAAACTTCCAGGGCGTTGCTAGGTGAGGCCTAGTTATTACTGTTCATCACCACCATCACAGGAGTGAGCTCTCAGGTGCTAAGCTCAGAGCTACTGCATCAGGGGAGAGAGAGAGCGTGTGATTCAGAGAAAGAGCTCCCTCCTGTGATGGTGGAGGTGAGCAGTAATGAGTAGGCCTTACTTACCAATGTCCTAGCAGCGTCCTGGGGGTATTCCAGTCAGGTACATAAAGGAGGTACATAAATGGCCTACACCAATAACATTATTCAAATTTAGTCAGAGACACAGCTTGTTATTATTCACAGACACCCCTTATCTGCATAGGTGGGTTTCTTGTATAAGTGAACTAACACCTTAAGTTCTGTGACACATATTCACTATGCCCTGTTAGTAGGCACTGCTTTGTCACAAATTTCACAGAATCTGCCTTCTGAACTACAGAGGTGCTGAGGCGGCGGATTCAATACAGGAATCAGAGCTTGCAGGCAGCAAGGTACCATGGGATATGTAGTCCTTAGAATTTTAAAGTATACAGCAGAGGAGAAGGTGCAAAGCATGCAGGGAATCCAGGAAGTTGTGGAAAGAGAGGCCAACAAACAGGAAACACACACACAACATGAAAGAAGATTTTTCAAGTAAGCATATATTGGATTGTCAAAATAACTATTATTTGTATTGCTATTACAATGTTGATGTTGTAAAATGAAAGTCTATGCTGTGAGTATAGTTCTCATTTCACCTACAAAATAATGTATGGGGCTGGTGCAAGACAAGTTACAGTGTTACTAAACCCCGGACCCCACATTCACTATATCTGGTCCCCCACAGTACACACAACATGGAAATGCAATTATTTTAGTAAATATAAACTGCTAAATACCTTTTCTCACCAGCAGTTAGAGCAGTCTTGTGACTTCTATCAGTGTCCAGCCAAGCACTGGTTAAAGCTTGTAGGAGGTTTTATTTTGCTCTAGGCGAATGCAGAACCCCTGATCTCTGCCTGAACAGTGATGATTGGCCCTGTGCTGATCACATGCACTCACCCAAGAAAAAAAAAAAAACCTCTCTAGCAATATACACTAAACTGAGCATGTGCAGAGGGACTCCACATGTATATGTCTTATCGGTAGATAACTGGAGGACACTAGAAGAAAGGGAGGATCAGAGAAGTCCGGATCAAACAGCAGTTTTACACAATGCAGAGGATTAATCTCTTAGGCTCCACAGTGAGTATAACAAGAAAGATTTATTGCATATACAGACTGATTTTACTGTTGCGGGTTTAGTAACACTTTAATGGCTTCTTGCCCACCCTATAGCAGAAGTACTTCTACAGGGCGGCACAGGTGCACAAAATCACTCACTGCTTTTCGATGTGCACAGCCATCCAAAGCAGTGTGCACGAGCTGACAGTGAGAAGAACTGTATTGTTTACATATAGTTCTCCCTATCGGAGATGCTCATGAATCACTGGGCGCCGGCGAGTAAGCACTGGCCGAGACCCAGTGGTTGACAGCCGCAGCCGCAAACGCCGGCGCGGGTAGAGCAGGCGTGCCCCTCGCACGCCCCCTACTCGTAAATACAAAATCACGTATGTATAAAAAGCACTGACACTGTACTAATGGCACTGGGCAGGAAGGGGTTAACATCTGGGGCGATCAAAGTGTCAACTGTGTGCTGTGTGTGTTTTACTATGAGGCCATGTGTGTGCTTTCCACTGTAAGCACACTGCTTTGTATGGCTCTCCTATGCAGAACCATACAAAACAGTGTGCAGAAGCTGACAGGGTAGAGAACTGTATTGTTTACATACAGGTCTCTCCCCCGACGGTAATACTCGGTGATCACCAGGTGACAGTTAGTAATCACCAGTTGGAAGCCGGTGATTGACAGCCGAGCACATGAATGGCAGCACAGGTAGTGTGTGTGCAGCTTGCACGTGCCCCCTGCCCAGAAATGCAAAATCATATATATACGTGATTTTGCGCCCCCATTCCACCCTGTAGCAGTATATCTGCTTTGGGTGGTCGGAAAGCTGTTAAGAAAAGTTGCCCGCCTGCCTCATTGTTTTTGTTCAGGTCAGTTGTCACAGCTTCCTCGATGGTTTTGACCTTGCCAGTGCTAAATGTTTCTTTTGATTGGCTTGAGTGGAAGTTTGATCAATCCAATGTATGTCTGGGACTTATGGTAACGACAGGCCTTTTAGACTAGGTCAAGTTAAGGTTCAAGAGTGCTCACGGTACAACTGTGACTGGCACTGGTTCATTATTTATGTTGGAAATTTAAATAAAGCTGTTGCCTTGCCCTTTCCAACCTAATCTATCTGAATGTCGTTTACAGGGCAAGGTTATTGGTCGATATGGGTTTCTGGCGTTAAGCCTACGCTCCTCAGCAGTCATAATCTTGCAGCAAAAAAATGATTGTTGATGACAAATGTCCCTCCAACACTATCTAATAAAATAAAAAGTTTTGAATGGAGTTATACTTTAATGTTCTACTTCAAAGTATTTGTCTGTGTGCTTTGTGTGCACACATGTATCTGTCACAAGTGGCCTTGAACAATGGTTATCGATATTAGCAAATATTGACAGATTATTTCCCTCCCCTAACACATGCAATTAGGGATACTGGTAGATTTTTCTCTTTTCAGGCCTTGGCATGTGGTGAGAGTTCACTGCAGGTAACTTGTGCTGTGTGTGAGGCAAGAACAAGGAAACTGTGTTTTAATGTGGATTTAACAAATTCACCATGAATGGTCCACTGTGACTGCTATAATAAAAGTGTGATGATACTATTTATCCAAACATATCTTTTGGAAAAAAACACTGAAATAATAATAATAATAAAAAACTTGGTTATACATAATACTTCTAATAGTTCTTCATAATAATCTGCTGGATTCTGGTGGATGTTTTGAATGACACATACCCACCCAAAAAAGATATTTACATTTTGGGTTGTGTTTAACATTTAATAATAATAATTCAAGTGATTCATGGGATTAGGTGCTTTATTGACAATTACAATTGTGTTCTAGTTAGAGCTGTGTGCCAATGTTTTGCTTATGATGGATTATTTCCTAGCTATTATTTGTTGTTGCTGACTTCCTAGATTTCATTTATTACCAATCAGGTTACTTGGATATGATGTGGTATTCTCGGCAGCTGTAAATATTTTAACCACTTGCACTCCAGAGGATTTATCCCCCTACCTGACCAGACCATTTTTTGTCATACGGCGCTGTGTTACTTTGAGGGCTCATTCACACTTGACTGTTTTTCCAACTCTTGTCAAACGCCCCTATAGTGTTTGACAAGCGTTGGTCCGGCGTTTTTTAATGCTCCGCAAACTCTCCTCAAACAACGCATGCGCGGTTTAGCGGCAGTTGCTAGGCATTTTCAAAGCGTTAAAAACGCCCCACAAACGCCTTTAATGAAGTTTGAATGGTGTTAACGCTCCGCAAATGCCCCGCAACCGCGTCACAACCGCACTGCAAACGCCCGCCAGGCGCAGCAGCACCATAGACTTGAATAGGAGGCTTCAACTCCTCCTGACTCGACTAGAGGCTTCCGTTTTGCTGCGACGCAACGTGACGCTAATGCTCCCGTATGAACAGCACCATGTACTGCAATGTGCAGAATTTTCACAGGCGTTTGGGAAGCAGTAAAAGCGCTTCCCAAACGCCTGTCTGCCACTTGTAAACAAGGCTAGTGTGAACGTAGCCTGACAATTGTGCGGTCATGCAATGCTGCACCCAAATTAAATTTACGTCTTTTTTCCCCCGTAATTGGAGCTTTCATTCGATGGGATGTGATCGCCAGTGCGTTTTTAACTTTTTGTGCTATAAATATGTTAATAAATAGGTTAACATGTGGGGCAATCAAAGGGTTAACTGTGTGCTGTTTCACTATTTGGGCAGTGTCTGTGTTTTACTGTAAGCACACTGCTTTGTATGGCTCTGCTATGCAGAGCCATACAAAGCAGTGTGCTGGAGCTGACAGGGGAGAGAACTGTTTTGTTTACATACAGGTCCCTCCCCTGTCGGAGATCCCCGGCCGGGACCCAATTATTGACAGCCAAGGCTGCGAATAGCGGTGCGGGCAGGGTGCCCCTACCTGGAACTATATATGTGATTTTGCGTACCCGTGCCACCCTGTAGCAGTATTTCTGCTATAGGGCAGTGCGGAACTGATTAAGCATAGATATTATATTTAAGCATAATACACAAGGGTTGGATAAACGCTGTGTGCCCTGTACTGTACACTGGTATTTTGGATCACTTTTTGAGGGGGTGCACATGATTGTACACAGCGGCAGCCTGTCAGCAATTCCTGGCCAATTCATCATGGCCGAGACCTGTTGATTGGCTGTGTAAAATCACAGCCCAGTGATCTGTGTTGACAATCAACACAGAACTCTCTACAGAGGGAATGATCTCTCTGTTTCTAATCTCTGCAAAGCAGGGATGAAAAACTAAGAGATCATTAGTAAAAAGCAGCACACTTTACACATAGAAATCATTGTTAGGCACACATTTAACCCCTTGAGCGCCCTAGATGTTAACCCCTTCCCACCCAGTGTCATAAGTACAGTGACAGTGTATAGTATTATCACTAATCACTTTATTAATGTGACTGGTAATTTTAATGGCAGTTAGTTCCCCCAGTGTCAGTTAGCAGAGCCATACAAAGCAGTGTGTTTACAGTGAAACACACACAGCCCCCATAGTAAAACAGCACACAATTATCCCTTTGATTGTCTCACATGTTTACCCCTTCCTGCCCAGTGCCATTAGTACAGTGTCAGTGCTTTTTATTAGCACTGATCAGTGTATTGGTGTCACTGGGAATGTCAGTGACACCAAGTCAGTTCTCCCAAGTGTCAGAATGTATATAATTCGCTATAATTCGCTGATCGCCGCCATTACTAGTAAAAATAAAAAAATCTCAGTATATATTGTAAACACTATTACTTTCACGTAAACCAATTAATTTACACGTATTGGGAATTTTTTTATAGCAAAGACATGTAGCAGAATACATTTTGGCCTAAATTGATGCCGAAGTTTGATTTTTAAAATTTTTTAACATGTTTAATAGCAAAGAGTCAAAAATACTGTTTTTTTCTCAAAATTGTTGGTCTTTTTTTTTCCTATAGCGCAAAAGATTTAAGACGTACATGCGATCAAATTCCTCCAAAGAAAACTCAATTTGTGGGAAAAAAAAGGACGTACATTTCATTTGGATGCAGTGTTGTATAACTGTACAATTGTCAGCTAAAGTAATACAGCGCCGTAATGCAAAAAATGGCTTTGTCAGGAAGGGGGCTAAATCCTCAGGAGAGCAAGTGGTTAAACCCTGAAACACACTTCGCTTTTGTAAATATTCAATGTTTAAAAGCAATATAGCAATAAGTTGAAAATGATTACATCATTTTAGAGCGTGAAAACAAACATGCATAAATGTGTGACAAAACAAAAGAGCTTTTACAAAGTTTATTATACCAATTCATTGTTTTAGCTCAGTAGAGCTTAACGCCACAGTCTAATCTCTTGCATTAGACATTTCACTTGATAAAATGATTGTTTGTCCTTGCTTATCAATGGTAACTAAGATTTCTACACAGTAAAAAGCTAACAATACATGAATGAAAAGTGTTTCTTAAAAGAATGAAGGAATTGGGAGATTCTTCTTTCACATTAAGCCTGGGTTCACACTGATGCTGTGTGGAATACGAAGCGTTTTTGTGCGAATTCCGCACCGCATCACAATCGCACTCTGTTCATGCGAACTGCTGCGGGTGTGTATGTTAAGTTAACAACACCCTGAAATTGGTCCACAAAATGCAGTGCAATGTGTAGAATCAGATCGCATAGGTGTGGATACCCATGCGATCCGATTCTAGTGCGGACCAAAAAAAAGGGTCCGTGCAGGACCCTTTTTTTGGTCCGCACTAGAATCGGATTGCATGAGTATTCACACCTATGCGATCTGATTCTGCACATTGCACCGCATTTTGTGGACCAATTTCGGGGTGTGGTTTTGGTGTGGATGCGGTGCGATTAGAGCCATACAAAATGTAGGGCTCCAATTGCACCGCACACAATTCGCATGTGATTTGCACAGAAATACGGTGCGGTTTCTGTGCAAATCACATGCAATATACTGCACCGCATATGTCTGAACCCAGGCTAAAATGCAATTCCCCTCAAAGTATTTGCTTTTTTTAGTTTTAAATACAGTGGATAGGGTTAGAGCTATTTTAAAATGCTCTGCTTACCAATAGAAATGATTTTTCTTCCTGTTCTGAGGGACAAGAACTGGGGAGAAATTTCCCTCATGGTGGCACAACAATAAAATGCAAACAGGTGATCTAAACATTTTTTACTCTTCTGGAAAATCTGTTAATATTGCTGTCTGTGTATAATTGCATTGAATATTTTGACCCCCAAGATAAACCGTGTCACGTCTTCAATTGGAAGCATTTAGCAAAATCGGTTTGGAATGGGATTTTTAAGGCACATATAGCAACACAAAAATTATGATAATCATACAAATATTATTCAAGAAATCTCATTAAAACCACATAAAACAAGATAAGCCTACAGCACCTGGTATTCCCATGTAGTCTCCCATCTAAGTACAAACAGACCCAACCCTGATTAGCATTCAAGATCAGACAAGATTGGCCACATCACCCTGAATGCGCCTGATCTTGGAGGCTGATCAGGTTGGGACAGTTGGTTAGTACTTGGATGGGAGGCCACCTGGGAATACTAGATGCTGTAGGCTTATCTTGTTTTTATATGATTTTAAAGAGGTTTGTTGAATAAAATTTGTATGATGTTTATAATTTGTGTATTGATATCTGTGCCTTAAAAGTCCTATTCCAAACCGATTTTGCTAAATTATTGCCGTCTGCGCCCTTGTTGAGAGAGTTTTCCCCATTCTTTCTGTTTTGTTTGACATGTTGTTAAATAGAAAGTAGGGAAACTTATGCCTATTTCCTTTACCTGTTAAATAGACGGGAAGTGGAAAGATTCTCCCTTACTTGATGTTATGTGCGACATATTATCAGAGTGAGAGGAAGCAGAGTGGTTTTGACCCATTTCCAAAAGACAGGAAGTGTGGAAGTCCCCTCACTTGCTCCTCTGTCATATCAGATACACTGAAAGTGACAAGTCTGCCAAAATATAAACAAAAAAAGCAGGGAAAATTTGTCACGGATTGTATAGCTTTTATCAGATGATCCCTCAATGCTGACTTAGTGATGTTGAACCTACATATAAAAAAGAGAAACATAACATTTCCAACAAATTGGATCTCATTCATATGTCATGTCATGATTGCCAACATTGTTCATAATACTTTTTCATTTACACAGTGGAGATCCATGTCTGGAATATCATTTTAGCTTTGCTTCATGAAGTTTGCTTCATTATTGACATTCAGAATAATAACAAAGACCATCAAATACAAATGTTTTACTGCAGGATAATGCACAATTGTGAAAAGAAATGTGAATATTATGATCTATCCTAATCACAGATGAAGATGTTTTTCAACGCTTCAAGTATGAAAGAGCTGAAGTTCTTTTCACAAACCTTTGGGTATATTTGCCCCATTCTGGGGAATGTCCTTAAAATTGTCACAGAGAATGGGTGATTTTTACGGGTGCTGAATTTCCTCTAGCTCAGGGGTGTCTAAACTTTTTTCAAAGAGGGCCAGGTTGGATGAAGTGAACATGGTGGAGGGCCGAACATTTTTCCGAACATTCTTTGAACCATTACAATTAAATGCAAATAAATTATTTTATGCCAAGTCAATTGCAAACGACATACTTTTCATTTCATAACATTAAGATCAACTGACAGCTGAGTTTTCACAATGTATTGAAAATAAATTTTAAAAAAAACTTACCTGCACTAATGTGAAGGGTGAAAAAGGTAGCTGGAGCTGAAGTCTCTGCTCGGCAGCCGGGAGGGGAAGAGAAACACACTTCACGCTGGAAGCCCAGCCCTGATGTCACCGCCCTCTGTCGCTCCCAGCGCGGCGCAGTCACGCATGCGCACTGCTCTCAAGCAGAAGACTGTCTGCCACAGAAGGGAGGGCCGTGCGACAGCCGCATTTACACAGACCAGGGAGAACGCGCCACAGTCAGGCATGCGCACTGCCCTCTGCTCTCAAGCAGAAGACTGTCTGCCATAGAAGGGAGGACCATGGGAGGGCCACATTACACAGAGCAGGGAGGGCTGTTGGAAGGCCGTATTAAACCGACCCTGGGCCGTAAATGGCCCGCGGGCCGGACTTTGGACATGCCTGCTCTAGCTAAATACAAATGTTTTACTGCAGAATAATGCACAATTGTGAAAAGAAATGTGAATATTATGATCTGTCCTAATCACAGATGAAGATGTTTTTCAACGCTTCAAGCATGGTAGGGCAGAAGTTCTTTTCACAAGCCTTTGGTACATTTGCCCCATTCTGGGGAATGTCCTTAAAATTGTCACGGAGAAGGGATGATTTGTGCTGGGTGCTTAACTTTCTCTAGCTAAATGCACAGATTATATCTCATTTGGCAGAGTAGGATTATTTATTAAGGTTTCTTTGGCTACAGAAGATCAGTATGTGGCTTCATCCATAATATTTCCTGCTGGCTGGAGATAGGAAGGAAGTAGATTAAATAAAGTTCATCTGTCTGACAGTAATTACTGTAATAAGCATCAAGCACATAAAGCATGGAAAGCAAGGAAACATTAAATTATATTATAGAGCATATTATATGCTGTTTGCAGTCTATACTGTATGCTGTCTATATGACTATTACTGAGCATTTGCAGGATATCATTTCTAGTTTTATAGTAATTCATGGCTTATTTTACCATTTTAGGATATAATTCAAGATGAATAGTGAAGTCAATGACAACATCCAAGCCATTCACAGAAGCCCACATCCTCCGGGGTCTATACTCCTGGAAGAAAAGGAGAAGAAAACAATTCCTTTACAAAAACATGTAGCCAAAAAGATTAAGCAGACATGTAGCTGTACACCCGATGAAGCCAAAGACACTCTCTTCAGTTTCCTGCCTGTGCTGAAATGGCTGCCCAAATACAAACTAAAAGAATACCTACTGGGAGATGCCATGTCTGGACTGATAGTGGGCATTCTGCTGGTTCCGCAATCTATTGCCTATTCTCTTCTGGCTAATCAGGAGCCCATCTATGGCCTTTACACCTCATTCTTTGCCTGCATTATTTATTTCTTGATGGGAACCTCTAAACATGTTCACGTTGGAATATTTGGAGTACTGTGTTTGATGGTGGGTGAAGTTGTGGATCGGGAATTGCAAGTCGCAGGGTATGACAAACTTGAAGTAGGAAATGAGACACTTAATATCAATCAGACTTCAACGATGACATGTGATAAAAGCTGTTATGCGATTAGAGTAGGAGCTACAGTAACATTTATGGCTGGAGTCTATCAGGTAAGGCATGGGAAGGAAAATGTTTTTATTTCCCCAAAGCAAAAATGGTTTGTAGGATAAGTGTAGCTTAAAGGATAAGTTCACCTTTTCGGACAGAATTTTACTTTTCATAATACATAGAAGCGTTTTCCAGTGCCATTTCTGGCCCAGCCATCCCAATGCGCTTTTCTCTCACGTAACTCATCCACAGGACATTTAATTTTTTGTCAGTTTCTGTGGGATTTTGATCGGATTTTAAGATAGCATCATTTCCTGTCGATAGTCTCTCAGCATTCACTATCTGTAGGCCACTTCCTAGAAGCCTTCACCTTGTTATATCACAGAAGAGGGTGTGATAGGGTGGGTTCACCACTCTGGACCATGCCTCCTTCATTACAATACTACCTTCCTCCCATCAGCTATGTAGTACAAGGGCCTGTCTGATTTGATACAGATTGAATGGATTGTTCAGGTGTGTTCTCCTGTTCCATAGTTCTGGTAAATCTAAAGAAAATTGTACAGAGATTGTACAATCAAATTGCATAGTGTATGGCCATCTTTATACAAGTACATAGGAAGGAGTGGACAGAGGAGTTGTTAGGCCCCATTCATATCTCCGCGTAGTGAAGACTCACATTCCTGCATGTGTTTTTTTGGGCGTTTTGGAGCGTTTCCACTTGTCACACATAGGGCAGCCCATTCACTTGAACGGGCTGCGCTACATGCAACAATCGCCCCAGAAATGCTCCAGAACTTTTTTTGGAGCGGAGCATGGTGCGTTACTGCAGTTTTTGGTGTGTTCGCTGCACTCGGGGTGCCTTTAACATGTAATGGCACATTTGCAGCGTGTTTCTGAAACGCATGGCAAAGCACTCATTTTCTGTGCATATTTCCATGCATTCATAAACACACAGATGTGAATAGAACCTCATGTGTAAACGCACCAATTTCACATTCAGGTTCCATTCACACCTAGGGTAGAGGGAGTGCATGTTTTTTTGCTCGTTTTTCCAGTGACACATGTAGGGCAGACCATTGATTTCAATGGGCTACTCTGCACGTGGCAAAGTAGCTCATGGGACACTTTTGGCGTGAAGCGTGTTGCACATTTTTTACTGCTTTGTCACCCCTTTTTTCATGTTGCAAAACGTGTGCTTGTTTCTGTGTTTGATGTGCCTTTACCAATTAATTACACTGAAAGCACAACTTGGTCATTTTAGGTGTATAAAGGGTGGCCATACGCTATACTATCTGACTGTATAATCTCTGTACAATCTCCTTTAATTTACCAAAACTATGTAATAGGAGAACACAGCATCTATCCAATCACTCGGCCTGAGCCCATCTGTAGAGATGCTGGAGTAGCCAGGCAAATGTGTGTGCTAATGAGATCAGTTGGTAATCTACTTCCGGGGTCCTACTGGCTCCTCTGTCCTCTGTCTACATTCCAAGAATTGAAAAAGCTTTCTAAGAAATTTACCATAAGCTAAGATAAGGCCTTGCTCTCCAGATCAGAGAGCGTGTATTTGTTTGCAACGGAGGTACATTAACGGTGTATTAGTACATAGGGGAGCTGGATTTTATTAAAAAAAAGTAAACTTTAAAGTGATTTATTTTTTTAAATAATAAGCATGATATACTTACCTGCTATGTGCAACAGAATTGCACAGAGCAGCCCTGATCTTCTGGGGTGCACCTAGCTCTTCCTCTTCTCAGAAGCCGATTCCTATTGTGGCACACCTGCAGGCTTGACCCCAAGCTGTGCTGCCTGCATCCATAGACACAGCCAGTGTTGCTCAGCACCATCCTTTGTCACAGGATTTAACTCCCGCTGCCTCACAAAGCCTGTGAGAACAGGGATAGAGGAGAGAGCCACTACAGACCGGCACAGTGCTGGACCAAGTGAGGGGTAAGTAAAAAGAGGGTAAGGAGGTGATACTCATACCTACATTTTTTATACTTAAACGCAGGGAATGCATTGAGTTAAAAAATATTTATGCTTTAGAACTACTTTAAGTAAAGTCCCAAATGCAGACATATGGTAAGCAGCCATCTTAGGCCTTGCTTCAGTGAGGATCACACACAGCCCTACATTTCTTCCCTGCTGCCTGGCACATGCAGGGGCGGACTGACCATTCCAGCACTAGGGCACTGCCCGAGGGCCCAGGGTCAGTAGGGGGCCCCATGAGGAGCCCCTGGTACCTTTCATTGGCTTTTTCATAGGCTTTTTTGGGTGTGGGTGAGGACAAAGGGGCCCCATGATCCCCTATTGCCCAGGAGCCCCATGAGTTGTCAGTCCGTCCCTGGGCACATGCACTGCCATGTACCATAGAACGAAGCAGTATGTGTCCAGAGTCTCTTGCCTACATCAATATGGAACGGGTTTCTATAACAAGCAATAACAGACATGCTTCTTGTATATATTGTTAACACCCTGAAACCATACTTTATAACTTGTAGGTAGAGATGAGCGATTCAAACTTGGCGAAGTGGAATTCGTTTCGAAGATTAGGAAAAATTCGATTCGCGCCGAATCCAAAAATTAGCAGACATTGGATGCGCGAATCGAAATTTTCCAAAAATGGCGGCGACATGTGTGGCGACGGAGCGGGGATCTCTGGGAAGGCGCGCAGACAAGGCGCGCTGACCCATAATGCATTCATTCATGACATGTGATCGCATTAGCCAATCAGCAGCCAGCCAGCCAGCACTGTGTAATGGTCGAGCTATAAATTGCGCCCATCTTAGAATTCTCCATTAGCCTCCGGTCATTCAACAGAGACAGACCTCTCTGTATTAGGGACAGAGTTAGGGCCAAAGAGACTTTAGGGACACAGAATTGTTACTCAGGGACACAGAATTGTTACTCAGGGACACAGAACTGTTACTCAGGGACACAGAATTGTTACTCAGGGACAGACACAGAATTGTTACTGAGGGACACAGAATTGTTACTGAGGGACACAGAATTGTTACTCAGGGTACACAGAATTGTTACTCAGGGACACAGAATTGTTACTCAGGGACACAGAACTGTTACTCAGGGACACAGAATTGTTACTCAGGGACACAGAACTGTTACTCAGGGACACAGAATTGTTACTCAGGGACAGACACAGAATTGTTACTGAGGGACACAGAATTGTTACTGAGGGACACAGAATTGTTACTGAGGGACACAGAATTGTTACTCAGGGACACAGAATTGTTATTCAGGGACACAGAATTGTTACTCAGGGACACAGAACTGTTACTCAGGGACACAGAATTGTTATTAAGGGACACAGAATTGTTACTCAGGGACACAGAACTGTTACTCAGGGACACAGAATTGTTACTCAGGGACAGACACAGAATTGTTACTGAGGGACACAGAATTGTTACTGAGGGACACAGAACTGTTACTGAGGGACACAGAATTGTTACTGAGGGACAGACACAGAATTGTTACTGAGGGACACAGAATTGTTACTGAGGGACACAGAATTGTTACTGAGGGACACAGAATTGTTACTCAGGGACACAGAATTGTTACTGAGGGACACAGAATTGTTACTCAGGGACAGACACAGAATTGTTACTGAGGGACACAGAATTGTTACTGAGGGACACAGAATTGTTACTCAGGGACACAGAATTGTTACTCAGGGACACAGAATTGTTACTCAGGGACACAGAACTGTTACTCAGGGACACAGAATTGTTACTCAGGGACAGACACAGAATTGTTACTGAGGGACACAGAATTGTTACTCAGGGAGAGACACAGAATTGTTACTGAGGGACACAGAATTGTTACTCAGGGACACAGAATTGTTACTCAGGGACACAGAACTGTTACTCAGGGACACAGAATTGTTACTCAGGGACACAGAACTGTTACTCAGGGACACAGAATTGTTACTCAGGGACAGACACAGAATTGTTACTGAGGGACACAGAATTGTTACTGAGGGACACAGAATTGTTACTCAGGGATAGACACAGAATTGTTACTGAGGGACACAGAATTGTTACTCAGGGACACAGAATTGTTACTCAGGGACACAGAACTGTTACTCAGGGACACAGAATTGTTACTCAGGGACACAGAACTATTACTCAGGGACACAGAATTGTTACTCAGGGACAGACACAGAATTGTTACTGAGGGACACAGAATTGTTACTGAGGGACACAGAATTGTTACTCAGGGACAGACACAGAATTGTTACTAAGGGACACAGAATTGTTACTGAGGGACACAGAATTGTTACTGAGGGACACAGAATTGTTACTCAGGGACAGACACAGAATTGTTACTGAGGGACACAGAATTGTTACTGAGGGACACAGAATTGTTACTGAGGGACACAGAATTGTTACTCAGCGACAGACACAGAATTGTTACTGAGGGACACAGAATTGTTACTGAGGAACACAGAATTGTTACTGAGGGACACAGAATTGTTACTCAGGGACAGACACAGAATTGTTACTGAGGGACACAGAATTGTTACTGAGGGACACAGAATTGTTACTGAGGGACACAGAATTGTTACTCAGGGACACAGAACTGTTACTCAGGGACACAGAATTGTTACTCAGGGACAGACACAGAATTGTTACTGAGGGACACAGAATTGTTACTCAGGGACAGACACAGAATTGTTACTGAGGGACACAGAATTGTTACTCAGGGACACAGAATTGTTACTCAGGGACACAGAACTGTTACTCATGGACACAGAACTGTTACTCAGGGACACAGAACTGTTACTCAGGGACACAGAATTATTTCTCAGGGACAAACACAGAATTGTTACTGAGGGACACAGAATTGTTACTGAGGGACACAGAATTGTTACTGAGGGACACAGAATTGTTACTCAGGGACAGACACAGAATTGTTACTGAGGGACACAGAATTGTTACTGAGGGACACAGAATTGTTACTCAGGGACACAGAATTGTTACTCAGGGACACAGAACTTTTACTCAGGGACACAGAATTGTTACTCAGGGACACAGAACTGTTACTCAGGGACACAGAATTGTTACTGAGGGACAGACACAGAATTGTTACTGAGGGACACAGAATTGTTACTGAGGGACACAGAATTGTTACTCAGGGACAGACACAGAATTGTTACTGAGGGACACAGAATTGTTACTGAGGGACACAGAATTGTTACTCAGGGACACAGAACTGTTACTCAGGGACACAGAATTGTTACTCAGGGACACAGAACTATTACTCAGGGACACAGAATTGTTACTCAGGGACAGACACAGAATTGTTACTCAGGGACACAGAATTGTTACTCAGGGACAGACACAGAATTGTTACTGAGGGACACAGAATTGTTACTGAGGGACACAGAATTGTTACTCAGGGACACAGAATTGTTTCTCAGGGACACAGAACTGTTACTCAGGGACACAGAATTGTTACTCAGGGACAGACACAGAATTGTTACTGAGGGACACAGAATTGTTACTGAGGGACACAGAATTGTTACTCAGGGACAGACACAGAATTGTTACTGAGGGACACAGAATTGTTACTGAGGGACACAGAATTGTTACTCAGGGACACAGAATTGTTACTCAGGGACACAGAACTGTTACTCAGGGACACAGAATTTTTACTCAGGGACACAGAACTGTTACTCAGGGACACAGAATTGTTACTCAGGGACAGACACAGAATTGTTACTGAGGGACACAGAATTGTTACTCAGGGACAGACACAGAATTGTTACTAAGGGACACAGAATTGTTACTGAGGGACACAGAATTGTTACTCAGGGACAGACACAGAATTGTTACTAAGGGACACAGAATTGTTACTGAGGGACACAGAATTGTTACTGAGGGACACAGAATTGTTACTCAGGGACACAGAATTGTTACTCAGGGACACAGAACTGTTACTCAGGGACACAGAATTGTTACTCAGGGACAGACACAGAATTGTTACTGAGGGACACAGAATTGTTACTGAGGGACACAGAATTGTTACTGAGGGACACAGAATTGTTACTGAGGGACAGACACAGAATTGTTACTGAGGGACACAGAATTGTTACTGAGGAACACAGAATTGTTACTGAGGGACACAGAATTGTTACTCAGGGACAGACACAGAATTGTTACTGAGGGACACAGAATTGTTACTGAGGGACACAGAATTGTTACTCAGGGACACAGAACTGTTACTCAGGGACACAGAACTGTTACTCAGGGACACAGAATTGTTACTCAGGGACAGACACAGAATTGTTACTCAGGGACACAGAATTGTTACTGAGGGACACAGAATTGTTACTCAGGGACACAGAATTGTTACTCAGGGACAGACACAGAATTGTTACTGAGGGACACAGAATTGTTACTCAGGGACAGACAAAGAATTGTTACTGAGGGACACAGAATTGTTACTGAGGGACACAGAATTGTTACTGAGGGACACAGAATTGTTACTGAGGGACACAGAATTGTTACACAGGGACACAGAACTGTTACTCATGGACACAGAACTGTTACTCAGGGACACAGAACTGTTACTCAGGGACACAGAATTATTTCTCAGGGACAAACACAGAATTGTTACTGAGGGACACAGAATTGTTACTGAGGGACACAGAATTGTTACTCAGGGACAGACACAGAACTGTTACTCAGGGACACAGAACTGTTACTCAGGGACACAGAATTGTTACTCAGGGACAGACACAGAATTGTTACTGAGGGACACAATTGTTACTGAGGGACACAGAATTGTTACTCAGGGACAGACACAGAATTGTTACTGAGGGACACAGAATTGTTACTGAGGGACACAGAATTGTTACTCAGGGACACAGAATTGTTACTCAGGGACACAGAACTGTTACTCAGGGACACAGAATTGTTACTCAGGGACACAGAACTGTTACTCAGGGACACAGAATTGTTACTCAGGGACAGACACAGAATTGTTACTGAGGGACACAGAATTGTTACTCAGGGACAGACACAGAATTGTTACTGAGGGACACAGAATTGTTACTGAGGGACACAGAATTGTTACTGAGGGACACAGAATTGTTACTCAGGGACAGACACAGAATTGTTACTGAGGGACACAGAATTGTTACTGAGGGACACAGAATTGTTACTCAGGGACACAGAACTGTTACTCAGGGACACAGAACTGTTACTCAGGGACACAGAATTGTTACTCAGGGACAGACACAGAATTGTTACTGAGGGACACAGAATTGTTACTGAGGGACACAGAATTGTTACTCAGGGACAGACATAGAATTGTTACTGAGGGACACAGAATTGTTACTGAGGGACACAGAATTGTTACTGAGGGACACAGAATTGTTACTCAGGGACACAGAATTGTTACTCAGGGACACAGAACTGTTACTCAGGGACACAGAATTGTTACTCAGGGACAGACACAGAATTGTTACTGAGGGACACAGAATTGTTACTGAGGGACACAGAATTGTTACTCAGGGACAGACACAGAATTGTTACTGAGGGACACAGAATTGTTACTGAGGGACACAGAATTGTTACTCAGGGACAGACACAGAATTGTTACTGAGGGACACAGAATTGTTACTCAGGGACACAGAACTGTTACTCAGGGACACAGAATTGTTACTCAGGGACAGACACAGAATTGTTACTGAGGGACACAGAATTGTTACTGAGGGACACAGAATTGTTACTCAGGGACAGACACAAAATTGTTACTGAGGGACACAGAATTGTTACTGAGGGACACAGAATTGTTACTCAGGGACAGACACAGAATTGTTACTGAGGGACACAGAATTGTTACTGAGGGACACAGAATTGTTACTCAGGGACACAGAATTGTTACTCAGGGACAGACACAGAATTGTTACTGAGGGACACAGAATTGTTACTGAGGGACACAGAATTGTTACTCAGGGACAGACACAGAATTGTTACTGAGGGACACAGAATTGTTACTCAGGGACACAGAATTGTTACTCAGGGACACAGAACTGTTACTCAGGGACACAGAATTGTTACTCAGGGACACAGAACTGTTACTCAGGGACACAGAATTGTTACTCAGGGACAGACACAGAATTGTTACTAAGGGACACAGAATTGTTACTGAGGGACACAGAATTGTTACTCAGGGATAGACACAGAATTGTTACTGAGGGACACAGAATTGTTACTGAGGGACACAGAATTGTTACTCAGGGACACAGAACTGTTACTCAGGGACACAGAATTGTTACTCAGGGACACAGAACTATTACTCAGGGACACAGAATTGTTACTCAGGGACAGACACAGAATTGTTACTGAGGGACACAGAATTGTTACTGAGGGACACAGAATTGTTACTCAGGGACAGACACAGAATTGTTACTAAGGGACACAGAATTGTTACTGAGGGACACAGAATTGTTACTGAGGGACACAGAATTGTTACTCAGGGACAGACACAGAATTGTTACTGAGGGACACAGAATTGTTACTGAGGGACACAGAATTGTTACTGAGGGACACAGAATTGTTACTCAGGGATAGACACAGAATTGTTACTGAGGGACACAGAATTGTTACTGAGGAACACAGAATTGTTACTGAGGGACACAGAATTGTTACTCAGGGACAGACACAGAATTGTTACTGAGGGACACAGAATTGTTACTCAGGGACACAGAACTGTTACTCAGGGACACAGAATTGTTACTCAGGGATAGACACAGAATTGTTACTGAGGGACACAGAATTGTTACTGAGGGACACAGAATTGTTACTCAGGGACACAGAATTGTTACTCAGGGACACAGAACTGTTACTCATGGACACAGAACTGTTACTCAGGGACACAGAACTGTTACTCAGGGACACAGAATTATTTCTCAGGGACAAACACAGAATTGTTACTGAGGGACACAGAATTGTTACTGAGGGACACAGAATTGTTACTGAGGGACACAGAATTGTTACTGAGGGACAGACACAGAATTGTTACTGAGGGACACAGAATTGTTACTGAGGGACACAGAATTGTTACTCAGGGACACAGAATTGTTACTCAGGGACACAGAATTGTTACTCAGGGACACAGAACTTTTACTCAGGGACACAGAATTGTTACTCAGGGACACAGAACTGTTACTCAGGGACACAGAATTGTTACTCAGGGACAGACACAGAATTGTTACTGAGGGACACAGAATTGTTACTGAGGGACACAGAATTGTTACTCAGGGACAGACACAGAATTGTTACTGAGGGACACAGAATTGTTACTGAGGGACACAGAATTGTTACTCAGGGACACAGAACTGTTACTCAGGGACACAGAATTGTTACTCAGGGACACAGAACTATTACTCAGGGACACAGAATTGTTACTCAGGGACAGACACAGAATTGTTACTGAGGGACACAGAATTGTTACTCAGGGACAGACACAGAATTGTTACTGAGGGACACAGAATTGTTACTGAGGGACACAGAATTGTTACTCAGGGACACAGAATTGTTACTCAGGGACACAGAACTGTTACTCAGGGACACAGAATTGTTACTCAGGGACAGACACAGAATTGTTACTGAGGGACACAGAATTGTTACTGAGGGACACAGAATTGTTACTCAGGGACAGACACAGAATTGTTACTGAGGGACACAGAATTGTTACTGAGGGACACAGAATTGTTACTCAGGGACAGACACAGAATTGTTACTGAGGGACACAGAATTGTTACTGAGGGACACAGAACTGTTACTCAGGGACACAGAATTGTTACTCAGGGACAGACACAGAATTGTTACTGAGGGACACAGAATTGTTACTGAGGGACACAGAATTGTTACTCAGGGACAGACACAAAATTGTTACTGAGGGACACAGAAGTGTTACTGAGGGACACAGAATTGTTACTCAGGGACAGACACAGAATTGTTACTGAGGGACACAGAATTGTTACTGAGGGACACAGAATTGTTACTCAGGGACACAGAATTGTTACTCAGGGACAGACACAGAATTGTTACTGAGGGACACAGAATTGTTACTGAGGGACACAGAATTGTTACTCAGGGACAGACACAGAATTGTTACTGAGGGACACAGAATTGTTACTCAGGGACACAGAATTGTTACTCAGGGACACAGAACTGTTACTCAGGGACACAGAATTGTTACTCAGGGACACAGAACTGTTACTCAGGGACACAGAATTGTTACTCAGGGACAGACACAGAATTGTTACTAAGGGACACAGAATTGTTACTGAGGGACACAGAATTGTTACTCAGGGACAGACACAGAATTGTTACTGAGGGACACAGAATTGTTACTGAGGGACACAGAATTGTTACTCAGGGACAGACACAGAATTGTTACTGAGGGACACAGAATTGTTACTGAGGGACACAGAATTGTTACTGAGGGACACAGAATTGTTACTCAGGGACAGACACAGAATTGTTACTGAGGGACACAGAATTGTTACTCAGGGACACAGAACTGTTACTCAGGGACACAGAATTGTTACTCAGGGACAGACACAGAATTGTTACTGAGGGACACAGAATTGTTACTGAGGGACACAGAATTGTTACTCAGGGACAGACACAAAATTGTTACTGAGGGACACAGAATTGTTACTGAGGGACACAGAATTGTTACTCAGGGACAGACACAGAATTGTTACTGAGGGACACAGAATTGTTACTGAGGGACACAGAATTGTTACTCAGGGACACAGAATTGTTACTCAGGGACAGACACAGAATTGTTACTGAGGGACACAGAATTGTTACTGAGGGACACAGAATTGTTACTCAGGGACAGACACAGAATTGTTACTGAGGGACACAGAATTGTTACTCAGGGACACAGAATTGTTACTCAGGGACACAGAACTGTTACTCAGGGACACAGAATTGTTACTCAGGGACACAGAATTGTTACTCAGGGACAGACACAGAATTGTTACTAAGGGACACAGAATTGTTACTGAGGGACACATAATTGTTACTCAGGGATAGACACAGAATTGTTACTGAGGGACACAGAATTGTTACTGAGGGACACAGAATTGTTACTCAGGGACACAGAACTGTTACTCAGGGACACAGAATTGTTACTCAGGGACACAGAACTATTACTCAGGGACACAGAATTGTTACTCAGGGACAGACACAGAATTGTTACTGAGGGACACAGAATTGTTACTGAGGGACACAGAATTGTTACTCAGGGACAGACACAGAATTGTTACTAAGGGACACAGAATTGTTACTGAGGGACACAGAATTGTTACTGAGGGACACAGAATTGTTACTCAGGGACAGACACAGAATTGTTACTGAGGGACACAGAATTGTTACTGAGGGACACAGAATTGTTACTGAGGGACACAGAATTGTTACTCAGGGATAGACACAGAATTGTTACTGAGGGACACAGAATTGTTACTGAGGGACACAGAATTGTTACTCAGGGACACAGAATTGTTACTCAGGGACACAGAACTGTTACTCAGGGACACAGAATTGTTACTCAGGGACACAGAATTGTTACTCAGGGACAGACACAGAATTGTTACTAAGGGACACAGAATTGTTACTGAGGGACACAGAATTGTTACTCAGGGATAGACACAGAATTGTTACTGAGGGACACAGAATTGTTACTGAGGGACACAGAATTGTTACTCAGGGACACAGAACTGTTACTCAGGGACACAGAATTGTTACTCAGGGACACAGAACTATTACTCAGGGACACAGAATTGTTACTCAGGGACAGACACAGAATTGTTACTGAGGGACACAGAATTGTTACTGAGGGACACAGAATTGTTACTCAGGGACAGACACAGAATTGTTACTAAGGGACACAGAATTGTTACTGAGGGACACAGAATTGTTACTGAGGGACACAGAATTGTTACTCAGGGACAGACACAGAATTGTTACTGAGGGACACAGAATTGTTACTGAGGGACACAGAATTGTTACTCAGGGACAGACACAGAATTGTTACTGAGGGACACAGAATTGTTACTCAGGGACACAGAATTGTTACTCAGGGACACAGAACTGTTACTCAGGGACACAGAATTGTTACTCAGGGACACAGAATTGTTACTCAGGGACAGACACAGAATTGTTACTAAGGGACACAGAATTGTTACTGAGGGACACAGAATTGTTACTCAGGGATAGACACAGAATTGTTACTGAGGGACACAGAATTGTTACTGAGGGACACAGAATTGTTACTCAGGGACACAGAACTGTTACTCAGGGACACAGAATTGTTACTCAGGGACACAGAACTATTACTCAGGGACACAGAATTGTTACTCAGGGACAGACACAGAATTGTTACTGAGGGACACAGAATTGTTACTGAGGGACACAGAATTGTTACTCAGGGACAGACACAGAATTGTTACTAAGGGACACAGAATTGTTACTGAGGGACACAGAATTGTTACTGAGGGACACAGAATTGTTACTCAGGGACAGACACAGAATTGTTACTGAGGGACACAGAATTGTTACTGAGGGACACAGAATTGTTACTGAGGGACACAGAATTGTTACTCAGGGATAGACACAGAATTGTTACTGAGGGACACAGAATTGTTACTGAGGAACACAGAATTGTTACTGAGGGACACAGAATTGTTACTCAGGGACAGACACAGAATTGTTACTGAGGGACACAGAATTGTTACTGAGGGACACAGAATTGTTACTCAGGGACACAGAACTGTTACTCAGGGACACAGAATTGTTACTCAGGGATAGACACAGAATTGTTACTGAGGGACACAGAATTGTTACTCAGGGACACAGAATTGTTACTCAGGGACACAGAACTGTTACTCATGGACACAGAACTGTTACTCAGGGACACAGAACTGTTACTCAGGGACACAGAATTATTTCTCAGGGACAAACACAGAATTGTTACTGAGGGACACAGAATTGTTACTGAGGGACACAGAATTGTTACTGAGGGACACAGAATTGTTACTGAGGGACAGACACAGAATTGTTACTGAGGGACACAGAATTGTTACTGAGGGACACAGAATTGTTACTCAGGGACACAGAATTGTTACTCAGGGACACAGAATTGTTACTCTGGGACACAGAACTTTTACTCAGGGACACAGAATTGTTACTCAGGGACACAGAACTGTTACTCAAGGACACAGAATTGTTACTCAGGGACAGACACAGAATTGTTACTGAGGGACACAGAATTGTTACTGAGGGACACAGAATTGTTACTCAGGGACAGACACAGAATTGTTACTGAGGGACACAGAATTGTTACTCAGGGACACAGAACTGTTACTCAGGGACACAGAATTGTTACTCAGGGACACAGAACTATTACTCAGGGACACAGAATTGTTACTCAGGGACAGACACAGAATTGTTACTCAGGGACACAGAATTGTTACTCAGGGACAGACACAGAATTGTTACTGAGGGACACAGAATTGTTACTGAGGGACACAGAATTGTTACTCAGGGACACAGAATTGTTACTCAGGGACACAGAACTGTTACTCAGGGACACAGAATTGTTACTCAGGGACAGACACAGAATTGTTACTGAGGGACACAGAATTGTTACTGAGGGACACAGAATTGTTACTCAGGGACAGACACAGAATTGTTACTGAGGGACACAGAATTGTTACTGAGGGACACAGAATTGTTACTCAGGGACACAGAATTGTTACTCAGGGACACAGAACTGTTACTCAGGGACACAGAATTTTTACTCAGGGACACAGAACTGTTACTCAGGGACACAGAATTGTTACTCAGGGACAGACACAGAATTGTTACTGAGGGACACAGAATTGTTACTGAGGGACACAGAATTGTTACTCAGGGACAGACACAGAATTGTTACTAAGGGACACAGAATTGTTACTGAGGGACACAGAATTGTTACTGAGGGACACAGAATTGTTACTCAGGGACACAGAATTGTTACTCAGGGACACAGAACTGTTACTCAGGGACACAGAATTGTTACTCAGGGACAGACACAGAATTGTTACTGAGGGACACAGAATTGTTACTGAGGGACACAGAATTGTTACTGAGGGACACAGAATTGTTACTCAGGGACAGACACAGAATTGTTACTGAGGGACACAGAATTGTTACTGAGGAACACAGAATTGTTACTGAGGGACACAGAATTGTTACTCAGGGACAGACACAGAATTGTTACTGAGGGACACAGAATTGTTACTCAGGGACACAGAACTGTTACTCAGGGACACAGAATTGTTACTCAGGGACAGACACAGAATTGTTACTCAGGGACACAGAATTGTTACTGAGGGACACAGAATTGTTACTCAGGGACACAGAATTGTTACTCAGGGACAGACACAGAATTGTTACTGAGGGACACAGAATTGTTACTGAGGGACACAGAATTGTTACTCAGGGACAGACAAAGAATTGTTACTGAGGGCACAGAATTGTTACTGAGGGACACAGAATTGTTACTGAGGGACACAGAATTGTTACACAGGGACACAGAACTGTTACTCATGGACACAGAACTGTTACTCAGGGACACAGAACTGTTACTCAGGGACACAGACTTATTTCTCAGGGACAAACACAGAATTGTTACTGAGGGACACAGAATTGTTACTGAGGGACACAGAATTGTTACTCAGGGACAGACACAGAACTGTTACTCAGGGACACAGAACTGTTACTCAGGGACACAGAATTGTTACTCAGGGACAGACACAGAATTGTTACTGAGGGACACAATTGTTACTGAGGGACACAGAATTGTTACTCAGGGACAGACACAGAATTGTTACTGAGGGACACAGAATTGTTACTGAGGGACACAGAATTGTTACTCAGGGACACAGAATTGTTACTCAGGGACACAGAACTGTTACTCAGGGACACAGAATTGTTACTCAGGGACACAGAACTGTTACTCAGGGACACAGAATTGTTACTCAGGGACAGACACAGAATTGTTACTGAGGGACACAGAATTGTTACTCAGGGACAGACACAGAATTGTTACTGAGGGACACAGACTTGTTACTGAGGGACACAGAATTGTTACTGAGGGACACAGAATTGTTACTCAGGGACAGACACAGAATTGTTACTGAGGGACACAGAATTGTTACTGAGGGACACAGAATTGTTACTCAGGGACACAGAACTGTTACTCAGGGACACAGAATTGTTACTCAGGGACAGACACAGAATTGTTACTGAGGGACACAGAATTGTTACTGAGGGACACAGAATTGTTACTCAGGGACAGACATAGAATTGTTACTGAGGGACACAGAATTGTTACTGAGGGACACAGAATTGTTACTCAGGGACAGACACAGAATTGTTACTGAGGGACACAGAATTGTTACTGAGGGACACAGAATTGTTACTGAGGGACACAGAATTGTTACTCAGGGACACAGAATTGTTACTCAGGGACACAGAACTGTTACTCAGGGACACAGAATTGTTACTCAGGGACAGACACAGAATTGTTACTGAGGGACACAGAATTGTTACTGAGGGACACAGAATTGTTACTCAGGGACAGACACAGAATTGTTACTGAGGGACACAGAATTGTTACTGAGGGACACAGAATTGTTACTCAGGGACACAGAATTGTTACTCAGGGACACAGAACTGTTACTCAGGGACACAGAATTGTTACTCAGGGACAGACACAGAATTGTTACTGAGGGACACAGAATTGTTACTGAGGGACACAGAATTGTTACTCAGGGACAGACACAGAATTGTTACTGAGGGACACAGAATTGTTACTGAGGGACACAGAATTGTTACTCAGGGACAGACACAGAATTGTTACTGAGGGACACAGAATTGTTACTCAGGGACACAGAACTGTTACTCAGGGACACAGAATTGTTACTCAGGGACAGACACAGAATTGTTACTGAGGGACACAGAATTGTTACTGAGGGACACAGAATTGTTACTCAGGGACAGACACAAAATTGTTACTGAGGGACACAGAATTGTTACTGAGGGACACAGAATTGTTACTCAGGGACACAGAACTGTTACTCATGGACACAGAACTGTTACTCAGGGACACAGAACTGTTACTCAGGGACACAGAATTATTTCTCAGGGACAAACACAGAATTGTTACTGAGGGACACAGAATTGTTACTGAGGGACACAGAATTGTTACTGAGGGACACAGAATTGTTACTGAGGGACAGACACAGAATTGTTACTGAGGGACACAGAATTGTTACTGAGGGACACAGAATTGTTACTCAGGGACACAGAATTGTTACTCAGGGACACAGAATTGTTACTCTGGGACACAGAACTTTTACTCAGGGACACAGAATTGTTACTCAGGGACACAGAACTGTTACTCAAGGACACAGAATTGTTACTCAGGGACAGACACAGAATTGTTACTGAGGGACACAGAATTGTTACTGAGGGACACAGAATTGTTACTCAGGGACAGACACAGAATTGTTACTGAGGGACACAGAATTGTTACTCAGGGACACAGAACTGTTACTCAGGGACACAGAATTGTTACTCAGGGACACAGAACTATTACTCAGGGACACAGAATTGTTACTCAGGGACAGACACAGAATTGTTACTCAGGGACACAGAATTGTTACTCAGGGACAGACACAGAATTGTTACTGAGGGACACAGAATTGTTACTGAGGGACACAGAATTGTTACTCAGGGACACAGAATTGTTACTCAGGGACACAGAACTGTTACTCAGGGACACAGAATTGTTACTCAGGGACAGACACAGAATTGTTACTGAGGGACACAGAATTGTTACTGAGGGACACAGAATTGTTACTCAGGGACAGACACAGAATTGTTACTGAGGGACACAGAATTGTTACTGAGGGACACAGAATTGTTACTCAGGGACACAGAATTGTTACTCAGGGACACAGAACTGTTACTCAGGGACACAGAATTTTTACTCAGGGACACAGAACTGTTACTCAGGGACACAGAATTGTTACTCAGGGACAGACACAGAATTGTTACTGAGGGACACAGAATTGTTACTGAGGGACACAGAATTGTTACTCAGGGACAGACACAGAATTGTTACTAAGGGACACAGAATTGTTACTGAGGGACACAGAATTGTTACTGAGGGACACAGAATTGTTACTCAGGGACACAGAATTGTTACTCAGGGACACAGAACTGTTACTCAGGGACACAGAATTGTTACTCAGGGACAGACACAGAATTGTTACTGAGGGACACAGAATTGTTACTGAGGGACACAGAATTGTTACTGAGGGACACAGAATTGTTACTCAGGGACAGACACAGAATTGTTACTGAGGGACACAGAATTGTTACTGAGGAACACAGAATTGTTACTGAGGGACACAGAATTGTTACTCAGGGACAGACACAGAATTGTTACTGAGGGACACAGAATTGTTACTCAGGGACACAGAACTGTTACTCAGGGACACAGAATTGTTACTCAGGGACAGACACAGAATTGTTACTCAGGGACACAGAATTGTTACTGAGGGACACAGAATTGTTACTCAGGGACACAGAATTGTTACTCAGGGACAGACACAGAATTGTTACTGAGGGACACAGAATTGTTACTGAGGGACACAGAATTGTTACTCAGGGACAGACAAAGAATTGTTACTGAGGGCACAGAATTGTTACTGAGGGACACAGAATTGTTACTGAGGGACACAGAATTGTTACACAGGGACACAGAACTGTTACTCATGGACACAGAACTGTTACTCAGGGACACAGAACTGTTACTCAGGGACACAGACTTATTTCTCAGGGACAAACACAGAATTGTTACTGAGGGACACAGAATTGTTACTGAGGGACACAGAATTGTTACTCAGGGACAGACACAGAACTGTTACTCAGGGACACAGAACTGTTACTCAGGGACACAGAATTGTTACTCAGGGACAGACACAGAATTGTTACTGAGGGACACAATTGTTACTGAGGGACACAGAATTGTTACTCAGGGACAGACACAGAATTGTTACTGAGGGACACAGAATTGTTACTGAGGGACACAGAATTGTTACTCAGGGACACAGAATTGTTACTCAGGGACACAGAACTGTTACTCAGGGACACAGAATTGTTACTCAGGGACACAGAACTGTTACTCAGGGACACAGAATTGTTACTCAGGGACAGACACAGAATTGTTACTGAGGGACACAGAATTGTTACTCAGGGACAGACACAGAATTGTTACTGAGGGACACAGACTTGTTACTGAGGGACACAGAATTGTTACTGAGGGACACAGAATTGTTACTCAGGGACAGACACAGAATTGTTACTGAGGGACACAGAATTGTTACTGAGGGACACAGAATTGTTACTCAGGGACACAGAACTGTTACTCAGGGACACAGAATTGTTACTCAGGGACAGACACAGAATTGTTACTGAGGGACACAGAATTGTTACTGAGGGACACAGAATTGTTACTCAGGGACAGACATAGAATTGTTACTGAGGGACACAGAATTGTTACTGAGGGACACAGAATTGTTACTCAGGGACAGACACAGAATTGTTACTGAGGGACACAGAATTGTTACTGAGGGACACAGAATTGTTACTGAGGGACACAGAATTGTTACTCAGGGACACAGAATTGTTACTCAGGGACACAGAACTGTTACTCAGGGACACAGAATTGTTACTCAGGGACAGACACAGAATTGTTACTGAGGGACACAGAATTGTTACTGAGGGACACAGAATTGTTACTCAGGGACAGACACAGAATTGTTACTGAGGGACACAGAATTGTTACTGAGGGACACAGAATTGTTACTCAGGGACACAGAATTGTTACTCAGGGACACAGAACTGTTACTCAGGGACACAGAATTGTTACTCAGGGACAGACACAGAATTGTTACTGAGGGACACAGAATTGTTACTGAGGGACACAGAATTGTTACTCAGGGACAGACACAGAATTGTTACTGAGGGACACAGAATTGTTACTCAGGGACAGACACAGAATTGTTACTGAGGGACACAGAATTGTTACTCAGGGACACAGAACTGTTACTCAGGGACACAGAATTGTTACTCAGGGACAGACACAGAATTGTTACTGAGGGACACAGAATTGTTACTGAGGGACACAGAATTGTTACTCAGGGACAGACACAAAATTGTTACTGAGGGACACAGAATTGTTACTGAGGGACACAGAATTGTTACTCAGGGACAGACACAGAATTGTTACTGAGGGACACAGAATTGTTACTGAGGGACACAGAATTGTTACTCAGGGACACAGAATTGTTACTCAGGGACACAGAATTGTTACTCAGGGACACAGAACTGTTACTCGGGGACACAGAATTGTTACTCAGGGACAGACACAGAATTGTTACTGAGGGACACAGAATTGTTACTGAGGGACACAGAATTGTTACTGAGGGACACAGAATTGTTACTCAGGGACAGACACAGAATTGTTACTGAGGGACACAGAATTGTTACTGAGGGACACAGAATTGTTACTCATTGACACAGAATTGTTACTCAGGGACACAGAACTGTTACTCAGGGACACAGAATTGTTACTCAGGGACAGACACACAATTGTTACTGAGGGACACAGAATTGTTACTGAGGGACACAGAATTGTTACTCAGGGACAGACACAGAATTGTTACTGAGGGACACAGAATTGTTACTGAGGGACACAGAATTGTTACTCAGGGACAGACACAGAATTGTTACTGAGGGACACAGAATTGTTACTGAGGGACACAGAATTGTTACTGAGGGACACAGAATTGTTACTCAGGGACACAGAACTGTTACTCAGGGACACAGAACTGTTACTGAGGGACACAGAATTGTTACTCAGGGACACAGAACTGTTACTCAGGGACACAGAATTGTTACTCAGGGACAGACACAGAATTGTTACTGAGGGACACAGAATTGTTACTGAGGGACACAGAATTGTTACTCAGGGACAGACACAGAATTGTTACTGAGGGACACAGAATTGTTACTGAGGGACACAGAATTGTTACTCAGGGACAGACACAGAATTGTTACTGAGGGACACAGAATCATTACTCAGGGACACAGAATCGTTGAATTAAAGAGTATGTCAGACAACACGCAGAGGAGTGGCAGAGGAGGCAATGTTTCAGGAGCGAGCAGACGTGGCAGCAGAGGAAGGGGTCGAGGCAGCACTAGTCGCAGCCAGAGGCCAGTGCTCCCGGTGTCATCCAGCGGTCGTGTCTCCACCGACAACCCTGCCGTCATCGATTGGTTGGCTCGGTCGTCTTCCTCTTCCCAGGTCACCTCTGACACCTACAGCCAACGGTCGGTGGGTACGTCAGACACAACCGTTAGTTGGCATGGCCCGGGAGCAAGCCCACTGAAATCACGTGTCCTCTACCTGCCTCTGTCCTTTGGTGTTCCCTCACCAAGCGAAGTATCGCATGCTGTGGGCTCAGCCCCACTGTACAGTGAGTAAGAGCTAACAGAGGGTGGTCAGGAACGGGGGGAGACATCCGCCTCTTCAGCAGCCAGGTGAAGAAGTAGTGGCGAGGAGAGTGGCTCGGTAGCCGGTCTAGAGACAGGTCTGTCTCCTAACCCACACGCAGCCGAGGGGGCTAGTAGTGAGGCGGAGACCCTAATTGATGATGATGAGGCTGATCGCACTTGGCAGCCTCGTCGTCATCAGGCTATTGCTTCCACATCATCAGGAGAAGAGGGTGCCAGCTTGGCAGCGAGCAAAACAGTCGGTGGGTTGCCCAGGAGGCAGCAGGGTCGCAGCAGTGTCAGTGGAGGCAAACGGCCACGGAGTAGAGCACCAGCTCCACTGCAGCCTACCACCACGGCCAGTAGTGGTGCCGGTGTGCACGGAGGAAGTAGGAGTCAGCCAGTGAGAAGTAGCGGGGGCAAAGTTTCCTACTCGGCGGTATGGCAATTTTTCGTCAAGCCGCCCGAGGAAGTAAACGTAGCCGTATGTCGACTATGTGGCCAGAAAGTCAAGCGTGGCCAGGGGGCCCATGTCTCCATCGCCACACTCTGCCATGTGCCACTTTCAGGTCTCCTCACACTGCTGGTGGGTTCCATTTTGTCATAGGGTGCTGGCAGATTACGGGCCTCCCATTGCTGCTGCCAGGCCCGTAATCTGCCATGGGCCCCCGTACCGCCTCCTCATGCTGCTGCCAGGTCCAAAGTGTCTCATGGGTCCCTGTACGTCCTCCCATTGCTGCTGTCTCCATCGCCACACTGTGCCATGTGCCACTTTCAGGTCTCCTCACACTGCTGGTGGGTTCCATTTTGTCATAGGGTGCTGGCAGATTACGGGCCTCCCATTGCTGCTGCCAGGCCCGTAATCTGCCATGGGCCCCCGTACCGCCTCCTCATGCTGCTGCCAGGTCCAGAGTGTCTCATGGGTCCCTGTACGGCCTCCCATTGCTGCTGTCTCCATCGCCACACTCTGCCATGTGCCACTTTCAGGTCTCCTCACACTGCTGGTGGGTTCCATTTTGTCATAGGGTGCTGGCAGATTACGGGCCTCCCATTGCTGCTGCCAGGCCCGTAATCTGCCATGGGCCCCCGTACCGCCTCCTCATGCTGCTGCCAGGTTCAGAGTGTCTCATGGGTCCCTGTACGGCCTCCCATTGCTGCTGTCTCCATCGCCACACTCTGCCATGTGCCACTTTCAGGTCTCCTCACACTGCTGGTGGGTTCCATTTTGTCATAGGGTGCTGGCAGATTACGGGCCTCCCATTGCTGCTGCCAGGCCCGTAATCTGCCATGGGCCCCCGTACCGCCTCCTCATGCTGCTGCCAGGTCCAGAGTGTCTCATGGGTCCCTGTACGGCCTCCCATTGCTGCTGTCTCCATCGCCACACTGTGCCATGTGCCACTTTCAGGTCTCCTCACACTGCTGGTGGGTTCCATTTTGTCATAGGGTGCTGGCAGATTACGGGCCTCCCATTGCTGCTGCCAGACCCGTAATCTGCCATGGGCCCCCGTACCGACTCCTCATGCTGCTGCCAGGCCCGTAATCTGTCATGGGCCCCTGTACCGCCTCCTCATGCTGCTGCCAGGTCCAGAGTCTCTCATGGGTCCCTGTACGGCCTCCCATTACTGCTGTCTCCATCGCCACACTCTGCCATGTGCCACTTTCAGGTCTCCTCACACTGCTGGTGGGTTCCATTTTGTCATAGGGTGCTGGCAGATTACGGGCCTCCCATTGCTGCTGCCAGGCCCGTAATCTGCCATGGGCCCCCGTACCGCCTCTTCATGCTGCTGTCAGGTCCAGAGTGTCTCATGGGTCCCTGTACGGCCTCCCATTGCTGCTGTCTCCATCGCCACACTGTGCCATGTGCCACTTTCAGGTCTCCTCACACTGCTGGTGGGTTCCATTTTGTCATAGGGTGCTGGCAGATTACGGGCCTCCCATTGCTGCTGCCAGGCCCGTAATCTGCCATGGGCCCCCGTACCGCCTCCTCATGCTGCTGCCAGGTCCAGAGTGTCTCATGGGTCCCTGTATGGCCTCCCATTGCTGCTGTCTCCATCGCCACACTGTGCCATGTGCCACTTTCAGGT
Organism: Staurois parvus; assembly: GCF_062004578.1. Taxonomy (NCBI): domain Eukaryota; kingdom Metazoa; phylum Chordata; class Amphibia; order Anura; family Ranidae; genus Staurois; species Staurois parvus. Next base: position 48,465 of record NW_028318730.1, on the reverse strand, counting down.
CTCCTCACACTGCTGGTGGGTTCCATTTTGTCATAGGGTGCTGGCAGATTACGGGCCTCCCATTGCTGCTGCCAGGCCCGTAATCTGCCATGGGCCCCCGTACCGCCTCCTCATGCTGCTGCCAGGTCCAGAGTGTGTCATGGGTCCCTATACGGCCTCCCATTGCTGCTGTCTCCATCGCCACACTCTGCCATGTGCCACTTTCAGGTCTCCTCACACTGCTGGTGGGTTCCATTTTGTCATAGGGTGCTGGCAGATTACGGGCCTCCCATTGCTGCTGCCAGGCCCGTAATCTGCCATGGGCCCCCGTACCGCCTCCTCATGCTGCTGCCAGGTCCAGAGTGTGTCATGGGTCCCTGTACGGCCTCCCATTGCTGCTGTCTCCATCGCCACACTCTGCCATGTGCCACTTTCAGGTCTCCTCACACTGCTGGTGGGTTCCATTTTGTCATAGGGTGCTGGCAGATTACGGGCCTCCCATTGCTGCTGCCAGGCCCGTAATCTGTCATGGGCCCCTGTACCGCCTCCTCATGCTGCTGCCAGGCCCGTAATCTGTCATGAGTCCCTGTACGGCCTCCCATTGCTGCTGTCTCCATCGCCACACTGTGCCATGTGCCACTTTCAGGTCTCCTCACACTGCTGGTGGGTTCCATTTTGTCATAGGGTGCTGGCAGATTACGGGCCTCCCATTGCTGCTGCCAGGCCCGTAATCTGCCATGGGCCCCCGTACCGACTCCTCATGCTGTGACGTTGCAACAAGGTGGAATTCAACCCTACATATGTTAACCGCCTTTACGAACAGCGAAAGGCCATCACCGATTTCCTGATGTTACAAGCGGATAAAGGTACTCCCCTGTGTAACTTAGATGTCAGCCATTGGCAGCTCATGCGTGACACCTGCCGCTTGCTCAGGCCCTTTGAGGAGGCCACGCTATTCGTGAGTCGGCAGGACTATGGGATGAACGACGTCATTCCTCTGTTGCACGTCCTGGAACAAATGCTGTTAACAATGGCTGGTCAGGGTGCGGTAGACGTGGCGCACAGATCTCAACGCCACATGACCCCTGTGGGGGCAGGACAGGAAGAAGAGGAGGAGGTAGAGGAGGACATTGGTGCTCAGGAATTATTGAGTGAAATGGGTGGTTTTTCCACTCAGCGGACAGGAGTGGAGGAGCAGGAGCATCTGGTAGAGGAGGAGGAGGAGACAGAGGACCCAGACGCACCGTGGCAGTATGCTGTGGAGATGGAGGCAGGGAGTCCCTCGCATTCTTTGGCACAAATGGCCCATAGCATGCTCGGTTGCTTGCGTAGCGACAGCCGAATAATAACCATCAGACAGAGGGATGACTTTTGGCTGTCCACCTTGTTGGACCCTCGCTACCGTTCAAAAATGGTGGCCTTTTTCACACCTGCTGAGAGGGAGGCCAAAATAACGTACTATAAAAACCACCTATGTAGTCAGTTGGTCTCTGCCTTTCTGCGCCAACGTCCATCCTCAGACACTGTGGGCCCTGTGCGCTCGCGTTCCGCTGCCATGGCAGCAGGGGAGGGGTGGGGTGGTAGGAGCAGTGGCAGCTCCACCAGCAGCGGCTGCCTCAGTCTGCAGTCGATGATGAGTAGCTTTCTTCACCAGCGCAGTGAGGAAACTACTAACCAGCCGCAGCAGCAGCAGAATCAGGTGGACCTGGAGCAGGACCTCAAACAACAGGCTTGGGCCTACTTGGACAGCACCCTGCCAACCGAGGTAGACAATCCCCTTGACTACTGGGCAACGAAACTTGACCTTTGGCCCCAACTAGCTGAATTTGCCCTTGAAAGGCTGTCATGCCCGGCCAGTAGCGTGGCATCGGAGCGCGTGTTTAGTGCGGCAGGAGGTATTGTAACTCCGCGGAGGACACGACTGTCCACCCAAAGTGTGGAGAGACTCACGTTTGTGAAAATGAATCAGGCGTGGATTAGTCTGGATTTCAAACCACCAGTTCCTGACACAACTGACTAAATCCGCCATGAATCATGCCCCAAACATGTTATTATTTTTAACATAGGCCTCTGTATGGCCTTCAATTTAAGCTGCTTACGCTTCGCCACTCTGCCATGGGCCCCTGTACCGCCTCCTCTTGCTGCTGCCAGGTCCAGAGTGTCTCATGGGTCCCTGTACGGCCTCCCATTGCTGCTGTCTCCATCGCCACACTGTGCCATGTGCCACTTTCAGGTCTCCTCACACTGCTGGTGGGTTCCATTTTGTCATAGGGTGCTGGCAGATTACGGGCCTCCCATTGCTGCTGCCAGGCCCGTAATCTGCCATGGGCCCCTGTACCGCCTCCTCATGCTGCTGCCAGGCCCGTAATCTGTCATGGGTCCCTGTACGGCCTCCCATTGCTGCTGTCTCCATCACCACACGGTGCCATGTGCCACTTTCAGGTCTCCTCACACTGCTGGTGTGTTCCATTTTGTCATAGGGTGCTGGCAGATTACGGGCCTCCCATTGCTGCTGCCAGGCCCGTAATCTGCCATGGGCCCCCGTACCGACTCCTCATGCTGCTGCCAGGCTCGTAATCTGCCATGGGCCCCCGTACCGCCTCCTCATGCTGCTGCCAGGTCCAGAGTGTCTCATGGGTCCCTGTACGGCCTCCCATTGCTGCTGTCTCCATCGCAACACTGTGCCATGTGCCACTTTCAGGTCTCCTCACACTGCTGGTGGGTTCCATTTTGTCATAGGGTGCTGGCAGATTACGGGCCTCCCATTGCTGCTGCCAGGCCCGTAATCTACCATGGGCCCCCGTACCGCCTCCTCATGCTGCTGCCAGGTCCAGAGTGTCTCATGTGTCCCTGAACGGCCTCCCATTGCTGCTGTCTCCATCGCCACACTCTGCCATGTGCCACTTTCAGGTCTCCTCACACTGCTGGTGGGTTCCATTTTGTCATAGGGTGCTGGCAGATTACGGGCCTCCCATTGCTGCTGCCAGGCCCGTAATCTGCCATGGGCCCCCGTACCGCCTCCTCATGCTGCTGCCAGGTCCAGAGTGTCTCATGTGTCCCTTTACGGCCTCCCATTGCTGCTGTCTCCATCGCCACACTGTGCCATGTGCCACTTTCAGGTCTCCTCACACTGCTGGTGGGTTCCATTTTGTCATAGGGTGCTGGCAGATTACGGGCCTCCCATTGCTGCTGCCAGGCCCGTAATCTGCCATGGGCCCCTGTACCGCCTCCTCATGCTGCTGCCAGGCCCGTAATCTGTCATGGGTCCCTGTACGGCCTCCCATTGCTGCTGTCTCCATCACCACACGGTGCCATGTGCCACTTTCAGGTCTCCTCACACTGCTGGTGTGTTCCATTTTGTCATAGGGTGCTGGCAGATTACGGGCCTCCCATTGCTGCTGCCAGGCCCGTAATCTGCCATGGGCCCCCGTACCGACTCCTCATGCTGCTGCCAGGCTCGTAATCTGCCATGGGCCCCCGTACCGCCTCCTCATGCTGCTGCCAGGTCCAGAGTGTCTCATGGGTCCCTGTACGGCCTCCCATTGCTGCTGTCTCCATCGCAACACTGTGCCATGTGCCACTTTCAGGTCTCCTCACACTGCTGGTGGGTTCCATTTTGTCATAGGGTGCTGGCAGATTACGGGCCTCCCATTGCTGCTGCCAGGCCCGTAATCTACCATGGGCCCCCGTACCGCCTCCTCATGCTGCTGCCAGGTCCAGAGTGTCTCATGTGTCCCTGAACGGCCTCCCATTGCTGCTGTCTCCATCGCCACACTCTGCCATGTGCCACTTTCAGGTCTCCTCACACTGCTGGTGGGTTCCATTTTGTCATAGGGTGCTGGCAGATTACGGGCCTCCCATTGCTGCTGCCAGGCCCGTAATCTGCCATGGGCCCCCGTACCGCCTCCTCATGCTGCTGCCAGGTCCAGAGTGTCTCATGTGTCCCTTTACGGCCTCCCATTGCTGCTGTCTCCATCGCCACACTGTGCCATGTGCCACTTTCAGGTCTCCTCACACTGCTGGTGGGTTCCATTTTGTCATAGGGTGCTGGCAGATTACGGGCCTCCCATTGCTGCTGCCAGGCCCGTAATCTGCCATGGGCCCCCGTACCGCCTCCTCATGCTGCTGCCAGGTCCAGAGTGTCTCATGTGTCCCTGTACGGCCTCCCATTGCTGCTGTCTCCATCGCAACACTGTGCCATGTGCCACTTTCAGGTCTCCTCACACTGCTGGTGGGTTCCATTTTGTCATAGGGTGCTGGCAGATTACGGGCCTCCCATTGCTGCTGCCAGGCCCGTAATCTGCCATGGGCCCCCGTACCGCCTCCTCATGCTGCTGCCAGGTCCAGAGTGTCTCATGGGTCCCTGTACGGCCTCCCATTGCTGCTGTCTCCATCGCCACACTGTGCCATGTGCCACTTTCAGGTCTCCTCATACTGCTGGTGGGTTCCATTTTGTCATAGGGTGCTGGCAGATTACGGGCCTCCCATTGCTGCTGCCAGGCCCGTAATCTGCCATGGGCCCCCGTACCGCCTCCTCATGCTGCTGCCAGGTCCAGAGTGTCTCATGGGTCCCTGTACGGCCTCCCATTGCTGCTGTCTCCATCGCAACACTGTGCCATGTGCCACTTTCAGGTCTCCTCACACTGCTGGTGGGTTCCATTTTGTCATAGGGTGCTGGCAGATTACGGGCCTCCCATTGCTGCTGCCAGGCCCGTAATCTACCATGGGCCCCTGTACCGCCTCCTCATGCTGCTGCCAGGTCCAGAGTGTCTCATGGGTCCCTGTACGGCCTGCCATTGCTGCTGTCTCCATCGCCACACTCTGCCATGTGCCACTTTCAGGTCTCCTCACACTGCTGGTGGGTTCCATTTTGTCATAGGGTGCTGGCAGATTACGGGCCTCCCATTGCTGCTGCCAGGCCCGTAATCTGCCATGGGCCCCCGTACCGCCTCCTCATGCTGCTGCCAGGTCCAGAGTGTCTCATGTGTCCCTGTACGGCCTCCCATTGCTGCTGTCTCCATCGCCACACTGTGCCATGTGCCACTTTCAGGTCTCCTCACACTGCTGGTGGGTTCCATTTTGTCATAGGGTACTGGCAGATTACGGGCCTCCCATTGCTGCTGCCAGGCCCGTAATCTGCCATGGGCCCCCGTACCGCCTCCTCATGCTGCTGCCAGGTCCAGAGTGTCTCATGGGTCCCTGTACGGCCTCCCATTGCTGCTGTCTCCATCGCCACACTGTGCCATGTGCCACTTTCAGGTCTCCTCACACTGCTGGTGGGTTCCATTTTGTCATAGGGTGCTGGCAGATTACGGGCCTCCCATTGCTGCTGCCAGGCCCGTAATCTGCCATGGGCCCCCGTACCGCCTCCTCATGCTGCTGCCAGGTCCAGAGTGTCTCATGGGTCCCTGTACGGCCTCCCATTGCTGCTGTCTCCATCGCCACACTGTGCCATGTGCCACTTTCAGGTCTCCTCACACTGCTGGTGGGTTCCATTTTGTCATAGGGTGCTGGCAGATTACGGGCCTCCCATTGCTGCTGCCAGGCCCGTAATCTGCCATGGGCCCCCGTACCACCTCCTCATGCTGCTGCCAGGTCCAGAGTCTCTCATGGTTCCCTGTACGGCCTCCCATTGCTGCTGTCTCCATCGCCACACTCTGCCATGTGCCACTTTCAGGTCTCCTCACACTGCTGGTGGGTTCCATTTTGTCATAGGGTGCTGGCAGATTACGGGCCTCCCATTGCTGCTGCCAGGCCCGTAATCTGCCATGGGCCCCCGTACCGCCTCCTCATGCTGCTGCCAGGTCCAGAGTGTCTCATGGGTCCCTGTACGGCCTCCCATTGCTGCTGTCTCCATCGCCACACTGTGCCATGTGCCACTTTCAGGTCTCCTCACACTGCTGGTGGGTTCCATTTTGTCATAGGGTGCTGGCAGATTACGGGCCTCCCATTGCTGCTGCCAGGCCCGTAATCTGCCATGGGCCCCCGTACCGCCTCCTCATGCTGCTGCCAGGTCCAGAGTGTCTCATGGGTCCCTGTACGGCCTCCCATTGCTGCTGTCTCCATCGCAACACTGTGCCATGTGCCACTTTCAGGTCTCCTCACACTGCTGGTGGGTTCCATTTTGTCATAGGGTGCTGGCAGATTACGGGCCTCCCATTGCTGCTGCCAGGCCCGTAATCTGCCATGGGCCCCTGTACCGCCTCCTCATGCTGCTGCAAGGCCCGTAATCTGTCATGGGTCCCTGTACGGCCTCCCATTGCTGCTGTCTCCATCGCCACACTGTGCCATGTGCCACTTTCAGGTCTCCTCACACTGCTGGTGGGTTCCATTTTGTCATAGGGTGCTGGCAGATTATGGGCCTCCCATTGCTGCTGCCAGGCCCGTAATCTGCCATGGGCCCTCGTACCGCCTCCTCATGCTGCTGCCAGGCCCGTAATCTGCCATGGGCCCCCGTACCGCCTCCTCATGCTGCTGCCAGGTCCAGAGTGTCTCATGGGTCCCTGTACGGCCTCCCATTGCTGCTGTCTCCATCGCCACACTGTGCCATGTGCCACTTTCAGGTCTCCTCACACTGCTGGTGGGTTCCATTTTGTCATAGGGTGCTGGCAGATTACGGGCCTCCCATTGCTGCTGCCAGGCCCGTAATCTGCCATGGGCCCCCGTACCGCCTCCTCATGCTGCTGCCAGGTCCAGAGTGTCTCATGGGTCCCTGTACGGCCTCCCATTGCTGCTGTCTCCATCGCCACACTGTGCCATGTGCCACTTTCAGGTCTCCTCACACTGCTGGTGGGTTCCATTTTGTCATAGGGTGCTGGCAGATTACGGGCCTCCCATTGCTGCTGCCAGGCCCGTAATCTGCCATGGGCCCCCGTACCGCCTCCTCATGCTTCTGCCAGGTCCAGAGTGTCTCATGGGTCCCTGTACGGCCTCCCATTGCTGCTGTCTCCATCGCAACACTGTGCCATGTGCCACTTTCAGGTCTCCTCACACTGCTGGTGGGTTCCATTTTGTCATAGGGTGCTGGCAGATTACGGGCCTCCCATTGCTGCTGCCAGGCCCGTAATCTGCCATGGGCCCCTGTACCGCCTCCTCATGCTGCTGCCAGGCCCGTAATCTGTCATGGGTCCCTGTACGGCCTCCCATTGCTGCTGTCTCCAGCGCCACACTGTGCCATGTGCCACTTTCAGGTCTCCTCACACTGCTGGTGGGTTCCATTTTGTCATAGGGTGCTGGCAGATTACGGGCCTCCCATTGCTGCTGCCAGGCCCGTAATCTGCCATGTGCCCCCGTACCGCCTCCTCATGCTGCTGCCAGGCCCGTAATCTGCCATGGGCCCCCGTACCGCCTCCTCATGCTGCTGCCAGGTCCAGAGTGTCTCATGGGTCCCTGTACGGCCTCCCATTGCTGCTGTCTCCATCGCCACACTGTGCCATGTGCCACTTTCAGGTCTCCTCACACTGCTGGTGGGTTCCATTTTGTCATACGGTGCTGGCAGATTACGGGCCTCCCATTGCTGCTGCCAGGCCCGTAATCTGCCATGGGCCCCCGTACCGCCTCCTCATGCTGCTGCCAGGTCCAGAGTGTCTCATGGGTCCCTGTACGGCCTCCCATTGCTGCTGTCTCCATCGCCACACTGTGCCATGTGCCACTTTCAGGTCTCCTCACACTGCTGGTGGGTACCATTTTGTCATAGGGTGCTGGCAGATTACGGGCCTCCCATTGCTGCTGCCAGGCCCGTAATCTGCCATGGGCCCCCGTACCGCCTCCTCATGCTGCTGCCAGGCCCGTAATCTGCCATGGGCCCCCGTACCGCCTCCTCATGCTGCTGCCAGGTCCAGAGTGTCTCATGGGTCCCTGTACGGCCTCCCATTGCTGCTGTCTCCATCGCCACACTGTGCCATGTGCCACTTTCATGTCTCCTCACACTGCTGGTGGGTTCCATTTTGTCATAGGGTGCTGGCAGATTACGGGCCTCCCATTGCTGCTGCCAGGCCCGTAATCTGCCATGGGCCCCCGTTCCGCCTCCTCATGCTGCTGCCAGGTCCAGAGTGTCTCATGGGTCCCTGTATGGCCTCCCATTGCTGCTGTCTCCCTCGCCACACTCTGCCATGTGCCACTTTCAGGTCTCCTCACACTGCTGGTGGGTTCCATTTTGTCATAGGGTGCTGTATGGCCTCCCATTGCTGCTGCCTCCACCGCCACACTGTGGCTCCACACTCTGGTTTTGGCCCCGTGACTGCCCAAATGAGTGAAGTGTGCGGTGATTCTAAGATCGACGGCACTCATCTGCATGTCATACTGACTGACAGTGTTATTTCTCTTCCCCAGCAGACTCCAAGGGCATTTAAATTAAAGGTACAGTGTTCTGCACTAATATAAAGGCTCTCTGAAGCCTAGAAACACCCTTTTTATAAGTTAAATTCGCAGCGAATATATTCGACTCGAATCGAATTTATTCCGCGAATTCGCCAAATCAGCCGAATCGAATTTTTGAATACTTTGCTCATCTCTACTTGTAGGTCTTTTATTATGTGGTATTCAGCGTAAAAATTTCAACAGGCCCTCAGGTTCCAGTCTACCAGAAGTTAGGGATTTCCAGCATATGACTAATTTATTGAATGTTTTGTATGCTTTTTTTTTATTTTGCGACAAGCTATGCTGTCACATGATCTCAAAGTTTGGGTAATTGCTTTTGCAAATTTTTAACCCGGTTGTTTTTTTGCTTAAGAAAGGTAGTCCATAAGAAAGATCTTTCTTAAATTAATCCATTTTCTGTGAAATGCACATTTTTTGTATTTTTATTTTTCTATCTAGTCGAATATCATACACAAAACACTTGAATCTCCAAACCCATTAAATTCTGATCTTTGCAGAAGGAGAGACTGTTAATGTTAATGGAAATATAATTTATACCTAAGATCTTTCCTAAATCTGTCTGATATCTGTCTGTCTGCCCTCAGTGTAATGTCTCTGGGATTTTTACCTGTGGTTTGGCTGCCCCCTGGTGCTAATACATGCTACAGCATTTCTAATCAGCAATCACAAGAGAAGAAATCAGTGAACATGTCTTGTAAATTGTAAAAATAATTGGTTTAAATAAACTGTAGGAAATACATAAACACTTTCAGTGAGTTGCTGATGTGCTAATTCTTAGGCCCTTTTCAGACAGGGCAGACTGGTCAGCTTATTTGCTTGCTCAGCGGGGAATCTCTCCGCTGATCCCTGTTGAGCAGATCGATGACAGGTCTGTGTCCACTCCGCTGCTGCAGAGTGGACACAGACACAGCCTGCCGTTTTCTATGGGGTGTTTGGAAGGAAACGGACCACCTGTTCGTTTACACCTGACTCATCCAATCCGGAATGATCCCCATCTGTCTGTTTTTAGCGTACAGGATCGGATACCGGCGGGTGTCAGCGGACACATGTCCTGTCATCTGACACCCGCCGCTCCATAGAGAGCTATGGAGCATCCTATAGGGTCTGCCTGAAAAACTGACAGGCGGACCTGATCAGACCATCAGTGTGAAAGGTGCCTTAAAGACTTGCTTTGATTTGCATGTTTCAGAGCCTTCCGCAGTTGGTTCACCCATGAGCCTTCTAAAAGTACATCTGGATGCTGCTGCAAGAAACACTGAAACACTTGGGGGCAGATTTACTAAAAAAGTGTAAAATCTGGTGCAGCTCTGCAGTGAAACCAATCAGCTTCCAGGTTTTGCTGCCTAAGATTATTTGAAGAAGCTGAAGTTAGAAACTGATTGGCTATCATGCACAGCTGCACAAGATTTTGACTGCTCCAGTTTTAGTAAATCCCCCATTAATCTCTTGATTGATAGCAGAATGGGGCTGTAGTTGGTACCTAGTAGACTGCAGTGAGGGTCAAGGTTCACATGAGAAGAGAGAAAATGAGCTTGTATAGTGAATGGACAGTTCAGCTCCATATGGCAGTGGGCATCAACAGTTATATGAAGCTGCATAAAAAACTACACTATAACCAGATCTAGAGATCTAAACTCCACTTTGCCCAAGATCCTTGTGCTGCAACCCTTCCCATATAATCTGGGGGAAGTTTCTGGCTTGGGTAGCCCCAGGGTGGCAGATTCCAATCCACAATTCTTGTTTTTATCATATATATTTATTATAGTCAGGGCACTGGAGATATATATCTCTAGTGGGAAAGCATACAGGCAGCAAAAAATGGAGGGGAGAAATCCCATAGCCATAGGCTGCGTGACCTTCCCAAAATCAGGGTTTAATAGGCAGAAAGGCAGACTGGATCATCTACTGTCATTTTGTTGTGTTCTGTTTAAGACAGGTATATACACTATTTTCTATACATTTTATTTTTTTAAACATTTACAACTTTTTTCATATATTTTATTTACATTTTAATTGTTTTTCCTTGTAAGGCCAACCCTACCTTGGTCAAGCACACACAGGTAGGGATGGTAATGGAAATTGGGTACCATGTTAAGCAAGAATGAAGTCCTAAGCTTCAACATCACCTTGACCCTATGCAAAACCAGACAGTTAAACAAAGCCACCAGCTTTAACAATCACCTTGGTGAGGTGATGGCTAGAAGGAATGCCACATTGTAGGTGAGATCAGAGAGAAGATTATGTCTAATAGGTTCAAAGGGTAGTTTTAAAAGTGTAGAGAGAACCAGGTTAAGTATTAATCATGGAGTGAGAGGGCAACAGTCTCTCAAACAAGATAGAAAGGGCAGAAACCTGACCTTTGATAGTGTTGAGAGCCAAAGACTGGTCCCTGCCCAACCATTTTCCTACCACCCCACTACTATTATTTTGTGTTTTTATTACTATTTGCAGATTTACAATTTTTTATCATTTTAATATTTTAAATTGCCCAGAAACAGCAATATAAACTGTTTTTTTTAATATTCCCATTGCACACATTCCTGGAGTAGGCAAGAAGTAAACAGGTTGTGTAGCAACTACCAGCTAGTGGCTGGTAACACCATAAGTCAAAGTATATATCACCAACACACCATTGATCTTCAAGATAAAGTCCAAATGTTTATTAAAGTGATCACATCACAGCAGTAAAATTCAATGTTTTTTATGACCACACAGGACTCAGGCATGTCATCACCTTAAGCCTCAACACCACCTTCTTCCTATGCAAAAACAAAAATAATTTAATGCAAGATAAGGCCGCCAGCTCAGACGCTTTCATTGCTGTTTGGATGGCTACTAGGAATAGCACCATGAAAGTGAGAGTAGAGAAAGGAATGTCTCTAACTGGTTTAAAATGAGGTTTCTGAACTGCAGAGAAAACTAAATTCAGATCTCATTGAGTTACAGGGGAACAAACTGGGAGCTATATGGGAGCTTCCCAGTAGAAAGTTATTAATCAAGAAGTGAGAGGCCAACAATCTCTGAAGCAAGACAGAAAATGCAGAAACTTGCCTTTAATAATACTGAGAGCCATACACCAGTCTATTGTGGAAATGAATATATGATTTTACATTTTGACCATAGCTACATTTTTATGTGTATTTCCACTTTGGCGGTCAAATTTGAGAAAACCCCATTATTTATTTCAGGTACTTATATAGCGCTGTCAATTTACGCAGCGCTTTACATATATATTGGACATTCACATCAGTCCCTGACCCTCAAGGGGTGTACAATCTAAGGTCCCTAACTCACATTCATACATACACATACTAGGGCCAATTTAGACATGATCCAATTAACCTACCAGCATGTCTTTGGAGTGTGGTAAGAAACCAGAGTACCCGGAGGAAACCCACGCAGGCACAGGGAGAACATGCAAACTCCAGGCAGGTGGTGCCGTGGTTAGGATTTGAACCAATGACCCTAGTACTGCCAGGCGGAAGTGTTAACCGTTTAGCCACTGTGCTGCCCGTTATTTTTTTTATGTCTTCTCACTCACATAGCATACCTAAAATAATATTTCTTCTGGTTTAGATGTTCTTTAGAAGGCTCCGGGGTCACTGCAAGCATTTCTGAACAATGTAAGAATCCCAATAGAAAGGCTTAGGACATTAACATACTCATTGCAAGAAGTCCAGTTTCTAAATCTTTAACCCTTTGTTAGATCAGGTAGTGTTCAATCTTGTTTACAGCTGATAAAGAAATCTTCCAGCACAGTACAGACAAGGTTCATTACGGCATACACAGCTCACCAGCTTCCCATAAATAACAAGAACTATGTAGGATTTTTCAGTGCTGGATATAACTGAAATTTAGCTGTAAGGAAGAGGGCGTGTCCCTCAAAACACATCAGCTAATGTGCATCTGCTTCATTTTGCTAAAGGGGTATTTCCACTGATCAATTTGAGGATGGAGATGGGAGGAGGTCCTGTCCACGGGATGTGATGAATGATTACATGCCTGTTATTTTAACACTTTTGTGAGTATTTTCTTGTATTTTTTTAAATAAAGTGGTGCTAAAGGTGCTGCACAAGGCTGATGCACTCTCTCTTTATGTGGTTTTACTTCCAGTAGTAAGTAACAAAAACACGGTCAAAAAGATTGCATCTGTTCTTTAACTTACTTTTGCATTCTGCATTGCTGGCTGGTTGGTGGGAGAAATGTTGACCCCAGTTGCATGTCTTTCAAGAGACAGCAGTTTCCATCAGGAATGGCAGTGGATATCATTACTGTCCATCTGCCACAGAATTACAAGTAGGAACTCAAAAACTGGCCCTTTTGCAGAGCTTACATATGGATGTCCATAATGGTCATGATGATTCGTTTAATAGGAACCTCACAATCTTCAGTGCAAGTGCACTGTCTGCAATGTCAGGACTTCCTCCCATTATAGGTACCAGTCTGAAGAAAAGTGAAATGGTTAAAGTACAACTAAAGGTTCCAGTATGACAGTCTAAACAAGTACCAAATCCAGTTACTACATTACATGATGAACAAGCCTCATAAAGTAAACAAAAAACATAATTTACTGACTGAGCCAAATGCTCCTTCATTTGTGTCTCACAGAGACATAGTGACAACTTTGCTCTGAATTCAGGAGCAGTGCAGCATTGGTGTCCAGTGCTGGTTGTTGACCAGTTGTGTTAGGTGGACTTCACTGGCAGGCCATAGTTCCAATCTGAATATGTATCATATACTGTAGCATACTAAAAAGCATAAAAGTAACAGCTTCCAGCAGAGCTTTGTCAGCTTACATTAGAGCCTTACCCCACAGGTGTTTTGTAGTGTGACAGATTTCCTATAAATGGACTTCATTGCAAAAGGACACACCTGCCTGTCATGGAAGGAGTAATTTCCTGACTTATGCAGGCCATAGATGGGGAGAAAAACAGCAGATTTTTCTTTTAAAAAACGAAAAATCGGTCGTTCAAGCGGCCGACGTTACCATCAATGGTAAAAAAAATCGGCCGATTTTCATCCCGTCTAGAGCCGGCAAAAAGTGTCCCTGCAGAGAGCTCTGCTATTTCTGACAGTTCTCTGACAGTTCCTTGACATTTACAGCGGTTGCAACATTGTATCTATTTGTTTCCATTTAGGATACAGATGTTTTTATTCGGAAACAAATAGATACAATGTTGCAACCGCTGTAAATGTCAAGGAACTGTCAGAGAACTGTCAAAGAAATAGCGGAGCTCTCTGCAGAGACACTTTTTACTGGACTGGAATTCCTCTTATTTTCATCCTACTTCTTCTTATTATTATTTTTCATCCTCATCCTCTTCTTCTTCTTCTTCATCCTCATCCTCTTCTTCTTCTTCATCCTCATCCTCTTCTTCTTCTTCATCCTCATCCTCTTCTTCTTCATCATCCTCATCCTCTTCTTCTTCTTCTTCTTCATCCTCATCTTCTTCTTCTTCTTCTTCCTCATCCTCTTCTTCTTCATCATCCTCATCCTCTTCTTCTTCTTCTTCTTCATCCTCATCTTCTTCTTCTTCCTCATCCTCTTCTTCTTCTTCATCCTCATCCTCTTCTTCTTCTTCTTCTTCTTCATCCCCATCCTCTTCTTCTTCTTCTTCATCCTCATCCTCTTCTTCTTCTTCTTCTTCATCCTCTTCTTATTATTATTCATCCTCATCCTCTTCTTCTTCTCCTTCTTCATCCTCATCCTCTTCTTCTTCTTCTTCCTCATCCTCTTCTTCTTCTTCTTCTTCATCCTCTTCATCCTCTTCTTCATCCTCTTCCTCTTCTTCTTTTTCTTCTTTTTGTCTTCCTCTTGCAGGTCACTGCTCATGCACAGATTTTTTATCGGTAAAATTAGCCCACTATTGCCGTGAAAATCGGCCGATTTTTCCAACTTTACCAAAAAAAAAAACCGGCCAAAATCCCGAAAAACGGCCGAACAAATAGCCCACTAACGATCCGAAAATCGGCCGATTTTATTTTCGGCCGAAAAATCGGCCGATTTTCGACCCATCTATGGCCTGCATTACATACTGAATACTAGTTTTGGTTCCCAGATGGTGAAGACTTAACGTTCGCTTGCTGTTTTTTGCAAAGTGTTTTGGAAGATAAAAATAAGGGGAAATGCAGGGATATATTTTCACACCAAAAGCTAACGTTTACGTTAGCTATATGATATGTATACTTTGAAGCAGAAAATAAAATTAATTTAGGTCCTTTTTAAGCTTTCTCACAAGGCAGTGTTTAATTTAACTCATAGGGGTAGATTTACTAAAACTGGTGCACAAAGAATCTGGTGCAACTGTGCACAGTAACCCATCAGCTTCTAACTTCAGCTTGTTCAATAGTTACCTGGTCCTGCAACCAGCGTGATCCTTTTTTCCAGGATCCCACCTTAATAGATCACCTACAGCAATTACCCCCTCTACTATTTTATTGTGTAGATGTTTTACAACCAGTCTTCACAGAGGTTTCTAGGCTGGTCTTGATTTCCATCCACATTTGTAGAATGTTATGGTTCCTGTGTTCTGTGTGCAGAGGGAAACTACTTGCACAGAATCCAAGTAGCACACAGAGGATCATGACCAAAACTGTAGTAGTACCATCTTTTACACTGACTTTTAGCTTTCCCAGTGGCCCATCAATTATGTGATAGATAGACGTATATTGTTCCAAGCCAGACCACTGTAAATATAAAATTTCCTGGAGTTCAGGTTTAATGATACAAAATGTTTGCATAGTTGATTTATAGAAATATACTATAGACCAACCTTACTCAATGTTTTTCCATGGAGGAACCCTGGAAACAGTTTTCAGGCACATGGCAACTATGTTGTAGCATGGCTGTGGAGAGTTTTGTATAAAACATTAAAGAGTGGGGGGTTACTTAAAGAGGAACTACACTGCATCTCTAAGCAGCACACACCAAAAACACTATTTCATTTGTTTTTATTATTCAAGGCAAACCCCATCCATCCATGTCTCCATGCTTTATTTTGCTGAGAAATCACTTTGAAAAAGACCCCTCTAGCATTTCTGGCTGCAGCCTTGTTAAGTAAGGGCAGAATAATTTACTTCTTGGAATCTGCAATCCATCTGCCTTAGCAGAGAAAGCCCCTCCTCCCCTCCTGAAGACTCCCGGGATGTATGGCATCATTTGCCTAGGCATGGAAACCAGAAAGTAACTGAATTTTTTTTTTAAAAGTTTAAAACAAGTACCGTATTTTTCGCTCCATAAGATGCACCTGACCATAAGACGCACCTAGGTTTTAGAGGCAGAAAACAGAAAAAAAAAATTCTGAACTAATGGACTGCAGACATAGTACAGGAGATGACCAGAGACTGTGGACAGCACAGGGATGACCAGAGACTGCGGACAGCACAGGGATGACCAGAGACTCTGGACAGCACAGGGATGACCAGAGACTGCGGACAGCACAGGGATGACCAGAGACTGCGGACAGTACAGGAGATGACCAGAGATTGCGGACAGTACAGGGATGACCAGAGACTGCGGACAGTACAGGAGATGACCAGAGACTGCAGACAGCACAGGGATGACCAGAGATTGCGGGCAGCACAGGGATGACCAGAGACTGCGGACAGTACAGGAGATGACCAGAGACTGCAGACAGTACAGGAGATGACCAGAGACTGCGGACAGTACAGGAGATGACTGCTGACCTTTGGGGAGGGGGGGGTGGGTACCTGAATTTGATCTTTGATCTTGCCTTTGATCTTACCTGTTCCTCTATCCAGCCGCGCGCTGTCTTCCCGGCTTCTGTAGTGTCGGCGCTCGGCATGACAGCCAGGTGCCCAGTGCGCATGAGTGAGAAGCACTTGTGCTTTGTGATTGGTCCGGTGGCTTCTGGGATCTGTCATGTGTCCCAGGTACCGCCTTACCATTCACAAAAAGTGAATGCGCACTTGGCACCCGGCTGTCAAGCCCAGCGCCGACACTACAGAAGCCGGGAAGACAGCGCGCCGCTGGATAGAGGAACAGGTAAGGTCAAAGAACAACTCTGTGGAAGTAAGAGCGGGTACCTGTCAAATTCAGGTACCCGCTCCCTACCTCCCCAAAGGTCAGCAGTCATCTCCATAAGGTCCCGCTGCAGAGCTGAGCGGCCGGCCCGGTATTCTGACACAGCGGCGGTGGAAATACCGGACTGGCCGCTCCATATTCGCTCCATAAGACGCACTAACATTTTCCCCCCCTTTTTTGGGGGAAAAAAGTGCGTCTTATGGAGTGAAAAATACGGTAAATATAATATAGTTTTCTGTCTATTTGCTAATGCTAGCAGTGTAAGGATTACAAATAATAATGTTGATTGAAAGAGTGAAGTTCTGCTTTAATAATTAGGAAAATAAACACATTTTTATATACACTAGTTTCCAGTGTAGAAGTGACCCCTTACACTGGTGGTCAGTGTAGAGGGGACCCCTTATACTGGTGGTCAGCATAGAGGGGACCCCTTGTACTGGTGGCCAGCATAAAAGGGACACTCTACATTGGTGGTCATCCTAGAAGTGATCCCTTACATTGATGGTCAATGTGGAAGTGACTCCTTGCATAGTTATCATATAGGTTACCCCTTATATTAATGGCCAGTGTAAGCAGATGATCAATCTGTCATTGGTGTCTCCTCAAGGTACCGCTGAACTCCAGAGTTCCATGGAATCTCACAGTTGATTCCCCTCCTTAATCTCCAAGCGTGTGAATACATTAAATTCAGCTTTCATTTCCTTATTAGTATAGTTGACCTTGTCTGCTTTCTTTTCCCTTTAACAACATTCTTTCTGTGAACTAGTGGATAAAGCTAAACTGCTTATTTAATGCTTTGTGTAGTGGCACATTTCTGTTTCACCCGCATGAGTCTACGCCTCTTTGAATAGAGGAAGGACACAGACAGCAACCCTGATCCTCCTTTTCTCAGGTCCCCCACCATTGCTCCTGCTGAATGCCCCCAAATCAAGCTGCTTGTTCTGGGGGAACTCATTCGTTCTTGCTCCTGAGCCACTTCTGTTTAACCCGCCGCTGTGTCTCAGCCAATGAGAAGGGAGATATCCGGGAGAGATGCTGCTCTTGTGCACATCATTGGATTGAAATAGGGTTCAGGTATGTATTGGGGGGGGGGGGGGGGAGCTGCACACCAAAGGTTTTTTACCTTCATGAATAGAATGCAAAACTTTCAGCCTTTGCAACCACTTACTTTCATTCTACACTAACATTTTGCATTCTATTACAGGCATCACATGCAAATTAGACTCTTAAAGTAACTTTGTGAATAAATGAATTCTGCCCATTCTGATGAGCAAAGTTCTGACACTTTCTGGTAGTGTCGAAATTTGACTGCCCCTTCTTTCCTAACACTATTGGCCAGTGAATCAGCCTATCATAGAAATGGGCCATTAAGAATGTGAGGGAGGCTGGAGCGAGTTTATTGGAAGTGGTCTCTGGCATTCTGTAAAACTGGAAGTCTAAAGCTAAAGAGCTCGCAGATTGCAGTGTGTAGGAATATCAACCCAACAAGACCTGTCAGTGCTTCTTTTTACAGCAGTACCCTGCTTTTTTTCTAAATATGTTTATTTTCAAAACAGAATAGCAATGAACTAACAACTATAAATGACATGCATATTTTGTTCACATCTCAATATTATAGGGTGTGGCAACTTTCCCGTAGGAGTCTAGTTTTATGACTAGTTTGCTGTAAACAGTTAGATAAATTTTGGAGAGGTATATTAAAGTCATCAAAAACATACCTCTCTACTATATAGTAACTAGGAGAACTTCCAGTATCTGGCAGCTGTTTGCCGGGACCCTAACCCGACCTAAGTGAGTGATCAGCACCCACAATTCAGAGCTGCTAGTGGCCAAGTGGTCTGAAGCTAGGGTTAGGTCATAGGAACTGGAGCTAGAGAACCACAAAATCTCCTTGCTATGCAACAGGGAGAGAGATATTATCACACGCTCTAATACCACGTACCACTCCCCCATGCATTTTCTGATTATTTTTTAAAATTACCCTAAACCATATGTTTAACTTTGCGTTAATTGGTTAGTTACCCTTTACTGACTTTTGCCAAAAACATCATCAAACATTACAGCATCTTCAGCTGCTCTGTTTACATGCTGAACATTGAATGCATGACCCCATAAATACATCAAAAGCTCAGTACATCCTGCCATCTGCAGGACAGAGAGGGGAGAGCAATGAAATGAGCTGCTGAAAAAGTGAGAATTATTTTAAAAAATGTTACTGTACTGAGGGTGCAGTAATGCTTAGGGATGTTTTTGGCAAAAGTCACTAAAGGCCAACTATCCTTTTAAATATATAAACAAGAGCACAGACTCTGTTTGGATTAATAGAGGATCTGTCCATTGATGTCCTGATGATCAGAGCAGAGCGGGTGGATGACAGGTCCTTGTCTGCTCAGTTTATGCAGAGCAGACATGGACAGAGCCCAGAGGATTCTGCTGTCTGCTTACTCCTGACTGTCCTATGATCGAATGCCCCTAGATGGGGATAGATCCCTTTCTTTTTTCTTTTTAGCAGACTGTATCAGATCAGAGGTAGGCAGGTATAAATGGACAGAAAAAATTGAAAGTCAAACCTAATCAGAACAGCTGCGTGAAAGGGGCCTCAGAGTATGACACTGAAATCCAGCATTTTATAACAGTAATGATGCTCCCAAGCACAGCACAGTGGCTAAGTGGTTATCACTTCTACCTGACAGCACTTGGGGTCGCTGGTTTGATTCCCAACCACAGCACTTCCTGCCTGGAGTTTGCATGTTCGTCCTGTGTCTTCTCCCATATTCCAAAGGTATGCTGGTAGGTTAATTGGCTCCTGTCTAAATTGGCAGTATGGACCTTAGATTGTAAGCTCCTTGAGGGCAGGGACTGATGTGAATGTATAATATACTGTATATGTAAAGTGCTACGTAAATTGATGGCACTATATAAGTAATGTAACCTGGAATAAATAAATTAATGTCACACAGTCCATTGATTTAAATAGGTTTTTGACATACAGTACTTGTATTGTTCATCCACCTCTCATTTAAATATTTTCACCAAGAAAGAATTTGTATTAAGTAAAGTTAAAATCAATAAACTTTAAATTCTAATGTCCCAAGGACATTTATAGATTCCATGGCATATTTGAATTTAACCCCTTCACGCCGGCGCCTCTCGGCCCTTCAAGAGTTTCAGAAGCTGGGAGGCGGGACGGGCGGGGCAGGGTTTAGGGGTCATGTGACCGCCAGGATACGTCGTCACGGCGGTGACATGATCAGGAAAGGTCCTGATAGAAAGAGGAGACCAGGACCTTTCCGTGAGTACCGGACATGTGTGCTGGGAACGCGCAGGGCGCACGTTTTCGGCACATATGTCCTTTTTTAATAGAACGCCAATGTGCGGCTGCTCGGTGACGGGAGGCCGCACATTTGTGTGCGGCTGGCGTGAAGAGGTTAAGCCTTTTATCCTAGCTGTATATTTTGGACTGCAGTAGGAAACAGATGATAATGATAACCAGTGCAAAGATACCAAAGGGTGTAACCCCCCCCCCCCAAGATGTATGAACATTATGTGTCAGCAAAAATCCCCTCCCTGAGCACTAATTTGCACTGATACCCCCTAAGCATAAATTACCTTTGCAAGCCAAAATTCCCCTCCTTCCAAAAAAAATTCCCCCTCTTCTTATACAAAACCATAAATCCCCCCCATAAATCCTCAACTCAACACAGATCTTTGCTCCCATCCCCTGTCTCAGCTCAAATCCTCGCCTACTAGCACAAATCCTCTATCCCTCAAATTGCCCCTCTGAGCACAACTCCTCTCCTCCCACAAATCCCCCCAAATCTCTCTCTCCCAGTACAAATCCCCAATTCCTAGCTCAAATTGTTTCATCCCCAGCACACACAAGTGTTTGTTACATCCCCCCCCCCCCCCCCACACCATTATGTCCCCAGTGCAACTCTCCCCTTCCACAAACACACAGACCTCAGATACAGCATGGAAGATGTCTATCAGATGTCCTTCTTGACATCTTGACGTTAGACTTCAGGAGGAGCCTAGGGGAAGCGGACTTAATAGTTTTGACAAGTACCCAGAGGGGACAGATGTCCCACCCGCTACCCACATTCTTTGCTGGGAGGAGATGGGGACGGGTAAACAAACACTGCACAGTCCCGATCTGACAGTCCTGATTCAGAAGAGCTGCAGTGGCAGGAGGGAGTAGCTCCTTCTCCTCTCCAGAGGTGGCTTGTCTCCACCAATGCTCTCTTCTCTCCAGATGTGGCCTGTCTCCTCCAATACTCTCTTCCCCTCTCCATATGTGGCTTGTCTCCTCCAATGCTAAGCTGACTGGAGTAGTAGTGAAGCTGCAACCCCTACTCCTGACAGTTTGTAGGTAGGAACTCTCCATGTGGCGCCTCAAAGGGACCCTCTCCCCCACCTCAAAGGGACCCCAGGGCAGCCATACCGCCTGTCCACCCCTTGTCCCAGCCCTGATGATAACCTAAAACTCCATACAGACAAAATCTATAAACTCAGCACCATTTGACTCATGTGCTAAGCACAAAAACATTGAGCAGACCAAGCCCAACAAAAGCAAACTTCCCTTTTGATCCAGTTTTATTTTTCACACTTTTTTTTTCTAATTAGTTGTGTAAATAGTGTGCGATGATCAGTATTTTACTGTGCAATAGGTGCAATTTAAACAATTTGTTTTTTTATTGTTATTTTTAGTTTCCATTGCAAATATATAGTACTGAATATACAATCTAGATTTTGTTTATCTATTCAGCTAGGCTGTTTTTATTGTCTATTTTATGACTGATCTATTGTATGAAGATCACTTTTAGACAAGACAGCCTTGTTTCATATAGGATCAAGTAAAGAACAAGACAGTTTTGCATTGCTAATACTGTAATCTGGC
Organism: Staurois parvus; assembly: GCF_062004578.1. Taxonomy (NCBI): domain Eukaryota; kingdom Metazoa; phylum Chordata; class Amphibia; order Anura; family Ranidae; genus Staurois; species Staurois parvus. The sequence continues at coordinate 27,166 of NW_028318730.1, read as the reverse complement.
TAAGTTACTTTGTTATTCTATATATAGCCTGCAAATCATTTAATCAACGCTGCAGCTTCTGGCCTCAGTTATCTTGTATCTGGAATACTCCATTTAAACCCATGGGGCACAATATACTTTGGGAAAACTTCTCTATTATTTGCATGTATATTGCTCTTCTAGTTTAATCTAAAAAGGCCTACAGCTTTTATAATGAAACATTAATTTAAGCACCAATAATATTGGGAATTTTGAAATGGCTTCTTTTCTATGAGGAGCATTGTAGGAGGCCACCCCAGGAAAGAGATTATAATAAAAAAAAAAAAGCAATTGGCTGGCTAGAGATTTAGGACCCATGTCTAATTAATTCAGCAATGCTTTTTGTATTTACAGATAGTTTGTTTTAGTGAGAATATTCATCAACTCTTGTCTCTGCCCCACATAATAGGAAAACATATTTAGTGTTAATTACTTCCTAATTAGACCATTTTAGTCAAAACAACCCAACAGTCCACCTACGCTGTTTTTCAGAATTTCAATCTGGATTTAATGTAGTAATAATTACCAGGCAACCTACAGTTTGAATAGTTACAAAGACAGTACTTTGTTATGCACAAAAGGGGCATAACATAACATCAAGGGAAAAAATGAGGTTCACATAATGGATTAGAGCAGTGGTCTCCAAATTGCGGCCCGGGGGCCGGATGTGGCCCTTTGCTTGCCCTTATCTGGCCCTTGGGGACCTATTCCCCCCTATTGATACCATCAATGGGGCACTATTCATGGTATTAACCTCTCTAGCGGTATGATTATGTCAGTATTTCTGTGCTCAAAGCGGTACATTTTTTTGCATGGAAATATGTATTTTTTTATTGTAGGCCTGTAATTTTTAGGAATAACTCACTGAAATCTGTCTGAACAAGAGTCTAGTAAACATCCCGGGTATGATAAAATTTGAAACACGAAATCATAAATTATAATTTAATAAATAATCATAAAAAATAATAATATAATAATAATAAATTTAATTCAATAATATAATCAAACCAAAAACACTGAAATTTGAAATATAGCGCCAAGTTCGCACATCACTGAGCAAAGTCACAAAATCGTTTTCAGTGTCTGATGACAAATTTCCCCACGAATCATTATCACTCAATTCTGCAAGTAGTTCTAATTTACTATCGCTGTTCTCTAGCTGGTCTAAAACTGCTTTTGACCTAAAGGGACGCTTTTTGGACACCATGGACGTTTCTCAGTTTCCAGGCAGAAAGAACAGTAAAAATGCAGGCAGGGCACAGGACAAAGCAGTAGGGACAAAATGTACGTGAGATGGTTTGGTACAGTAATGTTTTACTATGTGATTTTAGTGATTTTAGTGAATGTCACTTTTGGTCATTTTCAAATTTCCCGCCGTTCCGTCCCCCGTACGTCCCGACGCTCGCAGGGGATGGAACCCAGAAGACAGATGCCGGCATCTGACGGATTACATTGCCAGGGACACTGCAGGAGGGACATTGCGGGAACGCAGGAGAAGGTAAGTGATCGAGGGATCGCAGAGCAGTGCCGCATGGTAAGCCCGAGTGTAGCTTGGGGTTACTGCTTGTGGTACTGAAACTTTACCCCGAGCTACACTCGGGAATACCGCCAGGGAGGTTAATATCAAGAATGGGGCACTATTCTCCCATTACAATCAATGATGGCATAATGATGATGAGACACTTTCTACTCTCGTTGGCCACAGTCTGGCCCCCAAAAGCCTGAAGAACAGTAAACTAGCCCTTTGCTTCGAAAGTTTGGAGACCCCTGGATTAGAGGATATAAGAGGTATACACATGACAATTTAATTTAATTTCCAAGAATTTCCAAACATAATAACACACCCACATCCGATACAGTGGCACATACTTTGTATACTTGAGAGGTTTCATTTCTTTATGTAAAAAACATATCACCTATTGCAAAAGTATTTTTGGGATATCTATATGCAGGTCACCTTATCCATGAGGGTAAAGTGATAGTGTCTCTTTAAGGGCTTCCCCTTACCCCCTTACACTTACCTTACCAATGTTTCCTTGCTGCTTCTTCATCTGTCACAGCCAGTGACACTAGTAGGCACTTCTGGGTATGGGGGAGTATGTAACCTTCTCCCCTGCAACTGGCACATGACTGAGTAAATGACTTCACCTCTCCCCCTGGTCCCCACACTGCTCATCTCAGTGTCAGGTGTGATGCAGGAAAGAGAATCGAGGAAACACAGGCAAGGTGAGTATACACATGCAACAGCCCTTGCCACTGCTCTGAAAAGTGATCTGCAGTTGAATCACTTTCTAACCCTGAAAAGGCCAACTGCTGAAAGCCAGCTTTTTCTCCTCTTCCCTCCGCAGGCATTCAGCAGATGCAGGAGGAAAATGTTCATTATGCTATTCAAAATTAAAAAAATCTAAATTCTGAACCATTTTATTTCATTGTGGCAAACTGGTTACCAAATCACTTAAGTGGCCCTCGCTCTTCAAAGGGTTGACACCCCTGCTCTTAAGTCTGCAACTGTGACTGCATTAAACCTGGCCCTGACCACTTCTTAATTATACATTTGTTAGGAGTGAAATTTTGTGATATTATTAGTAATTAATCTGTTTTTAAACTTTGCACACAGTTGCACTTCGCTGCCCAAGGAAACAAATACACAGCTCTATAAACTTGTTGCAGAAAGTTTGCTGAAGGCAACACAGTCTGATATGCGACTAATCATGCCACTAATATGCTTGATAAATATCCCTTTATATATTTTCTTAAAGCAGAGGACCCTTAGGATGAGATTATGGCAATTGTATTTTTTATGTTCAATATTTGTGCTAATGTTCATTTAATCAATATTTTTAATAAAAATACACCAAAATTAATTTTAATGCACACAAACGCAATATAATTTAAATTTTTGTCAAGTAAGTAGGTACATAATATACTAAATCTCAAGATTGCTTGAAGTTACAATACTCAAAATTGTTCATAGGCAGCACTTTAACCTTTATTGCTCATCAATTTAGAGTTAACCATAAATTATCACCCTGCAATTATAATTCTCACTTTGTTGTGTGCAGCGCCCAAAGTACACTCTGCATTTGTGTTCACATGGGGGGGTGTGGCTTTTAAAAAATTTTTGGGTCTTCTATTTTTAACTTTTAATTGTTAATTTTTGTAAACTTTTTTTTTTACCAACCTCATTGCTATTATAAAAGGGTTAACAAGCCCCCTGTGTGGTAGCATATCACAGGTGACAGGTTTTCTTTAAGGAGACACCAAGAGTCTCTTAAATCCTTAAAGTGGTTCTATAGGCAGAACGTTGTTATACCTTAATGCATTCTATGCATTAAGGTAAAAAAACCTTCTGGGTGCAGCTCCCTCCACCCCCCTCTTTTACTTACCTGAGCCCCACCTCGATTCAGTGATTTGCATGAGAGCAGCAGCTTTCCGGAGTGTCTCTCTCCTCATTGGCTCACACAACAGTGGGAACCATTGGCTCCTGCTGCTGCCAATCACAGCCAGTAACCTAGTCGGGAGAGAGCGGGGGCAGGGCCAAGCTGTCCATTCACAGGAGCTTGGCCCTGCTTGAGTGCCCCCATAGCAAGAGGCTTTCTATTGGGGGCATTCAGCAGAGAAAAGGAGCTAGGACTGCTGGTGGGGGACCCCCAAAAAAAGAAGATTGGGGCTGCTCTGCACAAAACCAATACACAGAGCAGGTAAATATGAAATGCTTGTTATTTAGAAAAAAAGGCAACCTTTAGAATCAATTTAACCTCCCTAGCAGTATTCCCAAATGTAGCTCGGGGTAAAGTTTCAGCACCACAAGCAGTAACCCCGAGCTACACTCGGGAATACCTGCAGCGCTGCTCCCGGATCTCTTCTTCGCTTACCTTGTCCTGCGCTCCCGTGATGTCCCTCCTGCAGTGTCCCCTGCAATGTCCTCCGGCGGATGCCGGCATCTGTGTTCTGGGTTCCGTTACCTGCGACGTCGGGACATACGGGAGACGGAACTGGCGGGAAATTTGAAAGTTGTAAAAGTGACATTCACTAAATTCACTAAAATCACATAGTAAAAATTTACTGTATCAAAGCATTTCACACACATTTTGTCCCGAGTGCTTTGTCCTGTGCCCTGCCTGCATTTTTACTGTTCTTTCTGCCTGGAAACTGAGAAATGTCCATGGCGTCCAAAAAGCATTGCTTTAGGTCAAAAGCGGGTTTAGACCAGCTAGAGAACAGTGATAGTAAATGAGAACCACTTGCAGAATTGAGTGATAATGATTTGTGGGGAAATTCATCATCAGACACTGAAAACGATTTTGCGACTTTGCTCAGTGATGTGCAAACTTGGCACTATATTTCAAATTTCAGTGTTTTTGGTTTGATTCTATTATTTCATTAAATGTATTATTATTATATTATTATTTTTTATAATTATTTATTAAATTATAATTTATGATTTCGTGTTTAAAATTTTAACATACCCAGGATGTTTACTAGACTCTTGTTCGGACACATTTCAGTGAGTTATTCCTAAAATTTACAGGCCTACAATAAAAAAATACATAATTTCATGCAAAAAAATGTACCACTTTGAGCACAGAAATATGAACATAATCAGACCGCTAGGGAGGTTAATGTCTCCCATGTACTCTGACTAAGCATAGCTAGCAGAAACTGTGCTTGGTCTGCTGTTTTCCCAGCTTCCAGGATTTGATAGCTTTGAATCCTGTGAAATAATAGCACAAAATGTGCTTACCAGAAATACACTGTGTTTTTCCTTTAAGCTGCTGATTTTTCTTCTCCCATTGTTTTTCTTTCTTTCTTTTTTAATTTTATTAACAAGACTTGAAAGTCCTGGATCCCAAAAAAAGCTTTCTGCTAAAACATATGTTTCATAAATGAAAGCTCTCCCATGCTCATTTATTCTTCCAAGAGCCCAAAGTAGTCATACTTTCCTGTTATAATGAATGTTGTCAATATGCAAAGATGAAATTCACTGTTGGGCAGAAAATCAATAATATAAGCTGTTCAATGGCATAATTATGATTGCAGTTTTTTGCTTATATCTGATAAATATTAATAACACTCCATCAATGTTGTTATTACTCTGAATTCTGATTATTAATAATGTGCCTTTTTCTAAATTTCAGGTACTAATGGGAATCTTTCAAGTGGGATTTGTTTCCGTGTACCTGTCGGATTCTTTGCTTAGTGGATTTGCAACAGGTGCATCATTCACAATCCTTACATCTCAAGTAAAATATCTTTTAGGCTTAACTATACCACGTGCCAATGGAATCGGCTCCTCTATCTATACTTGGATTTATATCTTCCAGAACATTCACCTGACCAACATTTGTGATCTTGTTACTAGCATTTTGTGCCTTTTAGTTCTAATCCCAACCAAAGAACTTAATGAATGCTGTAAATCCAGGCTCAAGGCTCCAATCCCTGTTGAACTCTTTGTCATTGTTGGGGCGACTCTTGCCTCTCACTTTGGTCATCTAAAAGAAAACTATGGCTCAAGCATTGCAGGGGAGATCCCTACTGGATTTCTAATGCCAAAGCCACCAGAATGGCACCTTATACCCAGTGTTGCATTAGGGGCTTTGTCCATTGCAATAATAGGATTTGCAATCACAGTCTCCCTCTCTGAGATGTTTGCTAAGAAACATGGGTATGAGGTGAAAGCCAATCAGGAAATGTATGCTATTGGATTCTGCAATATCATCCCATCATTTTTCCATTGCTTTACCACAAGTGCTGCCCTTGCAAAAACACTAGTTAAAGAGTCTACTGGCTGCAAAACTCAAGTCTCAGGAATCATGACCTCTCTGGTTATTCTGCTTGTGCTCTTGGTAATAGCTCCTCTTTTCTATTCACTTCAGAAATGCGTTTTGGGGGTTATAACCATAGTGAATTTAAGAGGTGCCCTCGGTAAATTTTTAGATTTGCCCAAGATGTGGAAAGTAAATAAAGTGGACACGGTCATCTGGTTCGTTACCATGTTTTCATCTGCAGTAATTAGCACTGAGCTTGGACTTTTGATTGGCATTGCATTTTCTATGATTTGCGTCATTGTAAGATCTCAAACACCTGCATCATCTTTGTTAGGTAGGGTGGAAGCTTCTGAAGTTTATGAGTCTATGACTGTCTACAAGGATCTCAACAAAACCAAAGGTATCCAAGTGTTTCGATTTGAAGCCCCTTTGTATTATGTGAACAAACAATCTTTTAAATCAACACTGTATAAACATGTTGGAGTGGACCCGGTTTTGGTGGCTTCAGCAGAAAAGAAAGCAGCAAAGAAGAAAGAGAAGCTAAAGAAGCAGGAAGACATTTTGGGAAACAGCCCTGCTGAGGTGGAAACTTTTTTTCATCTCTACCAGGAGCAAATGCCCCTGCATTCCCTAGTTATTGATTGCAGTGCAATTCAGTTTATAGACACAGCAGGTCTAACTACCTTGAAAGAGGTCTTAAAAGATTATAATGGCATCGGAGTTCGTGTTTTACTGGCCCAATGCAATATGTCTGTGAGGAATTCACTTAGGAATGGTGACTATTTTAAAAAGGAAGAAAGTACCATGGTATTTTATAGCATCCATCAGGCTGTGCAGTTTGCACTATATGCACAGGAGCAAATAGATGCTTGTGTCAACGGGTCTACTGTTTAATTGCACATCTACATTAAAGTTCCAGCAGGGGGTGCTGTATGTTCAATTATGCACTACAAAAGTGGGCAGTGAATACAGCACACACACAAACTAAGGCAAAGCACAATCACATTTAAACTGGATGTGTTATATATGTTTTTTTTCTACAAAGAATAACAAGCATTGCTGTTCTCAACAAAAATAATTAACAAAGAAATTCCAACCATGACTTTCTACCACTTTTTTTTTTAAATTAATTTCACAGTATATAAATTAAAGTGGAACACAGACAGCAATTACAACTGGGACAGAGGCTATACCCTACCTCATATTGTACAAATTAAGAAACAATAACTGGCTAGAGTTCCACTATAATTACAGCTCATTCTTTGTCATCTGGGTATGTTTAACAGCACCTTGTCATACTTAGCTATGGTACATCAGTGGAGATCAGCCGCTCAGTGGGCAGTTGAAGGACTTATACATGCACCTGAGTTCTGATCTTCAAGTCCTGCTTTCACCACTGATGAGGCATCTAGAGGCCTCTGCTCATGTTTGTTACACATTTTGCAGACATCCAGAAACCCCTACTAAAAAAACATAATCAGAAGTCACTACTCTTAGCAACCATATAGGAATGTATTTATTGCATGTCATTGGATCACATGAGGTCAAAGACATAGCTGTAGAACCTAAAACACATTATGCATACATTCCTTGATATGACAAGCATTCTGCATTGTCTGATCCTTTAGGATGTATGTCACTTACAAGACATGGGCATTATTGTCAATTAATTTACAAGCTAATGCACATTTGGGAGAACAAATTACAGATTGTTTAGTTATTTAGTCTTTAAAGTGTTACTAAACCCACAACAGTAAAATCAGTCTGTATATGCAGTAAAGCATGCTTGTTATACTCACTGTGGAGCCTAAGAGGGTAATCCTGTGCATTGTGTAAAAACGCTGTTTGATCCTGACTTCTCTAATCCTCCCTTTCTTCTAGTGTCCCCCTCTTATCTCCTGATAAGACATATGATGTGGAGTCACACTGCAGAGGCTCATTTTGGCGTGTATTGCTAGAGAGGTTTTTTTTTTTCTTGGTAGAGTGCATGTGATCAGCATAGAGCCAATCAGCACTGTCCAGACAGAGGTCAGGGGTCCTGCATCTTCCTAAGGCAGAATGAAAACACCTCCTACAAGCTTTAACATGTGCTCTGCTGGACACTGGTAGAAGTCACAAGACTGCTCTAACTGCTGATGGGAAAAGGTATTTAGCAGTTTATATTTACTAAAATAATTGCACTTCCATGTTCTGTGTACTGTGGGAGACCAGATATAGTGAATGCAGGGTTCTGGCTTTAGTAACACTTAAAAAAATGGCTCATTTACTAAAGGCAAATAGGCTGTTCACTACGGGATTGTGATGAAAATTCACTTTGCAAAAAATGTTTGCTTGCACAGGATTGGATGATGGAAGGCAGCATAGATTCACCTCATTCACTAAATTAAGGGAGGATTCTCTTGTAAAGTGAAAATGCCCTTGCACAGTGAAAATTCCTATTTACTTTTAGCAGATCAACCCTGTTATTTCATGGTTTTGTGGCTAGTTTTGGACTACAAATTTGTGATATTATGCCAGTGTGTGGGTGAAATATTCAGCGGGGGGATTTACCAAACTGACGCAGACAGAATCAGGAGATGTACTTGGCAACCAATCAGCATCAATCTTCAGCTTGTTCAGTTGAGGCTCAAAAATAAAAGAATCTGACTGGTTGCCAAGAATATCTGTTTCATATTCTGGCTACTCAAATTTTGATAAATTCCCGTAAGTAATGCATCACCATTTTGCTATGACTGTTTACTCAGGACTGTTCAAGGTATATATTCGTTAAGATATTATTTTATATGCACTTATTTTATTTTCCATTAATTTAAATTATTTATATATGTCATGGGGATAAAAGTCGATGGGCTCAATTCAAAAAGTTTAATACAAAGATAGAACTTGTATATTTAAATGTTACTTAAGGTAAAATTTGTATTTTATTAAAATAATAAACATGTTATACTCACTTGCTCTGTGCAATGCTGTTGCACAGAGTGGCCCCAACCTCCTATTCTAAGGTCCCTCATGAGTGATCTTGGCTCCTCCTTTCTTCGTGTACCTCCATAGCAAGCCTCTTGCGTACATGCTCGCTCCAAAGCTGTGTGTGTGTCTATGGAGTCGTGCTTCATGCACACACTTAGCCCTACTCCCCGCATCGTCCTCACTGCATTTGATTGACAGAAGCAGGAGACAATGGCTCCTACTGCTGCCGAGTCCTTACGTGAAGAGGAATAGAGGGGAGAATAGATGCAACCATGCACAGCACTGGATCTCTTCTCCCCTCTCTTCCCCTTCATGCAGGGAATGCATTAAGGTAAAAAAACTTTTTGGATTTAGAACTACTTTAACCATCTGTAATTTAAAAAAAAAATCATTGAACTAAGCCAACTGGTTTATCTGTTTGTCAAAACAGTTACTTTCAAGGCATACCTTGAACAGTAACTGACAGTTGCCAGAGTGCTTATGCTAGCTTTTAACTGAACTGTCAATTCAACAAATGGCTGGTGTCATAGTAGATCACATGTGCTACATCATGGCAACTGCAGGTCAAGCAAAAGTTAAAGTGGAACTTTAACCTAGAAAAATCATTTGGCAAACAGGCAGGATTTTTAATGCAGAAGAGACATGTCTCTCCTGCAAAAAAGTTACTAACTCGCCTACATGTCCGCTACACTCGAGTTGCGCACTCACAGCTCAATGTACAAATTTCGGCGATGGCGAGATGAATGAACTCCTGTGCATGTGCGGGAGTGACGTCATTGTGGCCATACTGGAGAGCATGGCTGAAGATCAAAACCAAGAATCTGATTAAGCCAAAGATGACAGAGGCTGGTGGGGAGCTGCGGAACACCTAGAGATAAAGTGAGTATAGTTCCGCTTTAAGATGGCAGCTTTCTTGGTTGTAAATGATAGGAGGGGTTAGTTCCAGTTTATCCTAAAATAACTGTCCCTTTTTCAAAATAGGTATCCTTATTCTGGTTTGTGAACTTTTCTGAATTTAGCGTAATGTACAGTACACTGTTCTATGGTGTGAAAAAAGTGATAATAGAAAGGTGGTAAACTTCTTAATTAAACATATAAATACAGAGACTACTCATACTGTGTAACACCATCCCAACATCATTTGTATGTCTACAGGTACGGAAACAAAATCCTATTCATAAACTACAAACTAGTGATGAACCAATACCATTTTTAACACTGAGTATGAGTACCAATACTTTTTTTAAAGTACTCAGCGATACCAATTACCAATACCTATTGCAGGCACAGCCCCACTGCATGGGAAAACATTTTTTTTTTCCGGAATTCTTCTTTAAGGTAATGAATGAGCCAGGATTTTCAGAGGAGGATATAGAAGCATCAAAGTGCAGGGCACATGAAAGTTGTTACATAGATGTGTAAAAATGTGCTGTTTGATGACATATGTGCAGTGCAGGCTATGTGTAATCTTATGAGGACCCCCCCCCCCATCCAGTGTGCTGATCACTTCTCGCCAGGAGTCAGGAAGGGATCTCCATCCCTAATTGGTGTAAATCAGTGGACAGTGATGTCCCAGCATTACACTATATGGATTACCCGCTCAGAGTTCTAGAAGCAGGTCATGCAGGTTAGAGGGAAGGGGGTATCACTGCTGTCCACATCAGTTGTCCACACACAGGATCTGCCTCCTCCTCCTTCTCCAGGTTTTGTTTTTTCTTGTACCTGGCTCACCCTCCAGCCGGGTGTGTGACAGCAGGGAGCCTTGCACAGTCACTGTGACAGCAAGGTATATCTGGAGACTTTACTGGCCCTCTCCCCATTGTAGCACCCTGTCTGTGATGCCTTTTTCTGGCACTGGCGCTGGCCCTGGCGGAAGGGGAGAAGGAGGCAGGAAAGGAAAGGAAGAGGAGGCTGACAGCTGAAATGTTATCGGTTGTTAAGGATGGGGCGGCCCAAGTCCTTAACAACCGATGAATGCTGGAATCCCAGTGACAGCTGAAAGAAGCAAACCTTAAGATATCAGTTTTTGGTATCGGTGAGTTGCACAACTACGATACTCGTGCAAATGCAGAGTATCGACACTAATACCGATATCGGTATTAGTGCAACCCTACTACAAACAGTAGATAGCTTGCCACAATCAAACTCATTCAGCACATTGTACATTTAAATAATTAATCTGTATGGTTTTTTTATTAGTAAATGAGAATTAACAACTTTTTAAACAATTGACTTGAGAATTTTTGTAGTCTGCCATTAGATTTAGGACTATATTATCCAGTCCTAATGAACTGTTATAGTTCAACTAAATGAGACACATATGACCATTTGGAACTCATGCCTCACTCCATGGTTATACATCTCAGAGCCAAGACAGAAATCACCAATTAACATACATATTCAACTGATGAGCACTTAGTGTTTTCTAATATCTACAGATGACTGTTGCTTCTTCCAATTAAATGGGATCACCCTTCTACCTAAGAGACAGAGATGACTGGGATGACCCACTTTGGTTTAATTTGCCAGCTCCAGCAGCAGGTTATATTTCCTTTCTTTTCACCCCCTTAGCTGCTCCATTTGATTTCCAGGAAAATGAGAGTAAGCCCTTTGTAAGCTCAAGCAGTGAGCTTGCAGAGGAATGAGAACTGTCTCACCTCCTCTGTGTGGCAGCATGGGTGTCTGTCTGAGTGACCAACCAACATGCACCAGTGATGTCATGTGACAGAAAAGAGAGTTAGTCACATGCTCTTCATACCTATACTGGGCATTTCTGTTAACTCCCCACAGCCGAACCCAGTGAGGTTGGGGGAGAATGTGGTGTAGTATAAGTAGCTGGTGGGACCAACATTAGAGTCAACCTGCCCTGCAAGGGCATAGCACATATTCACTTTAAATTGCTTTCTACTCAAGATAATGTTTTTCCTTGAATACCCAATTCTAAAATGCTATACATTGTTATTAAATTCATGCATGTACACTTTACATTGTGAAAGCAGGCAGATCTCCAATTGGCTATGCTAAATTTATAAAAACTGTAGTCTCTATCTACACACACATTCTTTCAAGCAGAATGTATCAAACAATGCTTGAATAAATAAAAATGACTCCCTTTTTGGTAAAATTGTTAACTTGTAAGGGCTACTGATACAAAGCCTTGCAGTTTTGAGAACTGAAGGACCACAAGAGCTGGCCATACACTATATATATTCACTTAGTGGGTGACCCCATCAAAGAAGTCAGGTTGAAAGTTGTTGGCCGAACATCAGCTACATCCAATAACATTCAGTCGCCATTTGGGTATTTTGACAACCAGAATACAATAAGAACAGCAGGAGGTTCATCCATCTGCGCTGTATTGCACAGATGGAGGCACCGGTTAGATTATTTTTTGGTTCATTCTGCAGGCCGGATGAAAAAAAAATCTACCAGTGTATGTCCAGCTTTAGATTTGTATACGCATACTGTAGCAGCGTACTTGGCGATTACATTTCTGTATCGGAAAATCATCAGTTAACAGTATGTACAATCATTGTAATACAAGAAAAAGTGGCGTTTTCTCTCTGTACTTCATCAGGCTCAGGACCTGAATCAAACCGCAAGAAGAGATGGAATGCTTGTGACATAATGTGGACCATAAAATGGCAAATTAGACCCAAAAAACTAACCTGATCTGGTGACTTTGGGTTACAGAGAATGTAAAACAAAAAGAAAAAATGTAAAAGTAGATCAAAAGGGCTAAATACCTTACTTTAATGGAGAAAACACTTACAGTTGCCCTTCAATGCTGACTACGTCTGCAGGCCTATGAATGTGGTCTCTTGATTTCTGCTTAAGGGATGTATCAGCCAGTTTTAACTCTAATTCACCTCTTTAACAGAAAGCATATGATCAGGTACCTAGACTTTTAGTTTTTGACCAGCACTGTAAGGATCCTGAAGCTGCAGGTACAAAGGTAGGTATTTCAGCCTATCTATTTTCAATTCCAGTAAGAATGTTAATATAGCTTCAAATCAACATTTTCAAAAAAGGTCTACTTTAAAACAAATGTGTGGTGCCTATGTGGAACATTTTCCAGGAGGCCGGCCAGGCTATAATGATTATACCTGTATAGTTAATATCAGGGGCGGACTGACAACTCATGGGGCCCCCGGGCAATAGGGGATCATGGGGCCCCTGTGTCCTCACCCACACCCAAAAAAGCCTATGACAAAGCCAATGAAAGGTACCAGGGGCATCTCATGGGACCCCTACTGACCCCGGGCCCTCGGGCAGTGCCCGAGTGCTCGAATGGTCAGTCCGCCCCTGGTTATATAAATATAAGGTTGCTTATTAGGAGACAAATTGACCTGAGGCCATTCACCACCATACATGACAAAGGGGAGGGGAAGAGCTTTAGCTCCAAGGAGACCTGTCCAGGATGCATCCTGATAAGTCATCACCTCTGCTCATTCTGCTCTCTCTCCCTATTGCATGTTTGCTGTTAGCACATGTGGAGGAGAGCCTGATTGGCTTCTAGTACTGCCCCTCCCTCTCCTAATCTGAATGCTTCTACACAGGGAATGAAAGGAGACTAATGTCAAAACAGATTCAGGTACCTAAGTTAAATATATGAAATAACATGTTTCCTTTTTTAAGGGTTTACTTGTGCAAGTGCCTTAATGTGGAATTCAAACATGCCGACTGAATTCAGTGTGATTATATGAACCTTTACATAAACAAATTTGCTATACAGTGTCCCTGAGAACTAGAAATTGTACCTCTGAGAATTTACATGTATTCATACATAAGCTGCCTTTGCTGAATTCCTTTTATAAAATACCAGTTCTTTGGTTTTCTTTGGCTTCAATAATTTCTGATTTGCTCACCTATAAAAAGCATGCAGAATGTGTTATAGCATAATTATTTTGGGTCAGTAACTCAGAAAGTATGGAAGCCATCGGATCAATGTGACATCCAGGACACCAGCGTTTTAATAAGTTTAACAAAACTTTTTATGGAATAAATATTTTATATTATTCATAGATTTGTATAAGGCTACAATATTGAAATAGTTTGATGAAATGGTAAATTATTATGTAAAAGCTCCTCTGAAATTGATTGTGCTATCTATATTTAACACAGATAAATTTGATTTAGTATTGTTTTTTTTTTTATAACTAGGTCAGTGACTGTGAGCTTGTCAATTGTATTTCAGTCATGATAAACTATAGCAATACAAATAATATTTTCCACAAATATAACTCTAGACAGCAAGATTCAGATGCATTTGTTCAGACTAACAGCCAAGCTATATTATCATTATATATTTTTTTAGGACAAAAAATTTAGTTTTGTAAATTATATGTTTTCTTATAGCTTACATGTTACATGCAGAATTACTTGTTTTGATGTGTAGCACTGCAATAAATTTTTGTTTTATTACAGTTGTCATTTCATGCGTGCCTTTAAAGGAATAAAAGATGTTATATGTATATCGTTTTGGTGTATGAATTTCTTTTTATTATGGGATATTAAAGAACTGAAGTCTTTACAAAGTCAATTCATCCAAAGCTAATATTTCAGTTTTATTAGATGCTGTAAAGCAGGCATGTCAAACTCAGATGCAATAGTGTGCTGAATTAAAAGGGTAAAATCTTTAAGGTGGTCACACTGTCTAATGTGGGCCACATTATGTCTACTGAAGGCTGCAGCTACTTCCTTCACATTCCAGGAAAGTGAATATGTATCATATTTAATTACAGATAAATTACAGAGAACAGCTAAGAGCACATTCATTTTTTTTTAATCCTTAAACCACTGTGGCCCACAGGGAAGGAGAGAGGGGAGCGTACACCCGTTAGAACACCAGCTTGACATGTCTCCTGTGGAGTTACATAGGTGCACTTAAAACAAGAAATGTAGGTGGGTATTCTCACGCACCAAAAGTGACTTGGAGAACAAAAGACCTCACAGTTATTAGGATTTTAGTAAATAATGGGATATGAGTGTGTGTTCATTTTAATACTATTACGGTGGGGGACATGAACTTTAATAACCTTCCATTCAAGAGCTAGTGGATATTATATATTATTATAATTATTATTACAGGATTATATTATACAGCGCCAACAGTTTGCTCAGCACTTTACAATATAAAGGGAGACAATACAGCAACTATACAGTTCAATACAAGAGGGTTAGGAGGGCCCTACTCCTTGGAGCTTACAATCTAAGAGGGAGGGGTTGGTGGTAAAAAAGGTAATAACTGTGGGGATGAACTGAGAGATAGCTTTTCAAAGATCACCTAAAAGTGGGCAGAGTAGGCCATAGTCAGATAGACTGGGGTAGAGAGTCCCAGAGAATGGGGGAGGTTCTGGAGAAGTCCTGGAGACGAGCTTTGGAGGAGGATACAAGGGAGCTAAAGAGTAGGAGGTTGTGGAAGGAGCATGGTTTGGGTGATATTTGGAGACAAGATTGGTGATGTAATTTGGGGCAGAGTTATAAATGGCTTTATATGTTATTGTTAATGTTTTAACTTTTATTTGTTGGGCTATGGGGAGCCAGTGGAACAACTGACAGAGAGGGATGGCAGATATGAAATGGTTAGTAAGGTGGATGAGTCTGGCAGCAGCATTCATGAAGACTGAAGAGGAGATAGCCTGTGATGAGGTAGGTCAATGAGGAGGGAGTTACAATAGTCAAGGTGAGAGATAACAAGGGAGTGAATAAGTTGCTTAGCAGTTTCAGAGGTTAAAAATGGGCATATCTTGGAGATGTTGCGGAAGTGAAGGCTACAAGATTTGGACAGTGATTGGATTTGGGGCTGAAAGGACAGATGGGAGTCCAGGATTACACCTAGTACCCTGGCATGAGGGGAGGGACTGATGATTATATTATTGATGTTGATGGAGCAGTCAGGGGAGGGGGCACGGGCTGGAGGGAATAGTATGAGCTCCGTTTTGGAAAGATTTAGTTTGAGAAAGTGGAGTGACATCCATGCTGATACTGTATGTCACTTAGTAGGTTAGTAATGCGAGAGGAGACTGAAGGGGTGAGGTCAAGAGTAGAAAGATAGATTTGTGTATGATCAGCATAGAGATGGTACTTAAAGCCAAGGGAGTTTATCAAGCGACCAAGGGAGGGATATGTCACTATCTCTCCTGTCTCAACAATATGTAGTACCTTGGAGGTGAGAGTTCAGGCAAAAAATTACAACAATGAGGGGGTATCAATAAATTTATTGATATCCTATTACAAAAATTCTAATAAATGTGAGGTCTTTTGTTCTCTCAGTGGCTTTTGGTGCGTTGGAATACACACCCCCCATTGTTTTAAGTGCAGTTACTTGTCATACTAAGGGAGTTTTAGAATTGAGAAATATAGAAGGCAATTGTTTAAGTAAGAGTTAAGAAGTAGTCATGGCCAAAAATATTGGCACCCTTGCATATCTGTGAGATAATTCACCACTCAGCCCAGAAAATTGTTGCATTACAAATGTTTAGGCATTCTCATATTTATTTCTTTTGTTTGTATTGGTATGACACAAAAAAGTGGAGAAACAAAAATCCAAATCTGACACATTCCACGCAAAACTCCACACTCCGCAGCCCCACTGCTCTGTGTATGGGCTCCCAAACCCTCCTGGAATATGTGATGGAGTGTCCCAGGAACCTTCTGGAACAGGACACCTCATTTTTCCCTAGGCCAGAATTGTGGGAGGTGGGGCTATTGAAAAAAATTCAAAAACAAGAAATAGCTCCCCTAAGAAAAAAAAAAACTATAATTGTGGAGAAATACTGTGAAAAAAGAGTATTTACAGGATGAAGTTCTGTTTTAAATTGATGTATTCTATTTTTGAATTATGCACACACTTTATTCCAACTTTTGCAGGAGTTACTAGAACAAAGTTATATTTAATTGGTCTTTATTAAACAATAGAATATAAAAGAGCAACAGAAGGATCACTTATTACAAAAAAAAGGACACAGACAAGAAATAATGTCTAGATATTGAGAAAACGAAATTAAACAAAGACACCTTAATGCGGTCAGAGGTACAGGCAAGTCAAAGTATTTGCATAAACATAGATACATTGTCCCCAGGTAGCATCTAATTAGTCAGTATGTCATACATAAATCAACTAAATAAATGTCACATCACCTGAGAAAATCTCATATGAAAGAGAAGGGGGATGGGAGAAAGTTATGAAATGCAACATTAACAACATGTGGGTATTTAGGAGCTACTAATAGTGCAATAAGGATGTTTTTACTGGAACAAAATTAGTCAAATGTAAAAATAAACTAATGCACATCCAAATGACATCAGTGCATAATGAATTCATTACATAAACAAGGGTGCTGAGACCATAAATTGGGTTTCCTCAAGAAAGACCCAGGAATAAAACCCTCTAAATACATAGTAAGCAGCCTAGTATTTACTGAGAGTTAATTGAACACCCTGTGATGACATTTTAGTGTTTTTAGAGACTTCTTTTAGCACCGAATATTCAAGCGGTAATAAACCCAAAACCAAAAATTGAATATTTTGCAGCTTACCAGTCATTAGATGTGCCAGCTTTATCAGTTTTCTTTTGTCTTTTTCCCCCGTTTTCACCTGGTGATCTGGCCAGTAACACACATCCTGTAACAAGATACAACACAAGGTGATAGAGCACAGGAGGTAGAGCAGACAGCAACATTCTCAGTCTGAGGGAGGGAAGTGTTAAATGTATTAGCACATTTAAAAACACTAACTGAAGCCAAACTTCAGCTCAGATTTTATAATCAGTTACAGAAAAGGTTTTTTTTTGCTTTTGGGATAAAAGATAAAAGCTGATCATTTTAACCACCCCTGCCACTGTTTGTCTTATCCATGTAAGCTGATACGTTGTGCTGGAAAGCTTGAGCTTTTGAAAAACAATAGACTTGCTGGCTGGATCATCAAATGATAATAGAAGAAAGAAAACTTAAAAAAAGAAAACTAATACAGCCATCACATCTAAGAATTGGTAAGCTGAAGTATAATAAATGTTTGCTTTTGGTTTACTACTGCTTTACCCCTGGTTCACATCTGTGCGGGTGGTGCCGCTGCGGATCCGCACAAAAATCTATTTCTACTCAGAATGTTTTACTGAACACCATAATCAATGTAAAGACCATCAGGAAACTATCAAGCCACCATATGTTAACAAGAGTCTGTCATCTAAAAAGAAAAAAAAGTGAAGGTATGAAGTTCTGACAAGCAAAGCGTTGGCTCTGTCTGATGTTGAAGCTTTGCTGCTGTTTCCTACCTTTTGCACTTCTATTTAGGCTGTCCATCATAGTGGGGAGGGGGGAGTGCAGGTAACAGCAACCTTCAACAAAATTGGAGAAAAAAAGAGGGTTGTCATGAGTAGAATAAACAAAGAAAACGAAAAAGGTTGGGATTTTCTAGGCTCCAATCAACAACACAGTTGAAATAAAAAAGTTTGGTATTTTTATTAACAACATTAAAAGATTGTATATATATAACACATTTATGGACCAATCTACATTTTTTTCTCATCACTTATTGACTGGATTAGTTGAGTCCCATCTGGCAAAATATATTCAGATGGAGACTAGAGACCTCAATGCGCTTCAGCTCTTTCAGCTTCATAGGAGGAAAAGATATGGTCTGAAACATAAGTGCATATGGATAAACCTTGCATATAAATGTATGGCCATAAAGTCAGAGAGTAGTCAGTCAGTAGAGAAATGCATGTCCTATATGAAGACCCTCCAATGGAATCAGGTGAAGTGCAAGGAGGATGAACCCCTTAACATGACATGAAAAAACAGAAGGCCTGGTAGGAAAAAAATAATGATCATTTAAGCCCCAATAATAGACCAGGGATTCTAAGATTTAATAGAAATATATAAAATCATACTAATTACCTGCCAAATTTCAGGTATCAAAATGTGGTTCTGTCTGGATCGCCTAGATGATCCCAACATATCTGTAGTAATAACAGTACTGCATGCACCAAAGGCTGACTGCTTAACAAGGTCCCCAGGAGTACATAAAGGGTAAACCCATTGGCATGGTCTGGAGAAGCACAAAAACCTAATGATAACACTATGATATTATCATAAACCCTACTCATTAAGCATAGATTATTAACTAATACAGCAAGGTCTTTCCTATAGCCTTTATGACTTTAATGACCATACTTTTACATGCAAGGTATATGTGGTATTTATCCATATGCACTTATGTTTCAAACCATATCTTTTCCTCTTGATAAAGGCTCTTTAAGAGCTGAAACGCGTTGAGGTCTCAAGGTCTGAAGTCTCCATCTGAAGATATTTTGCCAGATGGGACTCAACTACTCCAGTCAATAAGTGATGAGAAAAAAATGTAGATTGGTCCATATGTGTGTTATATATACAATCTTTTTTAACGTTGTTAATAAAACTACCAAACTTTTTTATTTCAACTGTGTTGTTGATTGGTGCCTAGATTGTCCAAGACTTTCTCCTTTTCTTTGTTTATTATACAGATTACGGAATGTGGTACCTGAAAATTGTTGTTAGTCATAGATTTAGCATTTCAAATATTTTGTTACCAGTAGAACTATATTTGAACCCTTTTTCCCTTTAGTGCTGCATTAACAAATTTGCATTAACATGAATTATTCACTGTGCTACTCTGCATTGTGGTAGAATATAAGGGCTGCCAATGCACCAGAATGCAGCCAATAAGGGATGCACCATTTTTCAGTTGCAATCCACCACCATGTGTATGGGCTTTGTGATGTGCTACAGTGTGAGTACATTGCCCCCTATTGTATTAAAGCTTCCCTGTGCTGTTCAAAATGTGTTAACATGTCATAGGAAAAATCAATCGATAGTCAACAAACTATTCGATTGACATGCCACACACAGGGAAGTGGATTTTGATCAATAGTTCAGAGAAGATAGTAAAAGTTATCTCTGTTTCCTAAAACACACACAAAAAAAGGACAAGAAAAGGACATAATCAAACCAAACATAACCTTAGAGAAGGTAGGCACAAGCCCTAGTAAAATTCTATAAAATGTTAGACCTGCTTGGTCCTCTAGTGTGTGTATATATATATATATATATATATATATATATAATTTGAAATATCATACTCATAAATAATACAGCACTTGATTACCTTTGGAGGACACTATTCAGAATAATAGTAAAAAAACCCAATGCGTTTCGACATACAGTTGCTTCTTCAGGGGACTATTGACTATTATTCTGCATAGTGTCCTCCAAAGTTCATTATATACCGTAATATTTATGTGTATGATATTTCAGATTATATATATATATATATATATGTATGCACTGGAGGACCTAGCAGGTCTAACATTTTATGAGGTACTTACATGCAGAAATCTATTTGTAATGTTTTTATATAATTTTATTACAATTTTAAGTATGTCATTGAATAAAGACTGGTTATGTTTGGCACTGTAAAGTCCCTTTTTTGTCCTTTTTTTTTTTTGTGTGTGTGGTCTATATACCAGTAGGATGTGGTGCCACACATCTCTTATGCTTGATAAATTATTTCTGTTTCCACCATGTAATCTCTTGATCGGATCAATCGAAATACAATCATATTCATGAATATGCTGATTGATGCAAAATGATCGCTAATATTTTACTCTGGCCAATTAGTTCAGTTTATTTATGTTTTGTTAAGGGAAGGTATAGCTATTTGATCTGCTGCAGATTTGATAATAGATTTTGATCTATTCACACATAGATCGGATAAAAAAATGTGTGTGTGGCCGCCGTTAAATGTCAACTATTTTTAAATAATAAAATCAAACAAAAATTCTGATTAGTCATATGTTTTAATATACTCTTGAATTAGTATAAAATTCTTGTATTAATCTTGCCGATTTACTTATATTTCTAGATTTCCTTTCTACAATACGATGACAAATGCAATTGTTGTATGAAAACAAATCTGTTGTTAGAAAACAAAGAATTTGACAAGACTGTCTATCAGTTTATGAGCAGTTTAGAAGTTCAATGAGTTTGTTTAAAGTGGAACTTCACTCTCTCAATCAACAATGATTATTTTGAATCCTTATGCTGCTAGTATTAGTAGGTAAATTAGCAATAGAAAGGAAGGCATAATATATTTATTTGCTTTAAAATGTTTTTTACATTTTGTTAGTTATGCCTAGGCTAATTAAATCATACATCCCCAGTGTCTTCAGGAGAGGAGGGGTGTTCGCAGATAAGCATACTCTTCTCTCTGCATGCATGAGCTAAGGGCAGATAAATTCTAGGAAGTAAATGCTACATGAATCATTTGCCCATACTCAAGATGGCCACGGCCAGGAATGCTAGGGGTGTTTATCAAAGTGATTTCTCAGCAAAATAAAAAATGGAGACATGGATGGGTGAGTTTGCTTTGAATATTAAAAATAAATTAAATAGCGCTTTTGGTTTGTGGTGCTCAGGCACAGAGTAGTTCCACTTTAAGGTGTTTCTGTGTCATATTAGTAAATACTAACATTTCAAATCTCCTTTTATAAATTGTTTCCATAACAATTAAGCTATGTTCACATATGATTGTAGTGACACGATATGTTTTGTGTCACACATTTTTGGAACGACAGCCCATTGACTTGAATAGACTGCTTGTCATATGACAGACATGCCAAAGAAGCTTGATTACCAATGTTTTAATTAAATGCATTTGGCGTTGTATGTGTAACACCCTGCTAGTGTAGGATGCTAAGTAAATTTTGGTTTTGTTTCCTTCTGTAATCAAGGGAATAGTGATTGTTTGGTTTGGTCTGTCCAGGGTTTCACAGGCTGGGAGTTTGCTTCCACCTGCCTCTAGAAGAAACGTCTAGAGCTTAGGGAAGGGTTTTTCACATAATTAGTCTGAATACTGATCAGGGCCTAGCCAATCTCTGGGGCGTTGTGCCCAGTAAGTAGTCCGAAGCACTAAAGAGATGGTAGTTCCTCTGGGGCAATTGCCCCTGATGCAGCCCGTGGACTGTGTTGCTGTCCTGTAAGATCTTAGCGAAAACTGTCTTACTTACTGGATTGTGTCCACAGGAGGCTGGAAGGTGGCAGCTGTCTGGGACTTGTGAGTAATGACTCTGAATTGATTCCTGGTGACTTTGTGCTTTTAGGTTATAAGTGTCAGAAGTAGCTTGGACTGAGACTGCTGTTATAGGGTCTCAGATACTGTACATTCCCAACCCCCACCAGTATCCTGAACTGTGAACTTATGGAAGAGTTCCCTCCTGTACTGTGCAATGTTCCTGAGATTGCACTGGGTACCAATAGCTGTGCAGTGGTGCAGGCCTTATGGTCCCTAGCTGTGAGGCTTTAGACGGTCTAATATTCCCAGTTGCTTAAGGAGAAGATTGTCCTCTCACAGCCTATTGCTTATCATTTTGGAGAATCCCATGCCCCAACATATCTCCTGTTATTTTTCCTGAAGATCTATCAGCAATAAGTCACAAAAATGTAACCCCTGGACTGTTTAATGAAGCTGGAGTGAATGGAATGTTGCTTGGGTGGCTGGTAGTCTCTGTTCTGTATGGGGGAGAACCAGTTAAAATCAGTGGCCCCAGGGGGATAGCAGTACACATATTTTTGTGCATTTTGTGCACGTTTTGTTGGGCAGAAAATGCTTGACAATACCCGCTACTGCTACTTGCATTTAAATGGGTGCCATTAACCATTTCAGCCCTGGAAGGTTTTCCCCCGCTTCCTGACCAGGCACAAATAGAGCTTTCTTTTGGTTTTATATTATCATCGCTGGGTTTTTTATTTTTTGTGATATAAATGAAAAAAGACAGACAATTTTGAAAATAAATTATATTTTCTACTTTCTGCCATTGGTATATGTGGAATAACACCCCAAAACACATTCTGCCACTGAGGATACCACATGTGAGAGTCTTTTTGGCAGCCTAGCCACATACAGGTCCCCAAAATCCAATGACAACCTTCACACTTTCAAAGGGAATATTTCCTCATGTCACTTCCTTACTGCCTATCACAGTTTTGAAGGCCCTGAGAAGCCAGTATAGTACAAACATCAATATTATAACCTTCTTGAAAAATATATAAACAAATTCAAATAAATGAATATAAAATAAAATCCAAACACTTAAATATCTAAATAAAAAATATATAATATAAAAAATATAAAATATAAAATATATAAAAAATATAAATAAAAAAGTCCAATGCAAAGTGTCCCAAAATGTCCCAATATAACCAAAAATAGTGTCAAATAGAAATGGTGTCCAAAAAAATTGTCCAAATATCCAAATTTAATTCATCCAGTCAGAAGAAATTCCCTTCCATCCCGTAATACCTCGAAAAAACAAATTCAAAAATCTAGTGCATTACCTTAATACATAATATATTCTCTCCGTGCAAACACAAAAACAAAAAAATGTGCAAACACTATATATGTGTATCTCTTCCGTGCACATGTGAATAAACTGTGACCACTCAGTGAAAACTGCAACACTGTGTTCCACCAGCACCAATAGTATTAGATGCTATTACCCTCTGTATCCATATACCAGCATCCAAATGAGATCTTCCAAATGCTCCAATGAAAATATTCCAAGGTCCTCCTCTGCTGCCACTTCCACCAATGTCTCCTCTATACTCATATACTCGTATAGAGGAGACATTGGTGGAAGTGGCAGCAGAGGAGGACCTTGGAATATTTTCATTGGAGCATTTGGAAGATCTCATTTGGATGCTGGTATATGGATACAGAGGGTAATAGCATCTAATACTATTGGTGCTGGTGGAACACAGTGTTGCAGTTTTCACTGAGTGGTCACAGTTTATTCACATGTGCACGGAAGAGATACACATATATAGTGTTTGCACATTTTTTTGTTTTTGTGTTTGCACGGAGAGAATATATTATGTATTAAGGTAATGCACTAGACTTTTGAATTTGTTTTTTCGAGGTATTACGGGATGGAAGGGAATTTCTTCTGACTGGATGAATTAAATTTGGATATTTGGACAATTTTTTTGGACACCATTTCTATTTGACACTATTTTTGGTTATATTGGGACATTTGGGACACTTTGCATTGGACTTTTTTATTTATATTTTTTATATATTTTATATTTTATATTTTTTATATTATATATTTTTTATTTAGATATTTAAGTGTTTGGATTTTATTTTATATTCATTTATTTGAATTTGTTTATATATTTTTCAAGAAGGTTATAATATGTGTTGCTTTCTGGGGAGAAAGCGTGACTTTTTAAGGGGTTTTTGGGGTTAGGTGATATACACATATTTAAAATAGTACAAACATCCCCCCAAATGACCCCTTTTTGGAAAATAGACACCCCAATGAATTTGATAAGAGGCATGGTGAGTATTATTCATGGCAGTAAACACCTGTCACCACAGTATGTGTAAATTTAGCCTAAATCAAGCTGCATTAGGTGCAATGGCTGTAGGTGTGCTTCCTTACCGCACAGAAGCAATGTCATGCTTTTGACAGGCCTAATTTTTTGGCACAAACCAAAATTCTCATGGACCATCATTCTTTTCCTCTGATTGCAGTAGCAAACAATGCTTAATTTGCCTTTCATGCAATTTTATCAAACATATAAATGTTGCTTCAGAGGTCACTTTAACCTGATGAATCAGAGCTATTAATAGCAATTAGTGTAATTAAAACAAATAAACCTATTTAAATCAGAATTGAGTGTTTTATCTACAATCCTCTATTTATTAAGAAAGTACATAGTAATTATGCTAAAACATCCTTTTCATCTCTTCTAGATTAAAACTTTTATTGTTGTTTTGGGTAGAGAGTTACAACCACTGCTAATCTGTGACTGTCTAAATCGACATTGCAGGAGCACAATAGGATTGCCACCAAATTTCAAATTTGAAATTTCTTGGGCTTCTTGATTGTAACAACAGACGATTGTGCCCTAGGGTTGCCACCTCATCCCTTTAACCATCTTTATATAAGGCCTCACAGCATACTGTATCAGAAAAAAAGCCATGAGATCAAAGGAACTGTGTGCAGAGTTCAGATACAGGATTATTTCAAGGCACAGATTTGGGGAAGGCTACAGAAAATTTTGCTGCACTGAAGGTTCCCAAGAGCACAGTGGCCTTCATGATTCTCAAGAAGTTTGGCACAACCAGGATACTTCAGGTTGTTTTTTAATAAATGCACAGACATTTCTAGAATTCTGCTTTCGCTTTGTCATTATGGGGTATGGAGTGTAGACTAATGAAAAAAAAATATGCATTTAAACAACTGTAGTATCAGGGTGAAACATAACAAAATTGAAAAAAGCGAAGGGGTCTTAATACTTTCTGAATGCACTGTATTTACTTTCATAGCATAGTACCGCACAAATATGAGATTAAGAACTCCGCTGGAAGAAAATTTTACTGACTGGACTTCTAGGGTTGCTACCTCATCCCTTTAAAACTGAACACATATGAATTACACAGGTTCTGAGGCTATTTTAATGCAGACAAGGCACTAAGTGAGTTTAATTACCACCTTAATCAGCCACAGAACCTGTGTATTTAATATGTGTTCAGTTTAAAGGGATTTACCACCTTAATCAGCCACAGAACCTGTGTATTTAATATGTGTTCAGTTTAAAGGGATTTACCACCTTAATCAGCCACAGAACCTGTGTATTTAATATGTGTTTAGTTTAAAGGGATTTACCACCTTAATCAGCCACAGAACCTGTGTATTTAATATGTGTTCAGTTTAAAGGGATGAGGTGACAACCCTAGGGCACAATCATCTGTTATCACCACCAAGAAGCCCAAAAAATTTCATGCAGTCAATGCTGGAGTGTTTGCATGTAGACGGGAAGTGGCTACAAATAAGCCACAGGGAGATCAGTATTACTGAGAATTAACAAAGGTTTAAAAGGTGAAAACAAGTATTTTACTAAAAACACAAAATTACATGTATTTATGATACAGCTGTCTATTGTTGCTGTGGGTTGCTGATGTATGTCGTTGCTATGTGCCGCTGTTGTGTGCCTTTGCTGTGTGCCTCTGCTGTGCTCTGCTACTGTCACGTGCCTGGTGGCAGAGCCTGACATGAAGAGGAAGCCCTCTCTTACAGCTCTGGCTCAAGACCCCTTGTAGGGTGACAGAAAGCACAAGAGTATGGAGTGTCTGCAGTTTGTCTGGCAATCTGTGCAGGCAGGGAGCTGGTGCTTGTCCAGAGATGAGTTAGATGGTGGAGACAGCAGGTACCTGACAGGGCTGGAGGGTAGTTGGAGGATGGACCACTGACCAGTAGCAGGTTGGTATCAGCAGGCCCTGGACTAGAAAGCAGCAGACTGGCAGCTGCTTGGCTGGCAGATGAAAGTTTATCGGTGCTGGCCAGACTGGCGAGGATCAGGTAAGTAGAGAACCAGTCAGCAGGCACTTGGCGGGCAGGATAAAGCAGGATGCAGAGTCAGGCACTCTAGGTCAGTAGCGTACGGTCAGATCCAGCATAAATGGGAGGCAGAAGATTAGCCAGATTACAGGGCAAGGCCAGCACTGGTGGAGCAGATCAGGTTTAGCAAGAGGCAGAGGTGGATTCCAGAGACAAGCTGGGGTCTGGGCAGGTGGCGTTCAAGCATAGCCACCCAGGCAAGCCAGGGCAGTAACAATGGGTCAAGTACTGAAACAGGTAACAGGTTATATGGAAATTCTGTAGATCAGACAGCAATGAGCCATTGTAGCAGCCCAGTTTAAATAGTCCTTTTGGCGCCAGTGTTAGTGATGGGTGCATGCACACACATGTGCTACCCGCTACCCACTGGCCTGTGCCTGCACATCTGTATGAGCCCCAGGGCACCATCTTCACTATGGGCTAGCCTTCCCTGACATTGACTGTGTGCTGCTGCTATGTGCCCTTTCTGTGTGTCACTGCTCTGTTTTGCTGATGACTCTTTTATTTGTTGCTGCTGTGTGCCACTGCCTTGTGCTCTCTCTGTGTGCTGCTGCTGTCTGCCAGTGCTGTGTGCAGGGGCGGACTGACCATTCCGTCATTCAGGCATTGCCCGAGTGCCCAGGGTCAGTAGGGGGCCCGTGAGGGGATCACTGTCCAGTGAGAGTGTGGGGAGCGGAGGAGGAGGCAGTCTCAGATCCCGACCCAGAAGTAGCGCACCTTTCACTTCAGGAGGTGGCAGAGTGAGTCGGGTGATGGAGCCGGTGGGCAATGGGAAGGTGAGAGGCATATCATCCATGGGTGCGGGGTATTCACCGCACACACTCTGTCCCCATGGATGATATGTATCAGGAACAAAATCGGAGGTGATCAGTGCAGTGGAGGGACAGTGACAGCACCGATCTCCCTGCATGGATTTCAATGAAGCAGCTGAAAGATGCAGGAGGGAGAGACTTCCAGCTGCCTCGGCTGAAAT